>NC_048299.1:57953765-58553765 GCF_013100865.1 Trachemys scripta elegans | reverse complement strand
GTGTGCAATAAACACCATGAAAATACCCTTAAATATAATGATAAACAATTCTGTATTACAAAAACTCCTTTGTTTCATTAATCTTCATGGATTCTTTGATAGCAGCGGACCTTTAACTTTCTGTTTAGCAGCCTTCTCCTTTTTCAGCTGTATTAAAGAAAAACAGCAATGGTCCAACCACTAGTGTGTCAACAAATGAATACAATGCAGTACAAATTAAACTACTACTTTAGAATAGAAATCTGGGTACTTACCTGGCCCTCAACACCACAGTACCTCACAAATATGAGTTTATCCTCATACACATTAGATGAAGAGGAATTCTATTAACACCATTTTACAGATGTGGAACACAGACCAACAGACTAACTAGCATGCTCAAGGTCACAAAGGAAGTCTAGGCAACTCTCCTGAGTTCTTGGTTGGTGCTTTAACCACAAGATAATTCTTCCTCCCAATTGATTTTCCCTTCACTAGTTTCTTACTGCATGCTTTGATTTGCCAAAATATGTACCTGACTACCATTTTTTATTGTGGATTTATATTCATCCCACTGCAATTTCAGTGTGGCAACTCCTTCAATTATTTTACATGTATATACCATAGCTTTGGAAGTCAGTAATTGGTCTACAGCACTCACGGGAGTGTGATTCATGAGTACATTAAACATTATTTCTAATAATTGTATTAAGAAGGTGTGTGGATCTTTAGTGTATCAATGTTCACTGCACTGCCTTGAGAGACTGTGGGGGGGAAGAAATCAAAGAGGGGCTGGGGAGATTTAAAGCAACATATTTAACCTGTGTCCCTTTTGTAATTTTATTGTATACTTGAAGTGGAGTGTCTTGTTTTGGTAGGGTTCTTTTAATATTTGTTAAATAAATACACCTGTTACTATGTGTTTACATTAGACAAGACAAGGTCAAAGAAATATACCTTGCACTTAGAATGGAAAGTGGTGAGATTTGTGATGGTCTTTAGCTCCTGGAGGAGTTCATTCCAGACTCAGACCACTCCTGAAGAAAGTTATATCTCCCGCACAGATTTACTCTTATTGTTGAGAGTTCCATTGTGCCAGATAAGTGAAAATGTCCACCATTGTCTTCATCCCAGAGCATTTGACAGTCTTTTAGGTATCCTGGGCTGAGGTCATGGAGCGCTTTGAAAATAAGAACTGAGACCTTGAACTCAACTCAAAATTCTATGGGAAGCCAGTGTAGAGAGCAGAGGACAAGTGTGATATGCTCACAGTAGCCTGTGTTGCTGAGGAGACTAGCTGCAGCGTTTTGTACTAGCTGGAGTTTTCTAAGTGTGAAAGTTTCATGTTCGGGTATATTACATTACTGTAGTCCAGCCAAGTCCACCGGGATGGGAGAGTCTCCTAGCCAACCCGTGATGGGGTGTCCAACCCACACAAGACCTGGAGGTGTTAAAGTGGCTAAGCAGACCAATTAACTGCCCAGGCTGCACCTGGAGAAGGAGACAGGGAGCAGGTCACTAATTGGAAATGGGCTCAGCTGGGCTGGAACAGGAGAAGCTTATATAAAGCCCAGAAGCTATGATCAATAAGAGGCTTCAAGGAGGTAATCTATAGTCACTCCCTGGGAGGAGGGCGCTTGGGCTGGCAAACCCAGAAAAAGGGGGAAGCCAAATAAGTAGGAAGAAGCTAAAGGAAATAGCAGTAAGGGGTTGGATCATACAGACCTTGGCTGCTTGTTATAGGGCAATGGTTCTCAGCCAGGGGTATGTACATCCCTGGAGGTATGCAAAGGTCTTCCGGGGGGGACTCATCTAGATATTTGCCTACTTTTACAACAGGCTACAAAAAAAAAGCACTAGTAAAATCAGTACAGACTAAATTTTCATAGACAATATATTGTTTATAGACTCATAGACTCATAGACTTTAAGGTCAGAAGGGACCATTATGATCATCTGGTCTGACCCCCTGCATGCTGCAGGCCGCAAGACCCTTCCCTGGACTCTACCGTTGAAGTCCCCAATCCTGTGTTTTAGTGACTTCAATCGGCTGAGACCCTCCTGCTAGTGATCCCTGCCCCATGCTGCGGAGGAAGGCGAAAAACCTCCAGAGGCACAGCCAATCTACCCTGGAGGAAAATTCCTTCCCGACCCCAAATATGGCGATCAGTAATACCCCGAGCATATAGGCAAGAATCTCTAGCCTGACCCTTGATGGCCATTATGCTATTCATGTACCATTGCTTGGTTTTCCTTATACTGCTTTATATACTATACATTGAAATGTAAGTACAATATTTATATTCCAACTAATTTATTTTATAATTATAAGTTAAAAATAAGAAAGTAAGCAATTTTTCAGTAATAGTGTGCTGTGACACATTTGTATTTTGATGTCTGATTTTGTAAGCAAGTAGTTTTTAAGTGAGGTGAAACTCAGGGGTATGCAAGACAGATCAGACACCTGAAAGGGGGTACAGTGGCCTGGAAAGGTTGAGAGCCACTCTTATAGGGTCCCTGGGCTGGAATCCGGAGTAGAGAGTGGGCCTGGGTTTCCCTTCCAGCCACTAGGAAGTGGCACAGGGCATTGGAGACACCAGTCAGACAGCTGGTCTGGAAGGACTTTGATTTCCTCGGAAGGGGAGGACCTTAGTGACCTGGCTTGATGTCCCAGCCACGAACAGGAAGCTGCAGCTCTGAGAGCAAGATGGGCTGCAGAGTGAAAGAAACGACAGGCAGAGACACTGCCAGAGGAGAGCAGCGCCTGGCAAGAACCAATCCATAGAGCTGCCAGCAAGAGGTGCCACATGCGGTGAGTGGATCCCATGACATAACCAGACACAGCTGAAAGTGTTACTTGTGGTGATTGCTGTGATGTGAGGGCTCAGTGTCAGCAAAGAATCCAAGAGTACTCCTAGACTACAGACTGAATTGACCAATTGTGGCTATGAACCTTCAGCCAAAAGACATGACATAGTAGCTGCAAACACCTCAAAATACTTCCCTCTGCCTACCAGCATCATCTCTGTTTTGCTTGGACTCAGCTTCAGCCAGCTGTTCATAGAATATCAGAGTTACAAGGGACCTCAGGAGGTCATCTGTTCCAACCCCCTGCTCAAAGCAGGACCAATCCCCAGACAGATTTTTACCCCAGTTCCCTAAATGGCCCCCTCAATGATTGAACTCACAACCCTGGGTTTAGCAGGCCAATGCTCAAATCGCTGAGCTATACCTCTCCCTTCTTCATCTATTAACTGATCTTGTCTAACCACTGAGCCATCTTGGTGGGAGTGGTGTGGTCGTATGTGATGAAGGATAGGTAGAGCTGTGTGTCACCTGCATATTGCTGGCACTTGAGTCCATGTCATCTGACCAGTTCACCTGGTGGTTGCATGAGATGTTGAAAAAGGTCAGAGAGAGCACTGATCCTTGTGGAACTCAAACCATTTTAGTGCATTGCTCCTGTTTCTCTCAGGTGAGACAGCAGTACCTCATGGTCAACAGTGTTGAATGCTGCAATGGATGAGAATTATGTCTGTCTTCTATCACTGACAGCAGGAGATCATCCATCAGTGCTACCAATGCAGTTTCAGTTCTGTGTTCTGGCTTGAATTCAGATTGTGCCAGCTCTAGAGTGTTAGTTTCTGTTAGACGAATTTGCAGTTGGGACCTTTGCTAGTTTCTCTGAGTTTGCTCAGGAACGGGAGGGTTATGTGTGATAGCTGGCTAGTACTGGGTTGGCCAGCATGGGTTTCTTCAATGTTGGTCAGACTATTCTGTGTTTGAAGGTGGGAGGGAAGATTCCTTCTCTGAATGAGGCTGTGATGCTGGTAAACCAAGTGCCAGCTCTTGCAAAGTCTGTAGATGTCAGCTGAGTACTGAGAAATTCATAGCTGGAAACAGACCAGCTCACCTATATGCTAATATTGTTCTAGATAGGTGTTAGACTTGTAAGGATGTGTTTAGATGCTATAAAATGACTAAGGTGCTGCATGCATAAACATTACAATTGCAATGTCTGTATACCATGCTACAAGGTAAAATATAAGTTTGTTTTATAACTTTAAAAATCACTGCTCCAAACTTGTGAACTCACATGGGGAGAGTGGCTCCCCCAGTTCATCCAGGTGGGCTATCAAAGTTGTAGGCCATTGTAGGACAAAAGCTTTGTTGATTGCCCCATCCACCCATGGAGAAGCACATGCAGAAGGCATCATCCCATGAGTTGGAATGCTGCAAGAGGGAAATAAAGATAGTTGACATGGAACCATAGGCTGAACTCATTTGTGTATACATGTTACCTGCTTTAACCTGTAAATAATTCTCTCATTTCTTTTTCCTAGTTAATAAATCCTCTGTTAATTTACTATGGGATTAGCTACCAGCATTGTCTTTGGTGTGAGATCCTTAAGGTACAAATTGATTTGGGGTAAGTGACTGCTCACAACCTAAATGTTTTATGATTTCTGGTGTAAGTGACCATTTATCACTAAATTCAGGTTGCCTGGGTGGCAAGATAGATTGGAGAGCCCAAGGGGATGGTCTGTGACACCATGGTAAGACTGTTACAGTGATCCAGGAGTTCACATTTGTTACTGGATTGGTAAAATCTAATTATAATACATACCACTAGTTTGGGATATCTGCCCTGCTTTTGTCAGTTTGTCTGCCCTGAGGCTGGCACTCAGTTGTGTACCACTCTAGACATCATGACCGAAGCATTGGCTATTTCACTCAGGAGTGGCACTAGTTGTGAATCTAACCTATGCCCTTTCTGGCTTGTGAAAGAGTCATGAACAAGTCTTGGATCAGGACTCCTTTAGGTTGTCCAGAACTTCTTGATGAGTCAATGTACTGAATTCTGAGAATGCAGCTGGTTCTTGGTTAGTGAGTGCAGGCAGAGCAGATGCATGCTGTTTGAGAAGACTTCCTGAATGTGTATGATCTTTTCAGTGAAGTAGGATGATAAGTTTTTTTGCGGTGCTTGGTGTTCTTGGCTCTGATACAGGTTGTAAGCATTCAGGATTGAAGGAATTTACCCCTTGGGGTGGGATTTGGCAGCCTCAAAGAAAGCTGATGGGAAGGCTCTCTCGGCTTGTAATGCAGCCTCAGTATAGACTTTGAGGAATTTGTTTCATCCTGTCTGAATCAGTCTTTGTATTCTGCCATCAGCACTTGAGTTTCCACCCTCTCTCTTCATCCGGCACAGGGTGTCAGAAAATCAAGATAATCCGTGTGGGCAATGTGGAGAAGGGACTATTTGGGGGCAAACATGTCAATGGCGGAGGCCAGTGTAGAATGATAATGATTGACCAGGTCCTTGATTCCTCACTCCTTGGGCGGGGTACTGTTATCCTTTAGCATGCTTTGGAATTCGTTGGCGTACGAGTTAGCTATGTGAGTAAGGCCCTGCATTTTCTGTTTTTGTTTCAAATTTCCTGGAAATTCATCAATGTTCATTACAAAAAATGGGTGAAAATCAGTGCAAAAAATGAATTTGAAGTTTTCTGTGTAAATAGCTCTCTCCTCTTTTCTACTGTTTTTGTGTTTTTAACCTCCAAAACAGCCCTTATGTTTTGAAACACAGTCGAATTCAATTTTTCATTTTTGACTAATTTTGGCATGAAAAGTAGTTCACTAACTTATTTGCTTTGAATGTTATAAACATCCATGCTATCTGTAAAACAGGTAATATGTATGTGATGGGCGTGGGATTGACAGCAGTACATACATCAGCACTCAAGTTATTCCAGTACTTCTGATCCATCCCCGCCACTCTGGAAAAAGAGATGGTGGATCAGAAACCAGGGACACCCATGGTTACCGAGCCACCATCTCACCTTCCAGAGAGGAGAGGTGGGAAGTTCTGGAGCTTCCGATATTTGGGGGCAGGAATTGCTATTGTAAAACCTGGAATTTTTTGGTAAAAACTGAAAACAAAAGGGCCAAAGATGACATATGAAAGTGCTAGGGAGACAAGTGAGGTGATGAGTTTTGGGGGGGTTGTATCTGCGGCCTTGTATCAATATAGAAATCTCCCAGGACAAGGAGTCTGGGGTATTTCACCACCACTGCCAACCACATGCCAGTGAGCTCCTTCATGAACTCTTTTCTGCAGAGGTTGTAAATAAGCATAAAATCTATACATACACATACTCACACACAAGCTTTGCTCTGGTTTTGACTGTCAGATGAATGAATTCAAATGAAGTTGTCTTATCTGTGGCTCCTCTCTTGCATTTGACATTTGCAAAGAAAATGAATGGAGTACTTACTGGCCTTTTGCCCTTTCTAGGTCAGGAGTGTACCAAGTATCCTGGGAGAATGCAGTTGGCTAGTATAGGACTTGCTCTGTCATCCAGCCAGGTCTTGGTGATGCAGGCTATATCAGGTGCCTCATTACTGATGAGGTCATGTATTGTTTGTTAGTGGCAGGTCTTGCATTGATCAACATCAGCTTTAGTTTGTGATGCCTTGTGCTGTCTGTTTCTGGCCAGTGGACTATGTAGTGTAGTGGACCTGTGCAGCATACAGGCGTGTTAGGTCTGGAATCTAGCTTCTTATTTTTGCTTTCCTGTTTTCTTGGACAGGTCCTCCCAATTTGAACTGTGATAGGTAATGAAGTAAATGTTGTCATGGGATGTTCCAAGTGAAGGAACGGTTGTCTGGTTCACCAGTTGCCATAGGAAAGATAGCTCTGTTGGATATATTTTGGAGCTGTGACTTGTCTGAGTCCTGGGAAGGGGTAGAGCTGGAGCAATGTGTTCCTGAAGCAGTGGTGGGTATGCTGGAAGCATGGTGGCATAACAGGAATGGAAATTGTAATAAATGATGATAGGACTGAGCGCAGCAAGAGGACGTGTCAATGGCATCAGACATCCATTTCCTTTAAATAAACTGTCTGTTGTAATGACACCCCTGTTGCTCTTACCTGCTTTGGGAGGGAGATGTAGAGGATGAGAAATAGCACTTACCTTTTAGTCTTGTCTGAGTAACAGCTGAAAAGTGGCCTCCTGGCCAGCATGTGGAGAAGTGTCTAGAGGAGGTGGGCTGGGGCTCCTTCCTTTTAAAAGAACAAATCCTTTAGGCTGCCTCATTCCTGGTGATGGTTCCTGAGCTGAGGGCGGGATTGGGAGAGGAGTCACAGCCTCACTTTAATCTTTTGAAAATTAAAGGAAATTTTCTGAAAAGTAATAAGTGACCGAAGGTACTCCCCTCCTGCTGTTTCTGCTGGTGCTGGTTGTGTGTGGGGCCAGCTAGAGATGGACCCCACTGCTGTCACTGGTGCTGGATCCCCATTGAGAAGATGAAGATTGTCAAAAAAGTGAGTAAGGCACCCTGCAAAGACGTACAAGCTTAAAGTTATGCACACGGGTAAGTAGTCCTGTTGTGGGACTACTCGTGCTCAAGAAAAAGCACATGCCTCAGTCTTTGCAGGATTGGATCAAATATCTGAAATTCTTACAGCCTCTTCACCAAGGAAAAGAAAATACTGGAAAAAGTCTTTAGACTTAGTAGTAATGCTATATCTATAAACTATTACATTTGCAAAATTTGTAGCACATTTCTTCTTTATTTTTGTAATGTTTCTCAAGAAAAGATTCAGAGTTTCAAAGACCAGTTCTGACAGAAACAGACACCACCTGATGCAAGAAACGAGCATAACATTAGGCTTTATTAAAACTAGGTAAGTGAAATATTACTTTATAGAGGAATTGGTGAATTGGTAGAATTCACTTTCGGCTAAGATGGTGGAGTTAAGTAATACTGAGTTAAACCAGAATCTGAATGACTATATATAAATTAAAGGGGTATTAAGAAGTTTTGTGCCTGAGAGTAGCAGTCCATGCTTTCCTGGGTATCCAAAGGGGGTTTGTTTTGTTTTTGCACAGTTTCTCCTAGTTGTCCAAAACAATTGCTGAGTTTTTTCTTTCTGTGATTGTTTGGTATTTTGGTGCAGTTATGCTTTTGCTTTCCTCTGCCAAAGCAAGTTAAGTTTTTTAATTACATCTGCCTGATCTAGGTGGGAAGGTCACTGAACTATTCCAGATATGATTGGCCTATGGACCTACACTATTAGGTCACTATGTTGTAACCGTCATTTTGAAATGCTAATACATTTTTTCAGGATCAGAATAGCAGTTAAAGCAATGTGAACCATTGTAGGCAAGTTCAATTTTAAGTTTATCCACCTTAAATTGAGCCACTTTATTTTTAAGGAACATGTCTGTATTAAGCTCTAAATACAATGACTTACCCGTTCCTGGTACTGTTTTTCAAAGTAAGCCATGTCATCTTCTTCAGAACTCCTTAAATTAGAAACTTGCTTTGCTGCACTAGAACCACCTGAAAAAACAAAACAAAACAAATGTCTATTAAAAATACTTTTTATTGATTTCAATATGCTTTATATTTGGAAAAAGATTTTCAAATAAATTTTAGTCTGCACAAGGGAGAAGTACCCTATTTTACTTAAAAGCAGTACCTCCAGCCAAGTAAGCAGCACTGTTAACTAGGTCTTGAATGGAAAGACTGGTAGTTTCTATAAGAGGCCTCAAAGGAGCTACATTGTGACTACCATCTTACTAGCTGCGGGACATAATTGGGCAGAAGTGACCTCACAGCTATGTCCATATAGGGAGAAATCAGTTGCACAATATTACACTGAGTAAATACATACGAAGTGTGTGTTCAGACAATGATCTTTTACTGGGAAACAAAAACGCAGAGATGGTACTCCAGTGAATAGGTGATTCCATTATTAAGAAAGGAAATAGGTGCAGGGGGAGGGCATCAAAATCAAGAAAATCTAGTTTCATATTAAACTAATGGGAGAGAGATTCTCTGAAACAACAATGAAAAAACCCTTCTGTTTTGAAAATCCTGATTACAGAAAAGTTTGTATATTAATTACATACATCCCTCTTAGAGGAAATAATCTTAAATATTCGCTTTAGTTTTGAACTCTAATGTACACCTTTAAGCTTTCCTTAACTCATCAGAAAGTCAACATTATATAGTGCCTTTATACTGAGTGAGAATAATAATACACCACAATTTAAAATAAAAAATAAAAAAATGGTCAGTTCATTTCATTACCACCTGTTAATTGTGAGCTGGCTTGTGCAGAACTGGAGGGGTCTTGGAATGCTTTTAGAAATGGATGGTCCATGCCACTACTAGGTGACTCTAGAAATTCAGCAGAGGGTGCCCCTAATAGAAAACATATTAGAAAAAAATTAGCTTCACAAGAAGCGTTAGGAGTCATACATGATGGAAACCAAACATACCTACCACTTAAAATAAATTATCCTGATATGTAGTAAACCACATGAAAAAATTACACATTGTGTATCATCCAGAATACCAGAAGAAAATAGGTGTGGTAAAAGAACCAAAGTATGGCTTGAAAAGAAATGAAATGGCTGAGCTCTTTTCTTCCGGTTGCTGTACTGTACTATACAGTAACTACATTGCAGAAAGATCGTGGAGACCAGACCCAGAATTTAAAATATAATTAAATACCAACAGTATTTCAAAATAAAGACTCTACATTCAAAACTATATTACAGGGGAATAGAAAGAATCAGAAGTTCTCTAAGAACCAGTGGTGTAAGATAACAACCCAGTTCTACATATGTCCAATTTTGTACACTGAGTATTAATTGTAGACTTGTAACAAATCAGCTTGAAATCCCACTATGAATTGTGCCTTACACTGGAAAAAAAATCATTGATCTGTACTTGTCAGGCTGAAAACTTAAAATGAATAATGTTAAGAGAAAATAGGAAGATACCCCAACATGTAACTGTTAATGGGGAATCATCAATGAATAGGAGTGTTTCTAATGGGGATCTGTTCTTGGCCCAATGTCATTCAACAACTTTATGAGTGACCTGGAAAAAATATATCAAATCATGGCTAGTAAACTTTGTAGATGAGACAAAAATTGGTGGAATGGTAAACAGTGATAAGGATAAGTCAGTTATGCCAAGTGATCTGAATCATTTGGCAAACTGGTTTCATTCAAATAACATGCATTTCAGTATTGCCAAATGCAAAATCGGACATTTAAAGAACAAAGAATTAGATCACACATGCAGGATCTTGGAAAGAAGTGCTTCTGATGAGGACTCATATTTATGTGTTAGATAACCAAGTGGCACATGAGATCCCAATATAACTCTGTGGCTAAGAGGATCAACTCAGTTCTTGAATATATAAACAACGGAATATCAAGTAGAAGTTTTCAATGTCTTCACTGAATGTCAATGTCATTCAATCAGAATGTACTCTTCTGGATACAGAAATTAATGAATGAATTTCCTAGAATCATAGAACTGGAAGGGACCTCAAAGTCATCTAGTCCAGTCCCTGGCACTCAAGACAGGACTAAGTATTATCTAGACCATCCCTGACAGGTGTTTGTCCAATTTGCCTCCAAAATCCCCAATGATGGAGATTCCACAACCTCCCTAGGCAATTTGTTCCAGTGCTTAACCACTCTGACAGTTAGGAAGTTTTTCCTAATGTCCAACCTAAACCGCCCTTGCTGCAATTTAAGCCCATTGCTTCTTCTATCCTCAGAGGTTAAGAACAATTTTTCTCCCTCCTCCTTGTAAGAACCTTTTATGTACTTGAAAACTGTTATCATGTCCCCTCTCAGTCTTCTCTTCTCCAAACTAAACAAACCCAATTTTTACAATCTTCCCTCATATGTCATGTTTTCTAGACCTTTAATCATGTTTGTTGCTATTCTCTGGACTTTCTCCAATTTGTCCACATCTTTCCTGAAATGTGGCACCCAGCACTGGACACAATACTCCAGTTGAGGTCTAATCAGCGCAGAGTAGAGCAGAAGAATTACTTCTCATGTCTTGCTTACAATACTCCTGCTAATACATCCAAGAATGTTTGCCTTTTTTGCAACAGCATTACATTGTTGACTCATATTTAGCTTGTGATCCACTATGACCCCCCAGATCCCTTTCCGCAATACTCCTTCCTAGACAGTCATGTCCCATTTTGTATGTGTGCAACTGACTGTTCCTTCCTAAGTGGAGTACTTTGCATTTGTCCTTATTGAATTTCATCCTATTTACTTCAGACCACTTCTCCAGTTTGTCCAGATCATTTTGAATTTTAATCCTATCCTCCAAAGCACTTGCAACTCCTCCCAGCTTGGTATCGTCCGCAAACTTTATAAGTTTCAGAGTAGCAGCCGTGTTAGTCTGTATCCGCAAAAAGAACAGGAGTACTTGTGGCACCTTAGAGACTAACAAATTTATTAGAGCATAAGCTTTCGTGGACTACAGCCCACTTCTTTGGATGCATAAGAAGTGGGCTGTAGTCCACGAAAGCTTATGCTCTAATAAATTTGTTAGTCTCTAAGGTGCCACAAGTACTCCTGTTCTTTTTGCGGATACAGACTAACACAGCTGCTACTCTGAAACTTTTCATTTAGTAATTCACTCAGAGTATGTATTAATACCTGGGGGAGCAAACAGCTGTGCATATCTCTCTATCAGTGTTATAGAGGGCGAACAATTTATGAGTTTACTCTGCATAAGCTTTATGCAGGGTAAAACGGATTGACATTAAGAAGAACAGGAGTACTTGTGGCACCTTAGAGACTAACAAATTTATTAGAGCATAAGCTTTCGTGGACTACAGCCCACTTCTTCGGATGCATAAGAAGTGGGCTGTAGTCCACGAAAGCTTATGCTCTAATAAATTTGTTAGTCTCTAAGGTGCCACAAGTACTCCTAAACTTTATAAGTGTACTCTCTGTGCCATTATCTAAATCATTGATGAAGATATTGAACAGAACCGGACCCAGAACCAATCCCTGCAGGACCCCACTCGTTATCCCCTTACAGCATGACTGTGAACCACTGATAATTCCTCTCTGGGAACAATTTTCCAACCAGTTCCACACCCACCTTATAGTAGCTCCATCTAGGTTGTATTTCCCGAGTTTGTTTATGAGAAGGTCATGCGAGACAGAGTCAAAAGCCTTACTAAAGTCAAGATAGACCACATCTACCGCTTCACCCCCCCCCAGCCACGAGGCTTGTTACCCTGTCAAAGAAGGCTATCAGGTTGGTTTGACATGATTTGCTCTTGACAAATCCATGCTGACTGTTATTTATCACCTTATTATCTTCTAGGTGTTTGCAAACTGATTGCTTAATGATTTGCTCCATTATATTTCCAGGTATAGAAGTTAAGCTGACTGATCTGTAATTCCCCACGTTGTCCTTATTTCCCTTTTTATAGATGGGTACTATATTTGCCTTTTCCAGTCTCCTGTCTTCCATGACTTCTCAAAGATAATTGCTAATGGCTCAGATATCTCCTCAATCTACTCCTTGAGTATTCTAGGACGCATTTCATCGGGTCCTGGTGATTTGAAGACATCTAACTTGTCTAAGTAATTTTTTGATTTGTTCTTTCCCTATTTTAGACTCTGATCCTACCTCATTTTCACTGGCATTCACTGTTAGCTATCCAATCGCCACCAATCTTCTTGGTGAAAACCGAAACAAATAAGTCATTAAGCATCTCTGCAATTTCCACATTTTCTGTTATTGTCTTTCCCCCCTCATTGAGTAACAGGCCTACTCTCTCCTTGGTCTTCCTCTTGCTTCTAATGTATTTGTAGAATGTTTTCTTGTTTCCTTTTATGTCCCTAGCTAGTTTGATCTCGTTTTGTGCCTTGGCTTTTCTCATTTTATCCCTACATACACCTCTACCATGATATAACGTGACCAGATATAACACAGGTTCACATATAGCGCGGTAACCCCGGGGCTCCGGCAGCGGGGCTTGGGCGGCGCTTTAAAGGGCCCGGGACTCTGGCTGCTGCGGGGAGCCCCGGGGCTCTGGCTGCTGCGGGGAACCCCAGGCCCTTTAAATCACCGCTGGAGCCCTGCCGCTGCTACCCCAGGATTGCGGCAGCAGGGCTCAGCCAATGATTTAAAGGGCCCGGGGCTCCGGCTGCTGCAGGGAGCCCCGGGCCCTTTAAATCACCGCTAGAGCCCTGCCGCTGCTACCCCGGAGCTGTGGCAGCGGGGCTCAGTCGGTGATTTAAAAGGGCCCAGCGTTCCCCACAGCGGCCGGAGCCCGGAGCTCTTTAAATCACCGCTGGAGCCCTGACGCCACTACCCCGATATAACGGGGTTTCACCTATAACGCAGTAGGGATTTTTGGCTCCCGAGGACTGCGTTATATCGGGGTAGAGGTGTACTTGTGTTGTTTATATTCATCCTTTGTAATTTGACCAAGTTTCCACCTTTTGTAAGTCTCTTTTTTGAGTTTTAGATCATTGAAGATCTCCTGGTTAAGCCAGGGTGGTCTATTGCCATACTTCCGTTCTTTCCCACGCAGTTGGATAGTTTGCTCTTGTGCCCTTAATAATGTCTCTTTGAAAAACTGCCAACAGTCTTAGACTTGCTTCCCATGGGATCTTACTTACCAACTCCCTGAGTTTGCTAAAGTCTGCCTTCTTGAAATCCACTGTCTTTATTGTGCCGTTCTCCCTCCTACCATTCCTTAGAATCATGGACTGTACCTTTTCATGATCACTTTCACCCAAGTTGCCTTCCACTTTCAAATTCTCAACCAGTTCCTCCCTATTTGTCAAAATCAAATATAGAACAGCCTCTCCTGTAGTAGCTTTCTCCACCTTCTGAAATAAAAAAATGTCTCCAGTACATTCCAAGAACTTGTTGGATAATCTATGCCCTGCTGTTGTTTTCCCAACAGATGTCTGGGTAGTTGAAGTCCCCCATCACCACCAAGTCCTGTGCTTTGGATGATTTTGTTAGTTGTTTAAAAAAAGTCTCATCCACCTCTTCTTCCTGGTTTGGTGGTCTGTAGTAGACCCCTATCATGACATCACCCTTGTTTTTACCCCTTTTATGCTTACCCAGAGACATTCAACAAGTCTGTTTCTTATTTCTCTCTCAACCTCAGTCCAAGTGTATACATTTTTAATATATAACGCAACACCTCCTCCCTTTTTTCCTGCCATCCTTCCTGAGCAAGCTGTATCCTTCTATACCAATATTCCAGTCCTGCATATTATCCCACCAAGTCTCTGTGATGCCAACTATGTCATATCTTCTAATTTCTATAGCTTCTTTTCTACAAGAAGTCAGAGGAGATTATCATAATGATCTCTTCTGGCCTTTAAATCTATGGAAAAAAAATCAGTGATTTGGAGTCCTCATCCTATGGGAAGGTTTAACTTGCCCTGAAATGTAATATTTCAACAGATTTTCAAATATGAAAATTAAATAGACAAAGGATCAAAATGTTATCTCAAGTCCTCCTGCACTTACCTATTCCGCTGTCATCAAGTCTCAAATAGCCTTCAGCCAGTGAACTAAAGCCAGTTAATCCTCCCATTGCAGCATAAGGAACATCTTGCCCCACAGGTTTTCCCTGGGCTAAGCGCTCTTGTTTAGTTTCCACAACCGTTTCATGCGCATATGTTGGCTGACCACACCCACAGGTAAAGCAGCTGTGAAATCCTGAACATTTGGAACCTAAATTAAAAATAAAAAGTATTCAGAGTGAGATGATAATGGAGGCCGTTCATTCATTATCACACACAGTAGAGAATTTCCCTAAATTGTTGCTTTCCCAAGCACTGCTGATTTCCTTCCATGTGTAAGTACCCAACCACACTTTCCATTTGGAAGCTCTACAAGAGAAAGGATGAACATGTGGTTAAATCATGGGATTCAGGAGATCTGAGTTCTATTCCTGGAATCAGTCCCAGACAAATCAAAGGCTTGATTGTGCACTGTGCTCCCACAATTTATCAAACAATTTCAACAAGTTGGAGGCAGCTTCAGCTAAGGCAGGGGTGGGCAAACTACAGCCCACAGGCTGTGTCCAGACCGTCAGACCTTTTAATCCGGCCCTCAATCTCCCACCGGGGAGCAGGGTAGGGGGCTTTCCCTGCTTGTGCTGTGGCTCCACGCGGCTCCCAGAAGCAGCGGCATTTCCCTCTCCCCCTGCCCCCAGCTCCTACATGTCAGAGCAGCCAGGGAGCTCTGCACGCTACTCCTGCCCCAAGCACTGGCTCTGCAGCTCCCATTGGCTGGAACGAGCACCTGCGGACAGGGCAGCATACAGAGCTGCATGGCCGGAACCGCACCTCCATGTAGGAGCCAGAGGGAGGACATGCTGCTGTTTCTGGGAGCTGTGGGGGCGGCGCCTGCACATGGGGCAGCTCACAGAGCCGCCTGGCTGCGCCTCCACATAGGAGCCGGACTCGGAGGGAGGACATGCCGCTGCTTCCAAGAGCTGCTTGAAGTAAGTGCTGCCCAGAGCCTGCACCTCTGGCCTCCCACCCCTACCCCAACCCTCACCCCCCACACCTCAACCCCCAACCTGGAGCTCCCTCCTGCACCCTAAGCCCCTCACCCCCAGCCCAGAGCCTGTATCCCCTCCCACACTCCAACCCCCTGTCTCAGCCCAGAGCCCCCTCCCATACTCCAAACCCCTCTGCTCCACCCACAGCCCCCTCATCCCTGGCCCTACCCCGGAACCTGTACCCCCTCCCGCATCCCAACCCCCTGCCCCAGCCCAGAGCCCCCTCCTGCACCCTGAACTACTAATTTCTGGCCAAACCCCAGAGCCTGCACCCACAGCTGGAGCCCTTACCCCCTCCCACACCCAACCCCCAATTTCATGAGCATTCATGGCCCACCACACAATTTCCATACCCAGATGTGGCCCTCAGGCCAAAAAGTTTGCCCACCCCTGAGCTAAGATAACTAGTGAGTGAGATCCACTGTAATGCTCCCCCAGATGGCAGCAACAGTTCTCTGACTTCTTAACCTCCCTTGCCAATTGGCTCTAGCTGTTCTGTGGAATGGGCACTGAGTCACCCAGAAGGAGCAGCATACAGCCCAACATATGCCCAGCCAAGAAGGATTCATGTACCTAAATCAGGGTACAGAATGGTCCAATTGATCGGTCACAGGTCTGGGATTCTAGCAACCTGGGTTCACTTCCCAGCTCTGCCATAAACTCCCTGTGTGACCTTGGGAAAGTTATTTACAGGAATAGATTTTAAAGCCAGAAGGGGCCATTGTGATCACCTAGGCTGACCTCCTGCACACTGCAGGCCACAGAACCTCACTCAGCCACTCCTGTAATAGACCCATAACCTCTGACTGAGTTACTGAAGTCTTCAAATCATGATTTAAAGACTTCCAGTTACAGAGAATCCACCATTTATTCTAGTTTAAACCTGCAAGTGACCTGTACCCCATGCTGCAGAAGAAAGTGAAAACCCCCTGGGGTCTCTCCCAAACTGAATTTTTTTCCCAACCCCCAAACTGGCTATCAGTTGGACTCTGAGCATGTCAGCAAGACCCACCTGAGGAAAAAATTCTCTGTAGTAACTCAGAGCCCCCCATCTAGTGTCCCAACTCCACCATTGGGAATATTTGTACTAGCAGTCACTGATGGGCCGTATGCCATTTTAGGCAGTCTCATTATAATGTCCCCTCCATAAACTTAAGCAGTGAGGTTTTTTTCCTCACTGCTGCCCTTGGAAGGCTGTCCCAGACCTTGACTCCTCTAATGGTTAGAAACCTTCATCTAATTTCAAATCTAGACCTATTTATGGCCAGTTTATATCCATTTGTTCTTGTTTCAACATTGGTGCTCAACTTAAATAACTCCATTCCCTCTCTGATAGAGCAATCATATCTCCCTTCAGGCTTCATTTGGTTAGGCTAAACAAGCCAAACCCCTTGAGTCTCCTCTCCTAAGGTAGGTTTTCCATTCCTCTGATCATCGTAGTAATCCTCTGCACCTGTTCCAGTTTGAATTCATCTTTCTTGAACATGGGAGACCAGTGTTGTATATTATTCTGTTAGATATTATTCCCCATTCTGCAAGCAAAACTGGTTTTTTTTGAGATCCTTCCTGTATAAATTATTTCACATACTTCATGCAAGTATTTTACTAACAATCTAGAAGTCTAGCTAAAAATATCCATCACTATATCATTTGAAGAGATCTAAAAGACAAAAATCAGTACATAGTTTGCATCTGAAGCAGCGGGGTTTTACCCACGAAAGCTTATGCCCAAATAAATCTGTTAGTCTTTAAGGTGCCACCGGACTCCTCGTTGTTTTTGTGGATACAGACCAACACGGCTACCCCCTGATACTTGAGTCCGTAGTTTAACTGATGTTAATAATTCCTGGTTTTGGCCCAAATCCTAGTCCCACTAAAATCAATAGCAAAACTTCCACTGAATTCAGTGATACTAGGATTTAACCATTAGTATGTTAAATCAGTGTTACCAATAATCTTGCATGGGCATGAAGTGCTATTTCCTGCTAAGTTTAGAAAATATACCTGTATTTAAAGCGTATGCTTCTTAAGTTAGCAGTAAAGAATACTGCATGTGTATTTATAGGAAACTAACTTACAGGAGTTACAGGAAAATCCAGGTGCTGCACTGTGCTGATCAGCAAAGTGCTTGCATCTACAACGAATGGGCTGAGTGCCATTTAGTGGGACATAGTGATAGGATTTGCACTGGCAACGGTTCACTCGACAGGGTACACAAATAGGACGATCTTTTGGAATCTCTTCATAATCTGTTTTGTGTTGTTTATACCTAAAAACAGAAAAAAATAAATTAGTACATATGCATATTGGCTATAACAATACCATTATAGTTCAGAGACAAGGTCGGTGAGGTACCAATACGGCTGCAGCAATACTGCAAACAATTATAGCTCAAAGTCATTCAGCATTTACCATTAAAAATTTCTTTAAGGAATTTATAATTTAGATTTCAAGTTTAATGCAGAGATACATTTAGTTCTTCTACAAACAAAAAAAGTGCTCATTCTCACAAAAGATAATTTTCAATCCTGTGTGGGGTTTCAAGTGCTTTAAGTTATACCCTAGTGAAAAAATATGGCAGACCTTTAAATTTGATTTTTGGCGCCACTTCAAGTATATATTTTCAAAGCAGTAGGTGGTGATCCACACAATAAATGTAAATATATCAGTAGCTTCAACGCTCTAAACTCTTGAATTTATCTCTGACCACTTCAGTCTCCGGTAGAATCACAGTTTCAAGCATTAACTGCATTTATGGAATGATTTCTTTCGTCCCAAAAATGCTTCCTTAAATTACATCAATCTTTACAGCCCTAGATTCTCAAGTTAATAACTGGTATGACAGTGCTTTTTATAAACATTTTATATTTTCTAAGTAAAAAGAAAGTTCAGCAGCAAGAAAAAAAACCCTCACCTATGGGTACAAAAACAGTGTGTCTCCGGGCCCACAAGTTTACAGTCCATTCCAGTTGGGGATCTCCAGCTCACATACAATCTGTTCTGTAATCGTATTGGTAACATTTTTCTTTTGTATTCTTCATATTGCTCTGGAGTAAAGAGTTTCCCTCTATCGTCATCGCCTACAAATCTGCAATGTGTAATTGTGTTTCATAATATTTTAATTACATTTAACTTTCAGTAAAATCGAGGGAGGCAAAGGTAGGTTGCAATTTTGAAAATATATAATGATGCACCAGTAAACAAAACTGAACATTATTTTATCTTCCATAATAGTACCCTAGAGATGGCCTTTGTAAGGAACTGTACTCAAGTTTTTAAACAAATGCTTATAAACTGGCTTTAATGGTATGAAAAGTGTCTCGAAGGATGGAGACAAGCTACCAAGTTCCTTTTTACATTGAAGAAAATGGACTGCAAGTCAGGAGTGCTGGGGTCTTCCTAGCTCTGACTCAGACTTCCTGCATGACCTCTACAAGTCACGTCATCTCTCTATAGCAGAAGTCCCCAAACTGTGGGGCAAAACCCCCTAGGGGGGCATGGAGGAACGTTCAGTGGGGTGCGGTGGTGCCCAGGCCAGCCCCCACAGGGGTGGAGAGGAAGCACCACACACCCCCAACTGTGTTCTGGCCCTGCCCCAGCCACATCCCCAGCTCCTGGCCTCAGCCTCACTGCAGCCCTGCACCTACCGCAGCTCAGCTGCGGCTCCACCCCCACCTCCAGCCTTAGCCCCTCGCCGCGACTTTGTTCCTGACCCCGGCCCTAGCTCACTCCCAACCCCAGACCCACTCTAAGTCTCGCTCCCTTATCCCATCCAGGTCTCCCCACCTGCCCCAGGAGCCGTGACCCCACTCCCATCCCTGGCCCGGGGGGGAGGGGGAAGGTGCAGACGGGGTAAGGAGGGCATGACCCTAAAAAGTTCAGGGGCCACTGCTATATGGCTATGTCTTCACTCCAGAGTTATCTATACTTGAGTTAACTCTTCTGACGTTAACGGAGCTTGAATGAGAGCTGCCACACCATGAAATAACACTCAAGTTGTATCGAAGGGTGTATTAGCAGCACAAAGTTATTGTGTAAGCCAGTAGGTTTCAACCTTTCCAAACTACTGTACCCCTTTCAGAAGTCTTGATTTGCCTTGCCTATCCCAAGTTTCACCTCACTTAAAAACTACTTGCTTACAAAATCAGACATTAAAATACACGTGTCACAGCACAGTGACTGAAAAATTGCTTACTTTCTCATTTTGTTTATATTCAATTTTAGTTTGTATTGACTTTGGTGCTTTTTATGCAGCCTGTTGTAAAACTAGGCAAAGATCAAGATGCGTTGATGTGCCCCCCTGGAAAACCTCTGCGTACCCCCAGGGGTACACATAACCCGGTTGAGAAACACTGCTATAAACAGCTGATGAGCTGTGCTAACCAGAGCAGTAACCTACATCCCAGCCAGCTTGAATTAACTATGCTCGAGTTACAGATTTGTGTATGTGTACAGGACTCAAGGGGCAACATTCAAGCTATAATTCTAGTTAACTCTGCAGTGAGGACAAGCCCTGAAAGGCCTTCGGTTTCCTCATTTGGATAACAGGAATAATACTTACCTGACTCATGGATTTTTTAAACTTAATTCATTCATGTTTATAAAATGCTATAAAAATCTATAGTATTATTATGATAAGTTTCATGTGTTAAGACTTTCTACAATAGATATAACATGGGCCTGTTTTTCAGTAAGCTACAGTGTGGATATACATATGCAAATTAACAATATATCAGTAATGTACAATATCACAGTAATATGTGCTAACATATTTCATCAACACCTGATATCACAATTTATTGAAAGTTACCCTCTTTTTTAAAGCATTTTGAACGTATCTGGATAAAAAGTATGATTACCTGCATCTTTCCTATTTTACTGAATGTTTTCTTAAGCTAAAAATAGTGTGCAAGCTATTGCATCATGTATGCTCAGTAAAACAGGAGCTAAATCACTTTTGTGGGGGTTTTTTAAAGTTGTTATTTTAACAAGATGCACCTACAAATTCTTATAAATGGGGACATTTTTATAATTGTCAAAATAAAATGTGTCAACTTGTATTTCCTGAAAAAAATAGTAGAACTGGCTTACTGTGCTCCCAAACTATTTCACAAAAGTTTACTCTTGGGCAGATGGCAGGCATACAAGCACGCCTGGGCAGGGGAAACAGAAACATAATTTCAACTCTCATATTTCAACTGAGATATAATATCTAAAAAACTAGTTTATACATGTCAATAGAAAAGGTACTTGCATGTCAAAATAGTCAGAGACAAAGCTAGAAGAGACAAATATTAATAGAGCCATAACATCAGAGACAAAGGCATTGCAGGGGGTAGTTAGAAGATTTCCCGTCCCCTGCCTTTGAAAAAGAAACATTTTTTAAAGTGTTCTGACATAGCTGCAGAACTCATGAAAACATTCTAGAGTCCTGGTGACTCCTAAACTTTCCTGAGCTCTCCTATCCAGAATTTCAATGACTAATAACTTAAAAATCAGCAGTAACATATTGCACAGTAGAAAAAGAAAGAAGTCTAATAGCAAAAGGTAGATAATATCAGGATTATAACCTCAAGTGGAGTATTAAATAACATTTTTATTTACAAAGCACTCCTCCCCTCTGCTAAGCAAGAAGCTTTGTTGCTTTGGTGTTTCCATGGAGGAAAAAAGTGTTCTTCCCCCGTGTCTCAAAAAAACAAAACAAAAAAGATTACAGGTTTCTAAAGGTAGTTGGGAGGGGACGGATTTGCATGAGAAAATAATCTTTTCAGATCAAATATATTGGTATAATTTTGCATTGTGGCATCAGGTTCCCAGGGGTCTAACAGCAGAGGCTGACTTGGCTGAGCAATTACCCAGTGTCCAACATTTTAATTTAGAGGATTCCCCTACCTGCATTCTCCAAAGCATCCCCGACAGGGATTCACGTTTATTCTCCCGTAAAATGGTATTTCAGCTTTATTAAAGTGTTCCCCGAGGAGAGTAACTCCTGCTGCTTCAACCAGCATCCCCCCATCTCCAGAACAGGGGGTAGGGGAGAGAGAGACTGACCCCCCCCCCCAGCCTATCCCCTAGGGGGGCAGGAGAAAGACCCTGCGACCTACACAGCAGCCACCTGCGCCCCCATCCCTAGGACCGGGGGAGTGGCGGTGACCCACGCCTCAGCCACACCAGGAAGGGCCTTAACATTATCCGCAGCCCCTAAGCTCAGTGCGGTCCCGTCCCCCCCAGTGCAGGCGGCCCCTCACCTCCGGTACTCCACGTACTCGTCCACCGCCGCCGCGCCCCCCTCCTGCACCCGCAGCCGCTCCATCCGCGCCGGTCTCCCAGGCCCGGGGGGCGCCTCGCAGCGCCGGCTTCCCGTACGGAAGCGCCTCCCTCCCAGCCGAGGGGGAAGGCGGTTCAGGCGGGAGAAGAGCGGTTACCCCCGCCCTTCGCGCTCCTGGGCCGTTGCTAGGCTGGCGCCGGTTCAACGGGTCTCCAGCGGGGACTGGCCAACTGCGCCCTCCCAGAGCTTCCCTCCGCCCGCCCAGCGCGGCGGGGACCGCAGTACAGTCCCCGCCCCCAGCCCCCGGTTCTATCCCCGCTGATCTTTCGGCGGGGGGAGAGGGATCACCGGGGTAGGAGGGCTGGTGAGCTAGCCACACGGGTGTAGCTTTGACAGCGAAAGGTTTCTAGTGTAGACAAGGCTTTATGCCAGTATAAGGCCTGGTCCACACTAGGGGCTTAGCTACATTACAGAGTTTTATCGACAAAAATCGACATTCATGGACAAAACAGTGGAGGTGTACACACTGAAACGCTCCTCCCGCCCATGCCGACATAATAAAACCACCTCAGTGAGAGGGGTAGAGCTTTTTGCAGCACAATTATATTGACCACGTGTCAGTGTAAACACTGCACTTGGTTATGTCACTGTAAATGGTCTCTAGGAGGTGTCCCACAATGCCCATCCTAACCCCTCTGAACTCTGCTGCCCTGCACCCAGGTACACAAGCTCCCTCCTTTAAAGGCCCAGGAATTTTTGAAATTCCACTTTGTTTGCTCAGTGGGACAGCTCACATCACATCTTCCCAGACAAACAGGCAGCAAATGCTCTCCCGCTTGGAGCACACCTGAATTGTTGGATCTGCTGGCTCTATGGGGAGAGGAGGCTGTGCAGTCCCAATGCCACCCCAGTAGGAACTTCGATACTTATGGGCAGAGTTCTCATGGGATGTTGGATGAGGGCTACAAATGGGACATGCATCAGTGCCGTGTGAAGATAAAGGAGCATAGGTAGGCATACCAGAAGGCGAGGGAGTCAAACTGTTGCTCTGGTGCTGTGCTGAAGACCTGTTGTTTCTATAAGGAGCTGGATGCCATCCTCAGCGGCTATCCCACCTCTATTGCGAAGAGCCCCGCGGATACTTCAGGAGGGGAGGGAAGAGAGCAGACTCAACCCCGAGGATGAAGTGGTGGACAAGGAGGTTATGTTGGAGGACAAAATGGGACAGGCAACAGGGTCATCTAGTACCATGGCAAGCCAGGACCTCTTCTTGACCAAGGAGGATTCAAGCCAGTCCCAGCACTCTGTCTCTGATGTGTATGATGCAGAGAGGGGGTAAGTAATCTTTTTTAATTGATCCTGCTCAGTTATATGAGATAGAGCTGTCCTTTGCTTTGTTATAAGCTAGAAGTAGGTTAAGGGATAGAAATGAACAAGACTAGCTGTGTTTGCATGTGCTTCACATTCCCCTGTGCAGCTATGCAGTGGGGTGGAACATTGTGTTAATACACACTGAAATTTCATGGGACTCCTCCAGAGAGATCTCTAGAAAACTTTCCTGAAGGTACTTGCCAGTTCTCTGCCAAAGGTTCCTTGGCAGAACTACTTTGTTCCTTCCCCGTTGTAGGAAACTTTCCCGTGCCAATCAGCAATCACTTGTGCAAGGACCAAAGCAGCACATAAGCAAGCAGCATAGGGACCGGGTCTGAAGCCGCATGCATGCAGGAGATGCACCCTTGCATCCTTGCTTACCCTCAGGAGTGAGATATTGGCTTCAATGACCCCTGCCTATGGAAAATGGTGGCAGAATTTACAATTTTGTCCCTAGTTTAGGGTGACCAGATGTCCCGATTTTATAGGGATAGTCCTGATTTTGGGGTCTTTTTCTTATATAGGCTCCTATTACCCCTTCACCCCCTGTCTCGATTTTTCACATTTGCTGTCTGGTCACCCTACCCTAGTTGCTTGAAGTGATCCCCTTAAAAAAATTACCTAGACCCTTTGTCCCATCTTGAGCCCATCCCAGTCCCCGGGCCAAACTCACCATGTTTAGGGCATTCGCCAAGCTGTGTGCTTGCCAAGAAACAGTTAGAAAGAGATGTATTTTACTATAATGATTTGATGCAGTTAGTGCACTAACAGTCATGCTTCTGCTTGTTGTTTCTTGTGCTTCTGCAGATGTGGCCTTCAGGGGAACCTCCTATACACTGGCAGAGCGCCTCCGCCAGATAAGGAAGTGACCGAGAAGGAGCAAAGAGGACATGTTTCCGAGAGGTGCTCCAATCCTCAGATGCTGAAAAACAAGAACACAGGGTGTGGAAAGAGACTATAAATGAAAATTATAAAATAGGCAGGAGAGGAAGGAGAGCCAGGAGTGAATTTTAATGGGCCGAGCCCAAAAGCGATGGTCCGCCATGCAGCTGCTCCGTGCAGCCGATCCTACAGTATTTTATGAGCTGGGAATCTGAATAGGAATCTACGGTGCCTGCCCTGCTGTGTGCCAAGGAAAGAAACAATTCAGGATTTCTCCTGACATGCACAGAGCAGCTTGCCACAGTGGACTGTAAGTATTGGGCTAGGGAAACAAGCACTGAATGGAGGGATTGCATCATGATGCATGTATGGGATGACAAGCAGTGGCGGCAGAACTTTTGGATGCACAAATCCATCTTCCTGGGACAGTGTGCAGAGCTCGCCCAAGCACTGTGGCAAAAGACACCAGAATGAGAGCTGCCTTCACTGTGGAAAAGCAAGTGGTGATCGCTGTGTTAAAGTTGGCAACTCCAAACTACTACCAGTCAGTTGTGAATCATTTTGGGGTTGGAAAGTCCACTGTGGCATCTGATACAAGTATGCAAGGCCATTAATTGCATCCTGCTACAAAGAACTGTGACTCTCAGTAATGTGCAGGAAATAATTGATGGCTTTGAGGCTATGGGATCCTCTAACTGTGGCAGAGTGATCGATGGAATGCATATACGAATTAGGGCAACATACCCAAGTGCAGTGTCTTCACTGATGCTGCGTCACTCTAACACCTGGCAAAAAGCTCTATGCTGCGCAACAAGGTGATTTTATTATACTGGCATAGCAGGGAAGTTACATCAGTAGGAGGAGCCTTTCAGTATGTGCACCTTCACTATTTTGTCAATGAAAGCTGACTTTTGTTGACAAAACTGTGTAGTGTAGACAAGGCCTAAATCCACACTAGGGACTTTTGCCAGTGCAGCGATGCTGGTCAGGGATCCTACCTCATCACACTGACATCACTGTGCTGACAAAGGTTTGTAGTGCAGGCTTGGCCTAATGGTGCACACACAAGGACTTTTACTGTTATAAGTATTCTGATAAAAGAAATCACATCCTAACCAAAATAATTATAGCCGGAAAAGCCTTAGGGTACATCTACACTACAGCGGGGAGTCGATTTAAGATACGCAAATTCAGCTACGTGAATAGCGTAGCTGAATTCGACGTATTACAGCCGACTTACCCCGTTGTGAGGACGGCGGCAAAATCGACTTCTGCCGCTTTTTGTCGGCGGCGCTTACTACCACCTCCGCTGGTGGAGTTAGAGCGCCGATTCGGGGATCGATTGTCGCGTCCCAACGGGACGCGATAAATCGATCCCCGAGAGGTCGATTTCTACCCGCCGATTCAGGCGGGTAGTATAGACCAGGCCTTAGTGTGGGCACAGTTATTGGTATGAAGGTGACTTTTACTGGAATAATCATTCCAATTCTCTTCCTGCACAGAAGTAGCTATATCAGTATAAGCATCTTTATACCAGTATATCTACCCTCACACTGTGGGGTGGGAGTGTTGTACCACTTTATACTGGTACAGATAAAGAGGCACAATGTGAAGAGAGGACAAGCTCTTAGTCCCAGCTCGACACTACAATTTTGTTAGCCTTTAGGCCCCCATCCATGCTGAAGCAGCACATCATGCTATCCATCACTGTTAACCAAATCCATACCCAGGACCACATATGCCTTAGGGGTGGGTTAAAAGATTGTGTTGAGTTCTGCTTAGCCACATATTGCACACAAATAAAAGGACCAACCCTCTTGAAAATTTATTGTGTAAAACAGTGGTTTTCAAACTTTTTTTCTGGCAACCCAGTTGAAGAAAATTGTTGATGTCCGCAACCCAACAGAGCTGGGGATGAAGGGTTTGGTGTGTGGGAGGGGCTCAGGGATGGGGCAGAGGGTTGGGGTGAGGACTGTGGGGTGGGGCTGGGAGTGAGGGGTTCAGGGTGCGGGAGGGAGTCAGGACTCTGGGCTGGGGAGTGCAGGCTCTGGTGGGTCTGGGGATGAGGGGTTTGGGGTACAGGGTCTTTGGATTTTGGGGGGGCTCAGGGCTGGGTCCGGGGATTGGGGCACAGGGCTTACCTCGGGAGGCTCCCAGTCAGTGGCACAGTGGATTTGCGATGGCAGGCTTCATATGCCTCATATGGATTCCAGCGTGGAGAGGTAGGTGACAACTAGGGGTGTATGGTCGGAGGTGGTTTTATTTCTGTGCCGAAGCAGGTTCTTCTGGAGTATTTGGGTGGCCCATTCCATGATGCGATGTACTTCTCTGCTGGAGTGTCCTTGTCTGGTGAAGGTGGTTTTGAGTGTGTTAAGGTGTATATCCCAGACTTTCTCCTTGGAGCATATTTTGTGGTTTTGTTTGTCCCTGTCTGTAGAGAACAGATTTCTTGGTGTGTTTGGGGTGGTTACCGGGTCTAAGAAGGTAGGTGTGGTGATACATGGATTTCTTGTATATAATTGTCTGTAGGGTTCCATTGTTGAAGCTGATCATGGTGTCCAGGAAGTTGATGCTGTTGTGGGAATGTTCCAGAGAGAGTTTAATAGATGGGTGGTGGTGGTGGCTGAAGTTGTGGTGGAAATTTATGAGGGAGTTTAGGTCATCTGTCCAGACTAGAGGCTGAAAATATCATTGATGTATCTCAGGTATTTCATTGGTTTCATGGTGCATTTGTCCAGAAATTCTTCTTTAAGGTGGCCCATGAAGAGGTTGGCATACTGGGGAGTCATCCTAATACCTATGGCTGTTGTCTCTCTAATATCCTGGGACCACCATGGCTACAACACTGCATAGTTCTATGTGAAGTTATTTTATTTTTGAGTGCACTTACAAATAAGCCTAAGATTACTATAATCAAGTTTCAAGGGGGAAAATACTTTTTATGGTGTGCTTGCTTTGTGTGTAGTCTTTTCAATAGTCAGCATCCCCTGCTTCACAGAATCATAAAAATGTAGGGCAGGAAAGGACATCAAGAGATCAAGTCCAGCCCCAGGGCTGAGGCAGAACCAAGTATACCTAGACCATTGCTGACAGGTGTTTGTCTATCCCGGCGTTTCTCAAATGCGGGCACCAAGAGATTTTTTCTGTGGCCACAACAGCCTCCTGGGCAGAGATGTGGGGGGGACACACAAGGCAGCAGCCCCTCCCTGCAGCACCCAGCTATTGCTCCTGGCTGCCTTGTTGTTTGCCACCAGCAGGGGATCAGCACCCTGCACAACGCAGCCTCCTGGGGGCTCTGGGCAATGCCTCTCCAGACATGTGGGGCCAATGTGTGCGCTCAGTGGGCTCTGGGCTTCAGCCTGGGGCAGCAGGGCTTGGGCTTGGAAAAATTGTTAGAGCTGCCACCAGCAAGGGTTGGTGGCCACATTCTGAAGCCACCCAAAAAAAAAAATGTTTTGAGAACCCAACATGTTCTGAAAATTTCCCACATCAGGAATTCTACAACCTCCCTTGGAACTCTGGAAGCCTATTCCAGTACTTAGCTATTGTGATAGTTAGAAAGTTTTTCCTAATATCTAAACCTATATCTCCCTTGTTGCAGAGTAAGCAGATTATTTCTTGTCCTCCCTTCAGTGGACATAGAGAACATCCTCTTTCTAACAGCCCTTAACATATTTGAAGACTAGTTTCAGGTCCCACCCACTCTTTTCTCAGGATTAAACAAGCCCAATTTCTTTTAGCCTTTCTGCATAGGTCAGGGAGAAAACATGCTTAACTTTTGAGATCAACTCAAGTTTTATAAATGTCACAGTATCATGTACTACATTAAGTACCTATATTTTCAGTCTGTACAATGAAGCAAATTATGGTATTTACATTTTTGCAAATGTAAGTACTTTCTCGGTTCTGTTGTGTAGAAAAGCTCTTGCCCAAAGCTTTTAGTTTCAATTTAGCTAGTAGGTTCAGAAAGAATATTTTCTTAATTTGAACTAGTTCAAAGATGAGAAACCGATTGGGAGATGATAAAGCAGAAAAGCTTATTTTCCTCTTCTGATCTATGAATACAAACCAGGAGGAAGAGGATGAGACTGATGAAGAACACAGGGCCAGATTTTTCAAAGGTATTTAGGCACCTAAAGATACAGACTGAAAACTGCACTAAGGTCATATCTGATTATTTAAAAAGCGGTTGAAATGACTTCATGTATTAATGACCTCATTTATTCAGTTCATTTCCATATTGTAGAATGGAGTATTCTGATAGTTTTGGGGGGTTTTGGTTATGCAATAGAATTTAAGCCTCTCGTGTATTTAAAAAAAAAATCATACTTTTCTCCATTAGCAAGTACTCTCAGGGTGAACTAATATATTTTTCCCTATTTTTATATATGTATAATATATTTTAACCTAGCCTTACAGAAAGATTCTGGCAAACAAATAACAGCTTTAGAAAGAAGAAGATTGTACCCAAGAAATAATGAGCCAGTTAAAGAGGGAGAATGTTGTGCTAAAGCACATGAGTGGATGCCCAGGAGACTGATGTTCTGCCAGCTTTACTTGTAGGTCTACATCCCTGTGTTTATTAAAAAAAATAAAACTAGATCTGCACACATCTGTGACCTAGTAGCAATGGGTGGGATTCTTCATGACAGATCCCAGAGGGTTTTTTTTGTGGGGGAGGGCATTTTATATGCTCCAATGATTCTCTAATATGAAGCTGTTCAAGGCTCTGCCACTGCTCCTGTTCAATATATATTATTTGGATTACAACAACAGCTAGAGGCCCCAACTTTTGGTCAGGACTCCATTGTGCTAGGTACTGTATGCACACCAACATAAAGCTGTTAGAAGTGGTTGCATTGGGGCTGCAGTTTGTTAAAGTCTCCATTTCAGATGAGACAATACAATTGAGCAATTGACTCATGGGCTTGCTGAGATTGGAGCTTAGGAGCTAGCAGGCTTGGACTCAAACAGGATAAAACTGAAGTAATTCAGAGATTGGAGAAGGCAACTGAGAAAAATAAGAGATTCTTTCAGTTGCCTTGATTGGACATGTGTGCTTGCTATAGTAATCAGGTCTGGAACATATTGGGGATTGTGTTGGATTCCCAGGTGCTTGTAGCCGTTCAGGTAGCAGTTGCCAAGACTACTTTTCCCTCCCTCATCTATTCTTATCTAGCAAGTTATGACCTTTATTTTAGGTGTTGACCTCCCTAGCTTTCCCTGCCCAAGTTAGCCAATCATTGAAGTGCAAGAACACGTGAATTACTTTATGCCCCAAAGGGGCATGAAACATTGTGATTGAGAAAATTCAGGTCCATTAGAAAAACCACAGTAAAATTAAAAAAAAAAAAAATCAGTTGGTTTCAGAGTAGTTACCAGCTAAAAAAATTATTTACAAATAAATTCTGTGTTGTACCAGTTTGAAACAGCCAATTCTTTTGTGGTTTCTGACATAACCTGAAATTAGAAGTATAACACTGTATTGTTAAAACAGTAGTGAGACATCTGTTCCATCCACAGAAGTAATTTAATATTTGTTATATAATTATCTACAAGTTCTCCTTAAATATTTAGTATTTTTATAAGCTATATCCAGTAAGTATGTGTATTACACAAAGCTGAAAGATAGTGCAACTGTTTACTACAAAACTACAGAACTGCTTTGTAATAGTTGTATGATTGCACACATCTACACAAGCTCATCAGTCATCAAAATCGCTTATCCACAGTGCCTGGGCAAAGAGCTAGCGAACAGGAGAGTTTTGCGAGGGACTGCTCCAGGTGAAGGAGACATGCTTACATGACCCTTGGGGTAAGTTTGTTATCTGTTTTGTCTGTGTTTGTGGTTGTTGTGGTGTGCTTGCTGCTGGACTGAAACATACCGTGTGGTCTGTTTGTTCAGGGGACCGTGTGCTGACTGTATGGGTGCTGAGCCTAGCGGTCTGCTAGGCAAGGTTGAGAGCTTCTTAACAAGGCTTTGATCCCTAAGCCCTTTAGCACCCATCAACCCTTAACCAGAGGGCAGGGCTACTCAGGAAGACCAGGGCTTTAAAAAGCCTGCTCCTAAGTGACCAGAGGATCTAGTGAACAGGAGCAGTTAACAGGGGAGTTTTGCGAGGGAGTTTACAGGGGGATCGTGAGGGGGCTACATACACTTAACATTCCGTAAACTTCTTTAAACTTAAGCTAAAAACATCACCTGATAAAAACAAAACAATAACAAAGGAACCAGCTACAGGAGTAAAAAGAGAATGCAGGCAGAAGTCCATCAACAGAGTGGGGGCTACCCAGTTTATTGCACCCAATGCAGCATGTATGATTACCTGCCCTATGGGTAGGTGGCATATGTATGCATTGTGTGAAAGGAACTCCTAACCCTTAGAGACCATGTACAGGCTTTGGAGGCCAAGCAGAGGAGCGGGTGTGGGGGTCCTTGGGGGCTCTACACTAGCAGAGAAGTGGGGTGTGATGTACTCGCGGAGGAGGAGAGGGGGTATCAGGAGGGTTGCGGGAGAAGAGGTGTAGGGGAAGGGAGAGGTGCGGGAGGAGAGGGCTGGGGGAGGGTACAAGGGGAGAGGTGCAGGTGAAGGGAGAGTACGAGGGGAAGGGGTGCGGTGAAGGAGCAATGGGGGGGGAAGTACAAGTAAAGAGGCTGCGAACGGCAGGCGCTGACAGCTGCTTCCCCAGCCCCGTGCAGGCAGAGCCGAGAGGACGGACACTGACCCCCAGGTGCTCGAGCCGCAGGGGTCCCCTGGCGGGGCAGTATCCCCCGCTGCCCCACGCGGAGCCGGGCTCTGCCTCTCCCCGCCCCTGGCGCTGTGGGGGCCTGGGTCAAGCAGTGCAAGGCTGAGGTGGGGGAGGTGCACAGCGGGCTGGGTCGGGGGCAGCTCGGGCTGCCCAGCCACTTGCCCCATCAGCACACAAGCCGGGATCTGCACCCCGTGCCCAGCCCGGCGGTGCCCTGCCCAGCCCACCCCACTCGGGCGGGGAAATGCCATGCCGTCCTGGGGAGACTCAAAGCAGCAGTGGTGGCAGCAGCAGGACCCCTCCTCCCTCCCTGCATCCCGGGCCCCACTTCCCTCCCTCCCCGGCTCCTCACACACTCCGGGAGCCCCTCTTGCCGCCGCAGTCTGGGCCCGGCTCCAGGGGATGATGCTCTGGCTCCTCAGCGGCAGGGCTCCCGGCTTTTTGCCATCCCAAGCAAAAAAGAAAAAAAAGGGGTGGGGTGGGGGGGGAGTGCCGCCCCTTGGAAAGTGCCGCCCCAAGCACATGCTTGGAGCGTTGGTGCCTAGAGCCGGCCCTGATGAGGAGGTTAGTTAAACAGAAATTAAAAGGTACAGCGCCAAAAGTAAAATCCCTGCAAGCTGCATGCAAACTTTTTAAAGACACCTTAATAGAAGCTCAACTTAAATGTATACCCCAAACTAGAAAACCTTGTAAGAGAACCAAAATAGAGCCACCGTAGCTAAACAATAAAGTAAAAGAAGCAGTGAGAGGCAAAAAGTGGAAGTTAAATCCTAGTGAGGAAAACAGAAATGAGCATAAACTCTAGCAAATGAAATGTCAAAATATAATTAGGAAGGCCAGAAAAGAATTTGAAGAACAGCTAGCCAAAGACTCAAAAGTAATAGCAAAATATTTTTTTTTTTTTAAGTACATCAGAAGCAGGAAGCCTGCTAAACAACCAGTGGGCCACTGAACCATCGAGATGATAAAGGAGCACTCAAGGAGGATAAGGCCATTGTGGAGAAACTAAACAAATTCTGTGCATCGGTCTTCACGGCTCAGGATGTGAGGGAGATTCTCAAACCTGAACCATTCTTTTTAGGTGCCAAATCTGAGGAAAAAGAAGAACAGGAGTACTTGTGGCACCTTAGAGACTAACAAATTTATTAGAGCATAAGCTTTCGTGGACTACAGTCCACTTCTTCGGATGCATATAGAATGGAACATATATTGAGGAGATATATAAATCTGAGGAACTGTCCCAGACTCAGCTGTCATTAGAGGAGGTTTTGGAACAAATTGATAAACTAAACAGTAACAAGTTACCAGGACCAGATGGTATTCACCCAAGGATTCTGAAAGAAATCAAATGTGAAATTGCAGGACTACTAACTATCGTCTGTACCAAAGGACTGGAGGATAGCTAACGTGACGCCAATTTTTAAAAAGGGCTCCAGAGGTGATCCCAGCAATTACAGGCCAGTAAGCCTGACTTCACTACTGGGCAAACTGGTTGAAACTATAGTAAAGAACAAAATTGTCAGACATATATGAACATAATTTGTTGAGGAATAGCCAACATGTTTTTTGTAAAGGGAAATCATGTCTCACCAATCTAATAGAATTATTTGAGGGGGTCAACAAGCATGTTGACAAGGGGGATCCAGTGGATATAGTGTATTTAGATTTTCAGAAAACCTTTGACAAAGTCCCTCACCAAAGGCTCTTAAGCAATGGATTGATAAGGTTAAAAAATAGGAAACAAAGAGTAGGAATAAATGGTCAGTTTTCAGAATGAAGAGCAGTGAATAGTGGTGTACCCAGGGGCAATACAGGCCCAGTCCTATTTAACGTATTATTAAATGATCTGGAAAAAGGGTAAACAGTGAGGTGGCAAAATTTGCAGATTATACAAAACTACTCAAGATAGTTAAGTCCCAGGCAGACTGTGGAGAGCTACAAAAGGATCTCTCAAAGCTGGGTGACTGGGCAACAAAATGGCAGATGAAATTCAATGTTAATAAATGAGAATAATGCACATTGGAAAACATAATCCCAACTATACATATAGAATGATGTGATCTAAATTAGCTGTTACCACTCAAGAAAGAAATCTTAGAATCATTGTGTATAGTTCTCTGAAAACATCCACTCAATGTGCAGTGGCAGTCAAAAAAGCTAACAGAATGTTGGGAATCATTAAGAAAGGGATAGATAATAAAAGACAGAAATTATCATAGTGCCTCAGTATAAATACGCCCACATCTTGAATACTGCATGCAGATGTAGTTACCCCACCTCAAAAAAGATGTATTGGAATTGGAAAAGGTTCAGAAAAGGGCAACAAAAATTATTAGGGGTATGGAACGGCCTCCGTATGAGGAGAGATTAATAAGATTGGGACTTTTCAGGTTGGAAAAGAGACGACTAAGATATGATAGAGGTCTATAAAATCATGACTGGTGTGGAGAAAGTAAATAAGGAAGTGTTCTTTACTCCTTTTCATAACACAAGAACTAGGCACCACCAAATGAAATTAATAGGCAGCAGGTTAAAAACTAACAAAAGGAAGTATTTTTTCACACAACACACAGTCAGCCTGTGGAACTCCTTGCCAGAGGATATTGTGAAGGCCAAGACTATAACAGAGTTCAAAAAGGTCTAGATAAATTCATGGAGGATAGATCCATCAATGGCTATTAGCCGGGATGGGCAAGGATGGTGTCCCTAGCCTCTGTTTGCCAGAAGCTGGCAATGGGCAACAGAGGATGGATCACTTGATGGTTACCTGTTCTTTTCATTCCCTCTGGAGCACCTGGCATTGGCCACTAGTGGAAGACAGGATACTGGGCTAAATGGACCTTTGCTCTGACCCGTTTTTATGTTCTAAGAGATCCATCTGCCTGCTTTTGAAACTTTCACCACTCATGTCTAGTAGTCTTTGACAATTTTCTTTTGGACTTCATGCTCTTCAAGAGGAGCAATCAATCACCAGTTTATATATGCATTACTAAATATTATTAAAACTTGCCTGGTGAAATCAACCAGTATCCAGAAAAATAGGGTGCCTTCAGATTAGTCAGAGATTTTTCAAATGCATCAACAGGAGTTACGTGTCTATCTGTCTTCTATGCCTTTGAAAGCTTCCCCCCTCCAAAACTATTGCAGTCATAGTTTCTTCTCTCCCCTCCAATCTAGGCAAAGTTTTTGAGAAATATTGGGGTTCCAAAACCAAGTGCTAATGGCTTCTACTTATACAGCCTCTGAGATAAATAGCAGACTTTATGATTAGTGATAAGTTACAAAGATCAATAGTTTAAAGTATCAAGGTACACGGAGAGTATGTGTAGAAAATAGGAAAAGGCGAATCATTTAATAAAAAAAAAAAAAAAAAAAAAAAAAAACACCTTTCACAAATACAAATAAAATTTTATTTTCTTTCTTCCTGGAAGAAAAAAAAAGTTTACACTCAGTATGTCAAACACAAAATAAAAAAAGTTGGACACTAACTCAAGTTTTATTTATATATTCTACTTTCCTCTAGACCAGTCCAGACTATCATCAGGGAGAAAAGCAGAAAACCTTGAGACCATATGTCATCCAGCACTTCTGGTCTTATTCCATTTTTTTAAATAAAATATTAAAAAGCTATTACACAGCATATTTCAAGCAAAAATTACTGAACATAATTCTAAAAAAAAAAAAAAAAAAACCAAAAACAAACAAAAAAAACCCCACAACCACCACTCAATATAGCTTTTAAAAAACATAGGGCTGAATGGCACTTTCATTTTAGCATTTATGATGCAGAAAGCACATTTTGGAATATAGTGCACCCTCACTGCAATTTTCATTGCTGTAAGGCTAATGTGGATATAAGGCAATGTAACCTTAGCTTCCACCTACGTCCCTCATAAAACACCATTAGCACATGCATCTCTTTAGTATATATTCCAAGATGCACTGCTTCCCTTCAACTTAATTTACCTACTCCCTCCTATTTAAAAAAGTAACTTAAGGAGATAATGTGCTATATTTGTCACACACTACAAGATACTAAAATATTAAAAAGAAACAGCAATGAATAAAAATATTCACATATCTGAAAACTGACTTCCATCTCTTAAATAACTTATCTGAAGTTACAAAATACACACACAAATATCTTTCTATGAAATAGCTATGCATGATATCAGAGATTGTTTTGCCTTTGATAATCTAACTGATCTATTTCTGGAGCAAAGATATCTGGACAGTGTTGCTACCCAAGATTTTCATTATAATTGATTTTTTTTAATATACAATCAATTCTCTCTAGCTATTCTAGCAGGTAGTGCAAATAAAGACATTCTTTGGGTTGCAATTTTTAAAACATCTTCAACATATCACTAGCAAATTAATAAGTAACAAAATACTGTACTGTAAATAATATACATCTTCTAACATTACATTATCCTTAGTTACCTGTTTAAAACAGATCACACAAAAAATGATTAAGCTATATAATCAATCTATCCAAAAAGATATGTTAAATTTTTATTTAAATAAATATATTTTAGAAGTGAATATATATTTTTTCATTTTAGTTTAACTTTAAACATTACAAAGTATCACCCATTTGGCATACTACACCAACCATGTTACCAGAATATCTTTAAATACAATATTGTACAGCACTGCTTTAACAGAACTGTCTGAAAGCAACGAATTAATCCTTTGAGAACCTTATGTACAGAAGTTGGGACTGCATGTACCCAGCACATTCTATAGCAGAACAGCGTACGATATGTTAGTGTCAACTATTGCTTTGCCTAGCCAGAGGTAAAAAGCTTTTCTTGAATCAAATCGAATCTATGATAGATAAAGTAACATAAGGTGATCTTGTATGTTATCTAATATTGCTTGCTGCATTTACACGTTTACTTGTAGTTACTGGCACCAGATTACCACTGGTTCCATTGGTGGTATTTGTTGCTGAGCCATTCACAACAATGTAGTCAACTTTGTTTTCCAATTTCACCAGACGTTGTAAGATGTCATCCAGAAGAACAGCAATTGTTCTTTTGAGATCAGCTGAAGAAGACAAAACAAAGAAAGTAGTATTGAATACTGTTCATTTATATTATCAGCAGTGTGAGAGAAATTTGTGGATTTGGACATCTAATTTATGTCTTCAAAGGTTGCTTTTCTTTTTTCCTGGATTTGTTTGGAGAGGACAGAGAAAAGGTAGAGTCTTCTACATATGGATGCTAGATGTCCATATATTTAAAGTACTATTTCTTATTTTTTGCATACTAGAAGATACTACCACAATAGCAAACTGAGAATTGGCCCACTGAATCACAGAATATAAAATAACATTAGTCTCCTCTTCTTCCCCCATTTTATTTTTTAAAAGATAAGTGACTATTTAAGGGTAATAGTTTGGACTTTAATCCACAGCAGCAGTAGAGAGGAAATAAATTTAACCTGTATAACAGCTTCTGGCACTGGGCAGCATTAGAAAGCACTTATGTTTTTCCACCCTAGATAAGATAGATCTTAATTGTTTCCTTTTACAGTTCCTTTCCAATTATTCTACAAGTTCAGAACTTGCTGTCTGCCACAAGGACAAGGTAAAGCATTATTGTAATACACAATGTAATTCTTAAAGCAGAAAAAAGGGATACAGTTTCTTTCCTATGTTAAAATTCTTGGATGTAAAGATTTACTTAGGCAACTTTATGATTTTTTTTACATTAACTTATCTATATATCGAGAAAAAGAAGCAGGGTGGAAGAAGACCCTACTGATATTATAAAACAGTTAATCAAGGTGTGGGAAGGAAGAACACCAATAGGCAAGACTACTAAACAAACAATGCAGTAATCAACATTAATTCAACAAAAACCTCAACACTTTGCTGTATGTATTCTTTCAGAATTAATTAGTTCATTTCCTCACAATTTGAGAGCCATCTGGCCTGACCAAATTATTTGACACTTAGTTTTTCAAAATTCTTCATTATTTGGATTTATCTTATTCTCTCAAACCAAACCTTTGATGGTGAGTCTGCATCAGTGAACAAACTAATGAATTTTATTGTTCTAAATATGTTTCAAATAAGTTCCTTTGCACAGAACCAAGGTATATAGATCCAGTTATAGATGTACTTCCCCCCCCCTTTAAAGGTCTTGTTGAGTTAAAGATTTTGACACCCTAAAATACTGGACCTGACCTACACACTGAAAGAGAGATTTACCCTCAACTAGAATTCCTTCTAAGAAGGGGCAGTAAGTATAGTAATGAGTCTCTCTCTATGTAAAATCTTAATTTAGCTCTTTCTCTGAAAACTAATTCCTGTTTAAGTCTATATTACCTATGTTATCACAGAAGTTTTTTGTTTTGCATGACATAATACAAGCAAGCAATGAGTTTATTTTATCTAGTTCTCAGAAATTTAAGTCTGAATGAAACCCTGGAGAATAGTGTAGGACATTTAAGTAGATTGTATTTGTCAAATGGCAGCTTAGGACACCTAGACAAATCATAAGACTGGGGTTGCAGAGTTTAAAGTATTATGTTTTTGAAGTGAGAAATTTTCAATGTTTAGATTAAATAGATAATAACTAAACCACACACAGATCTCTCTTGCATTCTAGATGAGCATGGGCTATAGACATATAGCAGGTGCACAAGTAACAGGGCACAGTGGTGTCAAGTCAGAGGGGAATATGGTGATGCAAACACAATGGAGGCTCGAGATTTGGAGCACTCTACTGCCTTCTGCTAAATACATAATCATGCCCCCACCTCTCCAATTTTACCATCACGATTGCTTCTCATTGTTTGTTAATAGTGGAAGAGAAGAAAATTAAAGGAAAAAAAAGATATAAAAGCAATAAAAAAGGTAGAAATAACACACAAAGTGACAGTGTTTGGGTAGTGAAGTGTTTTAATTTTACATTTAATTCCTACATTATGAATGTACTCCTTCATGTTACTGTGGAGAAAACCCCCCAGAGCTCTATTCGCAATTGGTGGAGAAACAAGGCAACCTAACATTTATGCTGACAGTCAAATTACTATAATACATACAACTATGTTTAAAGAACAAGTGTTAAAAGTTATGCCTTAAAATTAAGCCCCATCAATGAGCAAACACATAGTCAGCACATTAAAAAAATATTTTGAAGAGTTCCGTGTACCATTTAAAATAAGATTTAAAAGTTGTACCAAAGGCAGTTTAGAACAAAAAGGTTTGTGTAGCCAGGTTTATTTAATCTTACCATATCCTGCCATTGAGGCTCCATTACCACCGTTCATTATGTTCTTATTTTCTTCTGCCAGGGCTTTCACATATCTTTTACTTAAGTCTAGTATCTGTTCCCGCAATTCAGCACTGCTTTGGTGCCTTGGATGCTGAAAAGTATAGCGCAGCAACATCAAGCCCCAAATAAATCCAAACACCAGCAACAACAAACTCAGTTTCTGGGACATGTTTTTTCTTGAAAATGTTAAAAACATTTCTGATGAAGGCAACAGATGAGTCTCGATTTCAAGAAAAATAATTCAATTTGAAGTTGTCATGGTATTTACATATTAGTCAAAAGCAAGATCTTCACAAAGTAACAAATCTTCTGGATGGACCATCTTAAACACATTTTCTCCATGTCACTTGATTCCTAAATTTGAAGTATTACAAGATTAGTCAAAATGCTCATTCACCAGGAAAAGGAACAAAAAACAGTTTTCAAGGTCAGTAATATTAGATATTCTAGAAATTCTTTGCGGAAACATACCCGTTCACCTCACCTACTTCTACAGCTTTGTCTTTTAGCTTTTTTGCTAAAAGTCAAAGCTTCAATACAACCATCATTGCTTCAGTTTTAAATTACCGTAATTGTAATTAACTTTTTTAAGTGCATTTAGGTTCAATCTCAAGAAGCAAGTGTCATCTAATAGAAACCTGTAAAAAACTCTTCCCTTTAGAAACTATTCAGTTTGTAAGCAATATTTTTGGGCTGTTGTTTATAATGCCATATTTTCACAAAAAAAGTCCTTGCAAATTCATCTGCAGCTGTTGCTTATTCCTCACTGAAAGTCACAAGGCTATGGTGAAACTCAAACATGAAATTTATTTAGACTAAGTTTCTTGGGCAAGGGCCTCATTTGCTTTTGTACAGCATCAAACACATTGTCAGTGTCTTAATAAAAAATAATGAAGTTATACCTCCTTATAGCACTTTGGCTAATAATTATCCATTAGTTATATAATCCTTACCGTAGCAACCAATTTTGATGCCACTACAGATTAGGACTTCAGGTGGGAAGTGATCAGCAGGAACATATCAGTACTTATAAACCAAATATCCAGCTTCTGAGGGTATGGAGTAGTACCAGCCATGTATCTTCAAAGAGAGCTCTGCATGTCAAGCAAAGTTTATTCAAATAAAGTTCTGCATATTATGTTAAGAACAACATTTTCAAGGAGGAGCCTCAAGCTGAGCAGTGCCTAATTGTAAGCAACTATGTCTGAAAACCCAAAATTACTAAAATAATGATTGGAACCGGGGATACCGTGGCTTAGCATACATACAAACACAAATTTCACATACATGAAGTCACTTCTTCTGTTTGAAAGGCAGGCAAAGATTTCCTCTTTTAAGCAGCTACTTTGCCTCTTAAAATCCTTGTTTACAATCTTACTAAGTATTTGGCCTCTACAGTATCCTCTGGCAATGACTTCCACAGCTCAATAATGTGTGAAAAAAATATTTCCTTCTATAAGTTTTGCATCTTCCATCTTTTCATTTCATTAAAACATCCCCTTGTTTTGTGTCATGACAGGGAGAACAGAAACTCTGGATCTACCTTTGACATATTTTTATCATATCCCCTCTTACTTGTCTCCTTTCTAACGTAAACAAACCCAATCTTTTTAGTCTCTCTTTAAATGAGTTTTTCCTCATGCCTCTAATCATGTGTTATCCTTCTCTGGACCTGTTCCAATTCTGCAATATCCCATTTGAGATTAGGTAACCAGTACTGCACATAATATTCTAGGTGAGGCTTCAGCATTGTATTTTCGTATAATAGCATCATATAATATTTCGTATAATGGCATCATATTTTCCATATTATTCTCCATCCTGTTCCTTAGGCATCCTAACATCTTAGCTTTCTGGACCATAGCTGCACCTTGAGTCAAGGTCTTCATTGGGCTGCCCAGAGCAATGTCCAGGTACCTTTCTTGAGTTAACAAAGTTAATTTAGAATCCTTTAAAGTGTACAAGTAGTTAAAATTTCTCTTTCTAATGTGTTTTACTTCTGACACAGCATACTGACCCAATAGAAGATTTATTTTATTTTATTTTATTTTTTTAAATCACACAGTAGGCATTAAAGACAGTGCTTTCGATTCCTCTGGGATTAGCCTTGCTAGCTTGACTAGGTGAACTAGTCAATTTATCTTAGTAAAGCCAGGATCACCAAATGTAAAGTAGCTAAATATGGGGACCACAGTGGTTTGAGTGACAAAGTATTTTGTTGTTCGTAACACATGCAAGGCTCAGGAATATAATCAAGATAAAGCCCGCCCTCTTCCCCCCGACCATAAGGGCAAAACAGATTGTTTCAATGGCAAAACATTTGAAAACTTAAATAGATGATTTGGCACTATTTTAGACTTAAATTAATAACCACATCTTACATTTACAAAGCAGTATTAATCTCAAAAGATCCCAAAGTCCTCATACATAATATTTATGAAGAATCACTTCCTCTACATTTGGATGGAATATAGCAGCTGTTTAACAGTGAATAGTTCTAAGGAGAAAGTTTAGAAGAGGAAGTGAAGACTCCTCTTCACATCCAAATGAAAAGATACGGCCTACACCACACTGTTAGATTTCACCCATATCTGAACAGGGTTGTCCATGCTAACTTACACAATGCTGAACATATTTTAGCAGTCAGTTTAGACCAAGGTTAATTTTGTTCAGCATCACCAGCTAACTATTAAACCCCAAGAAGCCCTGATAAATTCTATTGTAAACCCTTTGCTGACTATCTCCAGCACCCATTAGTCTTCAGATATTGTAGACCAGACCGATAGCAATTACAGTAGACAATATACAACGACTCAAGTTAAAACTTAGACGGGATACAAGGATTAACACCCCTAAATCTTGTGAAAAGTGTTATGAGATTTTTAATATAAGTGATCATGACCTCAGTATCTCTCTTCAGTGAAATATGTCACTTCTAGTAGCAGAGTGACCTTCAATACCTTACTGAACCATTTGATCAGAATTGACTCAGAAGGAAGACCACAGTCTCCCATTGAATCACCAACCAGTTAGAAGATAGGATGAGTTTTCTTTGAGGAAAGGGAACACAAGGGCCCAACAATAAGAATGCAGTTTAAATGCACTTATCTATTAAGGTTTTGGGGAATATCCCTGTTTACTAGACCAGAGAACTCAAAAACATTGCATAATTCTCAGGAGCTGTAAAATAACTAAAATAAATTAACAAATTAGACATGAATACACAATGCAAGAAATAAGAAGGCACGAGGCCAATGGGCTGTGTACACAGGGGAATCACATCCTGAGGGTCAAAATGGGACAAGAGTAGTGGTAATTTTCCATGTCCTACCTACAAACCAAAACCCACACGCTCATGGCACCAAGATGAGATACCAGTTTACATACCATAAAGACAGACAGACGACAGTGTGGTATAGTAGGCTGTGGAATAGCATACTAAGCAGTAACAGAAGACTCATTGCTTTGATTTTCTGGTAAGTGATATTCTTGGACCCTATGAAAGTTAGATTGGGTCCTTACAGTACAGCAAACACATTAGTTTTTCAGAGTCATAGCAGCCATAGTACAGTTCTCAACATTTAGGAATTATATGGGGTAAAAATTGTGATTCTATAGCAAATGCAGAAGGAAACAACACAAAAATACTTTTAAGGAAGCACCAATCTATGCGCCCTGAGTAAATTCTAGATTTGGGTAGTAAGAGAAGACTTAACTATTTGATGCATCATTCCCTCAATACATCCCTTGTTCTCCCCAAAACAATTCAATATAAATAATAGTTTATATAACTTATTGTTATATTTGGACTTAGCCACAGAAGAGTGATAGCACTTCCTTACCTCACTGAGGTTTGTGACGATAAATACATTTAAAGATTGTGATATTCTCAGATACTATGATAACAAGGGCTCTATGTATATCTAAAATTGATAATCATCAGATCTTGTGGCCCCTAAGAGGACAATTTAGGAAAGTATACATTATTAATGCGCATAGTAAAACCCCGACTCACACCAGGACAACTCAGGGTCAATGCAGCACAGATGTGCAAAGAGGTGATCCATGCTAGAATAAGGCTGAGTCACGGCAGCTAGCTCCCATGGAACACTGCACAGAGGCATTGGTAAGAGAGATTTACAACAACCCCTTACACAGGGAACATTACATTGGTATTAACAACAGGGATTTAAGAGGGGGGAAAGGGATTGCTCCTGCCATCAGAATCCAAGTGCTCATACAGACCAGTACCAGGAACTGCTGCAGCAGAACAAAAGCAGATCACTGCATGTACAGATAGGCTGGGCAGGAACAGGGAGGGGAGGAAGGAGGAGAGAAAAAAGCATGACCTGGACCAGGGAGACATCTATAGAGAAGAATCAAAATAAGATGCTGATAATGAAGTAATAATCTCACTTTACTCAACAACTACGACCACCCCAACACCTAGTATAACAAACCCCACCCCATACGCATCTCAAACTCACACTTATACCTGTCCCAGTTCACAGAACTCACACAGTGACCAATTCCCTAAGCCCCCGTATCGCATCATAGCCCCGACTCCCAGCACAGGGCGGTCCTGCTCTCACCTCTCGATCCTGTCCCGCTCTAGCACTCGCAGACACCCCGGGGAACGGGGCCGGCCCTGCTACGCCCCATCCCAGCCCCCTCTCAAACACCCCCCCGGGGAACGGGGCCGGCCCTGTCCCCCACGCCCCGGGCCACGAAGCCGCCCTTCCCCCCCTCACGCCCCCCGGGGCCGCCCCTACCAACAAAGGCTCGGGCTCCCCCGGCGGCGGCGGCGCTCTCGCCTCTTCCCTACCTGGCTGACAGGCACAACACCGGCTCCCCAATCCGCTTCCGCTCATCCCACAGCCCCGCCCCCCGAGCCCTTCCGCCCCAACGAATGCCGGGAAACGGATCCCGCAGCCTTCGCCAAGCCAAGCGCATGCGCGATTCCCGTTCTCTTCCGCGCGCGAGCCAGAGAAGGGCCGCGGGCTAAAGAAGCCCCCATGTCTTGCTGCAGGGCGCGCGCGTGGGTTGGTGCCCGGATCGCTACTATCATCGCCTAGTAATAAGTCCTGCCGCAGCACAGGAGCCGCCGCCGCAGCGTTTGCTGGGTCTCCGTGCGCTTCTGCCATCTGTGGTTGTGTGTGCGCACAGGCCAGGGTGCGTTTGTTCTGTGCCGCTCAGGAGGTGCCAAGCAGCCAGCCCGGCTCGGCCGGGTGTCTAGGTCGCAGCCTCGCGCAGCGTGGCGTTTTAGCTTTCATATTGAAAACAACGTGTCTTACCTTCAGGGGCGTGACAAGCACTTTCCACTGATTCCTGAGCGGGGGCTAACCTGAAACATTAGCTCAGCAGAGTTAAACTCCCCCATGCCCTGTTAGTCTCAGGCAATGTGTACCCAACAAACTGGTCCACGTACGTTACCACCTAAGTTGTATAGTCCTTGGGTGTGTGCTTCCGTGGCTCTGATGTTGGTGCTGGGCGAACTTAGCTGTCTGTGGGGTGCTGGCAGGTTTACAATGGCACCAGTGGCTCCATGGAGCCAGGCCCATGCTCAGAAGGGGTCCCGGCCTGCTCCACTTGCACTGCATCACTAGACCCTGCCAGCCTGCTGGCTCCCCACCGCCCATCACTTGCTCTTCAGGCTGAGGGCTCCTCTCTGCCCCCTGACTCCACCCTCCTGCTCCTCTCTGCCCCCTGGCTGGACCCCAGTGCACCTCCAGCTGCGGGCAGTCTCTGCTTCCCACCATCTGTGGAGCCCTGCCTGTCTCCCTGGAGCTGAGCTGCCTCGGACTGGTGCAGAAGCCTGGCCAGTCTCAGCCAGGTGGAGGGGGATGACAATGTGGGGGGCTTGGCTGGGTCCCTCCAGGCAAGTGAGTCCTGAGGGAGCCCGGACGGGGCAGGCCCTGACCTGGCTGATCATGCCACTCCCGAGGGCCCAGAGTGATTCCCGGCCCTGGGACCAGCTCTGGCTGTGCTGCTGGCCCAACCCAGCAGACAGTTACCTACCAGCAGGGCCAGTGAGTGTGTCTGGGAGGCAAGGTGTGGGGAGTGGGTCTCTGAGGGGTGCTGGGCTGTGAGGTGGCGGGGAAGATCTGTGTGTGTTGGGGCACTAGGGAATAGAGATCTATGGGGGGTGCTGGGCAGTTGTGGTGGGCAGGGCCGTCCTTAGGCATATGCAGCATAGACTGCTGCGTAGGGCACCCGAAAGTTTGAGGCACCACCGGGACAGCAAATAAGAGCAGTTCGGCTCCCTCACACCCAGTGTACACTGCAGTCTTCTTAGGCAAGGGCTATATTCACAGAGCTGAATGCTCTGACACAGCACATTCTGCATGAGGGAGAGGGTATGGAGGTCTCTGCAGGGTACTGTGACTCTCCGCCGCCGTAAGGGGGGCCGGGCGGCTCGGTATCCTTTGGTGCCTTGTCCCTCCCACTCTGGGCTGCGAGCCCAGGCTGCCGCAGTGTCTGCTGTATATGAAGTTCAGTGTGTCAGCATTGGGTGGGGGTTCTTCTGGGGGTCTGCGGGCAGGGGGGGTGGCTGTGCCCCAAGTCAGGCATAGGGGCATCAGTTTAATAATACTGCATAGAGCCCCGTAAATCCTAAGGATGGCCCTGGTGGTGGGGCTGTGGGCAGTGGGGTGCTGGGCAAGGATGGTGTTGTGCAGGATGCTGTGCGTTTGTGGGAGGGTTGGGGAAGGTGCTGGGCATAGCGGGTCCGGGAGGGGGCTCTGGCCATAAGAAATGCAGCTTATAGAAAACTCCGGGGGGTTGTTCCAGTGTTGGCCGGGGGTGCTGTGTGGCATGGCATGGGCCTGCCCCTGAGGGGATGGGGCATGCTGGCAGCACAGAGCCAAGTGTGCCACTGTGTGTCTGGCAACTGCCGGTTTGTAAATAGTGCCCTTGCCATGCCAGGCCATGCCCATTGCCTCTGACTGGCACCTCGCTCTGGGATCTCATATCCCCGTGCCATGCTCCATTGCCTCCATGGGGGCCCACAAATATGTTTGGCGCCAGGCCCACAAAAGGTTAATCCGGCCCTGCTGGCAGGGGTCCAGCCAAATGCAGCATGCAGTTCATTGTGAAAGCAGCACATCTGTAGGGTAGCACCAGGTCTAGTGTTGGCCTCCCTAGTCTTGTACTCCTGCTGCAGTTCTTTTGCTTTCACGTGGCACTGCTGCCGATCCCTGTTGTACTCCTTTGCCTGCATCCCTTGTGCAATCTGGTGGTATATGGCCCTGTTACTACAGCTGGTCCATAGCTGATAGCTGTGCTGGCAGAGCCTCTTCTCCCCACAAGCCCAGGAGAGACAATACTTCCTGTCTACTCCTGGCAGGAGCATGACTAGTGCGGGGCGCCACCATGGTCAGTTGGGCAGTTGCACACAACAAGGGTGAACTGCTAGATATGAGCAAGGTGGGCAAATAGGAAAAGGCATTTCAAAAATACATGGGGAGGCTTGGAGTGTGTGTGTGGGGGGCAGAGTTCTGGTCTCTGTGACCCCTGGGCAGTGAAGTGTAAAATTGTGACATAGTAGTTACTGTTGCAGGGAAAGGGGCATTGTGTGACAACTGCTATAGGACTGTTAGGATTGATAGAGGTCACACACTGTCAACAGTTGCACTGCATCAACTTCAGTAAGTCGACCATGGCTCCACACCATTTCAAGGAGGTGGTTTTACTGCATTGCTGTAAGGGGCCACTATGTCAGCTAGAGACAAATTTCATTGTAGACACATATGGAAATAAGTTGACGCAAGGCAACTTACATTAGCCTAACTTTGTTCTGTAGACCAGGCCTAACCATATGTACCTATTGGGCTTCAGGAAGTGGGCGGGCATAAGCCTGCCCACTGCTAAAGGGTCCCCCCCAGCCTAAGGGGAGGATCCACAGGGCCTGAAACTCAAATAATTACGGGGGACAACTAATGTAAAAACAGGGACAGGAGTGCGGTCACAGGGTCAGAAGAAGGGAACCTGACGGGGACACCGAGCAGAGAACCCTGGACAGCGCCCACTGCTCCTCAAAGGCATCAAGGGAGCCAGTGGACGCCGCCCAGAGGAACTCTGCCCGGATACATGAACGGACAGAGGATCGGAAACAGGCCCCACAGTCACAGGAACCTCCATCGGCCAACCTCCTCTCCCTGGTTTTATAGATGGCCTGTTTAGCCAGGGCCAAGAGGAAGTTGACCAGGAAGTCCCGTGACTTTGTGGGGCCACGGATAGGGAGTGCATAAATGAGAAGGTGAGGGGAAAAGTGTAACCAAAAACGTAACATAATGTCGTGAGAAGCCGGTGTAGGGGCTGCAACCTGGCACACTCTAAGTAAACGTGAGCCAGGGTCTCCCTCACGCCGCAGAAAGGACAGGTGTCCGGGACAGGGGTAAACCGCGCCAAGTACACACCGGGGCTCACGGCCTCATGAAGGAGCCGCCAGCTGATATCTCCGGTGAACCTCGGGACCAGGGTGGAATAGAGGCTGGCCCACCGGGGCTTCTCACCCTCGACAGGTGGTAGAAGGTCCCGCCACTTCGTATCGGGGCGGGATACGAGGGTGAGGAAGTGAAGAGTGTGGAGCACGAGCGTGTATAGATGTTTCCTTGGCGCGGTCAGGAAACGGACCAGCTGCAAGTTGTGCAGCCAGCTCACGGAGAAGGGGCGGGGGGGCTGGTTGGGTCCACGGGGCAGGGGCCCGATGAAAAGGTCCGGAGGGCCAGGGGTGGAGGGTGGGCGGGGCATGCCCTCGTGCAGGACCCGGTCGAGGCAAACCTGAGCAGCGGGCGGCAAAGCAGCCTTCACCTCCTGAAGTACGCGCCGGGGAGTACAAGGCCTGGAGAGCCCCATGCGCTGAGCAAGCGTCAGGGGATCCAGCCAGTCTCCCCGGCCGTAGTCCAGGAGGTCTCCGACTCTAGTGACTTCTGCCAGGACCAACCTCTGGCGCACCGCAGGGGACTCCGCTACCTGCACACGGAGCTGGGGGTTGTGTAGCAGGGGCTCCGCGAGGAGATCTGCTCCCCCGGTGGCCGCCTCGGACCTGGTCGCTGAGAACAGTTTCCAGGTCCGGAGGAGGTCCTGGTAGAAGACTGGCAGCCCGGAGAGGTCTCGCGGAAGACCTCTCGGCTTAACCATATGTAGCGGGGTGGTTACCCCGCTTCTGCCTGAGGGGTTTAAAACAACCCTGGCAGAGGGCTGGGGCAAAGGGAAAAGCTACTGGGCTGATTAGGGAAGTGGCTGCAGTTGGGCCACGCCCCATTCAGGCCCCAGCTGGCCTGTATAAGAAGGCTGGGAGCCAAAAGCTCAGGAGTTTCTCTCTGTATTCAGGGAGAGAAGGGCCTGGCTGCAGGGAGCTAGACATAGGGTACCTATAGTGGAGCAGCGCTGGGGAAAGGCTGAGGAGCTGGGGAATTACAGCCTGGATAGCCCCAGGCTGTGGCCTAGTAGGAGGCCAAGAGGTACTGGGGGTTGCAGAGGGCAGCCCAGGGCTAGGCCAAGGTAGCAGGTCCAAACCCCCCTTGCCAGTGATGAGTGGCCTATTCTGCAGTCTGCCTAGGTAGCAGGGGCTAGTTGGTGACTGGCAGTGGCCTAGTACTGAGGCAAGGTAGGGATAGTGGGTGGGGGTTTCCCTGGGAGGGGAGACCCTGAGACTGGGGGGTGTACTGCCAGGGGGCAGCACCCAGAGAAAGGGGTACCAAGGTCCTGGGAGGGACATGGGGCCAGAGGACAGGTGGATCACCAACCTGCAGGGGGCGCTCCAGGATGCTGGAAGAGCTAATTTGCGGAAGTCACTAGCAGGAGGCACTGCAGGGGTGAGCCTGCTCCGCTACACCATACAAGAATCACACTCCTAACTGACATAGGTATGCCAACAACTTTTAAATGTAGATCAGGCCTTATTAGGCTATGTCAAGACTAGGATCACTTTTTGTTATAGGTATACAGGCAAAGTGCTTCTAGTGTGGAAATAGTTATACCAGCAAAGCTAACCAATACAGCTTATTTCACCATCACCCTGAGCAAAACAAGTTAAACTGGTGACAGCATAGTTTTGCTACAATAACTGCATCTACTCTAGAAGGTTTTGCTGGCATTGCTATGTTGGCCACAAGTCACACCACTTCACACCCCTAACCAAAATAACTATGCTGGCAAAAGCCCCTGGTGTCGATGTGGACTCATTCCGCAATAAGTGTGTCCACAAATGGAGTTATTCAGGAACAGCTGTTCCATGTGCAGACAAACCCAAGGTATAGAAAAAGTAGGTGTCCTAAAGGTAAGCATATTTTCCCAGGGAGTGATGCTGAATACAAAAGCATTAGTCAACGGAAAATTAATAAATTATAACTGCAATTCTAGTTACTTTTCCAGCTGACAGTTCCACTTTCCAAATGGGAGTTCTATGCTGAAGTGAAGGTAGTATGCAGTCCTGCATACCCCAGTCCATGGGTTATTAGTAAATATTTATATTATGGAAGTGTCCAACAGCCACAAATCATATTTCTGACAGCTTTTGATAGCAATTAAACATGAACATGGGCAGTGGGTGAACGCGCCCTTAGAGGAGGCTAGCCCTGGCCTCTGTCTGAGGCCCTGCCTTCTTCTCCTCCTCTCCCCACACATCCCTGCCCCCCTGTGCGCCCCCCAGCACATCGGGCAGGCAGAGTGCCCCCAACCCCAGTGTGGTCCCGGCACCGGGAGGACAGGCGGCACCATAGGCGGCGAGTTATATGGGCCCATGGTGCCTGTGCTCCACCAATAGTCAGGAACATGGGCCCGGCTCCACCAATGTTTGGGCTTATATTTTCAGAGCCGTCCCGTCCATAGGACAGACGGGGCAACCACCCTGGGCCCTGCGCTTTGGGGGGCCCCATGCTTCGGGGAGGAGGGGTCTAGGGCAGCCTGGGGGGTTATTGGGGAGCCTGGTGCTGGCAGCAGCGAGGGACCCAGCCCCAGTCCACACCACTCCATCCAGCCCTGACTCTTCCTGCCCCTGCTCTGCCCCCACTCCATCCCTTCCCCCAAGCCTCTGCCTCTCCCCACCCCTGTTCTGCCCCCTCCCCACCTCATCTCACCCCTTTTCCCAAGCCCCCACCCCACCTCTTTCCAGCTTCCGCCCCCTCCCCTGAGTGATGCCAGGAGTCGGCGGGGCAGAGTGGGGTGGGCTGGGGCCGGGTCGCTCGCTGCTGCTGGTTCCAGGCCCCCCGCTAACCTCCCACGCTGCCCTGGACCCTGCGTCCCCCTGAAGCGTGGGGCCCTCCAAAGCGTGGGGGCTGGGGCGGTTGCCCTGGTCTGTCCTATGGACGGGACAGCTCTGTGGACCCATTCTGGGCAAAAATTTTACAAACCTGGCGCCCATTGGCAGCACAGCGTGACATGGCCCCAGCCCGCACAGCATTTTATTCTCCCATGGAAGGTTTCTCGGTACTAGCTCTCCCTGCAACTTTTAGAGTCAACAAAGGATTATTAAACATCTTCCCAAATGTCAGAGAGCCCACCCAATTTGGGACTTCAACTTAATTAAACCTCCCTTTGAGCCACTAGTTTTCTGTAGCCTTTTAAACCTTTTCATGAAAACTGCTTTTTAGTGATAATTACCTCTGTTCCAATAATGGGTAAATTAGGGGCTTTGATAACTGACCCCATCCCTTACACTGTCTTCTTCCAGGATGTGGTATCCTTCCAGCCACACCTATGGTTCTTATCCAAAGTCATTTTGAACTTTCATATCAGTCACACAGTTCATCTACCGGTTTTCCACCCTAAACCTCATCAAACTAAGGAGAACGCTGCCCTTCACACCTTATGTGTTAGGAGAGTGCTAGCATATTATTTGGACAGGTCTGAACCTTTTCAAGTTTCTCCAAGGCTATTTGTCTCTATCACAGACAGAGTTAAAGGAATGCCAGTGTCCAACCAGAAACTTTCTAAGTGGGTTTCTGGCTGCATCCTCTGTTGCTATGCAGTTGCTAATGTGCCATGCTCTCCTAGATCATAAGCCATTCTACCAGATCTCAGTCCCCATCTGTTGCTCTACTGAAAGATATTCCTATCACAGAAATCTGGAAAGCTGCTATATGGGCCTCGGTTCACATCTTTTCAAGACACTATTCCTCAGTGCACTATGCCTCTACAGCGGATGCTACCTTCGGTTCTGCTGTTCTGCAAACAGTTCTAGACCAGGTTGTGAAGTTGCCACCTCCTTTGAAGAGTACTGCTTAGGAGCATCCAGGGGGACACTACTTGAAGAAGAAGGAAAGATTACTCGCCTTGTGCAGTAACGAGTTCGTTGAGATGTGTCTCTTTGGGTGCTCCACTACCTACCTTTCTTCCTTCCCCTCTGCTTTGTAGTCTTGTCTCCATGGGACTGTGTGGGAATTCGTCTGAGACTGCCCTATATACCCTTGGTTTGGGGTACACGGGTAGCTAGGGCACATGCACTGCTGTTGAAAATTTCCAATCGAAGGTGCACAAGGCACAGGTTCACCTCAAGTGGAGCACCCATAGGGACACACATCTCAAAGAATTCCAGTTACTACATAAGGTGAGTATGACGAGTTTCACCCCTTGGGAAGCCACCTGATGTGCTGAGATACCACTGAGTCTACCTGTTCTGCCAGCATGGGCCCCCTTTAACCTGTCTTGCTGAGCCAGGCTCTTAAAACCTCCTCTAACACACACACAGGCAGGGCCACACCCAATTGCAGCTCAGCTCTGGGAAGACTCAGCTTAAGGGACTTGCTCCAGCACTCAGATGTCCACCTCCCTTGGAGTGCAGACCCAAAGATATATTATGAAATTCGCCCCCTCCCTCAATGTGGAGATATATTATGAAATTTGCTCCCTCCCCCCCATTGGAAATTACAGAAACTGAGTTTACTAATAAACAAAACAAATTTTATTAACTATAAAAGGCATATTTTAAGTGGTAAAAGGGGTAACAAACAACAAAGCAGATTACTAAGCAAATGAAATCAAACACACAACCTAAGATAGTTTCATTAAAGAAATTGGTTACAAATAGTATTTCTCACCCTAGATATTGGTGCAGGCAGTTTGCAAAGTTTCTGTGGTTCAGAGTTCCAGTTATATTCCTTTTCAGACTGGACCCCTGTCTCAGACTGGACTCCCCACTTGCCTTCCCTTTTGCAGTCTTTCTTCTTGGGCAGACAGGCCATCGAGAGGAGGAGTCTTGTTTGCCTTCCTCCCCACCCTTCAATAGGATTTACATAAGGAGGGAATCCTTTGTTTCCCAAACTTGACACCCTCCCCTTCCCTTACAGTGGAAAGTTACAAAAAGCCCCAGGTAATGTTTTAGTGTCAAGTGACAAGACCACCTGACTCTGAAGGATGCATGAGTCAGTGGTGGTATGGAGTGTCCACAGGAAGGCTAAGCTTTTCACAGTCCATTGTCCTCGCTGATGGGCCATCCACCCTGTCTGGCTTTTCCATTGTTGTACCTGAATTGTTAGCAGTGGGCATCACCCAAAGTAACTTAGTTGAAATACAGATACATAGTCAATATTCCTAACTTCAGATACCGAAATGATACAGGCATACAAATTGGATAATCACATTCAGTAAATCATAACCTTTTCAATGATATCTCACATGAGCTGTCTGGCATAAAGTATATCTCAGTTATGTCATATTCATATCATAAGCATATTTTCATAAGAAATATGGAATGCACTGTCACAATGAATAACCCCTCCTTCCAGTATAACGCCTTGTTTTGACAAGCACTACAGGAAAGTTAAGACAAATTTGCTAAAGGCGTGAAGTTCAAGTTGGGGCACATCTGCAGGGCAGGGAGTCCCCCTGCACCCTGGCTCCGGCTGCGCCACAGGCTGTGTGGTTTTTTTTTTTTGCTTGGGGCGGCCAGAAAGCCAGAGCCGGCCCTGTCTGGAAGACATGGTGGAGTACAAGCTTTGCTCAGAGAAAACCCTAATCTCTCCTATACACACTGCAGAGGCCATCTACTCCAACTAGCGCTAGTACAAGCTGTAGACTCTTCAAAATACATTAAAAAAGCTATACATTTAATGTATTAATTATATTCTTTTTTCAGCAAGAGTCCAAAAAGACTAAATATCTTGGAAAATATAGAAGATACACTGGGACTGAAGTTCAAATTAGTCCAGCCTGGGAAAACGCTCTGTTTTTTTCATGAGCGATCCTTGGCTGCTGTCCGTTATTACTGGCTTTGGAAAGTATCTACCAACATTGGATGGATCTAAGTAGTGAGGCTGGTGGATTACTTTTGCTACTACGTTCAGAGAAGACGATTGCCGTTCTCTTTCTTGTAAGTCTACTGTTGAAACCACTTGGGTCATTAAACAATGCCATCCAGGCATCTGCTACAACAGTAGTAGATCTTTGTCCAGCAATAGAAGCTACATTTGGATCAATCAGAGAGCTATCCATTGAAAAAGTACTGGAAGAAGCGAAGACTTCAGTCCAGAAGTTGACTAATGAAAGCATTTATATTGAATCCTTAAGTGAAGGGGACAAGAAGTGTTTTTGTTAAGACAACTGAAAAAGTACACAGACTTGATTCTTAAAAATCTACAACAGCGACTTCTAGATTTTACTCAACCTCTACGTAGATTTTATAAATCCCTGTCCTATAAAACACTGACAGTTGAGTGAGGCACTACCAGCAATGGGGCTGCCATGTGCTCAGGATAGAACAGAGAATTTGAATACAGAGTGGAATATCATACGACGAATGAATGAAGATTTGACTTCAACTTCTTTTTTTATCATCACTAGTGGCTTGACCCGATCTTTGTGCTATGTTTCCTGGGATGAAAGAAGTAGGAATTCATCTCTTGCTACTCCCAGCCACAACAGCTACAATTGAGAGTTCTTTTGCCTCATGGAATAGAATTTTGTGTTCTGAAAAAAGTCGCCTTCTGTCTGATCATGTGAATGAACTAATGAGCATATCAATTGAAGGAATGAAAGTACCGGACACACGAGAAGCCACCAAAGATGAACGCACTGCATTTAATAAGTTCATTAACAGAGTTGTGCAAAATTATAAGAAGAAACCAAGAAGGATGTAGATGGTAGTGCTTCATAGAAGGCTTGAGTAGCCAAGTTTAATTTGTGTGATGGTTTTAAAACATGAGTTAAATCTAATAAAATGGTCATGAAATATTTTTCAGTTTTTGCTATGGTGCCATACAACCCATCTTCCCCCGTCACAGTCTCACCCCTCATCGGCCCTGAAACACACACCCCGCCCCATAAATTTGAACACCCCCCCACCTAATTTAAATTCCTGGGGAAAACACTGATGAGCACAGTTAATAATGTATAAGACCCTATCTGCAGTAGAAGGAACCTGGATACAACACAGTGGTATCCTGATACAATAGTCTGTTCACCCTACAAGAGTAAACTGTAACACAGATTTCCTGACCCATATTAGCACAGTTTCCCATATTTAGGCCTTGTCTACACTACATAGTTTTGTCAACACAAGTCAGGTTTCATCAACAAAACAGTGGAGGTGTACACAAAACAATGCTCCTCCCGCCTTGACGAGTGGCATAGAGCTTTTTACGACAAGGTGAGAGCGACGCAGTGTCAGTAAAGACACTGTGCTTGCTTATGTCACCCTAAGTGGCCTCCAGGAGGTGTCCCACAATGCCTATCATGACCGCTTTGGTAAGCAGTTTCTATTCTGCTGTCCTGCAGCCAGGTACACAGACAGGCACCCCTGCCCCTTTAAATCCTCAAGAATTTTTGAAATTCCACTTCCTGTTTGCTCAGCATGGACAGCTCACGTTGCATCTTCCCAGCTGATGATGCTGGCTTTCCTCTGCAAACACGGTCCCGCCTGGAGTACACCAGAGTATTCACCATACTTTCCCTATAATGTGAGAAAGCAAAATTGCCAAGTCTAATCATTATTCTCAAACACCATTGGCTTGGTCACCTGCACCAGATGGCCAGATTACAAAGGATCTCCTGTTTGGAGAAATTCCAGATGCTCCAGGGCCCCTGGGCCAACCTAGGCTCAGGTTCAAAGACGTTTGCAAAGGGGAATTGAAAACTTGCAGCATTGACACTACAAGCTGGGAAGATGCAGCTAGCAAGAGGACATGCTGGAGGGCTGGTCTGCACCAAGGAGTCAAAGAGGCTGAATAGAGGTGGTTGAGAAAGAGGGAAGTACAGCAGGCCTCAAGTGCTAGTAATGTATTAGTTAATCTTCTGGCTCAGCACTTTACACCTGCATTATCTGTGGCAAGGACTGTTGCTTGAGAATTGGACTTACTAGTCACTTGCGATATTGAAGCATAACACAGAGTAACTGAATTGCTTCAACACTTACACCATTGTCTTTTGAGATGAACAGCTGCCATTCATTCCCTACACTCATACGCAGGGTGCCCAGTATGACAGTCTGTATCCCTATATTCACCCTTTTTACAAAACTATAATGGATTTTGTACAAAGTATGCCTTGTGACATCATTTGAAAACTCATAATTGCTCATCATTATTGTCCTGGTAAAATGTGTGGCAACATTATATGTAAAGTTATAAGATTCCACTGTAAACATTACTGAGACATATTCCAAGTTTAGAAAAGCAGGCACAAACCGGTCCCTCAAAGACAAAAGGCAAACTGACGCCTCAGCCAGCTGTCAACAAAATCTAACGGACTATTACCTGGTTAAGAAGCCATGCTTTGGCAGGAAAAGGGTGTACGTGAGAAATTTACATCTTGGCAAAGAAACAGCTGGAAGTTCCCGTCCCACAGACTTGCTGTCTCCTGAACCCCAGCTGGAGATGATTTCTCAAAGAGGAGGAAAAGATATAAAAATGGGGAACAGATGCTTCAAATGACTCCTCCTTTTTTCTCTGCCCATGGCATCAACAACTACTGAGAAGAAGGAAATTAACACTGAACTGGGGCAGGGGTCCTGCTGAAAGGATTCCAGCCGTAAGACTGCTAAAGCAGGTGGTGAGAGAAACCTCTTGCTTTGAATTCAGTTAACTTGTTAAGTTAGGTGTTAGTTGCATTTCATCTTTTATTTCTTTGTAATCAATGCTGATTTTTATGCCTCATTACTTGTAGTTACTTAAAATCTATCTTTCTGTAGTCAATATAATTATGTTATTGTTTTAACTAAACCAGTATGTGTTTGGGAAATTTCATTTGGGATAACAAGATTTGTGCATATAATTTTCTATTAATTAAATGATAGACTTTATATGAGCTTGTTTTGTCCAGAAGGAGCTGAGCAGTACAAGACGCACATAACTGGGAGAAAGTCTGGGACTGGGAGTTTGCTAGTGTTGCACTGTAGCGTAATTCATGGCTATAGCACTCATACAATATAGCTGGGAGTGATTTACATGCTGAAGGCTGAGTCTGAACTGACCAGGAGTAGTTGCTCTCACAGCGAAGCACCCCAGGTTGGAGAATTGAGAGGACATGCACAGCTGTCCATCAGTCCATATTGTACCCTGGGTAATGTCACACCCAGTGTCTAAACCTTCCATGCAATAGGCCGTCCTCCCTGGCCTTCTCCCTGCTAGGCTGTACTCACCATGGCTTGAGCTGCAAAATGGTGCTGTAATGAGCACTCCAAAGCTGAAGTGACAATTAACATTATTGCCATAAATATCTTTAATAAGAAATGCAAGGGAGTTTTAAGACTTATCTTTCCCTTTCCACCATAACTGTAAATCTAATGGTGTGTTTGTCTGTTTTAATCAGCAGCCTCTGGCATGGTGACTGTGACGGTCCCTCCATGCCTGCTGAACACTGGACCTTGATCAGGCACAAAGAGAAGTAGACCAGGGAAGATATGTCATCATGCTTCCTTCAAAGGGGATAAAACTAAAGTGAACTAAGGACATATCTACACTATGGGGACTATAGTGGCATAACTATGGTGCTGTAGGTATGCTGGCATAAACCCATAGTGTAGACACAGCTTACGACGACTGAAAGGTTTTTCCATCTCTGTAGGAACATCACCTTCATGAGCAATGGTAGTTAGGTTATCAGAAGAATTATTCCATCGGCCTAGCTGCATGTATACCAGGATTTAGATTTGTATCGCTGTGGTGCCCTGGAGTGTGGACTTTTCATGCCCCTTAGCACCATATCTATGTCAACCTAAATTTTAAGTGTAAGACATTGTGACACAGTGGGGGATTTTCTTGTTTTTTCCTTGTTTTTCCAATGGTTTGCATGCAGAGGGAGTGGGACTCAGTGTCCCTGGGTGTTACTGGTTTAACGAGGTGAGGGGAGAGGGAGTTTGTTGTTACAGAGGACCGGAGAGGGAACTTGGGACCCCAGCCAATGGCCTGTAAGACGGATACCTCAGCGACTGGTGTCTTGGTGACCCGGAGGCCCAGCTCAGGAGTCGCAGCCGGTTCTGGCCAGTGGGAGGACAATGGGCTGTAAAGAGAGGACCCCGATGACCTAACCAGCTAGAGGGGGTCAGAGGACAGAAGAGAGGAGAAGAGGCCCAGGCGACCCTTTTTGATGACGCTGTTTACCTGGAGAGAAGACAATGGACAGAGGCAGGACTTGGGGCCGGTGATATCAGATGCCCAGCTGGGAAGCAGGGGGGCTCTGGGCTGGAGGGGGGGGGAGCAAGCAGAGCCAACCTAGATGCAGGGGAGACTTGGATGTGGTGTGCTGAGGGAGGCCAGGCCTGAGGCCCTAAGCGTTTTCTGTGCTGTGCTCACCTCTCAATAAACCCTCCTGTTTTACGCTGGCTGAGAGTCACTCTTGTCTAGAGAACAGGGTTGCATCAACCCCTTCGGGGGGTGGAGGCCCCGGGGGTCTAGAGTGAGTGGACTGCCAGAGGGGGCCCACGGCAAGAAACAGGTGTGCTAAGGCTCGGAGAGGTGCAGTTCCAGGAGGTGGAGTGGACCCCCAAGAAGGGCTGTCTCACTGAAATGGGCACCCCTCACGGGGCCCAGAGTGGGCACGATCTTTGAGTCCGTGACAGACATAATCTCAAATGAAGGCCATTTTACTTCTGAATGAGAGCATCCACACAAGGGTTTAATAAGCTTGAACTTCACGCCTTTAGCAAATTTGTCTTAACTTTCCTGTAGGGCTTGTCAAAACAAGGCGTTATTCTGGAAGGAGGGGTTACTCACTGTGACAGTGCATTCCATATTTCTTATGAAAATATGCTTATGATAGGAATATGACATAACTGAGATATACTTTATGCCAGATGGCTCATGTGAGGGGGAGAGAGAGAAGGGGGGTGGTCAGGGCTTCAGCGGGGCGCTGCCACGCGGCCCCTCCCGCCGTGCTCCCTGCTGGGAGGGCTCCACACCACTCCGGTCAGCTGGGAGGGAAGGATGCTGGCTGCCCTGCCAGGCTTGCTGCAGGGTGCTCCCATCCTCCACGCCGCTACAGGGCGGCCAGAGTGGAACCAAAAAAAAAAAAAAAAAAAGCGGCCGTGCCGCCCTAGGATTGTGCGGAATGCCGCCTCCTACAAACTGCCGCCCCAAGCACCTGCTTGCTCGGCTGGTGCCTGGAGCCGGCCCTGCTTCCAGAGAAGTTTGCAGCTCCATCAAATGCACAAGCAGCCATCGGTTTGGGGTCCAATTGACAAGCATTTAACTCTTCTAAGATGTGGGTTGTCACAGATGCAGCCGATGTGTCTTCTATAACTTGAACATCTAGAAATGCATCTACTGGCTTATCACTGACATCAAGATAACATACACAATAACTTAATACTTGATGCCTATTTGCATTGGTGCATTCATCAGCCATGTATGAAATTTTTTTTAATGTGGTGAGAGAGTTCTTCACTTTTTCAACTGTTGAGTCTTTCACTGTTGCACCACATGCTTCTAGCCAGTTGTCACGGACTAACAGATCGTGCCCACTCGCGGCCCCGTGCGGTCGTTTCAGTGCAACAGCCCTTCTTGGGGGTCCATTCTCTCTTGGGGTCAGGCCCCACCACCTCCTGGAGCTGCACCTCTCTGAACCTTAGCACGTCTGTCTCTCGCCGTGGGCCCCCTCAGGGAGTCCACTCGCTCTGGACCCCCAGGGCCTCCACCCCCCCCCCCGAAGGGGTTGATGCAACCCTGTTCTCTAGACCGGAGTGACTCTTAGCCAGCGTAAAACAGGAGGGTTTATTGAGAGGTGAACACAGCACAGGAAACTCTCTGACTCTCAGGCCTGGCCTCCCTTAACCCAGCACATCCAAGTCTCCCCTGCATCCAGGTGGGCTCTGCCTGCTCCCCCTCTCTAGCCCAGAGCCCCTGTGCTTCCCAGCTGGGCATCTGATATCACCGGCCCCAAGCCCCGCCTCTGTCCATTGTCTTCTCTCCAGGTAAACAGGTCGTAAACAGGGTCACTGAGCCTCCTCTCCCCTCTTCTGTCCTCTGGCCCCTTCTGTCTGGAACCGGCTGGTCAGGTCACCGGGGTCCTCTCTCCGCAGCCCATGGTCCTCCCACTGGCCAGAACCAGCTGCGACTCCTGCGCTGCGTCTCTGGGTCGTCAGGTCACCAGTCGCTGGGGTCTCCATTCTCCAGGGCATTGGCTGGGGTCCCAAGTTCCCTCTCCGGTCCTCTGTAACAACAAATTCCCTCACCTCGTTAAACCAGTAACACCCAGGGACATTGAGTCCCACTCCCTCTGCATGAAAATCCCCCACTTTATCACACCAGTCAGTTGAGTTTCTTGCAGAAAGATAGTGAGCATTTGCTGGTTTTGTTCAGAACCAGTGTTCAACTTCAGGATGAACAAGTGACAATGCACTTAACATTGGCCTCCAGTTTGTAAAGTGTGGTATCACTTTCTATTGAAGCAAGAATGATGCCACAGCCATGTTTGTTTGCATGAACTGTGTTGTGCCTCCAGCATTCTTAACAACCTCATTAACACTCACTGGTGTTGCTCTTGGTCAGTGGAGACTCAGTTGCTTTCCTATGATATGATCTATGGAGATATACCGATCTCATAGAGCTGGAAGGGACCCCGAAAGGTCATCGAGTCCAGCCCCCTGTCTTCACTAGCAGGACCAAGTACTGATTTTGCCACAAATCCCTAAGTGGCTCCCTCAAGGATTGAACTCACAACCCCGGGTTTAAGCAGGCCAATGCTCAAACCACTGAGATAGCCCTCCCCCGCACATGAGTTCACCTCCCACATGCAGGGCAAGAAGGCACCTTGCTTGTTCCTCCAGCTGCTCACTTCACTCTGGCCACTGTTGTTCGTTGTGCCACCGTTCACTCCATCGCTCTGTTGCCAATGTCCCTGTGCAATCACCTTCTGCTGCCACCTGCCACTGTGACCTCTGCTAGTTGGTCTCTTGAGGTTCCACCCAGCTCTCGGTGATTTTAGCTGAACTCTCAGTGGGGGAACCTCACTGCTAGTGCAGACTGGGCTGTCACTTCCACAGAAACACTGTCCCACAGCAAGTCTAAGCACTTAGACCTGATTATCAGTGATTTCAGCTGTAGTGGTCACTTAACAAAACAAAAGACTATCTATGGAGCCTAATCAGCTCTGTCTTTAAACAGTGGAGAGGGGCAAGTCAAATAGTACTTGTGACTCAGGCAGACGATCAAGCAAAACACCTGTCCCCACCCTCTCTCTTGATGCCCTCAATCAGCACAGGCTAAGTACAGTTCTAGTGCCCTTTACTCTTACAATAAGAATAACAACATTTCATTCCTCCCGCACCGCTGCATTCAAGTGATTTGTAACCCAACCCCAGCCAAAATCTATCACTTGGGCAGTGCAGCTCTGTTTGCTGGATACCTAGGTAGATTAGGTGTGCATGTAAATACTATCTGGTCCTGAAGCCTTTCCCCCCAGCTCCCAGCTCATCACTAGCTGTCAGGGAGAGCTCATTTAGACTTTGCTTACAAATCATAATTTGAAATTATTAGGCTGGCCGTCACCAAAACGAATGCACTGACATTGTCATAGAAAACAACAGCTGTATAAGGAAGCTAGTCTATGTTCAAACTTTTCAAATCTATTATACTTTTTCAGATACACGTATTTTATCATACACTGTGTATGCTTTTAAAGTGTGTATTAATGTTTCAATTTCAATTCAAATTTCCAAACAATCACTAAATTGGCAACACTGCATGTAATTAGTTCACAAAATGGGGGGGGGGGATTTGGGGGGGGGTGTAGGGAAATCCCTGGTGTTCATATTTGTTCCTTTGGGCTGATAGTCATGCTCTTGTTACTTTTTTTCAATTATGAAGGTATAGCTATCACAGTATTAAATGATATGCTGTATTGTTATCCCAGGCATGTGATTTTAAATGTGATTAGACATTTTAGGAATATGTGCACTTAAAATCTTCACACTGATGCCTGTATTGGGAGTGAAGGCATATTTAGGCCTGGCAGAAGCCTGCTGTGGATTTTAAGAATCTGTTCTGATAATGTTTAATAGTATAAGCATAAGTAGAACTGTGTACATGTAAGAAATTGCAGAATAATTATGTTTAGCATTGCACATATGTAAGAAATTGCAGAGTAATCATATTTGGGAAAACAAGAAAATATATAGTAAATAAAAAGCTAGAAAAGAATAGTTTGAACTACACCTCTACCCCGATACAACACGACCCAATATAACATGAATTCGGATATAACGCGGTAAAGCAGTGCTCCGTGGGGCCGGGGCTGCGCACGCCGGCGGATCAAAGCAAGTTCGATATAACGCGGTTTCACCTATAACACGGTAAGATTTTTTGGCTCCCGAGGACAGCGTTATATCGGGGTAGAAGTGTAATACTAAATTTCTATTGACAGGGGAGGAGAGTTAACATGGAAATGAGAGACTAATACGTATGTATAAGAAAAGATAATAAAAAGTTATAAATAAGTTTGTGTAACAAAGGGAGATTGAAGCTGTATTGTCCAGTGCTGCAGGCGACTGTGATAAGGTGCCACCAGACTCTTTGTTGTTCCGGTGAGCTTCGCACTTGTGGGTAATTGATCACTACTCTGAGTGTTTTGCCTTAATAAATATTTGTTAGACTCATCTGCTGAGTAAGTGAACTTTAATCCAACAGCCCAAAGTCAGTTCTTTTGTTTGTAGTGATGTAATTACAATATTTTTTAGGACCAGGAAAAAAAGTACTATAACAAACTACATAAATCCTGTGTAATTTATTTTTATTTCATATTAAGTGACACACCTAATTAGAGAGGACTCCTTCATTTATGCCCTTGTGATGAGAATCCTGAGTGGGGCATCATACAGATGTTCTTCATTAACCCGTTTTTAGATGCTGAAATTTGTCACCTGTCCAGAATGATCTGAGTTTCAAGTGGTTTAATTAAAAATCATGTAAAGAGATCAGATTAAAACAAATTAAATGGTATGCAGAAGAAGTGTATCTGAGGGTCCATTCCCAAATTCATTCAGAATAGTATTCAGTGCTGCTGAGAACAAACAATTTCAGTTCCTCTTTTTCTGCTCCACTTTTGCATCTTATCAACCCAATTTAGCTTCTCCTCACCAAGAATGACCTTTTGTCCTGGGCTTGGCAAGTGAATTGTCTTGCCTGAAGGTGTCATCCTGAAGCCAGGTCAGTCTGCTTTTAAAGATGCAGGGCTTATATGAATGTATAATTTGTCCTTAACTTTAATGGTACTCTATATCTAATATGAACAATGGACAAGATAATGGATTTGTCATACTCCTCCCCCTTTACAAGGTCCTGTCTTGATGGACCAAAAAGGTATGGTCCTCCATCAAGTTAGCTTAACACAATTGAAAAACCATTTCAGCACTCATTAAAACAGGATAATACATATGAAAGCATGTTGGCTGGCTATGTTGTAGCCTAGGCAGCAACCCAGCCAGATAATATGCCTTAAAACATGCTAGACTGCACCTTAACAAGTGTTAGAGGGACTTTCACTTGCGTTAAGCTAGAGCTACCATACGTCCGGATTTCCCTGGTCATGTCCGGCTTTTCGATCTATAAATAGCCGTCCGGGGGGATTTCTAAAAATCTAAAAATGTCCGGGATTTCCCCCGGTTGGCTATTTATAAATCGAAAAGCGGCGGCCAAGCGCTGCTCGGCAGCCAAAGCCCCTTCCCGGCTCCCCCCATCCCCTGCAGCCTTAGCACGCCGTCTGGCCCGGCAGCTTTCTTTCCCCCTCCTTCCCTCCCCTAAACACTCCGCCCCCCTGCTCCTCCCCCTCCCCTGCTTCCCGCGAATCAGATGTTCGTGGGAAGCCTGAAAAGAAGCAGGGGCAGGCGGGCAGCAGCAGGTATGTGGGGATGTGAATAGGGGACGCGAGGAGGAGGGCTCCAGGGAGGTGCGGCACGGCCTAGTCCAGCCCCGGCCGAGCGGCTCCCTCCAGCCCCAGCGGCTCTGGCCCGGCTCGGCTCGGGCCCCGGGGCACCGGCCGAGCGCACCAGCCTGGCCGCGCTGGCCCGGCCGCATACCCCCAGCCTGGCCCCAGCAGCTCCAGCCTGGCTCCGGCCCCAGGGTGGTGTCCCTGGTTCCGGCCGAGCACACCAGCCCTGGCCCCAGTGGCTCCGGCCCGGCCCCGGCCGAGCACCTCCGGCCCGGCCCCAAAACCCGCGACCCTGGCCGGAGCTCCGGCCAGAGCGCAGCCCAATTCCTGGGCTCTTGTTAAAGCCGGCCCTGGTCAGGGGGCGGGGTTGGATGGGTTGGGAGTCCTGTCAGGGGGCGGGGAGCAATTGGATAGGGCATGGGAGTCCCAGGGGTCTGTCTGGGGGCGGGGATGTGAATATGGGGTGGGGGTGTGGATAAGGGTCGGGGCAGTCGGGACAGGTAGAGTCCTAGGGGGGCAGTTAGGGTGGGGGGTTCTCAGGAGGGGGCAGTCAGGGGACAAGAAGCAGGGAGGCTTAGATAGGGGGTGGAGTCCTAGGGGGCAGTTAGTGGCAGGAGTCCCAGGAGGGGGCAGTCAGGGGACAAGGAGCGGGGGGGGGTTGGGGATTCTGAGGGGAGCAGTCAGGGGGTGGAAAGTGGGAGGGAGTGGATGGGGTGGTGCGGGGCAGGGCCTAGAGCGGGGCTCCTCCCACCCCCCCGTCCTCTTTTTTGATTGTGGAAATATGGTAACCCTAGTTAAGCTAACAACTGAAAACAACACATTTTTATTTTTTGGTTCTTTGAGACAGGACTTTGTCCATGTTGTAGCCTAGACACCAGCACAACCGTGTGGTGGGGGCTCCCCTCTATGGTATCCAGTTCCAAACTCCCAGCCCTTGCCTTGGGCTTAAGGCCCTCCTATGGCCTTTGGAGAGGCAGATAATCACTCAGAAGTCACTACAACTCCTTTATCAGTAACAAACAATCACGTTATCAGCAACAGTCAGCTTTATCAGCAAAGTGTTCCACTGTATGCATCCGATGAAGTGGGTTTTAGCCCACGAAAGCTTATGCTCAAATAAATTGGTTAGTCTCTAAGGTGCCACAAGTACTCCTGTTCTTTTTGCAGATACAGACTAACATGGCTGCTACTCTAAAGACACTCAGGATACCTTCTTCCTGTTTGTGGGTTCTAGATGAATCTCGCATATGGTGCTGTTTCACTGAATGAAGCCACACGTTTAGGCTGCTCCCTCGCCCTGTTCCCCCCCAATCTAGAGCTCAGACTCTTGGTCTGATATGTCTCACCAGCAGCCAACTGCACATGTCCTTTCCAACAGCCCACTGAATTCCTTCTCCAGTCCTAGGAGAGCTGGCAGTAGGAAGCAGGAGCAAAATTACCTCCCAGCTCTCTAGGCAACCAGAACGCTTTGAGGGTGGAGAGTCCAGCTTCTTCCTGTTTGCTTACATACACACTCCCAACCACTAATCGGGTGGGGGGGGGGTTGGGGGGGAGAGCTAGGTTTCACAGCATGGCTGCTGATCTGTGGAGTTGAGGCTTCACAACAAGTTAGCATTACCTCCTTTCATATGATTGATTGCTGGTCTGTATATTCAGTAAACCTCCTCCCATAATGAGATAGCTGTAGTATGTTTAGACCCTGCATTATGACAAGACACTTTTTTTCAATAGTAGCATAGCTTTTCTCCCTTAATAGTATTTTTGGCATAGCTAGATTATTTGTTATTATCGTTATTATTATTAATGTTGTGATAGCACCTAGAAATCCCAGTCATAGACCAGGACCCCAGTCATGGACTAGGACCCCATTGTGCTAGGCACTGCACAAACACAGAACAAAATGATGATCCATGCACTGTATAGGATTTCTTTCCTTATCCCTCTATACTTACTTACATCAGGAGAGCCCTTAAACCATTGTCAAGCATCTGTGAGCACCAGGAAGGATTTGTCAAAATCTAGGTTAATTAGCACTAGGTCTTTAGTCAGCTCCTGTTCCAAAAAATGGAAGGCCTCTTGACAGTGGTCTCTTTAAACTACCTTCTTATACACACCTGTAATAGATGTAACACTGTTGCTAAAACTGGGCACAAACCATGTACTGCAAGTGGCCCATCCCTCTAAGGATTGGGCATTTTTCTGTGTTTTGTGGACTGTACTATTTTTATGACTTCTACATTCATTGACTAGGGGTAGATCCATCTATTTCCAACCTGGTACTTCAGCCATTGCCACCTTATGCTTTTCTACTTTTACTATTAGCTCAGCCATAGGCATGGGAAGTAGGGATGCAGGGGGTGCTGCAGCACTCCCAGCTTTTATGTGGGGCCCCATGCCTGGGACTCCACTCCCCAGCTCGGGGGCTGGCCCCATGCCCCAGTTGCAGTCTCCGCGTCCGAAGCCCTGCTCCTGGCCCTCTGCCTGGGACTCCGCTACCCAGCCTGGGGCTCTGTTTTGACACCATGTCAGAAAGGATCAGAGCAAACTGTTCTTACAATGAGGTAAGTGCTTTATTGGTACAGTCAGAGCCGTCCAGTCCATAGGATGGACTGGGGCAACTGCCCCAGGTCCCACGCTTTGGGGGCCTCGCGCTTTGGGACGCAGGGTCAAGGGCGGCCTGGGGGACTAGTGGGGGGCCTGGCACTGGCAGCAACGAGCGACCCGGCCCCAGCCTGCTCCGCTCCACCCCACTGGCTCCCGGCGTCACTCGGGGGAAGGGGTGGAAGCTGGAAAGAAGCGGGGCAGGGTGTTGGAGGAAGGGGTGGAGTGGGGGCGGAGCCTGGGCCAGAGGGAAGGGGTTGTCCCAGGCCCCACGCCAACCTAGGGACAGCCCTGGGTACAGTAATAACAAAATGACAGTTACTTAGCACTAATTCCAGTTATAGTGAGACCTATTATATTAACTCTTTAAGTTGGGTGACCAGAGGTCCCGTTTTTAAAGGGATAGTCCCGTATTTAAGCCCTCCTGCAGGTTTCCTGACTGTTTCTTAAAAACAGGCAAATTGTCCCATATTTTTTGTCTCCCCCCCCCATTGGTACTGGCGGGTCCTGCTGCTGGTCAGATCCCTGCTCGCCAGCCACCCGCCCACCAGAGATGAGTGAGGGGGTCCAGTGGCCGATTATGGGAGTGGGTGTGCAAGGCTGATGGCAGGGCAAAGATGCAGTGCGCGGGGCAAAAGCCAAAAGACTGCTGTTGGCCATGTTCTGCTGTTAACCCTGGCAGAAATCTGGGCAGGGAGGGTCGAGTCGGTCAGTCACCCTCCCTGTGTGAGAGAGGTGTATGGGAGTATGTGTGTCACCTCTCCCTGTGTGAACTCTAAAACTTTAAAGATAAGAAGGTAAATAAAAAGAATCCAACTACACAGTATTTCTTTTTAACAAGGGCTCAATCAACTTGATGTTAATTTGAATGTTTGTACTGCATAGTTCTGTTTGATTGCCGTTGAACTCACTTGAATACGAGTAATTTTACCAGGGGTCCCGTATTCATCATAGGGAAATACGGTTGTGAGAGGTTGGATCCCAGAAACCCCCTTGGGAACTGCCAACTGATGTGCCAAGACTACTTCTGCCCCTGCTTTCCCTGCTAGCTTGAGACTCCAGCACCCCGTCTTGCTGAGCCAGACACGCCAATCTGCTCCACTACAGACTCGGGGTCTGAACCACGTGCCCCAAAGCTGAAGACTTAACTGAAAGCAACTTACAAAAGTGTTCCTGTCTTTAACACTCAGATGTTCAACTCCCAATGGGGTCTAAACCCCAAATAAATCCATATTACCCTGTATAAAGCTTATACAGGGTAAAACACATAAATTGTTCGCTCTCTATAACACTGATAGAGAGATATGCACAGCTGTTTGCCCCCCCCCCCAGGTATTAATACATACACTGGGTTAATTAATAAGTAAAAAGTGGTTTTATTAAATACAGAAAGTAGGATTTAAGTGGTTCCAAGTAGTGACAGACAGAACAAAGTGAATTACCAAGCAAAATAAAATAAAACACGCAAGTCTATGTCTAATACAGTAATAAAACTGAATACAGATAAAATCTCACCCTCAGAGATGTTTCAATAAGTTTCTTTCACAGACTGGATGCCTTCCTAGTCTGAGCACAATCCTTTCCCCTGGTACAGCTCTTGTTCCAGCTCAGGTGGTAGCTAGGGGATTTCTCATGATGGCTCCTCCCTTTGTTCTGTTCCACCCACTTATATATCTTTTGCATAAGGCGGGAATCCTTTGTCCCTTTCTGGGTTCCCACCCCCTCCTTCTCAATGGAAAAGCACCAGGTTAAAGATGGATTCCAGTTCAGGTGACATGATCACATGTCACTGTAAGACTTCATTACCCACTTGCCAGCACACACATATACAGGAAGACTTACAAGTGAAACAAAGCCATCTACAGACAATTGTCCTGGTTAATGGGAGCCATCAAGATTCCAAACCACACAAATGGCCCACACTTTGCATAATTACAATAGGCCCTCAGAGTTATATTTTATATTTCTAGTTTCAGATACAAGAGTGATACATTTATACAAATGGGATGACCACACTCATTAGATTATAAGCTTTGTAATGATACCTTACAAGAAACCTTTTGCATGAGGCATATTCCAGTTATATTATATTCATACTCATCAGCATACTTTCATAAAATCATATAGAGTGCAACGTCTCGACAGTCACCCTATCTTTAAGTGCATTTGAGCACTATGTGGAGAGGGAAAGGTGAGATTGAGAAGATATGTGTACGTGTGGAAGGGAAGCACAAGTGATTAGACAAGTGTAGATGATGTGGAATTAGAGGAGGATGGAAGGCAAAAGTGAGATTTGCATGTGAGAGAGTGAAAAGGGCATGAGGCAAAAGGGACTGTGTTTGTATATGCAGGGCCGGCTCCAGGTACCAGCTAAAGAAGAAAGTGCTTGGGATGGCCAAAACCAAGGGGCAGCACTCTGGCTGCTATTGGGGCGGCACATACGGGTCTTTGGTGGCAATTCTGCGGCGGGTCCCTCAGTCCCTCTCGGAACGAAGGACCTGCTGCCGAATTGCTGCCGAAGAGGGGAGAGGCGTGATCGCGCTGCCGTGGCTTTTTTTTTTTTTTTTTTTTTCTGCTTGGGGCGGTGGAAAACCTGGAGCCGGCCCTGTGTATATGGTACAGTGGAAGGGGGCGACAGTGTAAGCTGAAGGATTTTGTGTGTCTGAATGGGAATAAAGACAGTTTGAAAGTTCATGGAGGAGGTGCTAGAGGGAGATGTGGGGATTTGTATAAGAACATAGGAGGGAGGAGATAGCAATCAGAACCTGAGATGAGGAAGTTTTAAATAGACTTATATAAACATATGGGAAGGAGGTTGTGACATTGCACTTCACATGATTTATGGAAATATGCTTATGAATATGACATAACTGGAATATGCTTTACACTAAATACCCCTTGTATGGTGTCATTAGAAAGCTTGTATCCTACTAAGTGTGTTCATCCTATTTGTTTGCATGTATTATTTCAATATCTGGAGTTAGGAGAATAAGATATAAATTTGTATCACTGATGTAAAAACATATTAAGTGGAGGCCATTAAGGGTGCTCCAGGAACAATCAGTTGTAAATGGCCTTAGTTACTTGAAAGCCTTCCTGTGTACCTGTGGGCCAGCCCATGGGGAATGGAGACTAGGGGTCTTACAGTGACATGTCACCATGTCACCTGATAATGAAATCCATCTTAAATCTGGTACTTTTCCATTTAGAAGGAGGGGTGGGGACCCAGAGAGACAAAAGATTCCCGCCTTGTCCCAAAGCTATAAAAGGGGGTGGAGCAGGACAAAATACGCTGCCAGTCATGAGAAAACCCCTCCTTACCACCTGAGATGTCTGCTGGATCTAGTAAAGACTGTACCGAGGAAAGGATTGGGCCCAGACTAGGATGGAGTCTAATCTGTGAAAGAAGCTTATTGGAACATCTTTGAGGGTGAGATATTACCTGTAATCAGTTTCTTAACGTATTAGACTTAGACTTGCGTGTTTTGTTTTATTTTGCTTTGTGACTTACTTTGTTCTGGCTGTTATTACTTGAAACCACTTAAATCCTACTTTTTATATCTAATAAACAAAAGTGATTTTATTAAACCCAGAGTAAGTGATTAATACCTGGGAGAGCAAACAGCTGTGCATATCTCTCAGTGTTATAGAGGGTGGGCAATTTATGAATTTACCCTGTATAAACTTTATACAGAGTAAATTGGATTTATTTGGGGGTTTGGATCCCATTGGAAACTGGGTGCTGGAGACAGGTAACCTGCTGAGCTGTTTTCAGTTAGTCTGCGACTTTGGGGGTGAGTACCAGACCCTGGGTCTGTGTTGTAGCAGGCTAGCATGTTTGGCTCAACAAGACAGGATTCTGGAAGTCCCAAGCTGGCAGGGAAATCAGGCTCAGAGGTAATTTCAGCACATCAGGTGACAGTCCCAAGGGGGCCCCTGTGACTGAACCTGTCACTGAGGTGAGATTTAAATAAATTGATAAGGAGATGAGGAGAAAGTATAGGTGATGTGGGTATTGGAGCATGTGTATGAGGTAAGATTAATATGTACGCACCTGTGCAGGGAAGGTGTTGGTATGTTGGGGGTTGCAGTGAGAAGGCATAAGGGGACCACCTGCATGCCATGTTGGGCCTCCTGCATCTCACAGTGTGTGTATAGGGTTGCCAACTCTGACTGAAGCTATTCTGGGAGATTTTTCCCCCCAACATGACATGATGTCATTTTCTTAAAATAGCCCATTAAAATCTCCCAGATTGCTTTCAGTAGTCACCGGGAGATTGATGCTGATTCTGGGAGACTCCAGGCCAATCCTAGAGAGTTGTCATCTCTATGTGTGTATGAGAAGAGAGTGAGAGCTTGAGCAAGCCAGTATGTGTGTGCAATTGTGGGGGGCTCTGTGCATGTGTTTGTCCGTTCGGTTTTGTGGGGGGTTGTGCATGCTAGCGTGTGTGTGCGGTTGTGGGGGCTTTGCATATGGCAGCATGTGGGCGCATTGAAGAGAGTACTCTGTGCAGAGAGATGTGTGTGTGTGTGTGAAGAGGACACGCTGTGCATGCTGGTGTAGAGTGTTGTGTATGCCAGTGTGTGTGTGCCTTATGTACGCCAGTGTACGTTGGAGGAGAGTGTTGTACATATTAGTGTTAGTCTAAGGGAGCCTCATAAACATTAGTTTCAGAGGGGTAGCCGTGTTATTCTGTTTCAGCAAAAACGATGAGGAGTCTTGTGGCATCTTAAAGACTACCAGATTTACTAGAGCATAAGCTTTTGTGGGCTATGGAAAAAAAAAGAGAGAAAGCTTATGCCCTAATAAATTTGTTAGTCTTTAAGGTGCCACAAGACTCCTAGTTGTTTTTTCATAAACATTAGTGTGTGGTGAGGAGAGAAAGGTGGGACCTCATGCATGCCAGCATCTGTGTGTGTGTGGAGAGGATGGGCACACACAATGTTGTGGGGGGCTTCATGCATACTGATTAGGATGATCGCCCATCTTTTATTTTAAAGGACCATCCCTTGCTTCATTGATTTGTTCCTTAGGGTTACCATCCATCCTTTATTTTAAGATGAATTGAAATGTATTAAAACTGATAAGTACCATTTTAAATATTAAATTGAAGCTTAAGATAATTGCATTGTCTACTTGAGGGCAGTAGAAATATACACTTGAGAGAAAAATACATGATATGCTAAGGAAAAAAGTGTTTCCTTAAAATGTCTCTTAAAATAAAGTGTTGACCCTTATTTTTCATGTGGTTTTCCCTTATTTCTATCCAACAAAGGTGGTCACCCTAATACTGATGTATATGCAAAAAGAACAGGAGTACTTGTGGCACCTTAGAGACTAACAAATTTATTAGAGCATAAGCTTTCGTGGGCTACTGCCCACTTCTTCGGATGCATATGCTCTAATAAATTTGTTAGTCTCTAAGGTGCCACAAGTACTCCTGTTCTTTTTGTGGATACAGACTAACACGGCTGCTACTCTGAAACCTGTCACTGATGTATATGTTGAGGGAAACACTGTGGACATTTCTGTGAGGGAGAGGAGGACTGTGCACATCAGCACGTGTCTCTGTGGCAGTAGTGGGCCTCTACACATTGATGTGTGTGTACTGGTGGGTTGTACACACCGCAGCATGTGATGTGCGTATGTGTAGGGGGACTCACCAGCGTGTGTTGTATGTGTAGATGGTAGGAGGCTTGTATACACTGATGTGTGTGTGTAGGGGCGAAGGGGCTTGTACACACACCAATGTGTGTGGTGTGGGTGTAGATGGCAGAGGGCTCATACACATTGGTGTGTGTGTAGGGTGACAGGATTTGTACACACTAGTGTGTGTGTAGGGGGATTGTACACACTGATGTATGTGGCAAAGGGGCGTATACTGGTATGTACAATACTCTCCCCCAACGTACACTGGCATACATAAGGCACACACACACTGGCATACACAAAAAGAAGAACAGGAGTACTTGTGGCACCTGTTCTTCTTTTTGCGGATACAGACTAACACGGCTGTTACTCTGAAAACTGGCATACACAACACTCTACACCAGCTAGGGTGACCAGATGTCCGGATTTTATAGGAACAGTCCCTATATTTGGGGCTTTGTCTTATATAGGAGCCTATTACCCCCTCCATCCCCTGTTCCGATTTTTCACACTTGCTGTCTGGTCACCCTAACCCTGGTGTGCACTACGTGTCCTCTTCACACACACACATCTGCCTGCACACAATGCTCTCCTCAATGCGCCCACATGCTGCCATATGCAAAGCCCCACAACCGCACACACATACTAGCATGCACAACATCCCACCCTCAAAAAAAAAAACCGCGCAGACATACACATGCACAGAGCCCCCCCACAACCGCACACACTGGCCTGCTCAAGCTCTCATCTCACTTTCTGCTCATACACACACTGTGAGATGCAGGAGTCCCAACACAGCGGGGGGGAGGGGGCGGAGAGAAGCTCATACAAACTGTTGTGTGTTGGGGGGCTTATACGTGATGATATATGTTGTGTTTTTGGGGGTAGCTCGTACAAAGTGCGGTGGGGGGGGCACGTTCACAGCGGCGCGTGTTGTGGAGGGGGAAGCTTATACGCAGCAGTGTGTTGGGGGGGATCGTACAAGTCCCGTGTGTTGGAGGCCGGTGCACACCGTGGGTGCGCGCACTAGGGAATCGCGCCGCAGGGGGCGGAAGGGGGTAAATGGGGACAGTATCTCGCCTCCAGTGCGGGCGGGGCGGGGCGGGGCGAGGCGAGGCGGCTGAAGGCCGGCCCCTCACCTCAGTCACCTCCCCCTCCCCGCCCGCAGCGCCCCCTAGTGCTGGCGGCGGCGCCGGGCGCCTCCTTTGTGATTGGCGGGGCGGCCCCGCCCCCCTGCGCGGTGTCGGGCGCAGACGAGGCAGAGGCGCCATTTTGCGCTGCCGCCGCTGCCTGCAGGACGGGTCCGGAGGCTCTGCGGGGAGGGAGGCTGGAAGGAGGCCGCTGCCCGTGACTCGCGTCCCCGTTCGCTGAGCGCAGCAACCAGCACCCCGCCGCCATGAGCGACGTGGAGGAGAATAACTTCGAGGGGAGGGTGAGTGGCGAGCCCACCCGGGCCGTGCTGGGGGAGGCCGGCCCAGTCCTCCAGGGAGTGGGGGAGGGGAGAGGCGCTCTTTTCCGGCGGGCCGGGAGGCACGTTAGCTTCTCCCTAAGATGGCGCCCCTCGGCGGCGCTGAGCCATCGATGCCTCCCGCCGCTACCCCCCTGGGCTCTGCGCTGGGCCGCTGTCCGCGCCCCGCTGCCCTTCCTCGCCCTGCCCCTTCCCCTTGCTCCCCACCATTTAGCCACGGGGCGCCTACTCTGCTGGCCCCAGCACTCGCATTTCTTGATGCGGGCGATGCGCCGGGCTACCTGCCCACCTAGAGCCGTGCGGGGCCCGATTTGAACAGTTTTGACGGGCCCCCGGCAGGGATGACTGAAAAAAAAAAAAAAACCAACACGTAAAAAAACACGTGGGGCTTGTTCTCACCGGGCGGCACTCGTAGTCTTTGGCGGTTTGTCCTTCACTCGCTCCGGGTCTTTGGTGGCACTGAAGGACCTGCTGCCGAAGACCCAGGGCGAGTGAAGGACCCGCCGCTGAAGTGCCGCCGAAGACCTGGAGCGCTGCCGGGTGAGTAAAAATTTAAAAGGAGCCTCTAGCCAGGGAAGGGATTCTCGGCCACTTGCCCCCACCCCGGCGGCCCTGCCACTGGGCACGGGGCCCTCTTAGGCACGGGGCCCAATTCGGGGGAATTGGTGGAATTGGCCTAAAGCCGGCCCTGTGCCCACCTCCCATTGAGCCCGCCGGGGGTCCCTTGTCACCCGCAGCCCCGGGGAGTGCGCTCTGGGTTTTGCCGGAGCCCTTCTCTCTTCTCCCCTTTTCGGGCTCCGAGTCCAGCTCGCCCGCCTCGAGCCCCCAGGTCTACGGGCTCCCACTTCTGGAACTCCTCTACCCGGAGCCTGGGCGTCGGAGGCGGCGCTGTGCCAGCCCTTGGGGCGGGGGGGATCACGACGTGTCAGCGCTGGTTTGGTTGCGCTTTCTTTGTCGGGCAGTTAATGGCTGCGCCTGTGTGAGAGACGGGCCATGTCACTGCCTGAGGAGCACAGGGACCAGCCTCCTCTTCCCTTCCGATGGCCCGTGATCGGGATTTCCTCTGAGCCAGATTCCTGGTGCCACCTGGGGTCTCGGCTGCTGCCCCGTGTAGTTCACTGATGATCCGATTGTACCCCACCACTCCCCCTGTGCCACCTACCGGGGTGTGGTGGCCCCGGGCCTTGTTAGGCTGTGCGCCTCACTCACCTTCTAATGATTGCTGCAGTCTTTCTGTACACGTGTGAATGGTCTCTGTACACTTTTTAGTGATTGACAAAGGCAGGAATTAGAAACTGCTTGGTACTATTTGAAACATGGGACAGATGTTCAGGTCCATGTGGTCACTGCCCTCATCCTATCCCTGTTTACCTCATTTTTATTGTAGGAAATCTTTAGTGTCCTCTCAAGAGTTGCTCTTGAAGAGAACTTGAGGAGCTTTTTTGTGACCACCTCTGATGAACCTGTGGCAGCAGCTTTTGCAGCAACCTGATGCTGCCTAGGGAAATGACCAATGAAATTCTGACAGTGCAGTGTTGTATTCCAACAAGTATCTCTACTGAAATAGTGCTACTTTTGTAAAACTAAATAAAAATAGTCCCTAGGCTAGAAGCACCATACACTGCTGTAGTATTGGCTGCCGCTTCCTCAGGTGAGATAAAAACAGTTCTAATGTGGATTATTCTGGCAAAAGTGGCTTTGTTAGCTGTGTATTTCTGATTTAATTAAAGTAAAGAGTAAATAGAAAATGAACTTGTCTATTTAGATAGTTTGAAAAGCTTGGGTAACAAACATGCTTGCTTGTCAGTAATTCTTTACAGTTTATTATGTTCTTTGAGCACTAGTTTACCATGCATTTTTACTATGCATTTCGGTATCTTGTTTTTTTGTCAAAGATATTTTGTCATCAGTTTATCTAGTTTAAGAGAACAGTTGTTGTTAGGAAGGTGATGAAACTGATGAGCTTCAGAGTTACTGTATGTTTTCCACTGCCTGATGTTGAAATAGGGGGGTCTACTCTAAGCATTTCTGAAGCTAGGTTTCTGTGACTGCTGTTGCAGTTGGTCCCCTCTCTGTTCAGAGGGGAAAGTTTACTTGTCAGTGTGTGCCATTAGTCTTACTTCAGTTCTTTTGGGAGTACACTTATCTTTATTTCCAGTGATGATGAAATTTCTTAACCAGCATAGCAAATGGCAATGTATTTTCCATTTTATGGTCTTCCATGCAGCTGAACGCAATAGTAGAGAAAATTAGTGATATGTTTACTTTTGTTCATATATATCAGAACAGAAAACAATCACAAACACTAATTCCCGTTACTCTAGGAGTATTCTAAATTTATTTTTCATTTTTTCCTTTTGCTTTGTGTAAAACATTATTTTAAAGAGGCAATAAATCTGTGCCTTGCGTTTTCGCTTGTGAACGATTTTGAAGATCCATCTGTTGACCACTTCTCCCAAATCCAAAACTCCAACAAAAGTCAATTACACTAAAGTTAATTAAAAATAAAATTGAAGTACTGTATGGTGCTGCTTAGTTAAGTACGTGTTCTTCGCTACTTCAGCCCAACCAACCATAGATTCATAGATTATAGGACTGGAAGGGACCTCGAGAGGTCATCGAGTCCAGTCCCCTGCCCGCATGGCAGGACCAAATACTGCCTAGACCATCCCTAATAGACATTTATCTAACCTACTTTTAAATATCTCCAGAGACGGAGATTCCACAACCTCCCTAGGCAATTTGTTCCAGTGTTTAACCACCCTGACAGTTAGGAACTTTTTCCTGATGTCCAAGCTAGACCTCCCTTGCTGCAGTTTAAACCCATTGTTTCTGGTTCTATCCTTAGAGGCTAAGGTGAACAAGTTTTCTCCCTCCTCCTTATGACACCCTTTTAGATACCTGAAAACTGCTATCATGTCCCCTCTCAGTCTTCTCTTTTCCAAACTAAACAAACCCAGTTCTTTCAGCCTTCCTTCATAGGTCATGTTCTCAAGACCTTTAATCATTCTTGTTGCTCTTCTTTGGACCCTTTCCAATTTCTCCACATCTTTTTTAAAATGCGGTGCCCAGAACTGGACACAATACTCCAGCTGAGGCCTAACCAGAGCAGAGTAGAGCGGAAGAATGACTTCTCGTGTCTTGCTCACAACACACCTGTTAATGCATCCCAGAATCATGTTTGCTTTTTTTGCAACAGCATCACACTGTTGACTCATATTTAGCTTGTGGTCCACTATAACCCCTAGATCCCTTTCTGCCGTACTCCTTCCTAGACAGTCTTTTCCCATTCTGTATGTGTGAAATTGATTTTTCCTTCCTAAGTGGAGCACTTTGCATTTGTCTTTGTTAAACTTCATCCTGTTTAACTCAGACCATTTCTCCAATTTGTCCAGATCATTTTGATACCATACCTTAATCATCATGTGTCCTTGGTACATGCATTTCTGAATGTTTTATTATGTTTTAAAATAATATTAATTGAACTGAATTACCACTGTTGTGGATGTCATAAAAGCCTAGCTATGCTAAAGTAGCTTTAAAAGTGTTGCAGACTGCCTTAAGAATTGCACAATGTGTGATAAACCATACAATTTAAAATGACTTTCAATTTTAAAAAAATCACACTTCTCTCTGAACTTATTTTATGTACTATTGCTACAAGCACTTAAGTTTACTGTACTTGAAAATATTAGAAAAATAATTCTCTAGCTTTCAGTTTTTACTTTGCATTTGTATGTATATATAGTCAGTTTTACTACTTTCCCTGTATAATAAATAAGACTTATAGGGGTGTCTTACCCATCCACATTGTAGGCTAGAACACACACACTAAAGATAAATGTGATTTGCAAAGCCACAAAATTGTGAAGTCTTGGTGTAGGAATATAGGCCTACATGAGACCTAAGTAAACTATGATTTTACATAGGTTAAAATCAAAACAAAGTGGTAAGTCTGAAGCATGCAGCCAATAAAAATGAGAGGGATTGTTTGTGTTAAAACTTAAAATGGTCCTGGAAATATCACTGTTACCTTATTGAGGGTTTGAGCTAAGCAATGGAAATAAAGGAAATGTGGTTAATTGAGCACCAGGTGCAGTAAATAATAAGTTAGAAATGCTTAGTCAAGCCTTGCAGCTAGGGAAAAATATGGCAAAGTGAGATAAGGAAGTATGGTGCAGCCCTAAACTGCTTCAGCTGATTTTAGCTAAGGTCCAGTAACCAGCAGTGATATCACTTAACTTTTTATGCAGGTTCGTTGTCAGAGTTTTCTTTAGTCTTCTAGAGACATGGCATGATAGGGGAAGGTGTCTCCCGACCCTGAACTTATTGTAAGCATGTTGGCCAATGCTTATAACTGTATTATTGTTAGGATATAGGTTATAAGGACATATTCTTATATTGCTCTTTTGGATGTAACTTGCACCAAGTGGCCTTTGAACCAATAAAGGAATGCTTGTATGGAAACTGAGTCATGGCAAACCTTAATACAATTAGGGAAATTTCCATAACTTGGCTATTATAGCAGTTGAAGCTATTTAAAATTATTTTGTTGAAGTTGAGTAGATTCCCAGTTGATTTCTCTCTTAAAGGTGATCTAAGAGGAAAAAAGGGCACGTGCATTTTTTATATATGATGTGTATCAGTGGTTCTCAAACTATTGTACTGGTGACCCCTTTCACATAGCAAGCCTCTGAGTGCGATTCCCCCTTATAAATTAAAAACACTTGTTTATATATTTAACACCGTTATAAATGCTGGAGGCAAAGCGGGGAGGCTGACACCTCACGACCCCCGTGTAATAACCTCATGACCCCCTGAGGGGTCCTGACCCCCAGTTTGAGAACCCCTGACGTATATGGAGGACTAGGAAAGTGTTTTAAAAGAAAAAAAAATCCTTATTCTTTGGGAAGAGGATTTTTATTCATAGTGACTAAATCTATTTAACACTTGATATTTTGGATAAATATATAAAGGAAGGTTTTATTAATGATTAAGTAGCCTCACCTTTTCAGTTAAGGTGCTAATTGATGTGGCAAACACTAGGACCTTCCCAAGTGAATATGGTGGTTGCTAATTGCAATACTAAGGAAGTCTTCCTTTTCCAGCTTCCAGGGGATCGTCAAGAGTGGACTTTTTGTCATATCCCTGGATTTAAGTCTGGTTTATAGTTCCATTTTCTGCTCAGACCCTAGGCCAGGGGTTCTCAAACTTCATTGCACTGTGACCCCCCTTCTGACAACAAAAACCACTACACGACCCCAGGAGGGGAGACCAACGCCTGAGCCCCCTGGGCGAGGGGTCCAAAGCCGAGGCCCTAGGACTTCAGCCCCAGGCGGGGGGCCTATAGCCTGAGTCCCGCCGCCCAGGGCTGAAGCCTTTGGGTTTGGGTCCCGGGCAGTGAGACTTTAGTTTCGGCCACAGGCCCCAGCAAGTTTAATGCCAGTCCTGGCAACCCCGTTAAAACTGGGTCCCAACCCACAGTTTGAGAACCACTGGCCTAGGCTCATGTACTCACGAAAGAACTTTTTTCATTCTGGTAGCTCCAGTTTGGCCTTTGTTACGTTTTGGGAACCAAAACTGTAAGTAAGATTTTGTCCTCCCTCAGGTCAGGGGAGTATTGTTTCTTGTTTCAGGGACAATACTTCACTAGAATCCCAGTTATCTATGTCTAAAAGAATGGTTTTATATATTATGTATGAGACGACATGGATTGAGTAAATTGTAGTATTGCATTTTTAACATACTCTGCATATAGGATGTTTTCGGAGTGAAATAAAGAACATGAGTTTATTCACCTCTTATGCAAAATTTGTGCAAATTCTTAGTAAATTACAGAGAATTTAAGGTTTGAGTCTTTGTTCCCTTCATGTTCAACTGGTTGTCATTAGCAACGTATTCTGCATCCAGTCAGTGATGTAGTTTCATAGTGAGGTTTTTCAAAGCAGTGTACAAACTACACTCTAAACCAGTGGTTTTTAACCTTTCCAGACTACTGTATCTGTTTCAGGAATCTGATTTGTCTTGCAGACCCCAAGTTTCACCTCACTTAAAAACTACTTGCTTACAAAATCAGACGTAAAAATACAAAAGTGTCAAACTACACTAATACTGAAAAATTGCTTACTTTCTCATTTTTAAAATATAATTATAAAATAAATTGATTAGAATATAAATATTATACTTACTGTACTTTCAGTGTGATACTTGAGACTATTTTTCACTTGTGAGCCTTATCTGAAGACTGAATCCTGCCGCCTGGGGCTGAAGCATGTAACTTGGCTTTGCAGGGCCCCCTGTGGCATGGGGCCCTGGGCAGTTGCTCTGCTTGCCACCCCCTAATGTTGGCCCTACACTTGTGACACCCCCACCCTCCCACCCATCTCTAGATGACTCTTCCCCCTTACCCTCCCCAGCCCCTCTCGCCCCGGGGCTGAAACCCTGAAGTTGGGAAACACTAATCTAGATTAATTGAGTAGCCCATGGAAGACCTCTGAGTATCCCTGGCTGAGAATCACTGTTCTAAACTACACTCTTCCTTTCCGTTTCAGGATCTCTGTTTAATTCCTAATCCCTTGATTAATGTCCCTTTCTAACCGGAAAGGTTGGTTGGTTTGGTTTCAAAGAGGTGAATAAGCCCATATTCTTTATTTCATCCTGCAAACATCCTATACACAGCAGGGGGAGTATGTTAAAAATGCAGTACTACAATTTACTCAACCCCTGTCATCTCATACGTAATATATAAAACCATTCTTTTAGACATAGACAACTGGGATTCTTTCCCTAAAAAATGGTGTCTTCAGTGGCTGTTTACCTTGCTAGTCAAGGAGTGATAGAAATTCCTACAAGATATGCCTGTTCGGTTTTTCACCAGGTCAAAGTAGGAAGATGAGAAAAAAGATTTGACTGCTAAGTTTGTCAGTACCTTTGATTTTAATTGAGATCTCTTCCTATTCTTTATAAATCCTAACATTGGCCATAGTCCAAAAAAGTGCTTAAGCATGTATGTAGCTTTAAGCACATGACCAGCCTCATTGAAGTCAGTGTGGTTACTTATGTGCTTAAGTGCTTTGCTGGATCAGAGAAATTGTGAAAGGAGTATTGGCTTGAAAAGAATACTTTGCAGGTGTATCTTAAAAATATACAGGTTAAGGAAATCTGGTCATCCTGTTCTTTGCGGTCCTCTTATTGGCTCAAAGATAATTTTAGGGAAGGCTGTATCTGTAACCTTTGGTTGGGGTCAGAATATATTCTCCAAGGGCAGTCTACTTCCTCAGTAGAGACCAGACACTCCCAACAAGAATTTTAGAGGACAACAGTGTGGACGTATTCTGTTGCAGCTTTTGGAGATGGCAGCGGCAGTTTTCACACATGGGTAGTCCAGCAGTTCTTTGGGAAATGCTCTGATAATCCCATAGTCTGAGTCTATCAGAGTATGAAAAAGGAGGATAACTTTTTGTTGTTGTTGATTAAGTGTCTGAATATTCTTGTCCTGTTCATTCCCTTTGGCATTTCATCTTGTTATTGAGTAATGCTGGTAGTTACTGCTAGACTACTATTCATGCCGTGGTAGACAGCAGGACTGTTATGTTTCAAAAAAGGAGATTTGTTCCTGTCTGCACTACCTTATAAAGGAGTACTTGAAAACAATCCTTCTGCAAAAATACTCACCTAAATAAATCCTAAGTAGAGCACAGAACTTTTCTTTTTGGATATAACAGTAAATATGACTACTTCCAAAGACCTTTTAGCTCCAGTAAATTTTTTGAATACTGAAGGGTAAGGGTTTTCTATTGATAATCATGTAACTCATTAACGTTGTGAGTTGAATATGTTTATCTATATTTTCTGTTGGATGATATAGTTGTCAAATTACCCTTTTTTAGCAGCAATTCATCTTCCTCCCATATATGTTGAATTACTCATACATAGCCACCTTAATATACCCATATCACATTATAGGATGTTTTGATTTGTCTTATGTTTTGATTGGTCAAGCTCTTGACAGGGTATAAGAAAAAAAATAGCCATTGAGAGATCTGTTTCTCCATTTAAAGCAAAGTTGGCCATATTCTGTGGCAAGAAATTCCAATTGATCCCTGAGTAAATAACTGTGACTGAAGGGACTCATCTGTTAGCTGTTACCCTGTTGATGTCTTATCCTACAGACTCAGGCTGCTATCAATATATTCCTTAAAATCTCCTTTTCTGATCATCCATCTCCCTTTTTATTTTTCCTTTTCTTTTAAAGGGTTGTGTTTCTTTTCACTCCCTCTTTATTTTGCTAGTGTTTCCTTTTTGTCTGTCTGTCTGTCTGTCTTGGGGAAGGGTCTGGTGAAATTCCCAAGGAAGTATATAGCATTGTCCTTCCACTGGCTCCGGACCATTGATGTTTCTCCTTCAGTTGACTTGGGGTGCTATCCAGCAAGTGATGGAAGCCACATCCTTGTGCTTATCCCTGTCTCTTGTCTAGGGCTGACCATGCTGCTACTCCCCATCAACAATAAAGGCTCATACAATACTGCCCGAGCCTGTGGTACTCCTTTTCCCTGGCTAAGTAAGAATAGAATAGCATTGTATATGATCAGAACTGTCAATCTTATTTTGCTACTTATGCTATTTCTTGTACTAGGGAAGGACTTTGAGAACAGTAGCATCGGTGAGACTGGCTCAGTGGATTTTTTAAGTGTGTTTGGGATGGTGAAAAGAAGTCACATGACTTTTCACCAGATTAAAACCTTGATGTATGTGCAGCAATTACAAGTGAAATGTTAGCTACATAGAAGTCTGAGACTGATTTTATTTGTTCTACATGTAATATGTATGTTTTCTTTTTAACCAAGTCAAGCATACTGCATTTTGGCACGGGGGAGGAGGAAAGGGGGGGTTATTATGAGAAATAGCCATAGTGAAATTTCATAGAATTGTTTTTCCTTCCCTGTTCTACTCTTCATGCACACACTGCTGTGCCCTATTTTATCCTTTTTAATATCTCATCTCAGAAATGGGGTCCATTGATATTCATTTGACAAGCTCGTTCTGACACACTTTGGAGATGTGTTTAAGTGGTCAGTGAGAGGGCATAAATACCCCTTCCCCCAAGACTTATTTTTTGCCCTTACCTCAGTCTCTTCCCCACCCCAGGAAATTTGAAAGAGCATTTTTTAAATATCCTGCAAAAGATTCAATAGGATAGTTTAAGTACTCTGAAAGCTTGTTTTAAAGCCTTATCTGTACTGGAGAAAATAACATGGATTATTGGGAAGGCAACAGTCAGTGTAGCTTATCTGAAATTTGTAAGGATAAACCCCATGGTTCAGCTAGTTAGTTGTGTATCAATGTAGACTCAACACATTGGTACAGTTGGTGCCCTGTTAACTGATACCTATCGGAGATTACAATACCCTCAGCTCGTGAATGGTCTTCAGTTTGTTGATTGTGAGTTTTCTCTCTCTGCCCTTGGTGGGGCCCCCTCCCCGCCTCTGGTTTCCTCTCTTCCCAGAAGAGCCCCTCTGTATCCTTTAGAAATACTTCTGGCTCTGCATGTCCTCATCTGGTGAAGCACCTGTAGATCAGTAGCTGAAACTGTACTCTCTAGCTTGTCCACTCACCTCCAATCATGTCCCCTGCTCTGACTGTGGCACTGCTTGCTTGTGGTTCATCAGAGTGAGAATGTCAGCCATAATGTGGGCCTGCCAAAGGGAAAGTGGAGTTGGTCAAGGTGCTCTGTTAGCTTTGGAGTGTTAGGGAGAATTTGGTACCTAAGGTATTGTAAGGAGCGCAGCTACTAGTTGTGCTCTTCTTGCTGTCTCTTGAGCTGGAGAATCATCTGTGGATTGCTGTCTGAAGCATTCACTCTGACAAACTACCTGTAGTTTGTTAGAGCAAGAGGATTGACTGGTGAACCATTAGTGACTCACTGAGTAGCAGATAGAGGGGAAGGCATTAGTGTAGGTGTTCTGTCCAATGGTGGCAGTGGGATGGGAGGTTAATGGTGTTTAAGAAATACAGCCTTAACTGGTGGTTTGTCACAGTTTGAGGACCTTCAGAACAGGAGGGAGGGCATGGCTCAGTGGCATTTCTATGGAGCAGGATATACTGAAAGGATGAAGACAGCGGAGAGGGGACTCTTAGTTGGCAAGTAAGGATATGTGCTGGCTTAGGCGGCAGTCAAAGGTAACTGTCCACATCTTTATTTTAGGGCAGCCTTTATGTGAATTCAAATCAACACAGGTGGTTTTTGATCTGCAAGGCCACATTCATTTAGGATTTGGCATGATGAATGTGGATGCAAGGGCAAAACTTAAACCAATTAGGGAGGCGAGTGTGGACTCAAGTGTTGGTATTTCCATCTGTGCTGTATAACCAGTTGAAGAGCAATAACTGATTGCTCTAGTGTAGACAAGCCCTTATTTTTCGTGTGCTTTTTAACATTTGTATGACCTGGTGGCTGCATAGAAAATTGAAATAATCCTAGGAGATTTTTTCCCCCCATTCATTAAAGATTATGTGCTAAGGAAAAAAAATCTTACTTCCCGGGACCGGGGTTATATTGTAGGACAACACATAATATATGAGGCTTGTGGATTATATCTGTCCTATAAAATGCTTGTGTACGAAACCATCAGGTCTGCTCTGTTTTCATTGTAGATGATAAAACTTTAAAGATGCCATATTGGTTTTGGGGGCGGGGGGGAAGAGAGTTTGGGGAAAGAAGGTAGGAATGGTGAGGTCTCTGGAAAAAAATCCTTCCCAGCAGAAGACTTCATCCCATATTATGTAACTCACCAGGGGTTGGAAACCTGTTCTAGTTCAGCAAAAGACCACAAGTAGGGGGAAATATTTTCTTAACTGCTTTGCTTTCCTTAAACTATCTCATAAGGCCATTATACAGATTCCTTTAATACTTTCTTTGAAGTTCTGTGGGAGTAATGTTCTCTGTTATATCAGAAAACTGTGAATGCCTGGCATTGATGTACAGTATGCAACTGCTGATAGATAATAGTTGTCTCCTCAGCTGCAGTTCATATCACCAATTGTTACAAATTTGAAGAGGTTTGAAACTTGTAAGGACCTGTGCTCTCACTGCAACTTGAAAATTGGAACAGTTGAACTATCCTGTGAGTTTAAACTGTTCTAGAGCAAGGGGTTGGACTAGATGACCTCCTGAGGTCTCTTCCAACCCTGATATTCTGTGGGTCTATGAAATAATTTTAAAATAAAACAAGTGGATTATAGTTTGACCTGTATGAAATGAGGTGGTGTTTCCTTTCAAATATTTGGCAGATACATTCAGGTCAATATGGCATTAATTGGAATCCATGTTGGCAATGTCAGCAGAGTTTTAAGTTTGAATGGACAGGGATACTGAACTGTAACCTCTTATACTAGAGGTGTCAAACATATAGTCTGTGGGCCACACTCTTCCCTTTTTAATTTGATATGTCAATGATACTTCTGCAATTAACTTTAATCGCTGATCACTTTTATTGAGGAAGGCAGTGGGAATGATTGCTGTAGGTATTGGGAATTGCTGCAGGGAATAAAGTGTAGAGGAAAGAATAGAAAAAAAAAAAAAAAAAAAAAGGCAGGAATAGTTGTGGACCTGAAAGTGAGCATGTTTTCTGAGTGAGCTCTGGATGTGAGAATAAGGCATGGAATAGAATAAAGATACATAAAGCCACCACCTTCTTGTGATCTCTATGGAAATCTCCCATCGACATCAGAGGGCATTCTGAATAGTTAGCAGTCTGAATATAGCTCTCCCTTCTTTCTCTTGAATTCTTGTTGAGGTACATTGGGGAAGCTTGCTCAGGTTACATGTTATGAGGCTCAGTAGAGGATTTTAACTTCTATTAATCGTGTCATTTTAGTACTTGTGAAAAAGTAAGAAAAGGGAAACTCTCCTCTTAAAGAAGGAAAGGCACTAAAGAAACTGACCATGTTAATTGCAGCGTGAGAGATGGATTTGGAAACAGGCCATGAGATTAGAAAAGGAAGAAATACAATTAGTAAAACAGAATGAGAGAGACTGTTTACAACAGGTAGTAAAAGATATAGTAAAAACCAGAACAGAATGTAACAAAAGGAAATAAAAGAACTTGAAAGGTGGGGGAAAGCTTGCTAAAATTTATTTGTGTATATTTAATACTTCTCCATATCTAAACATTTACAATTACTTAAAGCAAATTTAAGCCACATATGGCTAAGCTCCCTGGAAAAAAATATTTTTGGGGGGGAGGTCCTATCCTGCTCTGTTTGCTTCTTTTCCTGGTTATTTCTCGTGTGTGTGTTCATACAAGTAAAAATGGCCCTTCTTGGGTTGCTTTGTACTATAATACACATTTTATTTTAAATATGGCTTTAATACTCCAGGGAAATAGAATAGCAATAAGGAAGAAAAGAAAATTTAGAGAATCATTAACTTTAGATTTAGTTTGGGCCCTGTATATCTCTGTGCATAGAATTTTTTTTTTTGGACTGGGAAAGCTCTGCTTTAACCTTCTGTTGAACTAAAAATGGATTAATAAAAGCTTATTACAAGACTAGCATTTTAGGTATTTAATATCAAAGTGCACATTTAATATTAGGAAAAATCTATATTTTATATCAGGACATCTTAATATATTTGTGCAAATTAAGTTTTTAGTACATGTTTGTATCTTGTAGAAATTCTAAAAAATAAGGATAATTCTATAATTTGAAAGGGGAGGAGGGCAGCTTTGAAACATTTAGAGAAAATCAGTAAACTCATTGTCAGAACCTAGAAATAATAAAATTTTAAAGATTTAAAAAAAAAATGTTTTTATAAAATAGTTACTTGCACTTTACCTGCTGGCTTTTCAATTTTGGTAGATAACATTCTGAACTCCAGCAGAGTTTTATAATCCCTAGTGCTTAAATATACTAAATGTTCTTTTTCCATTAAGGTTAATGTTCGTGAAGAAATTGAAGAGTTTTTTCCAAGATTGTGGAAGATAAATCAAGATAAAAGAAGGCTAATGAAAAATATTAAAGATCAGAAAATTAAAATTGAATGGGGGAAAAAATTGAACAGAAGATTGGTCAGATAGAAGCACTTGAATGTTTTTTTAAGGCTATAATGAATTGTTTGAATTGGGGAAGAATACACGAAGTATGAAAAATGAAAAACTCAATGAAGAATGAAGAAAAGTAGAAAGCAAGAGTGAAGTAGAATTAAAAGAATCTGGAAGAATGAATGGGTCCTAGGTTAAGTAAATGTATGGTTTATGTTCCAGTGTCTGTATGATCAAGTTGTAGATGAATTTGCATGATTACTTAGTTAATAGAGAATTGGTGATCTGGTTCAAGTAGGGAATTATTTGAGGAAAGCATACAATATTAACAGTGGGTTAACAGACTGAAATTTGTTCTGGAGGGTATTGCCTAACCGTTTGTCTTTCAGGAGCAATCAAAATAATATAATTACGGTACTTTAAATGTTAGGAGTTAGGCATTTATATGACCAGTACCATTTGTAATACTATCTTTTTTGTTAGGAGTCTCGCTCCCAGTCAAAATCTCCAGCTGGGAGTCCTGCTCGTGTAAAATCGGAGAGCAGGTCAGGATCTCGTAGTCCATCGAGGGCTTCCAAACATTCTGAATCGCACTCCCGGTCAAGGTCAAAATCCAGGTATGTACTGATTTTGATAAAAATTAATTCTGCATCATATATCCATGGGTATGATGTAAGATACCTAGAGCTTCTGATTTTCAGTTTTGACCAAGAGACACATTAAAACTCTCCAATACAGAAATCTTTTATACCCAGTAAACAGTGAAAAACACCAGAAATGGTTACTTGTATCTGAAGTCTTGTCTAAATGAAGCAGTAATGTAGACAGTTGCTTAACATGTTGGGCATTAATTGGGCCCTGCTAGTCTGCACTAAAATCTTTAGTGCACTTTAATATAGTGCTGTTTCAAACAGCACCATGTTCTTCTTTGAGGAGTGTCTATGTGGGTGCTCCACTTTGGGTGAATCTGCATGCCTGTGCTTGGAATCGGAGATTTTTAGTATCGGTGCCTGGTTGGGTCACACATGCGTTGTCCCTGTCTCACAGAGTACCAGTTTATAACCCAGTTAGTTCATAGTTAACTGCCCTATCTATTCCCTGTTTTTCTTTTATTAAAAAAAAAAAAAATTCTTCCTTATCTTAGGAGTTTAAGTTTCAGTTATTAGTATACCCCTTGGTGTAATATAGTTACCCTCCCTTACGGGACAACCTTATTCTAAGAGGCATGACCAGCTCTTCCCACCACCCTCTCAGAGGAAAGAGCCCTTCCCCAAAAAGGACATAGAAATGGGCTCCAACTTCCCTGTCTTGGGAAGCTGCCAAAGAGACTTTCTCCGGCCTCTCAGACACGTCAGTATTGACCGCACCGAGACCATCCACCTCTAAGGTAGTGGGATCATTCGATACTGTGCGAGCAAACGACCCTAAGAGGGCTGGCTCAGAAAAAAGCAAAAATGGGGAAATCCCTGCCTCGGTACCGCCAAAGCTGATCAAATGTGGCACTAAGCAGCTTGGCACCACTACAATCTATGGCACTACCTCCTGCCTACACAGTGCATAGCGCAAAGCCCTCGGCACCGGTAACTGCGGTAAAGGCGCTGGTACCGCCGACAATACTCTCCTTGGTATCAATGCTCTCTGAACTGCAGCAATTCCTCCGGCATAAGGACCTTTTAGTCTCGTCAGCACCAGAATCTCCACTCCTGAGTACTGACCTTACTCCAGCATGCTCAGTACTGTACCAACTTACCACACTAGCCAGATCAGCTGCTCCTTTATCCAGCGATGAGGCTAATGATGATGAAGGGGAAATCTCCTCCCACCACTCCTTGCCTACCCCCACCAGACCAGGTCCACTACAACAGGAATACCAACTCATACTTGAAACTCAAGGATGGTATAGAAACCCATGGATGCTGCCACTGATGCCATTCCCACCACAGTGGTCTTATTGGGACTCCTGGGCGGTGTACTGCCAACACTGTCAGCCTCCCAGTTCACACAGAGAGAGGGCGAGGCATTCCTCATCACCCTTTGCACTTGTACCCTTTGAACCTCTGGAGGAGGCAGTTGAGGAACTGGAGGAGACTTCAGATCAAGAGTCACCCCAGGTACCAGTTTTTCATCCTCCTCTCTGGATGAAGCTATCATGCTTGCACCACCCACAAGGGGGGGATGACTTTAAACAGTTCTGAGAACTATTTAAGAGAATCACAGATTTATTAGAGATTCCATTGGAACAAGTTGCGGAGTCCCAACATAAGTTGTTGGACATCCTTCAGACTCTTCTGAGATTGTCCTACCAATAAACGAGGCTCTCATGGACACGGCCAAGACCATCCTGCAGACCCTGGCAACAATTCTACCCACTTGTAAGAGAGTGGACAAAAAATACTACATCCCCTCCCAGGGAATGGAATTTTTGTTTTCCCATCCCACACCAAACTCTCCGGTGGTAGAGGCTGTGAATGAGCAGGGCAGGCAACATCACTCTAAAATAGGGTGACCAGATGTCCTAATTTTATAGGGACAATCCTGATATTTGGGGCTTTTTCTTATATAGGCTCCTATTCCCACCCACCCACCTCCTTTCCCGATTTTTCACACTTGCTATCTGGTCACCCTACTCTAGAACCACCCCGTATGATAGGGATTGGAAGTGGTTTAGACCTCTTTGGGCATAAGGCCTATTTGTCAGTGACACTACAATTCAGGATTGCCAATTACAAGGCACTGATGGCCAAATACAATTACACAAATTATTGAAAAATATCTGAATGTATTGATAATCTCCCCGAGGACAAAAAACCAGCAATTCAAAGCAGCCATGTCAGAGGGCCACCTTCTCGCTTGACCAGTCTGACAAGCCTCTCTGGACATGGCAACACATTCCATTACCACAGCCGTAGTCATGTGATAAGTTTCCTGCCTCCACTTCTCTGTTTTTCCCAAAGAGGTACAATCTACCTTCGAGGATCTCCAATTCGAGGACCCAAAGCTGTTTGCAGCCAAGATTGATGAGTCTCTTCATAAGTTAAAAGACTCCAGGGTGACTCTCAAGTCATTGAGCATTTATGTACCTTCTCGAAAGAAAAAACTAGAAATATTTGGTGTAAAGAACAAGATCTGCACCCTACACCCAACCTCAGAGGCAATATGATTCGCAGAGACAAAGATCGGCTAGACAGAGACCACTGTCTTCTCAGCCCCTTACATCCCAACAACCTCCTTCTAAACAACGGTTTCAAGGATTTGGTTAAGGACCAGAGATCTCCCACATCTTTTATTGCTGGAACCATCCAACACCATCCATCCATTCATAGATCATCTGACTCAATTCCACCCAACGTGGAGAAACATCATGTCAGACAAATGGGTACGGGAAATCATTGAGACTGGCTATTCTATCCAATTTGCTTCCATCCCCCCTACCCACTCTCCTGTCCCTCGTTAGGGATCCTTCTCATGAACACCTACTATGACAGGAGGTAAACCATCTCATACCTGGGCAATGGGGGAAGCGTCACGCCCAAGGGGTCGGGGGAGGGGGCAAAATACAAATTGCCACAGGGCGCCATTTTCCTAAAGGCCAGCCCTGACTACACGATATACCTACCTTCTCAAATGGAAAAGAGTCTATATGTGATGCCAAAATAGGCAAACAATGGCAACTACCTCTCCTTTACCAGTGGCATTGGATTACGTACTAGATCTCAAGGGAATTTGGTCTCTCAGTGAGCTCGATCAGAGTACATCTCTCAGCAAACACGGCGTTCCTTCACAAAGTGGACACGTTCTTGATCTTCGCCCACCAAACCACTAAATGCTTCCTCAAAGGTGTTTCTAATCTTTAACCTGTAATACGAGCCACTATTCCATCATGAGACCTCAATCTGGTGCTGCGATGCCTTATGGGGGCCCCTTTTGAACCATTAGTGACATGTTCACTTCTCCACCTTTCAATGAAGGTGGCCATACTTGTTGCTATCAGATCTGCCTGACAAGTAGAAGAACTGAGGGCCCTCATGGCACATTCCCCATACGCAAAATTTTTGAAAGTTACCCTATGACCACCTCCCAAATTCCTACCTAAATAGTTTCATTATTACATTTGAATGAACCCATCCATCTCCCATTATTCTTCCCAAAACCTCATGGGAACAAACACTGTATATCCTGGGCGTCCGAAGGGCGCTAGCTTTTTACATTGAAAGGACACAGTTTTTCAGGAAGTTACTAAAGTTATTTCTTTCCATCACGGAACGATCTGCAGGAGACGCCATATCCAAACAAAGACTGTGGAAATGGATCTCCAACTGCATTGACTTTTATTGCCATCAATAGCTACAAACCCCCACTGGGACCCATACACACTCCAACGGAGCATTCTTCACATCAGTAGCCTTCCTCAACAATGTGCCTGTTATGCACATCTGCAAAGCTAGCAACCTGGGCATCAGTCCATATGTTCACCCAGCACTATGTCACAGAGCTGCACTCATCAGATGCTCTACGACTGCAACTCCAAAGCCCTTCCCTTCCACCAAGGGGCGCTGCTCTACAGTCACCTAAAGTGGAGCATCCACAGGGACATTCTTTGAAGAAGAAGAAGAGGAGGAGGAGGAGGAGGTTACTCGCCCTGTGCAGTAACTGAGGTGCTTCAAGATGCTTGTCCCTGTGGGTGCTCCACTACCTTTCCTTCTCCCCCTACTTCAGAGTTTTCACATCAGAGACTGGAGTAGAGAAGGAACCGAGGGGGGGGGGCGGTTGGTCACACAGCGCTGTGTAACCACCAGAGGCAGCAAGAGACTGGGACAGCGCGTGTGCGACCCAACCAGGCACTGCTACTAAAAATCTCCTATTACAAGTGCAGGGGCACAGATTCACCTGAAGTGGAGCATTCACAGGGACAAACATCTTGAAGAACCTCAGTTATTGTACAGGGTGAGTAACTGTCTCTTAAAGCACACTAGAGAACATTACAAAGATTACTCATTACAATAGATACAAAGAGAGTGTCCTGGTGAAACTCCAGTTTTTGGACTACTACATAAAACTGACTGAAAAGTTGTGGAGCGCTCTGAGATGTACTAGTTCATCTGAGGGCCCAGCTTGGGGTGTGTGTGTGTGTGTGTATGTATATGTATATGTATATATATGGTGTTTTCCTATTCATCAATTTTTTATCTTTATTTATTGTAAACTCTTCAGAGCAAAGGCGTAGTCTTGATATACTTTTGTAAAGCACTTAGAACAAGGGGGCATCATTCCTGATTCGTGGCTCTAAGCACTACCTCTATACAAATAAGAGGTATTTTGTTAATTTCATTGATTATTTTGTACTTTTGCACTTACTTTTTTTTGAGTGGGGGGGGAGATGTCCTGGTCTGTACACGATTTGGCAGTTTAAGAAGGGTTATGATTCATTACTATAGTTTGAACAGAAAAATAGTGTAATGGTTAAGTTTCAGGAGATTTGAGTTTTATTCCTAGCGCTGCTGCAGGTTTCTGGTATGACCTTGGGCAGGTCAATAATGTCTGTATGCCTCTGTTCCTAATTTATAAAATTGGACTGCTTCTTTTGGTCTGTCTTATCTGTTTACATTTCGGGGAGGGAAGGTCTTGTATATGAATGCCATCTAAAAGTGTGTATGTGGGGGGGGGGGGGGGGCTCTAATCTCCTTTGAAGCCTCAAAGTGCGATTGTAGTACAAATAATGTTAACTTGAACTTTCAGTGTTTGTTCCCATATTACATAGATAAAGTAGAACAGTTGCTCAGAGTTAATGTTCATGCCACTTCCCCGAAAATGCTGGGTTCCAAAGAAAATTGGTTCCAATTGCTGAATAGAAGGTTCTCCTCATATTAGCAAAATAGATCTACAAAAGTATGAGCTTCACAAAACAGATTGGTTTACTTGTTGGAAGGGATGAAGACTGTTTAGATGACAACTTTGACAACTTGGGTATGTTCGAAACTCTAGTTTACTGAATGTGACCCTTCTATCCTTTGACACTCTTTCCTGCAGTCAGTAAGGTTTGTTAAGTAATGTATTTGCCCTACAAGATATTACGTAAACATTAGTGGGGTTTTTAAAAATATTTGCTTATTTTGCCCTTATTTTTTTTTCTACTGAATGCAGGGATGCGTGTAGCTTACAGGAGCTACATGCATCAAAAAAATACCCTGATGAACCAGAGAAAAAACATACCAAAAGTATCTTAGGGCCAAATGAGCAAGGGATAATGGTTCATGAGTGTAGTTGCTGACTGTTTCAAACAGAATGGATAAAATTAAATTACATAGGATGTTATACCATTTATTCAAGGTTCTCATCCTTTTTTGGTGGAGCTGTAATTCATGCTTTACCTAGCACTTGTTGCTAGGCTGGCAGGCAGTTTTTATTGCTCTGCATGAAGGCAAACTGGGACTTATGGTCTTTGGAGAAAGCTATTTGGAAGGAAATCTGGAGTGTAAAGAGTATAGGAATATGTCTGAACCACAAATAAATGTGACATCGTAATTTGGGTAGCCATACTTATGCTAACTTCAGTCTAGAAGGGTTGGAATGACTGGAAGAGTAGTGTATACATTGCTTGACTGTTTTACTCATGCATAGCTTGCAGTAGCCGTAGTCCCAGGTGGGCTTGTACTGTGGTAGCTTCCCCTCCTGCCACATCCTCACTATTAAAGCTAGTGTGGGTATAACTGCCTGCACTGCAATTGCACTTACACATGTAGTATAGACATATCCTGGGGCTGACTGGTGGTACTCACAATTGGAATGCAAAATGATATTTAACCATCAGGGAAGTGTCCACAGCTAGAATCTAGGAAAAGCAGCCATGGAGGCCATTCAGAGTGATGACAAAGGTAGGAAACTTGAGCTGGAAGCTCTTAAGAGCTTTGTGGCTATGTTACGAGAATGAATATGAAAAGGTTGCTATCGATTGCAGTCACTAACGGTCAAATCTGTAGAAGCCTGAATACGACCAAACTTTAAATGACAGTGACGTATTTGCAAAGGCCATTTCTGAGGATGATCTCTAAACTTACGTAATTGAGATCAATGACTTCAAATCATACCAAACTTGTTTCTTCATAATTACTGTCAGACAATAATTTCTGTGGTTTACCAAAACTTTTCAGGTCCTCTGACTTGCAGGTAGTTGTGAGGTGTTAGAGCATAGGTTTCATAAGGAGCATGAATGATATGAATGCCAAAAGACCATAAATTGAACCATGCAAACTGTCAGGCATTCTTTGGCTGTTGCAGTATGTTTTTCTTGCACTGTTAGGCTATGAGGGTTGTACCCTACCTGTGACTGATACTTGTGTGTGAAACCACACGACTTGTAACAGTTTTGTACCATCTTACTGAGAACAGCTGGACATATGTGAATGATGTGAAGAACAACCTACCTACCTGAAACTATCATGGTCCTTCTGGCCTTAATTTTGGATTACTGTTGAGCCTAGGCTTACCTCAATCATAGAAGTTGGACAGAAAAGCCCTGCTAGATCAGTCCATCTCCCATCTGATGCAAGACTGTTTCTTAAAACATAGTATATTGGGCTTCCGTATCACTGCATGTTATAGATGTCATTTTATATTAACATGCTGTGTATGTAAGCTTAGAAATCTCTAATTTAAAATATATTCTAGTTCACATGTCAAAAGTGTACTTGCCGTGTGAGTTTGTATCACATTACTGATCAGTCTCAGTGCAATTTTAAACTACTACAAATCTGCGATTGTCAATCTATAGGTACATTAAGAAGTAGAATTAAAACAATATTTTAAATGTTATTTGTGTGTGTGGTGATAGTGAATTTGTGAAATCTCCTTTAGGGACAAGTAATTTTTTAAATTTAATTTATTGCGTGTATTTCATATATGTATATACATCTGAAAACTTTTTTCTTCATTGAAGGTCCAGATCAAGAAGACATTCTCACAGACGTTACACTCGCTCCAGGTCCCATTCTCATTCTCATTCCCATAGGAGACGATCTCGAAGCAGATCGTACACACCCGAATATCGTCGCCGAAGGAGCCGCAGTCATTCTCCAATGTCTAACCGAAGAAGGCACACTGGCAGCAGAGTATGTGGTATTAATCAAGGCTGAGTATTTTAAATAAATAAATGATGTAAGGTATAGCTCCCTGTGGACATTTCTATCATAAGGGAGGCTAGTTGTTTTTAAAGTGCTTATGAGTTTACTGTGTTTTCTTTATGTATGTGGATGAATAAGGCAAGAGAAACTCCAGGAGATGTCTGCCTCTAAGACTGACTGAATGAGTAAGAGATTCCTGGATTGGTAATCCATGCATAGCTTGCAGTGTACTGTGTTCAGGGCACTTATGACTATTCATATCTAATAACTAAAGAAGGGCTATGATTAGGATGCATTTCTTGTGCCTTCTTGGTGAAGGAGGTGCTTTGTGGGCTCACGTCTTGGTGCATATGGAGTTAATCAGTTCTGCTAAGTGCTTTGGCTGGATGGGACGTGGGAACATAATGCAGGAATCTGCCTATATAATGGTTCCAGCCAGAGAAGTAAAGAATCTAGCCTTGCCCCAAAGTCTCATCTGCAACATGATAGCATGTAAGGGGGAACAAATCTGTTGGCATCTAATGAATAAAAGTGGCATGGATTTTTGAAGAATAAACATAAGTTTTTTAAAATAAACTATACTTTAATTTAGCTACAGTGTAAACATTAGTTTATTATGTATACTTATGAAAGGCAATATCTAAGTATCTCAAAGCGCTTTACAAACAAACCAAACCCCTATTTTAAAGACGCGCAAGGGGGAATAATAGATTAAAATTATTTACCTAAGATTAGACATTACATTGGTAGGATAGGATTATGGACTCCTGGTTCTCTGCTTAAACCCTTAGACATTATTTCCTAGGAAAGATATCTAGGCTTCTCTAACATACTTGAATATGCCTCAGATTAATTTTTATCTAATGAAATTTCACTGTATTGGGCAAATACAAAATTAAAAGGATTAAAAGATGACAGGATGTAACTAAGGAGTAATTCTGCATCTTGTTTGACTTTAACATCTTGTCTGAATTAACTGGTTAGCAGGACTTCTTGAAATGTCAGTGTAGGAATTGATTTTAGCATATTTTATCAATGATCTATGGAAGAATTAATTAAATTTGCAGATGACCATGCCAAATGGAGTTGTATACACATAAAATATTGAGAATATGTGTTTATATAACTTAGAAAAATTGGCTGGAATTAATAATGAAATTTAGGAAATATGTTATCTTCTTAAATGAGGGTTGAAGGGAGAGGCAAGAGTAAATTCTGCTGCCAATTTAGGAAAGACGCTGCAAATCATTCCTCTTCAAAAAAGTCTTTTCACCATAAGAAAGACACTCACAACACTGATTCCCCCTCCCCCCTTCAATCCAGATAAAATCCCTAGAGTTTCCAAAAAGGTAACTTATAAAATCTAAAAAATTGAAAACAAAATGCCCAAGTAGAATTTTTTCTATACATGGACAAGTGCCAGAGATGCCATAAAAACCAGTAGGGATTTCACCATTCCCCTTGGTTTTACGTGAAAGGTTTCTCACATACTATGGTAATAGGCAATATTAAATTAATCCCTCCTGTATCGGGGATTGTAACCTATTACGTATGTTCGCAATGTGATACATAGAATAGTTATTGTTATACCTAGCTCTCTCTGTCACACATTAGAAAGGTAATAGCAATGGTTGAGCTGTCTTTGGGATACTATGTGCAAATAGGAGATTTACAGAAGGGCAGTACAGATAGCAGTAGGTATAGAAGGACTTGCCCATGAAGAAAAGCTAGAAGAAATGTATTAAGCGTAAAAAAAAAACTACTAAAGGCATGCTGTAACAAACACAAATAATTAAGGGTGTCAAGAATAAAGAGGAAATTGCTTAATGATATGGGGAGGAATAACTGGAAATTATGGAATGAAATGGAGCCAGGTAAAACTTAGGCTGAACTTCAGGGGGGGGGAATGCTTAAATTGTGTAATTGATGCAATAATCTTCCAAAGGAGGAGTTGGCATCCTTGTTCAAATTACCCAGATTGAGCATGGCAAAACTAGACTGAAACATTGAATAAAGTGAAGCCATTCTGGATCAAAGGAAATAACAAAAAGGCAAAATACTCAAAAATGTCTAGGGAATATCAAGCATTGGCGTAAATTTGAATTGGATAAGGCTTATTTTTTTTATCATACATTTTGGTGTATCACTTCGATCCATAATCAGGAGTCATCAGTACCTATCTGACTGACTTTAGTTTCTGGAAGGAACCTGCCAGTTGAAATCTGAAGTGCTGCTCCTTATATTGTTGCAAGTAGCTCTATCTCCTGTATAGGCTTTTAGCCCACAGCAGAGCCCTTGCTATCAGTAGTCCTCTGTCTCTCCGCTCCAGTTGACAGTTACTTTAGTGACTCAGGTACTCTTACTTCAACACTTCTGTAGCTATGGCAGCAGAAGCAAGATCCAAATGAAACATGGGGCTGGAGTATGCCTGATCTATTCTGTGGCAAGCTTGCCCATAGGATTTTGACCTTCCTTCAAGACAGAGAGTCCCACAAGATTGATGACACCAAGAACAAGAACCTATGATCCTGATGGGCTGGGCAATATGCTGTTTGGTATTGCACGAGATGACTTACCAACCCAGGAGGCTCAGTCCAATTAAAATGGATGATTTAAGTCTTTACTGCTGGGGGAATGAAAGCTGAAACGAGCTTTTCCTCCAAATCTATTTAGACTACTAAGAATACCAACGCTGCCCAGCTATCCACTTACTATAAAAAAAAAAGGGGGGGGTTGGACAACTCACATACTCCTGATCTTTTAGGAAGTTCATCTAAGTTATGCCTTTTTTCTCTGATCCGTTGCGTCCTGAAGAAACTGAATTCAGTGGCTCTGATTCTGATCACCACCAATTTGGTAGAGATGATCAGGATGATCCAAATTGATGATCCTGATTTCATTTGCCTTCAGTTTGCCTGATTACATGTTCTTTACATTGGCGTTGGAGTTAGCAATAAGCAGTCTAAATTGCTCGACTTGGGAAATACATTAGTTTATATAACCATGGTAGCTAACTTCAGACATAAATCAGTACATTTCTCCATATCAAAAGTGCCTATTGACCCCTCGCTACCTTAAAATATTTTAAAAGGTGCAAGTGAGGAAAGCATTTCGCATATGGCAATATGCCCATTTCATTTATTAGTTTGCACAATACAATATTTTAGGTATAAAATCCAGCCTAGAACATGTGTACAGCATGAGTATGTGTTTTACTGTAGTGGTAATTTTTTAGGCACTCTCACTTACGAGTAGTGTATATATGTATAGAATGCATACAAAAATGCATTAAAAAGGTTATTTAAGGTTTAAAAGTATGTTAACAAACACCCAAGGAAATTACATTTTAAAAAATCTACACTTAGTTATTTAGGTTACAAAGCAAAGAAAGTTGGGGAATGTCTGATTCACAGTTGCCCATGCAACCTAAATCCCCCCCCCCCCCCCCCCCTTGTGCATACAGTCTGTGGACTAAATGAGGTAGGTGTTTTGGGAGGGGTGGAGGATTTGATCAAAGATTGTCAAAATGCATGTGGACAAAGTGGCGGAATTAAGATTGCACAGGCAACTGTAAATCTGGACATTCTTAACTTCTGCATTCTTGATTTTGTAATCCTAAACAATTTTCTTTTGAAGCAGTTTTTTGTATTGCACTTCCCTAGGTCTGTTAAAGGGAAAAATATAAAGCAGGTTGTATGGCTGTAACAATCACCGTCATGGATAATCAAGAAAGTTTGAGACCTCAACCCTCAGCAGTGCAGCAAAATTTCTGCCACTTGAGAACTGACCATATTAACCGGCAGCAGCAGCAGACAGTTATCCCAGAGCAGGAATGGGCTGCAGGTGCCATGTGCAGAATCAGTGGGGTACGTGGGGGATCCTGGCTTGATAGTCTCCACTCCCTTCCCACTACCCCCTGAGCTGAGGGAGCTTCTGCCCCATATGATGCCCGCAAAGGCAGGCAGATGGAGATTGACCTAGATCATGGCTTCAGAGTTGTATGTTTGTATCCATGTCCAATCCGCAAACATGGTCTGTGGATATCCGCAGATTTGCAGGGCTCTACCCATGTGATGTGGTTGGAGAATTAGGGGGCCCGGTCTAGCTCCTTCTCTAAACAGCACTACTGGAGTTGCTCTGGTAGGGCCCAGATGTTCCTAATACATCGTGTGCTGTGGCAGCCTGGTTCATTAGAATGTCTGTGTTCTGTTTAATATTTTGGCATGCAGACAGAATTTTCCTAAGGAATGCTAATGAAAGAAGGGAAATTATTTTAACTGTTTATAACTCTGCTAAATCTGAAAGGAATTTCATGGGATTAAAGGCACTTCTCTACCCAAGGGCTTTCTAGTTGCCAAATTGCAAAAGCCTGCTGCGAACAGTGTAGGTGTTAGAACTTCTGGAAAAAGAGTTACAAGAATCTGATATGATGGAAAGTGTAATCTCTATACTTAGGTTTCTTTACCACCAGTTACTCCTGTAATAGTGCATGGCATTGTGCATTTTTTATGTTTTTTTTCTTCCGTTTATCTTTAACAAATAGGTCTAAATATTTCATCATATAATCTCCTGTTTTAAATACTTTGAATAGATTTGTTTTGCATTTATTTGTATATTTGAGAGAATGAACAATTTTCCTTGATCCAACAATGTAGGTCAGAAAGCATAGTGATAAAGTGAGAAGTGCCAAAAGTCAAGCAGAGCTGGGCCTTACGAAGGTAATTAAAATCAATAGTAAAAGGTTCTTTAGTCCTATAAACAAAAAGAAAACAAGGAAGGAGGTGGGACTGCTAAACACTGAGGACAGGGTGGAGATTAAAATAATATTAAGTATGGCCTAACACCTAAACAAATACTTTGCCTCAGTTTTTAATAAGGATAATGAGGTGCTTGGGGGCAGGGGTATGGTTGCTGATGGGAATGAGGATATGGAAGTAGAAACTACCACATTGTAGAGGGAGGCCAAACTCAAAACAGCTTAATGAGATCAAATCGAGGGGCCTGGCTAATCTCCATCCAAGAATATTACAGGAACTGGCTCATGAAATTGCTATCCAATAGCAAGGATTTTTAATGAATCCATAAGCTCGGCTGTCATACCATGTGACTGGACAATTACAGACAGAGTGCCTATATTTAAGAAAGGGGGAGGGGCAGAGTAACTTGGGCAACTACAGGCCTGTTAGTTTAACCTCAAATATATGCAAGGTCTTCAAACAAATTTTGAAAGAGAGTAATTAAAGACATAGAGGTAAATGGTAATTGGGATAAAAAAACAACATACCCCTCTACCTCGATATAACGCGATCCAATATAACACAAATTCAGATATAACACGGTGAAGCAGCGCTCCAGGGGGGCGGGGCTGCGTGCTCTGCTGGATCAAAGCAAGTTTGATATAACGCGGTTTCACCTATAACGCGGTAAGATTTTTTGGCTCCCGAGGACAGTGTTATATTGGGGTAGAGGTGTAGTTTTACAAATGGTAGGTGAGGCCAGACAAACAGTTTTTCTAAACAGAAAGAACATAAGAACGGCCATACTGGGTCAGACCAAAGGTCCATCTATCCCAGTATCCTGTCTTCTGACAGTGGCCACTGCCAGGTGCCCAGAGGGAATGAACAGAACAGGTAATCATCAAGTGATCCATCACTTGTCGCCCATTCCCAGCTTCTGGCAAACAGAGGCTAGGGACCCCATCCCAGCTAACAGCCATTGATGGACCTGTCCTCCATGAACTTATCTAGTTCTTTTTTGAACCCTGTTAGTCTTGGCCTTCACAACATCCTCTGGCAGAGAGTTCCACAGCTTGACTGTGCATTGTGTGAAGAAATACTTCCTTTTGTTTGTTTTAAACCTGCTGTCTATTATTTTCATTTGGTGAGGCCTAGTTCGTGTGTTATGAGGAGTAAATAACACTTCCTTATTTACTTTCCCCACACCAGTCATGATTTTATAGACCTCTGTCATATTCCCCCTTAGTGGTCTCTTTTCCAAGCTGAAAAGTCCCAGTCTTATTAATCTCTCCTCATACGGCAGTGGTTCCATACCTCTAATCATTTTTGTTGCGCTTTTCTGAATCTTTTCAAATTCCAATATATCTTCTTTTTTTTTTAGATTGGGCGACCACACCCTGCACGCAATATTCAAGATGTGGGCATACAAAGGATTTATATAGAGGCAATATATTTTCTATCTTTATCTATCCCTTTCTTAATGATTCCCAAAATTCTGTTTGCTTTTTTGACTGCCGCTGCAGATTGAGTGGATGTTTTCAGAGAACTGTCCACAATGACTCCCAAGATCTCTTTCTTGAGTGGTAACAGCTAATTTAGACCCCATTATTTTATATGGATAGTTGGGATTATGTTTTCCAATGTGCATTCCTTTGCATTTATCAACATTGAATTTCATCTGCCATTTTGTTGCCCAGTCACTCAGTTTTGAGAGATCCTTTTGTAGCTCTTCACAGTTAAGTCTCAGCCAGACTATCTTGAGTAGTTTTGTATAATCTGCAAATTTTGCCACTTCACTGTTTACCCTTTTTCCAGATTATTTAATAATATGTCAAATAGGACTGGGCCCATATTGACCCCTGGGGGACACGACTATTTACTGCTCTTCATTCTGAAAACTGACCATTTATTCCTACCCTTTGTTCCCTATCTTTTAACCAGTTACAGACAATGCTTAGTAGTCCTGCAATTTCACATCTGACTTATTTCAGAATTTTTGGGTGAATACCATCTGGTCCTGGTAATTTATTACTGTTTAGTTTATCAGTTTGTTCCAAAACCTCCTCTAATGACAGCTCAGTCTGGGACAGTTCCTCAGATTTGACACCTAAAAAGAATGGTTCAGGTTTGGGAATCTCCCTCACATCCTCAGCCGTGTGAAGACCGATGCAAAGAATTCATTTAGTTTCTCCACAATGGCCTTATCCTCCTTGAGTGCTCCTTTATCATCTCGATCGTTCAGTGGCCCCACTGGTGGTTTAGCAGGCTTCCTGCTTCTGATGTACTTAAAAAAATTATTTTGCTATTACTTTTTGAGTCTTTGGCTAGCTGTTCTTCAAATTCTTTTTTGGCCTTCCTAATTATATTTTGACATTTCATTTGCTAGAGTTTATGCTCCTTTCTATTTTCCTCACTAGGATTTAACTTCCACTTTTTGCCTCTCACTGCTTCTTTTACTTTATTGTTTAGCTACAATGGCTCTTTTTTGGTTCTCTTACAAGGTTTTTTAGTTTGGGGTATATATTTAAGTTGAGCCTCTATTATGTTGTCTTTAAAAAGTTTGCATGCAGCTTGCAGGGATTTTACTTTTGGCACTGTACCTTATAATTTCTGTTTAACCTCCTCATTTTTGTGTAGTCCCCCTTTTTGAAATAAAATGCTACAGTGTTGGGCTACTATGGTGTTTTCTCTGCCCCAGGGATGTTAAATTTAATTATGTTAATGGTCACTATTACCAAGCTGGTCCAGCTATATTCATCTCTTGGACCTGATCCTGTGCTCCACTACGGACTAAATCAAGAATTCTCTCTCCTCTTGTGGGTTCCAGGACTAGCTGCTCCGAGAAGCAGTCATTTAAGGCAGGGATTGGCAAACTATGGCCCTTCAGATGTTTTAATCAGGCCCTCAAGCGCCTGCCGGGAAGTGGGATCCGTGGCTTGCCCCACTCCACGCTTGTCATGGCTCTGTGCGGCTCCCGGAAGCAGCAGTATGTCCCATCTCCAGCTCCTACTTGAAGGGGCAGCCAGGGTGCTCTGCATGCTGCCCCCGCCCTAAGTGCTGCCCCCACAAGTCCCATTGGCCAGCAACCGCAGCCATTGGCAGCTGTGGACGGGGCAGCTCGCAGAGCCGTCTGGTCACGCCTCTGCTTAGGAGGCAGAGGGGTTCATGCTGCTGCTTCCAGGAGCTGCTTGAGGTAAGTGCCGCCCACAGCCTGCACCCCGACCCCTCGTGCGCCCCAACCCCCGTTCCTCCCCCCGCACCCCTGTCCCAGCCGTGATCTCCTTCCCGCCGCCAAGTTTCTGTGATGCCTATTATATCAATATCCTCATTTAATGTAAGGCACTTCAGTTCACCCATCTTATTAAAGCACTTTAAAAACTTGTCACTTTTAAGCTGTCTGCCATTATATGACGGCATGTAGTGATCTAATCTACCTGGATTTCAGTAAAGCATTTGATACAGTTCTATGTGGGAAATTATTAGTTAAATTGAAGAAAATGGGTATTAATATGAGAATCAAAAGATGGGTAAGGAACTGGTTAAATAAAGGGGAAACTACAACAGGACATGTTGAAAGGTGAACTGGCAGGCTGGAGGGAAGTTATAGTGGAGTTCCTCAGGGATTGGTTTTGGGACCAAGTTTATTTAACATTTTTGTTAATGACCTTGATACAAAAAGTGAGCACTAATAAAAACTGAATGACTCAGTGGGGACATTGTCAATACTGAGGAGGACATACAAAAAGATTTGGATGACCTTGAAAACTGAAGTAATAGAAAAGGAATGAAATTTAATATTGCAAAGTGCAAGATCATGCACTTCAGGGACTAATTACAAGAATTTTTGCTGTAAGCTGAGGATTTACCATTGGAAGCGACTGAGGAGAAGACAGACTTGGGTATATTGATTGGCAGCTCAATCATCCTGTGATCAGTGTGATGTGGCCATGAAAGTGGCTAATGCAATCCTAGGCTGCATCAGATGAAACATTTCCAGTAGAGCTATGGAATTACCATTGTGCAAGGTACTGGTGAGATCTCATCTGGTTACAGTGTACAGTTTTGGACTCCCATGTTTAAGATGAATTCAAACTGGAACCAGGTGCAAAGAAGGGCAACTAGTATGAGGAGAGAAGTGGAGAATCTGCCTTGCTAGATGAGACCTATGGAGCTTGGCTTGTTTAACCTAACAAAATGAAGGTTGAGGGGAGCTATGATTGCTCTCTGTAAATACATCAGAGGGATAAATACCAGGGAAGGAGAGGAGGTTTTTAAGGGCCATTGTTGTCACAGGAACAAATGGATATAAACTGGCCATAAATAGGCTTAGGTTTGAAATTAGACAAAGGTTTCTAACCATCAGAGGAGTGAAGTTCTGGAACAGCCTTCCAAGGGGAGTAGTGGGGGGCAAAAAACCTAACTTATTTCAAGACTCGGATTAATAAGTTGACGGAGGGGATGGTATAATGATAGCCTGCAGTGGCCCATCCACTATTGCAAGTTCCAATTATCCCCAGCAGTCTGAGATGGGACGCTAGCTGGCGAGGGTTCTGTGTTACTACAGAGAATTTCCCAGGTGTCTTGCTGTTGGGTCTTGCTGACATCCTCGGGGCCTAACCAGTTGCTATATTTGGGGTCGGGAAGGAATTTTCCCCCAGGTGAGAGAGACAGGTTTTTTAGCCTTCATCTGCAGTGTGAGGCATGGGTCACTTGCTGATTTGAACTAGAGTAAATGTTTGATTCCCTGTAACTTGAAGTCTTTAAATGAAGGTCTGAGGACTTCAGTAACTCAGAGGTTATGAGCCTATTACAGGAGTGCGTGAGTGAGATTCTGTGGTCTACTTTGTTCAGGAGGTCAGATTAGATGATTACGATGGTCCGTTCTGGCTTTTAAGTCCGTATCTGTATCAGTTCTCACATTAATTATAAAAATTTCTGTATAATATTGTAAATGAGCTTACCCGCAGACACAGAAAACTTTAAGCTTTGTAAATTATAAACAATGGTGAAAACCAGGTAGAAAATGGTTTAGTCATGAGAAAAGCTTAAAAAAACACCATCAGTTTGTGATCTGGTCAATTAAAGTAGTAGTTTTGGAACCCATGTTTGTCCAAGAATGCCCTATCAATTTTTTTATAGCATGTACAATCACATTTTTCTTTTAAACTTCACTTTTATTGTATAAGAAATACACAGAAAAACACAAAGAAATAATTAAAACTGATTGTGCATTTGACATTATTGAATAAAGTAAACCGATTGAAGGTACAAAAGAATTTTCTCACTAAAATTTCAGTTAGTAATTTTAAATTCTAACAATGACAAGAACAAAATTATACAGATGTTTGATTTTTAAATTTGAAGTGTCTTTATGCCTTAAACAGGATGGAAACCTCATTTCAAAAGGCACAGGGCCCACACATTGTCACAAGGAGTGTTTCTTTTAGAATAACTGACATGAATAAGAAGTTCATGCCAATTGTAGAGATATGAGATCCCTTAGGGAATTAAGGAATGAAATTACACTTTTTTTATGTAAGTCAATGATTTTCATCAAGTTAGTGGTCACTGAAAATGTCAGTGAATTATTCCATGGCTGTGGAATTAAGCTCCAAAATAAAAAATAAATTGTAATTTTCTTCACAGTTCCGGGGATCAGGAGCATGTAAACCAGTGCACTTTTTGTGGCTAGAAAATCTGAAACCATAGTTCTGAAAGGTGTGAACTGCCCCATTAACTTCATTGTTCTATCTAAAAATGATTAAATAAATTTCAACCTTATTAACTTTCACTGCTAATTGTAGCCGAAACATTCAGCTACTGCAATTAATCCTACAGTCCTAAAGCGCTTCCGAAAGTTCCAAATGTGCCAAAAGTTTCAAAACAGTTTTTACAATGCATTGTATTAAAACTAAAATATCCAGCATATCAAAAAATGAAAATGTGGAGACAACATAAAATAAATGTAATAAGTACTGTAGTGATTGTATGGGTCAATGTTATATTTTTAAAAAGTAGGTTTAGTAAAATTCAACTGAAATGAAGGTGCCAAATAATTTCGAGTCTACCATGTAAGAATCCTGGATCTTGCTGCAGAACTCTGGTCCTACTGGTTTTGGAGTGCCAAGGTCGCTTTGAAATAGTACACATCTATACTATTTAGATAAGATGAGCTTGTGATCTTGGTCTGTTTAGAGGGATAGGACAGATATGCACCTTACAAACCTAAATTGAGCCTTTTATTTACAGACAAAACTATTGTGGGGGGGAATGACAGAAATATTCACAGTCTTTGGGGAAGATTACAGGTATAGTAATAGTTGAGATGTCCATAGCTAGCAAAAGATAAATTAGGAATTCAGGCACCCCTATGCTAAATATTCATGAATAGAGTATTAAATGACATTCCAGTCTCTGCAGAGAAGTCAAGGATGGAATCTCAATGGAGAGTAGTGCTACTCTGACCACGAGTGTCTGTCCTTCCAAATCAGGCCAGTAGCATATTAGGGAGGGGCAGTATCAGAAAGCTTCTGGAGCAGCTCTCTATGTTGTACTTGCTCTGTAGGTGAACAAAGGGCTTCAGATTCCAGTACCATGAATTCAGCATCGTTTGCTAATATTTAATTTGCTGTAATAGATTTTATTAAAAAAAAAGTTTGATTTTTGAATATATCTTTTAGTTCATTAAGGCTGAAGTGCTAAGCTTTGAATAACCAGGAAAACAAATAGTAGTTGGCTGATATGATAGTAATAACATTTTAATGGAATATATTTTGAACTTTCGTTTTAACAGGCTAATCCAGATCCTAACACATGCCTTGGAGTGTTTGGCCTCAGTTTGTATACCACTGAGCGAGACTTGCGTGAAGTCTTTTCCCGTTACGGACCTTTGAGTGGCGTCAATGTGGTTTATGATCAGCGGACTGGACGATCAAGAGGATTCGCTTTTGTTTATTTTGAGAGAATAGACGATTCTAAAGAGGTAAATTCATGTTTATTGCTCTTGACTGTAGTTCATTCTTATTACATATTTGTAAAAAGCTTCACAAATATTTTTATAAACTAAAGAATTTAAATGTATTTTGTGAATCTCATAAATGCTGAAAATAGCTGTCAAAATAGTACATTGGTCAAATTCATTAAGTAATGATTTGGTGTTTATAAAACACTGCAATTTTATACACAAATATATTGTTTAAGCAAACATTATTAGGCTTGACAGCTGTAAAGTGCAATCAGTATACATCCATTAACACAACCATAACTACCCACTAATGCAAGCCCTATTTGCCTCACTACATCTATTACAAAATGGAAATAAAATCTTTAAAGGGGCATGGACTTTTTTTAACGTTACAAAACTTTTTAAACATCTGCCTTTAAAAAATTACTTCTCTCTTCCCTGAGCAGTCTCTTATCTATCAGAATCGTGAGAAATACCATTGTTTTCCCTCACATAGTCTTGAGCTTTTGTCTGTCACCATTGGTTTAAGGAACAAGATTTGGACAGCTTAATTTGACTCGTCAGTGTGTGCCTTTTTATTGGTCAGTGGGTTACTAATCAATGCTAAACAGTTACGACACACCTTGCTGCTGGGGTTGATCATTCTCCAGCCATGATATGGTCAGTTGAGGAGGAAAGAATGGAAACCAAGAATCTAAATTGATTTTTGCACAAGGGGTACAGAACACTATATTAAATTAGTGTCTTTTTTAAAAAGAGGTGTATTGTTACTTCTTCCCTGATATGAAATTATATTGAAACTTCTGTGGCTGTGAGGCCACCTCAATTAAAGATACTGTATCTCCAGTTTTTCTAAACAGTGCTCTGTCAAAATGAAGAAAAATAGACACCAAATCAACAGTTTCAAGTTTACAGTCAATGCTGCTTCCATTAAACTAGTTTCTCAAATGCTGGGATGTGACACCTCCCCTACTCTCCCCCCAAGTGGGTCATGAGGGGGTAGCTACCCGATTGGTTGCACTCCAGGGGCTAAGAAACAAAAAACTTCCTATGTTTAGGTAGAAGGCATTTTGATTAAGAGGAAGGGTGGGTTAGTGGTTAACACTGGACTGGGACTTGAGAGATATGGATTCCGTTCCTGGTTCTGCCATAGATTTCTAGTGTAACTACAGATGAGTAATTTGCAGGTTAAGTTTCCTGATTGTAAAATGGAGATAATAGATTCAGGAATTGCAGTAAAATGGAGAACACCTCATAAGTGTAGAACATCAGTTTATTAATGTTTTTTGTTAAGCACTCATGTGACAAGAATGTGAGACAGGAAGAAAGCTACCAAAGGCTTCAGCTTTTAGGAGTGGGGAAAAGAGAAACTTTCTTTTTCTTGCAGTTACTTCACTCTGTTATTCCACAATAACTTGAAACAGTTGGATGGAAGGAAGTTGGGGAATGGGGGAAATCATAGTTATCATCAGCACCTTACTCAACACATTGCCCCCAGTCTCCAAACTTAGGTCCAGTTTCTCGTTGAGGAGTCCATATTTGCACTTCTTTGTGGCCACACATTTTTATGGGATTTTGGATTGGCTCCTCGGTGGGAACAGTTCATATCCACAGTACTAGACCATGCTCCCTCTTGTTCAGATGAAGTAACTGGAAGAAGAGCACTATTTTACATACCTTTGGGAATTACTTGCCATATGTAGAAGTCATGCATTCCAACGTGTCCTTTAAAGTGATCCATGTAAACAGCTGAACTTTCTTTTCTGTTCAATGCTTTAGTCTTTCATGAAGTAGTCCAAAGTAAACAAGTGTTTCTTTGGACCATTAGCAGGTTCATGTGCATTCTGACATGTCTGAAAATTGACTAAGATTCCTTTGAGATTTTAATGTGACTCTGGCAAAGCTGATGAGCTTTAAAATTATTTAGTACCTGTGTTTTCTGCTACTGAGTAATTGGCTACAGAGACCCCACCTTAAGCAAAACTTAAGATTTCATTTTAAAGTTTCTAGCCCTCATGGTTATGAAGAGAACATGAAATGAGTGTAAACTGTCTCCGTGTTGTCTTCCTAAGTGTGTAGACAGTCTGAAACAATAGGTCTAAGAGGTGTGAATTATCCTCATGCTCAATAGAGCGTTAATTCTGGAACCTAATTATGACAGTTTGTGTCAGCCTTGTTAACTATAACAATGCTGACCACATTAGCAGAAACATCTGGCTATTATGCTTATTTCACAATCATAAACTGTTTTCCCAGCTATCTCTTAATCAGCTGATAGTCTCCAGCTTCCACAATGCAGTTCTGTATTTTCAGCACACAATTCTGCAGCCGATTAAAAAACTGATAATTATGGTGCAACGTTTAGTTGAATTTAACATGCTTTTATTTAATTCTGTAAAATTCTCCTTTAGTGTAAAACTGCTACAGAATTTCCAGTCTTTCACCAGAGTGCTAAATTTCTGTCACGGTAGAATTTGGGTCCATTCAGCATGTCTCAGAGTACACACAACTGCCATCTCTCCATATGCTATCCAGTCCCCTCTACTTAAGTAAAAATATCATAGATGGTAACAACCAAACTCCACATCACTTAATAGCCCCACCCTATCATTTCTCATTAAGTATCAAGATGTCGACTCCCACCTCTGATTGTCTCATGATACTAGCCTCGATTACCCATTTGTTAGATTTTTCAAACAAGGACCATCATGCTTTCTCCCATGCAGCCCCTCACGCTTGGGAGGAGCTTCCTGTAAACATCCGCAAAACCACTTCAGTGTTCTCCTTCAGATCCCTCCTTAAAACCCTCCTATGCCACGATGCACCCAAAAAAATTAACAGTTGGGTTATGGTCTCAGCACACCAGTAGCCAATGAGGCTGGCCAATATTGTCTAATTGCTTCCCTGTGCTCTTTGTTGTAACCCTCTGTTTCTTGTTGTATAATTAGATTGTAAGCTCCTTGGGCAGGTACCTTCTTTCTTGTTCTCTGTTTATGAAGCGCCTGTCATAGTGGGGTCCTGGTACATGAGTACATCTCATAGGCAGTACGAAATTACATATAATTAATATCTGTGGACATCTTGAATTTTTCTGTCAGACTTTAGATAGGTCTTGAGAAAGAGGCAGTCCTTGTAGCAGTAATTAATAGCCACTCTCCAGCTATGGATAAAAGCAAAACCTCAACCTTACTTTGGCTTTTGATTCTATTGTTGCATGGCATAGCTAAAGTAGATGGCATAACACTACACTCATTCCAACTGAACAGGACCCAGATAGAGGTGTTGGAAAGCTGCTCCTCTTTTTTCTTCAATTGATGTCCCTATGGGTGCTCCGCTTCAGGCACGCATGCACCTGTTGATCCCATGATTGGAGATTTTTACTTAGCAATGTCCATTCTGTCTGCTCATCCATCCCTATGCCTCCTTGTGCCAGATACCAAGGCTATATTGGGGTGTGTGGGCAACCGCCCTGAGTTCCTTCTCAATTGCCTCAGCCTGAGACTTAGCCTTAGTGTGTCCTCCTTGAGTGTGCCTTGGCTTTTCTAATATTTCTATAGTGGTATAGTTGTTAGTATAGATTTAGTTCGATAAGTAGTGAGATAATAGTTATACTGTCTTTACCCTCTGGGAGACTTTTACTTTTCCTGGCAGGGCACATCTGGCATACCAGGCTTCAAACATTGCGTCTCCTGCTGAGAGGCTGTACTTGTGCGAGATGGCCACTCTAAGTGTGTCAGTTGCTTGGGAAGTCTCACGTCTGCCAGAAGTGCAATTTCTGCCTGGCCCTCAAATCCAGGGCAATGAAAAAGGAGGTTAAACTCAGTCTGCTAATGATGGAACACTCCTTTCAGATAGTTGCTGAGTCTGGTCAGGAGACAGACACAGAGAGAGAGACACACACACAGTACAACTGTCTCCAGACAGCACCCCTTCTACCTCAGCACAGGCTCCTCCTAAGGAAGGAAGAACTTTGGAGGCTTCAGGAAATGCTTCTAAAAAGAAGAATATTGGCTCTCGCCCTAAGGACCCAGCTCCAAAACAAGTCCAGGACCCTGATGAGATCTATGGTCTCTGAAGGCTCTACCTCTTGACTCGATACCACTGAGTCGAAGGACTCCTCATCCATTACCAGAGGGGTTGTAAAGTCCTAGAGCACCAAGGAGAAAGAGAGGTCCAATCGGGACTTGGTACCTTCTGTCAGCAAGGAGGGCAAGCGCAGACACTCAGGACTGGCACCATCAAGTTCAGCCTAGCTGTCAGTACTCATGCATTCGGCACCAGCAAGCAACAGCACCACACACCATTGGCTTTTATTTCGGTATGCCTACCATTGGCGGTACCATCAACTTTGGCAGCCATGGCCTCCGCTACCGTGTCGATACTGATCCCCTTTTCGGTACCACAGGAGTTCAGATATACTAAGGGAATATCAGCCTTTCATCCTCCACTAGAACGATTTTCCATATTTGCTCATGCAGTATGGTCTAGGCTTATTAAAGGTTTGAGGAATGTCTATCTCCAGATTAGAAACCCTGCCCCAACCTCAGACCTCAGTCTGGTACCTTATGAGACCTCCATTCGACCCAGTGGCAACCTGCTCTGTTGCTTTGGTCTATGAAGACAGCCTTTTTAGTAGCCATCACATCAGCCATAAGGTCAGGGAGATTGGATCCTGGATGGAAGATTCCCTTTCCCTGTCCCCCATTTACAGTGTCTTTAAGGGTAAGTTCTCTTTACATCCACACCTTAAATTCTTATCTAAGGTTCTATCAGAGTTCCACCTTATTCAAGCATTCATCTATTGGTGTTTTTTCCAAAGCTACATAGTTCTCTACAGGATTTTTGTTTATATACCCTGGATGTCAGAAGGGCAATGGCCTTCTACTTAGATGGGATCAAGCAATTTAGGAAGACACCTAGGCTCTTCATTTCCTTTGCAGATAGATCCACACAGTTCTCAATCTCTACTCACAGGCTATTAAGATGGATATCTAGATGTATTTATCACTTGTTATGATGCTGTGGGTGTTCATCCACCCCCACCCCCAGGGTAATAGCACATTCAACCAGATCGCAGACAACATCTGTGGCATTACTGATTGAGCGTACTAGTATCTGAAATACTGTAGGGCTATTACATGGGCTTCAATACATACGTTTTCAAAATATTACACCTAGCTCCATGCTGTCCATGCTTGGTTCTGCGGTACTGTTTTCAGTTCCGAACTCTCTTCTGAAGCTCCCTCCTCCACTGAAGGTACTGCTCAGAAGTTACCTAAAGTGGAGCCCTCATAGGGACACTTCTCAAAGAAGAGGAGGTTGGTTACTTTGTGCAGTAACTGGTTATTTCAGGGGTGGCAGAAGCACTCTAAAAGTGCGGAGACCACTAGCGCCCAAACTGTGGTCCCTTCCCCCCCTCTTGGTCACTTGCCCCCATGGCTGGTATACCCTCGCACTTTTAAAAGTAGTGGGGCCATGGCCCCCTTGCCTCTCCTGTTCCAGCATTCTGGAGTTCTTTGAGAAATGTGTCTCTAAGGGTGCTCCACTACCCACCCTTTTTCCCCTCTGCTTCAGACTATTCCTGTTTTGGGTGGAGAAGAAAGGGCAATTCACCTGCGTGCCCCTCAATAGCCTTGGTACTGGGTGAGAAGACATGGGGCACATGCATGGGCTGAATGGACACTACTAACTGCCTCTGATCAAGGGCTTTCAGGGGTGAATGTGCACCTGAAGGGGGAGACATCTCAAAGAACTACAGTTACTTCACAAAGCGAGTAATTTCTTCCCAAAGAGCTCTCATGTAGAGTACTGTAAAGATCTACTTGCTGAGCTTACAAGACACCATGGGGGTCAACTGACAAACCCATCTTTGTTTTCAACAGATGCAATAAATGACTTCACAGTTATATTCCAGTGTTTCCAAAAGATCAGCTGTTGAACAGCCTTAGTTCACCCAGCTTCTTGTATCTAACACCAACTGAATAGGTGTTGCTATTACTACAAAGGCTGTGTTGAGGGCATTTCTTGCTGCTATAAGCTTGTAGCAGTCCTGCACTATCATGCTATTATATAAGGCAGGGTTGTTTCACTTGCCAACCTGAGACCTGTTTTTCTTCAAAATATATGCAAAGTTCACATGTGGTCCTTCCTGTGTGCTTTTTCAAAACAATGTTGCTTAGAATCTTTAAGGGTCCAGTTTGGTTTTTAGTTGCTATTTTCAAAGCAGAGGTACCCAAACTATTCTACCTGCTAGAGTATTTTTTGTCCTTTTCAGGATGTTTATTTGAGTAGGCCAATTGTAAAACAAGGATTGTTTCTGAGGGCACAATCTTTGAGGTTCTGTCTGATTTTTTTTATTCTTTTTTTATTAGAGGAAAGGAGATGTTTTATCACTCACGTTATATTTTCTTAAGAAACTTAAAGTTGGGTATTTGTACCTTGCCTGTTGCAGCATGTGGTCACTTGTGTTCTTCCTTGAGTTACTCAGTCTCAAAGAATGAGATGTTTAAGGAATGGCATTTTATTACAAGGGATTATCACATTTGTAATCCTCTCTCTTTGGAGATAATTCACAGGATTGGCATTAATCATAAAATTCTAACGAAAAATCATTCTACCTCCACTTGTTTACAGCATTGTCACTGAAACACCTTGATGGAATGCTAGCCCATTCTCACCTATTCACCTATTTCCTATTTGCGTTTTGGGGTTCACTTTTTGTTTTGTTTTTTAAAGAAAAAGCATCCTCAAGAATGTTGTTTGTGTTGACTAATAATATATATAGCAGTCGGGAAAAACTACTACTACACTCATAGCTAAAACACCTTTCAGTAACAATGCTGCACATGTGGGGAAGTGAAATGCCTTCTCAATAAGACCCCAAGTAGAATATCTGGAACATTGTGTATTTGTTTAGTAATGTGTCAGGAAACTTCTAACTGTGAGAGACTGGATAATTCAGGGTATTGGTAATTATATGGAATTTTCAGTTTTATCAATGCCAGTTCTATGGAATGTCTAGTTAATCTTATAAAACTGTTTTTAGAAGTGGTGGTAATTTACACTGTTGGCAGTCTAGGTAAAGGCACCAAGGATTGTGTAGGCATAGAGACTGCACTGCTTTTTAGACCTTTATAAATTAATTTCCCTGGGTCAGCATAACACATTAATAAAGCATGAACTTGACATTGTTGTTAGATGTACTTTGTGTTAAGGGTGGTCAATTCATCACCTTTCCCAAGCACTGAAACATGAACTTAAATCCAAAAAGACCACAAAAATATTCTGACCAAATATTTACATTACTTAAGACCACTTTTAACTGTTATTATCAATGCTAATTACTATCTACAGTGCTGGCCTATCGGTGTGTTCAGAAATAAATTTACATAGTTTATTATCACAGACTTCAAAAATTCTCAAATTATCCAGTGAATGCTTAAAAAAATCGTTCACATTAAAAAAAAAAAAAAAAAATCATACAGAGTGCACTCTTAAGAACAAAATGCACTAGCAGAGATTGAGAGCTTTCGACCTATGGGATTACGATTTAAAAACGCTTGCTGATTGTAAAATGTCCTGACATTGCTGACACACTCACAGAAACATTAGAATAGCATTCTAATTAGAAATAGTTTTGTTTTATATCCTGTATTTATCTACCCTTACATTCTTTCAAGCTTTTTAAAAAACAGGATCCCAGATTCTTAGCAGGATGTTTAAATATGTAAACAAGCTTGCTTGTAATTTCTAACTTTTAACATTAGAAATATTTACACCAGAGCAGGAAACAGACTCAGACTCTTATAAGGAAATAGAGTCCTGAATGTCAGACTTGACAGATTACAGTAAATAAAAAAGCTATTTTTATATGCTTAATTTGCTTGCATTTTTTATTCTGATCTGAATGAGATATTAAACAATATATTGGTTTCACAAAAGCTTTAGTTTAATTCATTCATTGTGACTGTTTGGTCCTATCACGTTTTAATATTGTTCATTGCGTCACAATTGTTTTTTGTGGAAGTGATTGACACAGGAAGGACTTCAGGTAAGAAATAGGCAACAGAAGCCAATGATTTAGTAGAAATCCTTTCCATGTAAGTAATCTCAATTCTTTTTTAAGAAATACTGAAAATTAAATATATGTAGAAATATTTGAATGTGTCCCAAAAGTCATTAACTACTATTTAGAAGTTATAGCTGGAAGTTTTTTATTTAAAACATTTTTACAGTGTGTAAGGGTATTGCTTTTACAATTGAATTAGTAAATTACTGAGGGTACGTCTATACTTACCTCCGGGTTCGGTGGAAAGCAATCGATCTTCTGGGATCGATTTATTGCATCTTGTCTAGATGTGATAAATCGGTCCCGGAAGTGCTCGCCGTTGACGCCGGTACTCCTGCTCCGCGAGAGGAGTACGCGGAGTCGACGGGGGAGCCTGCCTGCCGTGTGTGGACCCGCGGTAAGTACTTTGTAGTTCGAACTAAGGTACTTCGACTTCAGCTACGTTATTTACGTAGCTGAAGTTGCATATCTTAGTTCGAAGTGGGGGGTTAGTGTGGACCAGCCCTAAGTATGCTTGGCCTGCTTCATTGGTTTCACAAATTCTTGAAGCTGTACATAGCAGTTAATGAGACACTGTCAAGTAAAGGCCTCTAATGTTTGATCTGTTTGCAGTTTGGGTTGCATCTCTTACTTAAAACCCATCATGGAATTGGCACAATTATTTTTAGTGACTTTAGACCTCATGAAATATATTGACAGAGGATTTCACTTTGTAGAGCTATCTGCTGAATAAGTGCAACACACATAGATGGCGTAAGCCCTCCTATGTGCCTCAATCCTCCCCATGGTTGTTTTTTCTAAGGCAGAAGTTCCCAAACTTTTGTTATTACGTACCCCTTCTGGATCTACCAGCTGTCTGCATACCTCTAGCCTTTTCATCACTGGTAATTTGTGTTCTAAACACTACCTGTTTTTAGCCATCTGTCCATATTTCACTGTTCTCTTTGGTACATCTTGGAATAAATCAACTACTGTATTTTATATAACAAATTCCCACAGTGTTAAAGCTTTGACTCATTTATTATGAAAATGCAATAAATAAAATAATAAATAAAATCCACCATTGCACAATTTCTCCCACGTATCCTCAGAGGTGTGCATACCACTGTTTGGAAACCTCTGTTCTAGGGGGGATGAAAGAGTAGTTGAGTCTCTGCCTGTTGAATCCTTGGCCATTGTCACCTAGGGTAAAGGTGGTATACCAGTCCACTAGGAACTACACAGACTACCAACTTAGAGTTAATAGGCCACTGAACAGCTGTAAGGATATAAACAGTACTAAGCCGATCAAGGTTTTAAGATAGTAATTTAGAATTGAAGGATTCACATGCAGTTACCAATGTTCATATACTTCTACTCTTTCTCCCTCTGTGAAGACAGTGACTTAGTTTTTCCCATGGAATCTACACAAGTAAACTACTAAAACTTGTTTCTGTAGAAGAGCTGTCTGTTTGTTGCATCAACTTATAAAAGCCATGGTGATTTCAGGTCCTCTAGAAAGGTTCAGGTATCGGGGAGAAAATCAGTGTTCAAATAGAAAAGGACAAAATCAATAGGGGAAAAATATTATGGCTCTGAAAGGGTAGTAAAAAGTGATGTTTAAAACCAAAATTAAACTTTAATAATTTTCCTCTTAAATTTTGGCATCTATTATAGATTTTCCAGACATTCAAATCAATGCTGTTTTTCACCCTTTTGACGAAAAAGTGAAATTCTGAGACTGTGCCGTATAGCTGTGCAATCCTATTTGAAAATATTTGCTACAAATGTTTTAAAGAATTTGATTAACTGTGGGAAACTTTCCCTAGGCAAGTAAACATTTTAAACATTTATTATATGCTTTACAGTAAGTAATCAATAAAAATATGCTTTGCATACAAATACAAAATATCTGTACAAACTGATGTCTTTGAGATACAGAAATGCAAACAATATCAAAAGTTATTAGCATTCCTAATGTGTGTCCCTGGCAATAATGTCTGTTCAAATTTAAGACACTTTCACCTGTGGACAATTTAGAAGCAGGAAATGGAAGCAGATTTTCAAAGTGGCCTTTGTTTAGTCATTTTGCAATGATTCCACTGCTCTACAGCCAAAATGCTTCTGAAATAAATGTAGTCAAACTTTACTAATTCTGGGTCACTGAGAACGAAAATGATGCTTAAAATTGTTGATTGGCTCTAGTTTTCAAGATATGCTATTGGGTCAGTATATATGACCCTTGACTTGGGAATGGCGGAGGATAAGTGAGTTATAAAGGGAAAGGATCTTAATTTAAACCAGAAATGACTAAAATACATCTTTGACTGGATTTATGAATAAATCTATGACTGGGTTTGGACAGTACTTGCTTTTTAGACAAAACAATGAATGATGCAATCTGAAGCTGGTATTGCATCATACATGATATGAATTGCGTCATGTTATTCCTAGAAGTCATGGATGATGTAATCATAACGAAGCTTACATCACTCTGCTGAACAAATTGCCCTATATCAGCTCTAGAAAAAATAGTGTCGTGTATACTTATTTGTCAGTGTTTGATTTTGCAAAGGGACACATTTCTGTTTAGCCAAAGTGAGCAGAGATGCCTTGTACTTGTGTGAACAGTGCAGATAACTTCTGCTATGTTTGTGGTGAAGTAACTTTTGCATCACAAAAGCGCAGTATAACCATTATGGTTAAGAAAGCCTATCACGTTTATTTTGGCTGAAAAATTGGAGATCAGGACAAGAGGTGGGCCCCACACATATGCTGCAACACTTGTGCAACAAATCTTCGCCAGTGATTGAACAGGAAAAGGAAATCTATGCCTTTTGCAGTGCCAATGATTTGGAGAGAGCCAACAGATCATACCAGGAAGTGTTACTTCTGCATGGTGCCTCCAGTTGGGAAAGGTGTGTCAAAGAAGAAAAAGTGGACTGTGCATTATCCAAACATTCTATCAGCAATACGCCTAGTACCCCACCGAGAAGGACTGCCGGTTCCTGATGCACCATAATCATTCTCACTTGAGTCAGACGAGGAAGGGAAGAGGATGAAACTTCTGGTCCTGAACCATCAATGTCACAGGACCCCCATTTTCTCCCCTCCTCCTGCTCTGAACCACACCTCATAACACAAGGTGAACTGAATGACCTTGTCAGGGATTTGGAACTACCCAAGAGTAAGGCAGAGCTGTTGGGCTCCAGACTACAGCAGTGGAATCTCCTGGCAGGTGATGTTAGGGTTTCCATGTTCTGTGACCGTCAAAAGGATCTTGTCCCATTCTTCTTCATGGAAGGTGATCTTGTAGCCTGCAACAACATCGATGGTGTGATGGCAGCCCTCAACATCGTTCACGATCCAGATGAGTGGAGACTGTTCATTGATTCATCGAAGAGGAGTCTTAAAGCTGTTTTACTGCATAATGGCAATGTTTTGCCATCAATTCCAGTTGGTCATGCAGTCCATATGAAGGAAACCTATGACAACATGAAACAACTTTTGAGGTGCATAAACTATGACCAACATCAGTGGCAGCTTTGTGGCGATTTGAAGGTTGTTGCTCTCTTGGTTTGCAGACTGGATACACAAAGTACTTCTGTTTTCTCTGCGAATGGGATAGTCATGCAAGAGATTCCCACTACATCAAGAAAGATTGGCCACTGCGACAGTCATTGGAGCCTGGGAGGAAAAGTGTTCAGCATCCACCACTTGTTGAATCAAGGAAGATTTTGTTACCACCCTTACACATCAAGCTGGGTTTGATGAAGAACTTTGTCAAGGCCATTGACAAAACACAAGCAGCTTTCAAGTACCTCCGAGGAAAATTTCCAAGGTTAAGTGAAGCTAAGATAAAGGAAGGTGTCTTTGTTGGTCCTCAGCTTCGTGAACTTCTTCGAGATGATGCATTTGACCATGCACTGCGTGGCAAAGAAAAGACGGCATGGAAAGCCCTCCAGTTAGTGGCAATCAATTTTCTCGGAAACAACAAGGCAGACAACTACAGGTTGTTGGTGGAAAACCTCCTCAAGGCATACAAAAGGCTTGGTTACAACATGTCACTAAAGATAATTTTTTTGCACTCTCATCTAGATTTTTTTCCATCGAACTGCGGAGCAGTGAGCGACGAGCACGGCGAGCGATTTCACCAGGACATCGCAACAATGGAGAAACGCTATCAGGGCAAATGGAGCCCATCAATGCTTGCAGACTATTGCTGGACAGTGACAGATGCTCCATTTAATGAATACAAGAGACAAGCCAAGAAGCGCCGAGTAGACACTGAATAGGACTAAACTATGTACAGAATAGTTTTTTGCCTTCTTGTTTCATAATAAATTTTATTTATATAACCCTTTTGCTGGTTTTTAAAGTGTTACATAAACAGGACAGGTGAAATATCATGTAAAGCAACCATAAACACATGAAAAGACCTAGGTTTACAATTTATGATTAAAACTCTATCTACACAATATACATAGACATAAAATGTAAAAACTTAAATATCTTAGAAATAGTAGCCAATCAGTTGTTTTAATTGTCATATTTGAATTCAGCACATCAAAATACATAATAAATAGCACACTTTATCTCTGAAGCAGACGACTTCTCAAAAATTGTAGACCGGTGTTCTTAGTCCTTAGATGCCAAAAGCAGCCCATGAACTATCATTGCATGGATTTCTTTGTTAGTTGCTTTGTGCTGTTAAAAATGGTACAGAGCATCATTAAGAAGAGTTGCTAGTGGCTGAAGGTGGGATCAGGTTATGAAAATTATTTGACTTTAATTACATTTTTAAAAAAATCTAGGCCCCATTGTTCTTGCTTATCGGGTAAATAGATGTCTATAAGAACTGTAATACACATAGGTAAAAAGGAAATCACTTTAAAGTTACTTTAAAAATCCTGACCATGATGCTGACAGTTCAGCTTTTTTATTTTTGTGTTTTGTGGGTTTTTTGGTGGGGGAGAGGGTGTCTGTGTTTTGTTTTTGATAAACATTTATTTGGGACATTAAGCAGGCCAGTCAGGTTTTCTGAAGAGCTGTGGAATTACAAATTAAACTGTTGAATCTTTATATTAAAGTGTAATGTACTTAATGTTCTTTGGGGAAACAGTTTATGAATATTTTGGGTCACAATAAGACACTAGAATTACACTGTCTTGAGATCCATAGGTACATATCTTAATGGTAGTTCTAAGACGTTGTTCCAGTTAACACTCTCAAACCTTATTTGCCAGTTTGGTATGTTGTTGTTATATAGCAGTTCTCAAATGGATCATCTTCAAGGCTGACTTCTCCCTGAAAGGGAAGGGGTCATTTGAAATAGAAGTTCCTTTTCCTGTAGAGTTAGTTCTTCAGTTAAACAAAAACCTCAATCAAAAGAATGTATTTGTTGACCTGGCTGTCACATCAGCCATATTTGCTTTGTTTAGACTTGGCCAAAACTGCTGGCTCATATTTCCTGAGATTTTAAAATATCTTCCACCTGAATATAAAATATCCCCATCTTTTATACCTTATTTCACTTTATTACGTTTCTGAGATGCCTGTGGTCAAAATGACATCAGTTGAGAATCCTGTTGAGTTCTAGGGTGTTCTGTAGCCAGTTGCTTTTTTATATCTGCATGTTTGCTGAACAGCATTTTTATTTTATGGCATTATAGGAGTAGTTTAAAAGATTATGGGTATGCAACCACTTCAAACCTTGTATTTATATGTTTAAGTGTAATGTTGAAAGATTGAGATCTTGCTCATTATCCTCTCATGGTTTTGCTCTGCTATTCCCTGTACTAAATCGAGCTATTTTTGAGCTTGAATAGATATCACTAGGTGGCGATATTGTCTAGATTTAAACAGCATTATAAAAGAGCAAACTAAGTGGGATTAAATAGGTTAGTGGAGAATTGTTATTTCCAGTTTGGTAGGGATATAAACAGTGACCATGTGGTGTTGTCTTGTAGTTTCCTATTGCATTGATTTAACATTAAATTATAAAATTATTGTTGGCCAAAAAAGGGATTTGAAAAGGAATCATATCTGAATCTAATTTTGTTTTAATGGTTACAATTTTAGTTACTTTGTCTGTAAAAGAGAATGCTTTGTGCATCCTTTACAAGACAGCCTCAAATGTGGTGTGTGTGATATTTAACTTAAAATCCATAAAATGGGAACACAATTTGGTATGCTAATTTTAATAAAACTGTATTTAGCTCACATAAGGAAAATACAGTCTAAATCAGGTAAACTAATTGTTAGTATGAACTGACGGCTCAAAGACCTGTTAGCAGCTGAGAATGCCCTTAGATGGAAGGGGCCAGAAATTGCTGCTTATTGCAAGTAACACTTAATTGTAACCTAATAAATATATTTAAATAATAGTGGTTAACTCAGATCTCTTTGACTGAAGTCTTAGATTATATTCACGTAACTCTTTAAAGTGTGTTATGTCCGTTTGAATTCCAGTTCGCATGGTTTGGAATAGGGCTAAGGGGCCATTGTATTGATTCAAAACCGAGAGTATCAGGGGGCCACTGAGTGCGTGCGCGGGTCCCAGCCCTGTCTGGGGGTGCAGCCTTTCAGCACAGTCCCTGATGTGTATCGGTTTAGCGAGCTGCACGGAGTGCGAGTAGGGAGGAAGATTGTAATTAAGTATCCATGTAGGCTGAACCCGCCATTTTATTAAGCTCTGCTGGAGTAGGTCCTTGTAAGGGATATGGCAGGAGGCAGAGCATGAAATGGCAGCCGACTAGCAGTAATGCGGCCATATGCACCCCGTAGGAAGCAACTGTGTGCGCGGCTTCTGAATGAGCCCGTCCCCTCCGCGGAGCTCGGAAGGATGCCGTTTACAGGGAAAGCTGCTTTGCTGCCTGTTAACTTTTTGGTTGGCTAAATATCGAAGTGGTGCGGGGAAAGCGTCAGTCTGTTCATGGCTAGCACAGGGATCGCGCGTCACGTAACTCCAGCGCCCCAGTGCAGGCAGCGCTGCAACACTCCGCCTGCGACGGGCATGTCGGCGGGCGAGGCGAGACGCGCCGCTCGCCACAGCGGGGCGCTAGTAACCAGCCTGAATAGAGCCCGTTTGTTCAGGGCTTGTGCCGCGTACTGAAAAGCGAAGCGCTCATTTTATCGCCTATTCATTAACTGGTGTAGCAGCTCGCGAGCTAATGGCCGGGCCCCTCTCTCCCCTGCAGGCGATGGAACATGCAAATGGCATGGAACTGGACGGCAGGAGGATCCGCGTGGATTACTCCATCACCAAGAGAGCGCACACCCCCACCCCGGGAATCTACATGGGCAGGCCAACCCAGTAAGGAATTTACTCTTCATTATGTGTAAACGGACCTCAGATCAAGTTAAACTAAATGCTATAACTCTGATTGAACTGTAGATCACTACCAGCAGCATATTTTTTTGTGAGGGTTTCAGTCGTCTGTCTTTTTAAAGCTGTTCCTTATCTCTAATGTATTTGCATGCCGTGAGGGTGGGTTTGTTGCTGTTGATCTTGAGGTGCACTATTAAACCCTGTTTTAGTGTGGTATTTTTATGTCAGGTGAACGGCTTTTAAAGCCCAAGAGCTTACTGAGTGAAGAATATATTAAAAATAAACAAGGGGGGGGGAATGTTCCAGGGTTCTTAATGTCTAAACCCCACCCCACTCTGCTTAATTAATGCACTTAGTGGTTTTCTTTAAATGTGGAATCTACTGAGTCTGAGACACAGTGTACAGTGAGTAGTTGTCACTTGAGGACGCTGAAGATAATTTTAGAGAACTTCAAATTCACAAGAAAGAATGCAGACTTTTATGCTTCCATTTTATTCTTTTTTTTATTATTATTATTATTTAATAGCAGTGGCGGTGGTGGTGGTGGAGGAGGAGGAGGAGCAGGTCGTCGTCGTGATTCCTACTATGATAGGGGATATGACAGAGGATATGACAGATATGAAGAATATGACTACCGGTACAGGTAACCAGTTTAATTATTTGATTCTTTCATTTTAATTTTTTAAATAAAGGTAGTTGCTGTGCAGAGACTTGCAACTCTCATACATATTTGGTGTCCTTACATTTCAAGTGACCGCAGGAGAGACATCAGCAAAAGCAAGCTTTGTAGTCTTGCTAATACAGTTGTCAACTAAATAACATATTCAGCAGTCCACATACTCCTTTCTAGAGGAATAAGGGGCGAGAAAGGGAAATAATGTCAGTAGGGAACTGGAGGAAAGGCTAATGTAATAGAAAGGTGAGGTTTCAGAATCGGGAGGAGGAGAAAAAAGATCTCTGAACCCAAGCTAATAAGAATGGATATAAATAGGCAGGGATGCAAATAAAATTAAAATAGGGAAATATTAAAACAAAATGGAAAATGTGTCATATTGAAAATAAAAGCCACTAAAGGGGTGGTTAAGCATGAGGTCAGATCCATTTAAAAATCTTTCTCCTTTGTCAAAGTTGTCTAGTTAAACTAAATTCTTTGTGGGAAAGGACTTGTTTCTACATGTCTGCAGAAGTGCTGTGCACACTTTGGAGCACCATATAGGATAATAAATATATTCTAAATAAAACTCATAAGTTTTTAAATACAATACTTGAAATAGAGAAGCTAGAAGCTCCTTAAATATTTTATTGTGAGTCTCTGCCAAATCAGATTTAAATCAACCATAAAGTCCAATCTTCCACCATCAAGGGAACAACTGCATCACATAGAAATGATTGTATAAAGACACTTTCATAACAAAGCAAAAACTTTATATTCTCTTTAAAGGAGACGATCACCTTCACCTTATTATAGCCGATATCGATCACGGTCAAGATCCCGCTCCTATAGCCCAAGTAAGTATATGTAAATAGTTCATATTAAACCATGCTAGTGCATCTAGATGTGATTGTTAGTTTTAATGGAAAATAGACTCGTGATGAATGAGAAATCTTGAATGTGGCAACAGAAAATTCGCCTTGGTGTAAGTTCTGCTATTGCAAGTTTGAATGTTTAAATATTCATGATTTTTATAGTAATATTGATATCTTTTTCCAGGACGCTACTGAAGAACGGAAGAATTACAGTTGTGGACCTGATTTTTAAATAAAATTTTGCCCTTAGTTTCCCTTTGGTCTCCCCCCACCTTTCCCCTCAAATCTCTCTTATAAGACCTTTGGTTCATTTAGAAGATACATATTTTCAGTTGAAATATTGCTGTTTTCCACCCCCTTTTATTGTAATACTCTTAAAATCGTAATTGTTGTAGTTTTGTGTAGTTAAACATCTTAAGCAAAACTAAATAGAAATCCCAAAGTGTTGTTACATTTTGTAAGTCATTCTGTTTTTGTTTTTAAAACAATTGTACTCCTGGCTAATCTAATGAGGAGAAGAGAGCATTGATGTTTTTTAAAGCTTGCATGTTGTGTGTAATATACACACTCAGCTACTTTAATATAAACCTGTGTTTCCAAAAAAAACTTGTTAATCTTTCTGTTAATGCTTGGTTGTTAATTTTGAAACATAAGCAACATCTCTGAACCTTTTCTGTAATGGCAAATTTCACTAGATAGTCATGAACCTGATGGGTTTTTTGGTTAAATTGCTTTGAGTGTAGAAATATTAGAGCTATAGCAAATTTTCATATTTGGTTTAACTTCTTTGGAAAAACAGATTCTTATACACTGAAGATCAAGATTGTGTTTTATAGATGAAAAGTTTCTAGACTGCTACACAATGGATAACATTTGAAGTTAAAACCAAACAAATCTAACTGATTTTTTTTAATTGAACTCAAAGTAGTGTTTCCCCTTAATCAGTGCAGGAGAAAAAATATTTATTGAACATAGCAATTAGTTATATAATTTGCTGTTCATACAAACTCATGTTGATATTGCAATGATGGTTAAGGGAGTTCTAGTTTCCAGTCCTTTTGAAGTTGCTGGTATGGATAGAAAAATTACAGTTACATATAAACCTCTTCTTCCTCAAAATAAAGTTAATTACACTGAAATGGATTTTCATGTCTTTTATTCTGCATTTACATGTCATATGGATAATAAAAAGGTACTACTACTACTATGGGCTAAATTCTAACCAGCGAGTTAGAGATGGAGAAGATCCATATTCCAAGAATCTCCTGAATCATCCAGCTCTCATGACTAGATTTAGATTATACTTTATATTGACTTAGTATTTCTTGCTAATTTTTTCGCAATCAACTAATTAAACTTAACTATTACTACTTAACTGTGGAAGTTAATTTACTTCATTTCTTTTTGCATGTCATTCAGTTTTAGATTTGTAAAACATATGCACAGATGGTGCTCTGGTCACATGCAGAAAGGTTTTCCAATTTGAAGTAAGTGTCTCCAAAGAAACCATCAGAAAATCATTGACAAAATTTAGAAAATTAAAATAGTTTCCCTCATTTACATGAGCTTGTGCACTAGCAAAATTTTTGGACATAACAGTATGGAGGAGGAATGTTTACAATATTTTTATTGCATTTTTAACTACTTAGGGTTTTGACTCTTCTAAATTTTGAGCTGAAATTAGTTCTCCTTTTAATTCCCAAGCCATCAAATCTTCCCACCATAATAGTTATTTGTATGTGTATAGTGCCTTAACTGAGACTCTCAAAGGAATTTTTTAAAAATGGAATTAAGCCTAACACTGCTGTGAAGAAATTAAGTAAATTACATTAAGTAATTCTTTGCTAGGCAAATGACCATTTTATTGATGTAATGGGAGGGGAGGGGGCAGGAGGGAGGGTGCCCACAAGAAAATGAAGTAGAGATTAGTGTTTAGTGACACCTGTGAAACTCTCATTGTACTTGCATTGGTGTAACAATGGAATAATTCTTATGCACAAGGAATCAAATCCGTATCCAATAGCTATGTTAATTCTACAGGGCTAACAGGAGGAAAGCTGTAAAAAGTATTGTTACTAAAGTAAGCAGACCTAACATTAATCAGGGATTGGATGTTTTCAATGAGTTTTAGTTGCAAGTTTTTTCTGAGCATAATGTTTATGCATTACCAGTCCTAGCATGAGGAGGCCTTGATCTGTGGCTTTGGGGCAGGACCACAATAGACATAAAAGGTGCCATTTTTATGTAGACACTTAACGTAGTCTGAAAAGGTTTCATTAGTGTATTTTGTACTGGTTGTGAAAAATGTTTTGCAAATGGCAGAGTTCAAAATAACCTGTAATTACCCAGGATAGCATAAATATGTGTTAAACCAACATAGATTCTTTCAGTACTTCCTGGGAAAAGCAAGTGGCAGTTTATTTGTAATAAGTTATACAGAAATTCTCAGTAAATTGGTGGTAGTTGGGCCTAAAAAGTGTTTGCTATGAGAGGAAATAGCTTTACTGAAGCTACCATTTAAAAAATGCCATTTATACCGTATACCCATACTTTGTGCTTGAAAACTTGACTTTTCAATCTCCTGTCTCACTAGATGTGAAGCATGCAAGTGATGTAAGTTGCTTAAACTGGTTAATTTTAACAGAAGCAACGTGAGTTATGAAGCAGTCTTGATGCACTCACCTGTTTAACACTTTCAAAAATACTTTGGCTTGGACCTTCTGTTTCTGGGTTTCACCAAAGAGAATGGCTGGGTATGTCCATCCTCCCCTCTTCTGGTTCTTAGTAAAATGTTATATGAATAACAAAGGGGATCATCACCTCAAATATTTTTGCTTCATGGCACCACTAGTCTGCAATACTGGTTTGTTGCCTTGCTGCAGAGGAAACACTGTTGCTTAACCATCTACTCCGTTTGGTCACAGCACTGTCTTGTGTTACCTTGAAGTTCTCCACTGACATGGTAGGAGTCAACTTCTCTGGAACTAACATTTTCTGGACAACTGATGGGAACAAAAACAAGTGAAACCCATTCTTCTCCCTTGCTCCCTACAAGGGGTAGCATTTTTTATTAGTTAGGCAAATGATCTAAGCACAGACCCTCCTGGAGTGCCTTCTGTCAGGCATGCTGTCCTCTATACAATATCTGCAAAGTCCTCCCCAGGCTGCATCAGAAAGGGGGGAGGGGCTATATCTGTCTTAAGCTGGCAAAAGGGCTCAAAGGCTAGAGAGGAGCCTTTTCCCTTCCCTTCCCCCCCATTTCCACACAGCACAGGGAGTGTTCAGGGTGGCCTCTGTCCAGAAAAAGATACATAAAGGACTCTAGCTCTCATTCAGGGGCACCCAAGGAACACTCAGTGCAAAACCCTTCTCATGTACCAAACACATTACTTGAAAAAGACCTAGGATACTTAGGTCTCTCCTAAAGTACTTAAATGGGAGCTAACTGGCTTAGGGAAGCAGACTGGTATCTTTCAGATCCCAGGACTCCCTAGTGGTTCTTCCTGCCCCCAAAGGAACACTGCCCAGTGACACTATTGGATTGGTTTGCCCCCAGTTGAGGACGTACAACATACAGTTGCCCCACCTAAGAGCAATTAAGGGAACCATGTCTGAACAGCACAAGATACCACTCTCCCACTGCTACACAAGCTTCTTTAGACAGTAATAGTTGCTGAAACACACTAAAACGCCTTGGGTACTGAAAAAGCCAGAAGTGGTAGTTCTTATACACACATCCTGCCCTCGCACAGGGCAAGTTACCTATATCAGACATGACCAAATCAGAACCAAATTCTTTCCATCTACCTATTTTGATGCCACATTAGCGATAGAGGAAAAAGGCCTCAAAACCTATTAAAGCTAGGATGGTTGCAGATTTTTCCTCCACAACTTTATGAATATCAGGAGATCTAAACAAACACTTAGAAAAACATGAAGGCTGAACAAAAACACATTTTAGAAGTTGTGTAAGTTGCAGGTGCTTAAGGTTGATACAGCTGTGGCCTTGCTGACAAAAGACATCACGATCAGCTTGGGCAAGGGAGTCTTTTTACCAAAGGATCCCTTAGAGAGAACACTAGAAGCTACCCTCTGCAGAATGATTGCATCCTAGCCACTTGGTTAGAGACTATTGTGGCTGTATCATGGATCGTTGACAGTCATTTCCAATAGATACTCTGCACATCTAAATGAACAGACATTCCTCTCTGGAGAAAACATTAAAAATGGTGACTCCTAAAAAAATAAGGAAAATCAAAAGTCATGTTACTAAAGCCTACAAAGTTGTTATAAAAGGCTACAAAGTTACAAATTTTCCCATACCAAAGTAATCCCTGTGGAAGGGTAGGCACTTAAGGTTTCTGTCTTTAAGTATAGTATAAAGGAGGATTACAGTGCTTCTTAGGCAGCCACAAGAGCAGCCATCTCATACATACCATCCTCCTTTTCTTACTTTAAGGGGATGTTTTCCAACCTTCAGCATTTCAGACCCTGCCACAACAGAGAGCCAGAATAGTTGTGAATGTTGGGCACAGAAAAGGAGTGGTGGCATGATCAACCCATCTCGTGATCCAGGAGATTAAGAAGTTGGGTGCAGATCCTCTGTACAAAATCCCAACCGCCCCAATTTGTCAGCTGCTGAAACTTCTGGGCCTAATGCATGCAGACACAAATTCAGTTAGCTGTCCTGCATCAGACCTGTAATCCATCCTAATACCGTGGATTGCCAAGAAGAATCCATGGCACAAGGTAACACTCTGCACAAGTAACTATAATCCTTGAGATGGTGGCTCAAGCTAATTTTATCCTAAGGGAAAGTACTGACGAGATGCTCCCCACAAAAATAACTGTAGATGCATCAGTGTTGGGATGAGGCGCTTTCATGGGTCTTCACACATCATGGTAAATGGACCAGGAAGAAACATAGCAAGATTAAAAATTGGAGTCAGGGCAGTGCTGTTGGAGACCCTTAACCCTCAAATTAAATTTAGCTCCATCCTTCAGAGCAACAGCTCAGCCAGCTATTCCATCAAATTTTACTTTCTGCAAACCCTCAGTGTGTGGGAAACCTGTCTTGGATACACATAGCCAGTACAAGGTCAGCCTTCAAGTTGACTAGTTAAGTTACCAAACTCTCTCCACAAGGGAATTTGAGTTGACATATACAGTACTGATCAAGCTCTATGAGAAATGGGGAGGCGGGGGGAGGGGGGGAGGCTCAGATCAACTTATTTGTCTCAAGCTGCATTTTTCTTGATTAAGGCTCTAGGATATAGAGACTACAGAGAGTTGTATTCTCACTCAAATAGACTATTTGATGTACGTCTTTTGTTGGCATGAGTAGCTAAGAAGAGCAGGCTGAGCCCATGGAATTCTTACTGCCTTGTATTATTTGTACAGCACCATGTGTTATGAATTTGTTGCTTTCTGGAGATATCTGTATGCTCACCTTGGATAGCCCCAATCCCCAGATAACTTCTGAGGTGGGGCCCTATCTTATGTCAAAAACCCACTACTCCATGGAGTTTGGTTCACACCTTCACAAATCACTATTCTCACAAAGAACAAGGGCAGGGCTTTAGCTAATGTTCAACAAGTGGTGGTCTCAGCCCACCTCCTGATGACTGTCACTGCTAGCTAGTTCTCTATGGCATAGTGCTGTTGAGGCAATGTTATGAAAGCAAACAAGGGTAGTCTACCACACCAACACGTTCTTCAACAGCATCACCTCCACAGATCCACACTGGTCCTCCTCTTTGCTTCACCCCTAAAGCTCCTGGAGGAAGAGAAGGACTGAAGGCTGGTTGGAGGGTGTCTGTGGTCAAGGCACTATTAAGCTTTAGGAATTTGTGAGTGCCCAACTGCCCATCGAGTTACAAAAGGTTTGTGAGACCAGGCATGCAATCCTACAGCATGGTTCTGTGGAGGCAATACAGAGAACAAGAGCTACTCTGGTAAGTAAATGGATTAAAATTTGGCTACCTGATAGATCTCAAAATGTAATTGTAAATGGGGAATAATCAAACAGATGTGTGTATTGAGATCCTGTGGGGAATCTGTTTTTGTCCCTATCCTATTTAACATGTTTATTAATGGCCTAGAAGAAAACAGTCATCACTGATAAAGGTTTGCAGATCACCCCAAAATTGGAGGAGTGGTAAATAATAAAGAGGACAGGGCACTGATAGAGATCTGAATCACTTGGTTAAGCTGGCCATAAGCAAAAAATATGCATTTTAATATGGTTACATGTAAACATATCTGCCAACAAAAAACATAGGATATACTTACAGGCTGGGGGACTCTATCCTAGGAAGCAGTGACTGAAAAAGATTTTGGGGTGGTGGTGAGGAGGATCATCAGATGAACATAAGCTCCCAGTGTGATGCTGTGGCCAAAAGGTCTAATGCAATCCTTGTCTGCCTGAACAGAGGAATCTCAAGTAGGAGAAAAGAGGTTATTTCACTTCTCTGTTTGGCACTGGTGTGACCACTACTGGAACACTGTCCAGTTCTGGTGTCCACAATTCAAGAATGATGTTGGTAAATTGGAGAGGGTTGAGCGAAGAGCGACAAGAACGACTAAGGATTAAAAAACATACCTTACAGTGATAGACTCAAAGTGCTCAGTGTATTTAGTTTAACAAAGAGAAAGTTAAGGGATAACTTGACTATATTCTAAGTACCTCCATAGGGAGCAAACTTTTAATAGTGGGCTCTTTAATCTAGCAGAGAAAAGTATTACACGATCCTAAGGAGATGCTCTAGGAATTAGTTTAGGGAAGTTCTTCTTCGAGTGATTGTTCATGTCCATTCCAAGCAGGTGTGTGCGTGCCGCATGCAAGCGAGCCGGAAGATTTTCCCCTAGCAGCGTCCGTAGGGTCGGTGTTGGCGCCCCCTGGAGTGGTGCCTCCACGGTGCCCTATATAGGGGCCCGCCAACCCTCCACCCCCTCAATTCCTTCTTACCGCCGGTGACGGCTAGCTGGAACTTTGCTCGCTCTTGCAGCAAGCATAGCAGTGTCCTGTTTAAGTGTGTATAGTTTTCCTCTCTCATAGTTTAGAGTTAGTGTTATAGATAGTTAATAGTTGTTGGGGGGTTCCCCCAATGTACTCATCGCCCCGCTGGGGCATGCCCAGGTCCCCAGGGTTAAACTCTGCAAGAACTGCAGGAAGTTCATGCCGAAGAGTGACCCACACTCTTCCTGCTTAAGGTGCCTCGGAGAGAGCCACCAAAGAGACGGGTGCAGTATTTGCAGGGATTCCGTCCCAGGACTCTTAAGGACAGAGAGCAGAGTCTCAGTGCTCCTGATGGAGGCGGCCTTTCGGCCACACTCAGACCCCGAGCCTGCCGATCCGGCGCCCAGCACCTCTTCCTCGGTGCGCAGCACCCCGGCACCGCTAATAAGACAGGAGGCCCAGTCTAAGACCTCTAAGTCCCAGTACCGGAGAGAATCGGCACATAGAAAATTGGCCTCCGTAAGGCACCGATCACCATCTCCGGTGCCCGCGAAAAAGAAGAGGCCGGTGAGGGGCTGATCACCGCACCAGGACCTTAAACGGCCGGCGGCGTCCATGAGTGCGATGGGGACAAGCCGTGCCACAACCGCATCCTCCCATGGTTCCGTCGACTCCCGCCCCCGTGGGGTGCGGTCGAGTCCGGACCGGTCGAGATCCCCGGACCTCAGCGAGGATGTGCGTCTCCCATTGATGCCGGAGGCATTTGAGGTGGCCTCTGACTTATTAAGCCTCCCGGTGCCGGTCTCCCTGCACCGGTGGAAAGAGCCGCCAAACACGGCCCCACCCAATCAAGGGGCAAGTTGGCCATGATCTCGCCCCAGTCCCTGCCCCGCACCACTCCAGCGGCACCGGCGCAGAGAGAGCCTTCCCCGGCCTCACGGCACCACTCCCCGGGGACAGTGGGTACTGCTCCTCTCCGGTCCTCCTATTCGGAGACCTCGGACTCGGAGGCGGAATCCTACCGCTCCAGTAGATCAAGGAGCAGGAGGTCGGCCTCACAGGCGAGCCAACAACCTTACCCGGCGCAGTGGCAACCACCCTCCCAGTGGCCATCCTGGACTCCCTGGGCCTACCATCAGACCCTGGGACAGGTGCACGGCCCGCGCTCCAGGTCTGCGTCGGTCTTCTCGATGTCAGTGGCTCCAGCGCAAATGCCTCCACCACCAGCACCGCCGTCCAACAGGAGTGTGCCTCAATAAAACCTGGAACCCCCTAGTCAAACACCGGCACCGGCGGGGTCCATGGTTCCGATACCACAGGCACCACCCAGCACGCCTCGTCGTTCGGTGTCGACCCCGGTACCGGCCATGGTGCCGCATCTTGCATCCGCATCGGCCACACAACCACAGTACCGTGTGCCGCAGGCCCCTGCAGAGACTGAGGGCGCAGAGGAAGTCCCTTTGCAGGTGATCTCCTCCGCCTCTTCTCTGGATGAAGCAGTGGCGGGAACTTCAGTGGCACCAGCCCTAGAGGACAACCGGGTACTTCAGCAGCTACTTAAGCGTGCCGCTCAGAGCCGGACGATCCAAGCAGAGGAGATCGAGGTGGAGACAGATCCGGTAGTGGACATCCTGGCCCCCTCGGGCCCATCTAGGGTTGCCCTACCGTTGATCAAAACGATAGCTGATACGTCCCGCACCTTGTGGCAGACGCCAGCTTCGTTGGCCCCTATGGCCAAAAAGATGGAGAGGCGCTACTTTGTACCTCCAAGGGCCATGAGCACCTGTTTGCTCATCCTCCCCTGGACTCTCTGTGGATGCGGCCAACCAAAGGGAGTGTCAGGGGTTCCAAGGGTCTACCCCGAAGAACAGGGAGGCGAAAAAGTTGGACCTCTTTGGCAGAAAGGTGTACTCAGCAGGGGGTTTGCAACTATGTATAGCCAACCAACAGGCTATAGAGAGCCGGTATGGCCATAACACATGCTCGGCTTTGTCCAAGTTCGCTGAACTCCTTCCCCAGGAATCGCGAACAGAGTTTTTCACTCTAGTAAAAGAGGGGAAGCTAATTTCCTGGGCATCCCTCCAAGCATCCCTGGATGCAGCAGATGCAGCCTCCCGCACACTGGCAACCGGGCTTGTTATGCGGTGGGGAGCCTGGTTTCAGGTCTCGGGCCTTCCACATGAGGTCCAACAGACCATCCAGGACCTCCCTTTCGAAGGGCCCATGCTCTTCTCCGAAAAGACGGACAAGAGGCTCCATAGCTTAAAGGACTCATGGGCTACCCTATGCTCACTGGGCCTGCACACCCCAGCCACCCAGCGCAGGCAACTCAGACCGCAGCCGGCCCCGCGACCATACCAGCCCCAGAACCGCACAGAGGCCACGTGTAGGCAGAGCAGAAACAGCAGAAGGAGACAACAACAGCCCTCCGGCCAGCTGCGTCCCCTACCGGGACCTAGATCCCAAATTTGATGATGCGGTCGAGGACGACCTACCAGTCAGGACTCTGGATCCTACCAATCCTACATTCTCATCACGTCTGTCCCCCTTCTATCGTGCCTGGTCCCGAATCACATCAGAGAGCTGGGTGCTACGCACGGTAGAGAGGGGATATTCTATCCAGTTCTCCTTCCTCCCTCCCGCCCCACCAGCCCCCCTCCCCATCCCTCTTCAGGGACCCCTCTCACAAGCAACTTCTAATGCAGGAAGTGCAGTCCCTCCTCGTTGTAGGGGCAGTGGAGGAAGTTCCTCAGGAACTCGGGGCAGGGGTTTCTATTCCCGGTATTTCCTAATACTGAAAGCAAAAAGGGGCCTCTGACCCATTCTGGGCTTGCGGCGTCTGAACAAGTTTGTAAAGAAGCTCAAGTTCTATATGGTCTCCCTGTCCTCCATCATTCCCTCCATGGATCCAGGGGACTGGTACGCTGCCCTCAACTTGAAGGATGTGTATTTTCATATTGCGATAATCCCCCAACACAGACGTTACCTCAGATTTGTCACGGGCAACACCCATTTCCAGTTTGCAGTTCTGCCTTTCGGCCTGTCAACGGCCCCGAGGGTCTTTACAAAGTGCTTGGCAGTCGTGGCAGCCTTTCTGCACAAGCACGGAATTCAGGTGTTTCCCCTATCTGGATGATTGGCTCATCAAGGGCCGCTCCAAGACACAGGTGGAGGCTCAGGTGGTCTTTATCAGACGGACCTTCCTCGAGCTCGGCCTCCTGCTGAACGAGGCCAAGTCCACCCTGTCTCCCGTCCAGAGGATAGAATTTATAGGGGCAGTTCTGGACTCGACGGAAGCCAGAGTGTATATACTGGAATCCAGGTTCCAGTCTATGTCCGACATCATTCTCTGTCTCCAACGTTTCCCGACCACCACAACGAGGAACTGCCTCAAGTTGATGGGACATATGGCTGCGTGCACATATGTGGTGAGCCACGCCAGGCTCAGGCTGCACCCTTTTCAGTCCAGGTTAGCGACTGTGTACCGACCAGCCAGGGACGCGCTGGACTCTGTGGTGACGCTTCCCCGAATGGTGCTAGATTCCCTCCAGTGGTGGCTCGACCAGCGGGAGGTCTGCGCAGGAGTACCCTTCGCCAGCCCCCAGCCATCCCTATCCTTGGTAACAGACTTATCGGATCTGGGGTGGGGAGCGCATCTGGGGAATCTTAGGACCCAAGGCCTTTGGTCCCCAGAGGACCTGTCCTTGTACATCAATGTCAGGGAGCTACTGGCGGTGCGTCTTGCCTGCCAGACCTTCAAATCTCGCCTGGCGGGCAGGTGTGTTGCAGTTCTCACGGACAATACCTAGGTGATGTTCTATATAAACAAACGGGGGTGCACGCTCCTCTCCCCTCACGTTATGGGACCTCTGTGTACAGAATGCAACTCACCTGACAGCATTCTACCTCCTGGGGGTGCAGAACGGACTAGCGGACGCCCTCAGCCACTCGTTCCATGGTCACGAGTGGTCCCTTCGCCGAGACGTAGCACGCTCCATCTTCCGTCTCTGGGGCTATTCCCAGATAGACCTGTTTGCCTCGAGGGACAACAGGAAGTGTCGACAGTTCTGCTCCCTCATGGGGCGCAGTTTGGGGTCTCTAACGGATGCCTTCCTCCTCTCTTGGGAAGACGGCCTGCTTTACGCCTTCCCCCCGATTCCCATGGTCCACAAGGTGCTCCTCAAGATCCGCAGGGAGCATGCTCGCGTCATACTGATAATGCCGGCATGACCACGCCAGCATTGGTACGTCGCTGCTGCACAAGTCGGTACAGGCGCCCCTCACGTTGCCCCTGCTCCCAGACCTGATCACACAGGATTGGGGCCGCCTCCGCTACCCAAACCTGGAGTTGCTCCACCTCACAGCCTGGATGCTCCATGGCTAAACCTGGTGGAAATGCAATGCTCACAGCAGGTCAGGCAAGTCCTCCTCGGTAGCAGAAAACCCTCCACCAGGGCCACATACATGGCCAAGTGGAAATGCTTCTCCATCTGGGCCGAACAGTAGGGAGAAGCTCCATTGCTCGCTCCAATCCCTCTCATCCTGGATTACCTGCTTCATTTGAAACACCATGGACTTTCCCTCTCCTCGGTTTGGGTCCACTTGGCGGCCATCTCCACGTTCCACCCAGGAGCTGAAGGTGGTTCAGTCTTCGCGAACCCATTGGTTTGTCGCTTCCTCAAGGGCCTGGATAGACTGTTCTCGCATACTCGACAACCAGCCCCAGCCTGGGACCTCAATTTGGTCCTCTCCGCCCTCAAAGGGCCCCCCTTTGAAACCCTGGCTACGTGCTCTCTGCTCTCTCTCTCTCATATAAGGTCGCATTCCTAGTGGCTATCACCTTGTCCAGGAGGGTGTCGGAACTCAGAGTACTGATGTCCGAGCCTCCATACTTTGTCTTCCACAAACACGAAGTCCAATTCAGGCCGCACCCGGCATTCCTTCCTAAGGTGGTCTCCGAATTCCACATGGGGCAGGACATTTTTCTCCCCGTGTTCTATCCTAAGCCACACTCATCCAATGCGGAGCATAGGCTTCTTCCCTAGATGTTCACAGGGCACTGGCATTCTATATTGAATGAACTATGTCGTTCAGGAAGTCAACCCAACTCTTCGTAGCTGTGGCAGACAGGATGAAGGGGCTCCCCGTCTCTTCACAGCATATCTCTGCATGGATCATGGCTTGCATCCGCGAATGCTACAATCAGGCCAAGGTGCCTGCCCCGCCAATTACGGCCCACTCCACAAGGGCACAGGCCTCTTCCGTGGCGTTCCTGGCTCAGGTCCCAACACAGGAAATATGCAGAGCTACCACGTGGGCCTCAATCCACACTTTCATGTTGCACTATGCCATCACTCACCAGGCCAGAGACGATGCAGCCTTTGGCCATGCAGTGCTCCAATCTGCAGTAAACTCCAACCCCAGTGCCTAAACTCAGGCTTGAGTCACCTGCTTGGAAAGGACATGAACAATCACTCGAAGAAGAAAAAACAGTAACTCACCTTTTTGTAACTGTTGTTCTTCGAGATGTGTTGTTCATGTCCATTCCACTACCCACCCTCCTGCCCCTCTGTAGGAGTGCCGGCAAGAAGGAACTGAGAGGGTGGAGGGTCGGCAGGCTCCTATATAGGGGGCGCCAACGCCGATCCTACGGATGCTGCTAGGGGAAAATCTTCCAGCTGGCGTGCACACGGTGTGCACACGATTGCTTGGAATGGACATGAACAACACATCTCGAAGAACAACAGTTACAAAAAGGTGAGTAACCATTTTTACTATGGCTTGTGTATGCAGGTGATCAGACTAGGTGATTTCAGTGGTCTCTTCTGGCCTTTGGATCTATAAGTATGAAAAACACTATCTGCCTATGAGAGAATTGTAGTTCTTTGAGTGCTTACTCATGTCCATTCCACATTAGGTGTATGTGCTCGCCACATGCACTGGTGCCAGAAGTTTTTCCCTCAGCAGTATCTGTTGGGGAGTGGCCCTGGCGCCTGCTGGAGTGGCACCAGCATGGCATGGTATAAGGGGCGCCGCCAGCTCCCCCCACCCTCAGTTTCTTTTTGCTGCCAGTGATGGTGCAGGGAACGTTTGCTGCTCTTACTAGCGTTGCTTAGGCTTCGTTTGTACGAACTAGAGTTCTTGTAAAGTTAGTATACATAATAATTGAGTTAGTTAGCCCTTAGCAGTAGTTAGTTTGTTTCATTGCTTTAAGTCCTGCAGTCGCTGCAAACGGTCCACGCCCGTGAGCGATCCACAGAGTAGCCGTCTCTGGTGCCTCGGTGAAGGACACAAGTGATAAGTGCCGAATCTGCAAATCCTTTAAACCTAGGACCAAGAAAGAGCATGAGATCAGACTCAAAGTGCTCTTGATGGAGTCGGCGCTCACTCTGGCCCCAGAGCAAAGGTCTGACTCAGCACCCAGCACCTGTGGCATCAGTGCGTAGTGCCCTACCGCTGCCATCAACGAGCTGGCACCAATCCCCATCCATAGCCCTGGCCAACAAGTCAAAGAGGGCCGGGGTAGGGGACGGTCTCCTACTCCCCGCAAGGGGAAGAACAGGGCTGGGGGTGAGCTAAGACCTGCATCAGGTGGCTCATCTCCCCTGTCGGGAAGTCGGGCCTCAGCTCATGTCAAGCGATGCAGCCCATCCCGTTCTTTGCCTGGAAGCCCGGATACAGAGGCAAGCTTTCATCAACTTCTGGTGCCGTCTATGCCTGAAGAGCTCCAGGCTGTGCAGGAAATCCTGATGCTCCCAGTGCCGTCAACACCAGCCCCGGCGGTGCCCAGACCTTGGGGTAAGCCCGCCTTGGTACCTTTCCGTCCGCCCTCGCTCCAACCGTACTGCTCCCCATTGTGAGGGACATCCTGCCACCATTCACTCGCTCGAAACTGTCATGTCTTGAAGTTAGGGATGCAGATGCATTGGCGCTCGCTACGGTCACCAGACCTTGGGCAATGGCAGTGGGATTTGAGGCAGACTTTGCCGGTTACGTGGCGCAGACCCACAGAGGCATGAGCTACCCAGCAGGAACGTCGGGACCGGCCCTTCACGTCACCAGAACACTATTACACATCCCGGGAACGATCAGAGGACCACAGCTGCAAGCCCCGCCAACGTTCCCCAAGACGGGTGTCACCGTACTGGGGGAGATCTCCCCCCAGCGCCTGGCCTGCGATACCTCCAGGTCCCACTCCTAGTCCTGGTACCATCTCGAAGCGCCAGGTGTGGACCGCCGGTTTCCCGTCGCGGATCTGGCGAGTGCTACTGGTCACTGAGGTCCCCACTAAGGGGCACGTCCTGCTTGGACCTGTCCTCCTCTAAACATGACCGTGATTATCACCAGGCATGGGGTCGCTGCTCCAGTGGATCCAGGTCACTGGGCAGCAATCGCTCCGCATATGGCTCCGGTATGGAGGAAGGCTTCATATCAGTGGGGCAGCCTCCCAGACCCTCGTGCAGCCTGTATTGTCGGTACTGAAACCTGCCCCAGGCCCAGTGGCTGGGCCTGTGGTACCCCGGCACCCGTGGGGGTTCACCCAGCCTGCCCCGCCTGCTTGCTCGGCATCAGGAGCCTCGGACAGGCCTGTGGCATTGACCACCCAAGCCTGAGTCCCCGGGGGATAAGCTCCCGCAAGTCCATGTGGACCAAGAGGAAAAGCCTGCTGGACCACCAATGGGTGCCGTGGAACTCGTGGTACCGGCCTCCTTCTCCTTGTCACCGGGCGACGCCATCACGCAGCCTCCTCACCCGGTTCCTCAGGATGATGCTAAAGCACATCAGGAGCTGTTGAAGAGGGTCACGTCCAACCTTGGCCTGCAGGCAGAAGAGTTGGAGGAGCAAGTGGACTCCGTTTGACGTCATCTCCTCCACAGCCCCTGCTAGGGTGGCCCTTCCCCTTCACGAAGGGTTATTGAAGATATCCAGCGCCTTGTGGCAAACCCCCTCCTCTCTGCCCCCCATTTCTAAACGAGCAGAGCGTAAGTACTTTGTCCCAACTAAGGGGAACGAATACCTTTACTCCAGTCCTGGCCCAAATTCCCCAGTGGTTGAGGCAGTTAACCACAGGGAATGCCAGAGGCAACCTGAAGCTACCACCAAAAATAAAGATTCCAGGATACTCATCTAGCTTACACTTGAGGGTGGCCAACCACCAGGCCCTCCTTGGCCACTACGATTTTAATATGTGGCAGTCCGCGGCGCATGACAGGAGGAAGGCATCTGAGAGGGAGCCCTTGCTCAGGCCCTGTCAGGAGCAAAACCAATGGCACTCTGTTTCACCTTTCTGTAACTGGTGTTCTTCAAGATGTGTTGCTCATGTCCATTCCATGACCCGCCCTTCTTCTCCACTGTCGGAGTTTCCGGCAAGAAGGAACTGAGGGTGGGGGGAGCCGGTGGCGCCCCTTATACCACGCCATGTGGGCGCTACTCCAGAGGGCACCAGAGCTAGTCCCCTACGGATACTGCTGAGGGGAAAACTTCTGGCACCGGTGCATGTGGCGAACACATACACCTAATGTGGAATGGACATGAGCAACACATCTCAAAGAACACCAGTTACAGAAAGGTAACTTTTTTTTTAATCAGCTAGTCTTACAAAAGATCATGTAAAACTCCTTCATCAGGGATTAGGACATATTCAGCTAGTACAGTGGCTACCACATGGGCAATGAGAAAGTGTTTTATTACATGATGTGGACAGCAGCAACATGGCTGTCTATAAGGTGGATGTCTTTCACTTGTTGAATTTTGCAGTGTGCTATGCTTTCTTCACATTCCTATTTCATCCTCTTATCTGACCTCCATTTCTTTCTGTTTTCTAATTGCTAACAGTTCCTCTTCCTCCAGCTTATCTCACTTTGTGTATGAGAATGGGATAGGGGGAAGTTACCTCAAGAACTAGTTGCTGGTCTGGTATGCATTTAAAAATCCTGGGCACAACAATTGTCTGGCAGTTACTTCTAAATTTGTTTTCTAACAAGAATCCAGCAGTCCTAAAGACCCCGCCCTTTCAGTAAGAGTTACCATGTATTATAGCATTTTCAGGTTGTGAGTTATACAGTGTGCAATGGTTTATTGTTCAGTACATGTGCGGAAGTCTTTAGAAGCTTGTCTCTAAAGTGGGGGAAGTGGCTCAGTAAAAAAACAAAACAGAAAACTTTCTAGTGGGAGACTTCATCCCAATAACTTCCAGGAGAACTGTATTTGTGTGACTCCTTGGGACTATTTCCAGCAGTTCCTCTTCCTCCAAACGAATGAGTTCTTATCATGGGAAGATTAGTTTACGGGTCACAACACCATTCTTCTGTCACCAGAGCCCTGTGCCTTCCAGAAATTGCTGCTGATAGAGGGCTTGCTGCAGAAGTCTATGCCCTGCTCTGATTGGCTTTCTCATGCCTACGCTGAGCAGAGACATTGCTCCAATCAGTGCTTCATTTTGCCTGGGCATAGGTTCAAGTCAAGGAATGGAGTGCAAATTACAAAAATGTTTCAGTCCTCTGCTGCAGGCATCCTCTCTTTCCTTTAAATACCAGGTGGACAGCACGATGGGGAGATAAGAAGTCTACACTCACCCTCCTCCCTGTTTGATTATGTCTGGGTAGGTTAGGCATACCCATATACTATTGCCCAACGGCCCAAAAACCTAGTCCAGATAACCAATATTATTTACTGCCCACTGGACAAGCTGCCTGCCTGCATTTAAGAATTCTACATGCATTTAATTAAAGATGGATGATAATTAAAGAATAGATTATTTGGAGTCCCTGATTCTAGGAGTCATGGCTGCAGCCCCAAATAACCCACAGCAGAATCCATACATACCTCAGAATTTGTAGTAATAACCACTAAACCTGTTTATCCCTCACAAAATGAATGACTGACTTCAAGACGATTCAACTGTGAAAAAACAGAGTTTTTATAATACCCTGTTTCCCCGAAAATAAGACAGTGTCTTATATTAATTTTTGCTCCCAAAGATGCGCTAGGTCTTATTTTCAGGGGATGTCTTATTTTTCAGAAATGAAAAATGCCTTATTATCGGTGGATGCCTTATTATCGGGGAGGTCTTATTATCGGGGGGATGCCTTATATTACAATGAGAGGCAAAACTGTAAGTAGGCCTTATTTTCGGAGGATGTCTTATTTTCGGGGAAACAGGGTAGTATCTGCAATTGCTTAACGCTGACTCTTCATATTTAAATAAGAGTGGTTATGCAGCAGTTCAATCTCTTCGTACACTCAATGAACCAGCAGTAACAAAGAGCATATCACTTATCTGGGGATGAGGGAGGAGGTAGGGCAGTTTTGTTTTTCTTTCTCTGTTCTCTTTCCTCCCTAGTTCCATTGGTTGTTTCTTTTGCTGTCCCTCTTCTTTTCCCCTGCTACAGCGTACTTTAACTTCCCTTTTGCAGCTGCTCCACACACTCTACCTTGCTTCCTATGAACCTTCTTTCACTGCCTGTTTCTCCTCCATAGGTTGAGGGGAGGAGAGTGGAGACTGCTGCTTTCATTCTGCTTCCTTGAGGCACCTCTTTCCATCCCAGATGGCACAGAACCTTCCAGAACATCAATGCTAACATTCTGTCCCTTCTCCTCACAACAGGCCCCCACTTGAAACATATTGCTTGTTATTTGAATAGCAATACAAAGGAAAGATATCGCTGTTTGAACAGCATCTAGCACAATGGGGTCCTGGTTCATGACTGGAGCTCCTAGGTGCTGCTGTGGTAATATAAATAATTTGGGTGTACTCATTAAAAGTTGACTAATCTATACCCCCAGACAGCAGCAAAGAATGAAAACTGGCCTCTTGCCTCAGTTTGTTAAAAGCGCCACACAGCTTTGAGGAATGGGTGATTTGCCTACCCTTCTACTTGACTCCATTCTTTCTCGGACACCATCCAGCCGGTAGCCTCACATGCTGGAAGAATAAACATGGAAAATGGGGTGTGCTCTCCCCAGACTACTGTATGGAGGTATAACTGAGATGGGAGTCAGTACTAGATTCAGTCAGTTGACACACCCAGGGTTTTAAATGAAAGTCAGATCAGCTGCTTTGGTCTTGAGGGAAGGTAGCTAGAACAAATTTTATTTTAAAATACTCCATTCTGGTTATACACACAAATGGAGACAATCCTATTTTTCTGTTTTTAACACAACATTCTAAATTGGAGATTTACCCTGTCTTTGGACAAACCATTTTACAAAAAATGTGTAACTTATGTCTGTGGGAGGCTAGAAGAGGAAACACCCGGAAACCAAGAGTAGAATTGTTTAGAAAGGAGACAAACAACAGGGACATGTCAGAGATATATACAAAATAAAGAATGTGCAGAAAATAAATTGTGTTCTATTAATCCTTTTTAATATTACAATAGTGCAGTGAAATTGAAATACAGCAGATTTAAAATAAAGAATAGAAAGTATTTTTTACAATTAATAGCTGAAACCATTGCCACAATATATTAAAGCCAAGAGCTTAACAGAGTACAAAAAAGGATTAGACATTGGTATGGCTAATGAGAACAGGAGCCCAGGAGGTCTCGATTAAATTCTTAGAACTGCCACAGCCTACTTACATAACCTTGGACAAGTCACTTAATATCTCCTTGCCTCAAGTTCACAGATATAAAAATGGAGAGAATATTTATTTTCTCCCACCTTTTACCTGTATTAATGATGAGTTCTTCAGGGCAGGAACAATGCCTAGCAAGCAATCTCCAGGACTCTATGTACTCCTGTAATACAAATAGTTATTATTAGACAAGATAAAATTTACAGAATTATAAACCCTCATGCTCCAGGACATAAAACAGCCTCTAACTGACAAGGATTAGGAAGAAACTTCCTCAGTAGGCAAGTTATTTTGTAATTGTTCATGATGGGGTTCTCGCACCTTCTGAATCATCTGGTTCTCTTCACTGTGAAACAGAATACTAGACTAGATGGACAGCTGGTCTCACACAACATGAGTATTCCTGTGTCAAGGAAGAATTAGAGCCTTTGCAGAAAAGCTGTAGGTGATTTTTCAGAGCCCTTCACTCTGGAGCTGGGATGAATGGATGGGTTATAGTCTTCTCATTTTCCCAGTCGATAGGAAATTAAGGAACATGGAATCCTACTGCCTTGATGCAATCAGAGAGAAGGGGCTAAGGCCCCATTTCCCATCCCAAGTTTAGCACTGTTGATCTGGGTAGTATCTGGAGTAAGGGCTCCTAATTTCTGCCTCTATATATACACCTGTCTTGCATTCCATAGTGAGCTGTAAATTGCACTGCAGATTGAAATGTATGGAAAGCCATTCAAACTTCGAGGTTTATATTAAACTCAGTATTGCAGTGTCAGTTTAATGCTATTTTAATATTCAATATAACCTCAATTTTTAATGTGCCTTTTATGCTACCACAAGATTCAGCACCATGTCAGAAATTAGGCACCCTTGCTGCAGAATTTAGGGCTGATGTGCCACAGGAGCACTGGTTATCATCAGTATTAATGGAAAACAAACCAATACTCCACACACCAAGCATTAAAGCCAGCAGCACCACTAAAAAGTGGGAGCTAAAACGACACTACCGATCCCAGGTGCCGTATGTAATTATACACTCTCCACCCTCGTTCTCTCAAGGAAAAATGTAACAAAGATTTTAGATAGCAAGATTAGATAGATAGACAGACAAGGATTAAATAAGGGAGGATGGCAACACACACAGTTACTGGTAGGTAATTCTCCCTTTGTTGTCTGACCCCTCTTTTTCTAGCTTTCAATACAAGACTGAATAATAGCTAGGAATGAGAAGCAGCAAGAACAAGGTGGTGAACTTTTCTTGAGTAGCAGTTTGGAAAACTCTAATCAAAGTCAGCCTTGTGGAATGGCGATAGGTCTAGACAGCAGCGAGCTACAAAGAGTGAAACTAGATCCATATCATTTATTGAAATTTAACATTTTAAAGGATGACTATCCCAGAAGGTGCCCTGACAACCATTAAAAACACCAGTCAAAACAAAGAACAGCAACTCCCTCCCTAAACAGCAAGAACCCTTAACAAAACAGCCCCACCCTGAAGCTTTGGAGAAAAATACTTACATTCCACCCACATCCCCAAATGCTTGTTCAAATAAATGGACTACGCAGCGTGTCCTGAACGGCAATAGATTTTGGAACTGTTTCAGACCTGGGGTGCAGGGAGGGGCTGATATAGTGCCCCTAAATCCATTGCCCTCTCTGCCTCAGAGGGAGCAGTGATTTGTCTGTTGTACAGCATGTACAAACTAATGTTGAGGTACAGGGGTCGTCTGCTCATATTGACAGTTTTTATTTCACCAAGAAATTATTGCTCTAGAAGCACTTACAGCCTTGTTTTGTCTAAGGAAACAAACAGATTTGTAGACTTGTAAAGAGTCTTTGTCAGGGCTAAACAGCATTTAAAAGCCCTCTTAACACCTAGACTCTGAAGTTTATGGCACAGAGCAGTTACTGTCTGGGGGGGAATCATCTGATCCTCTCCGGATCTGTGGGGCAATCCATTTGTAACTCCCCAATAGGAAGTCTAGAGAAGCCTTAAACACAAGAATGGCCATACTGGGTCAGACCAATGGTCTGCCTAACCCAGCATCCTGTCTTCTGACAGTGGTCAGTGCAGATGTTGAACTCCTTTGTCAAACATAGTAGGATTTTCTAGTGTAGACATAGCAGTATAGTGTCACGTTTTGCAAATGCAGTGTAAAAGTATAAATTACATGTACATTAGTGGTAGGAGCTAATCCCCAGAAGCCCTGTGTTTTCAGAGATACAGTGAAATATGTAATATGGTCATTTCCAGCTGTGTAATATTACTGCACAGCTAATCTGAATTAATAACCTGCTTTGTAATGTTGGCTTTATTGAACCTCTAAGGCTAGCTCTCTAGAGACTATGTGCATCATTTATACTGGGTTGGGATTCAGTTGTTTAGCAGGAGAAGAAATGCTGTAACAAATATAATTACTAATACTTAGTATTTCCACACAAAAGGGGGCAAATAGAGGTCTTAAATGAGGTGGGCAGGCAGATGGCTTTAGAGAAGTTGTTTCAGGCATTGCAGTAGAGAAGGCTCTTTCATTTACACTGGTGAGATGAGCTGCAAATAGTGCCAGATATATGGGAAGGGCAAGAACTGCCTCATCCTATCCTCACACAAATTTAAACATTTTTCTTAGTTTATTTCTCACTGCTCGATTGTGACTTTATTAACACGTTGGCTCCTCTCCCGCCATGATCAGGAGCTAGCTTAGAGGGCAACATCTACATATGTAGTGCTGGGAGTCTAATTCACCCTGCCTCTCCATTATGGAGATAGAGAATGTGGGGGAGGGCGATTTTTACTTTACTTGTGACAGTGTCTCAGCACTGAGCTGCTGCTACTTGAGCTACTGTCTAGTGCTCTACATGTCATCACTGGAGTGACTTCAGTCCCAGCCTATCATTAGGAAATAGGAGCAAAGCACATTCCAGCCCTAAATTAAATTTAAACTTTCTTACAAATTCAAAGATAAGCCAGCTTTGCCCAGTATTCTTTTTATCTTAGCATCTGGTAACATTTATAGCCAGCCTTCTTCTCTCTAATTTGTTCACCCGGCCTCCCAGCCCACCAAAAAGAATTTAAAAAGTCCTTATCAAACACTGCACACTGTTCAGAGGTGTGCTGTGAAAACAAATAAGAGTGCCCCTCCATCCATTTCCCATGAAAACATCCTATGTCCTTTACCACTGTTCTATGGAAGCAGAGGATGCTGGGAAACAGTTGCCGCTTCTGCTGGCCCTCACAAGAGATGCTGGCTGTGAGTGTTGGGAGACCTTGCAAAATAGACAGTAGCAGATACAAACAAACAAACAAAAAGAAGTCTGAAATTCAGCCATTTTATAGTGGGAATTTTATTTATGTAACAATGTGACAGTCCCAAATGGAATATCTGTACCCAAATCCAAAGTACTTGGAGTCACCATTTCTAGACACCTCCGCTTCCCTCAAAAATAAAATAAAATAAAAGAGAAATTAATACATTTTAAATTGTATGCAGGATCTATCCAAAATTAGGTGAGATACACTTAATATGTTACCTTCTCATACAAAAAAATCAAGGCCTCCATTACACTCTCTTTGATGAGATAATTTCACTGTCCATTCCCACATACAAATTATTTGTATTATGTTGAGGATGAGATGGAAGAGGGCTTAAGAAAGAGGATGAGCAGCATGCAATAGGCGAAGCTGGGTTACCTACCTAATTCAAAATGGTTGTTTGTAACCCTGCCCTGGGTAATGTTGGGTAAATCCTTGAAGCCCAGAGTAGTTAAATTACTCCATCTGTAAACAGGGATAATTCCTTTGTTAAAGAACTGAGATGTATGGATGTGTGCTATAGTACTGTCCTGTATATTAAGTCTTTTTGATAGCCCGATGAGGAACGGAGTGGTGATCTATGGGTAGGTGCCCTTTGTCTCCCACTGAACAAATTGAAAAGGGAGGATCACTTTGCAGGCGATCGTAGAGTGCTCACTTGTTCTTTACACAGGTGCGCATCATGCTTTGCAGGTAAATAAAAGCCAGGAATCCCTTCTAGTAATCCAGTATATAATGTCTGCATCTGTAACTTTCACTCTATGCATCCGAAGAAGTGAGGTTTTTACTCACGAAAGCTTATGCCCAAATAAATCTGTTAGTCTTTAAGGTGCCACCAGACTCCTTGTTGTTTTTCTAGTAATCCAGTGGCTCAGTCCTGTAAATACATATGACTCACGTGTAGTCCCATTGACTTCACTGGGACTTCTGTGCATAAAATTACTTGTTTGTTTGCAGGACATAAGGAGAAATTATACCAAGAAGCTTCAAGTTGTGAAAGAGCAGCTGTTCCCCATTGTGGGCTTTTTGTCTTGGTGAGCTTTTCTGCTTCTCCTTTTTTTCTCTGGTCTTTTCCTATAAAAAAGGAGAAAGGGAACAGCAGCCATTTGGAAGTGTTTCTGGAAAGGTATTTCTTTATATTCTAAATGGAGAATTATTGTTTTTGTTTAGGTTTAATGTGTGCTTTCTTCCTAGCATACTCCTTTCCAGTAACTGATGTTTTACATCTGGGAGAAACAACCAGATGCAACCCTAAAATGGCCATTTTGCAGCTGACTGCTTCCCTGTCCTTCCAGCTAGTATGTATTTTGGCTTCTGTTACATTTTCACCAACTTAATTCTGCGGTTACAGTCTAACCTAATACATTTATACTTGTAAAATATTGCTCATTGAGGGAGGATTTGCATTCTGCACCAGCTCAGGTTTGTGAGTGTCTTTCAAATGTAACTCCTCAGAGATGAATCTGGTTTGGAGGTGAAAGAGCTATGGTTGTCCAGGGTAAGGTCTGTATCAAAAGGAATAGCAGCACCAATCTTCCAGCTAGGCTTTGATGAGGAATAAAACACTCTTGGCTACTGCTGCTATCCGAATAGCCAACGGCAGCCACATCATAACACTTTGCTAAAAGGGAAAGATAAACCTCCTCAAGGAAGAAGGCTGATAACCCCTTCCTCCAACTCCTGTGGTTGAGCCTGGACAGCTAGCAATAATCTAGACTCAGTCTCAGCCAAGAAATGAGAGAGTCCATCACCCACGCCGTTTGGGCTGAATGAAATGACAATATAGAGGCAAGTGTCAATCATATAATGGAGGTATTCAGTCTCCCCTACTAGCCTCTCACTGAGCAGAAGAGGTGCCAGAATGGAATCCTGCCCACGTAAGAAATCCCTCAGGACTGAAGAGCAACTAGGGCATTGATCCAATACCATTCTCTAAACCCTTGGGGAAAGAAATTGAACTTACCTACTGTTGTCTCCTTTTGTTTTCCAGGTCTGCCCCTTAGCTTCACGCAAGCCACATTCCTTACTGCCCCCTTTGTAGCCTCCTACTGTACAGACCCTTACTCCTGGAATCCACCTGTTGTTTCAGTACTAGCAACGATGGTACCAAAGGGAGCTAAAGAATCAGAATGGCCACTTGATTGTTGTTCAGTGCCAGAAAACAACTGACCTATAAGACTGGTGCATACTCTATGCTTAAGAATTAAACCAGGCTAGTAGAGGTCCAGAAACTCTGACGATTCCAATCACTGCCCAAGTTGCCTTCCAACACCCTTCTCAATAACTTCTCAGGAAGAAAGGTGAGCGACAGCTGCAGTTGTCAAGATAATACTTACATAGCCATTTCTTAACAACTGCTCATTTAAGTGTCGCTACCACTTTGCTTTCCAAAAGAAAAGCACTGATAACCTCTATGCAAAGTCTTCCCACAATCTTTTACCAATCAGAAAGATCACAGGTCAAAATGTCAAGTCTCAACCCAGACCTACCAAGAACTTCCAGAACTTCATAGACTCCAATAGATCAGACGTAAGCAGGGAAGACTGCATTTGTACCTCCTCCCACCATGGTAATGCACTGCCTCCACAAAAAGGGTCAATGCAATCTGAATCAGAATAATCTTATATATAAAGTGGTTAGAAAATTCCCCCTGTGAGAGAAATGGAGGGTAAATGTTGTTTAGAGATGGGATAAAGAAAGAAATAGACAGGATTTGGTGACAGGATGGATGTATGGGAAGAGGAATTGAACACTACACTAAGATTGTGTGCCTGAATGACTAGAAGGATAATGGAATTTGATGTGCATAAAGAAAGGAGGGAGATGGTAGAGAGGGAGTTCAATTTTTGCTATGCTGAGAGTTGGTGTTGGGACATCCAGGGGGAGATGGAGACTCAGAGACGTGAGACTGAAGGTAGGGATACACTGGAGTTGGGAAGATCAGAGGTAGGTTTGGAAGTCATCAATACAGATGAAGGCATGAGAAAAAAGGAAGCTATCCAAAGGTTAAAGTAAACAGAGGGGACAGGGATCTCAACAGATTGTCAAGAGGGGGTTTAGGAATATTTGGAGAAGCAGGAGAACCAGGACAGTTCAGAATCACAGCAATCTGAAGACAAGAATGGTAGATCATGAAGATTTTGGACTCCTGTTGACTGAGGATGGTGAATGGACTGAAGGAGATGAAAGCACAGAAAAGGTTGTCGGTTTTGGTCAGGAGGTTACTGGTGATTTTGGTATGAAGAGTTTCAGTGGAGCGTATGGCACAGAAACTGAATTGCTAGGCACACATGCCAGAACAGAGAGCAGAAATGTGCTTACAGATCTCTGAGACAGTGTGGAGAAAGGAAATAGAGTGATAGTTGGATGAGCAAGTAAGGGAAGGTGAAAGGAGAAGTTTTTTAGGATAAGAGCTACAAGAGGATAGATGAGGCCTGAAGAAAAGGAGCCAGGTGAAAGAAGTTGAGAATAAGGGAAAAGATGAGAGGAGAAAGCGAGTCAGAAAATGAGAGGAGGTGATAAAACAATAGGCTGAGGAATCAGAAACTGAGAGTAAGAGAGGTCTCTCCGCGTCAGGAAAACTCCAGCTAGAAAGAATCCATTTTTCCTGGAAGAAACTGGCAAGATCCTGGATAAACAGGGTAGTATCATGGATATTGAGTTTAGAGGAGATAGTCAAAAGCAGAGAAGAGTTGTATGTGGTTCAAATCACAGGAGTCAGACAGGAAAAAGTGAAGTTGCCGAAGCAGGAAGATAAAGTGGGGAGGAGGGGGAGGGAACAAGTCTGTAGGGCAAATCACATACTGTCCCTTGATTTTATAGGAAGGAATTCTGTAACTCAGGAAGAAAGCCAGTGGAATTGGATGCAAGAGGAAAATGAAGGCGGTTTCTTGGACTCTCTCTGAAGCTAATATTCTGTGCTCTGGCTTCCCTATTAGTAGAAACATCACACTATCGTTCTAGCAAATCTCACTGCTATCATGAAATCTCACCAACTCAATGAGCAAACCTGAGTGGCACTGTGACCCCACGCTCTAGGTCAGAATGCCCAGAGCAGGGAGCCAGGCCCAACCCTGCAGGACAGGAGCAGGCTTGCTCTGCAACCCAGCCCCCTCCCTCTCTAAAGCCCCACTGTCCCTTTCCTCTACCCATCACCTGGGTGGAAGGAAGGGGAGAATCTGCTGATGGTGGACAGACAGGGAACCTGCAGCTGGCTTTTGCTCTCAACTACTCCAAGCAGCAGGAGAGGGAGAAGACTCAGTTTCAGAAAAGACAGAGATGCAGCCTCCAGCCTGACCCGAAAGGGTACCAGCGCACTCCCCGGAGTCAGGAGGCTGCATTGCATGCCTTTTGAGTTACTGAGCCAATCGCTGTAAAAACTAACATTGGGTGTTTTTATAGCTGTGGCTAAATTAAATTGTAGGTTTTGACCTGTAATGCTCTAAAGAGTTTGGATTCTGGGTGCTATAGAAATTGCCCCTCCCCTCATAGGATACATCACACCAGCTGCAATTAGCTGAGGCAATGTGATGGGGCCAAAAGCCACCCTGAGAGCTGGGACTCCTCAGTGAGGTATCCTCAAATCTGGAATGCTTGCCCCAGTTTGCTGGAGACCCGAGTTAAGGATTTACTGCAATACTGTGTGTTTCTCTGGTTTGAGGGAGATTTTATGGGGTTGATGGGTTAATGAGGGTTCTGGAGCAGGTGGATGGGCAGTAATTTGTTTGTGTGGATAGGAAATCTTTAATGCCTTGGTACAGCACCCAGGGCACTGAATGGCGGGCATTGCAATACGTCTTACGCTTTCTTGCAGTCTTCACATCTTAGTAAACAGGTAGCTATGCTTATGCCCCACTCCCTCACTAACTGCCAAAACCACTCAGCATCTCCGTGTCTCCTCAGAACTATGAACCCTGTCAGCTAGCAGCTCCTCTAAGAACCAAGTTTCCTGTTACAGAAAGCAGATCTGTAACAAACCCACTTTAAGTGTATTCAGCTGAACACAGGCTCTTAAATATTATGTTGAATGCTATCGCTTGGAGCAGGCTGCTGGGCCCAGCCCCATGGGGCAGGAGCCACTGCTGTGGGGTGAATTTTTTATTTTATTTCATGTTCTTTCCCATTGGCAAAAAACACACTGTTCTACCAGTGGGCGGCCATCTAGGGTGCTACAGTACAGAGGGTGCCAAAGTTCCCATCCTGCAGGTTTACAGACCCTTCTCCTCTCTGCCTTATGGCTTCCTTAATTTCTTTCTCTCCTATTCTGCTGTGCACAGCTGCAGCAGTATCAGTGTGGCCAAAGAGCAGTGGCCATCCCACCCCTGATGGTGAATGAAACTGCTTTCTGCTCCCAATTGCTGTAGGGCACCACATGCTGCTTTGAATCCCCAGCCTGGCTCATTGCTGTTAGGAGCATCACATGAGCTGTTGCCTGGAGGAGGAGGAAGAAAAAGTCTGGAAGGGATGACAAGGATTGAGAAAAGGGGAGCTTGGAAGGTGGAAGGGGGCACAAGGTTTAGAGAAACAGCCTGGAAGGGGATCCTGCGAGGTGTGATTTGCATGAACTCTGGTAAGAGCCCAGTATTTATTTCTTAGCCTCAGACAGCCGACATGGGTCAGGACAAAAGGTTAATATTCCTGTCACATCCCATGGGTACTATTACACAAGGCTGGGGATGGGCAGGAACCCTGCTTAAAAGAAAAAAAGATAGTGAGGTGTTGGGGGCATGGGGAAGTTACCCAGTAAAGAGGAGAAAAGAATATAAGAATGTCCAAATTGGGTCAGACCAATGGTCCCTCCAGCCATACGTATTGGAACGAGGGGTGCTACCACACCCCCTGGCTTGAAGAGGTTTCCATTATATACAGGGTTTACAGTTTGGTTCATTGGCTCTCAGCACCTTCACTATGAACATTGTTGCAGCACTCCTACATCCAGTCCAGCCTCCTGTCTTCAGACAGTGGCCAATGTCAGATGCTTCAGAGGGAATGAACAGAACAGGTAATCATCAAGTGATCCATCTCCTGTCACCCATTCCCAGCTTCTGGGAAACAGAGGCTAGGGATACGTCAGAGCATGGTTTAGCATCCCTGCTCATCCTGGCTAATAGCCATTGATGGACCTATCCTCTATGAACTTATCTAGTTCTTTTTCGAACCTGGTTATAGTCTTGGCCTTTACAACACCCTCTGGCAAAGAGTTCCACACGTTTACTGCATATTGTGTGACGAAATACATCCTTTTCTTTGTTTTAAATCTGTTGCCTATTAATTTAATTTGGTAAGCCCCAGTTCTTATGTTATGAGGAGTAAATAACACTTCCTTATTTACTTTCTCCACACCAGTCATGATTTTATTGACCTCTAGCATATCACCCTTTAGTTGTCTCTTTTCCAAGCTGAAAAGTCCCAATCTTATTAATCTTTCCTCATATGGAAGCTGTTCCATACCCCTAATAAGGTGTGTTGCCCTTTTCTGAACCTTTTCCAATTCCAATATATCTTTTTTGAGGTGGGGTGACTACATCTGCATGCAGTATTCAAGATGTGGGCGTACCATGAATTTATACAGAGGCACTATGATATTTTCTGTTTTATCATCTATCCCTTTCTTAATGATTCCCAACTTTCTGTTAGCTTTTTTGACTGACCCTGCACATTGAGTGGATGTTTTTGGAGAACTATCCACAATGACTCCAAGGTCTCTTTCTTGAGTGGTAACAGCTAATTTTATATGTATAATTGGGATTATGTTTTTCAATGTGCATTACTTTGTACTTATCAACATTGCAAGGAAGGGGAAATAGGTAAGAGAAAAAGAGAATAGGGAGCATATAGCAAAACTTGAGAGAGACAAATCTGTGAGGGCTAAATATTAAGAGACGGGTGAAGAAGAGAAATGAAAGATGAAACACAGTAAGTGTAAGGAAAACAATAGAGAAAAGTCAGAGTTTGGGGAAGGTTGAAAAGGAAAAGAAAAAAATAGATCACATCTTTCAGGTTAGTAAATATTTGGTTTGTGTTTGTATAAAAGTGTACATGTCACAGTACAATGGGCCAACTGTGCTAAACAATTAATAGATTCCTCTGACTGAGAACCTGCAGTCTAAACACGAGTGAGGATAGTATTGTATAGTGAGAAACAAAACAGAACAAACATGCACTGGGTTATGGTAATTTACACATGTTCATTCCAATCTGCGTGTTAGGGGAAAGTCTCATGAAGAGATTATATATATTTAAATTAGGGCAGTCGATTAATCGTGATTAACTCACACGATTAACTCAAAAAAATTGTGATAAAAAATTTAAAACTGTGATTAATCACAGTTTTATTCGCACCACTAAACAGTAGAATACCAATTGAAATGTATTAAATATTTTGGATGTTTTTCTACATTTTCATATATATTGTATTCTGTGTTGTAATTGAAATCAAAGTGTATTTTTATTACAAATATTTGCACTGTAAAAGATAAACAAAAGAAATAGTATTTTTCAATTCACCTCATACAAGAACTGTAGTGAAACTTTGTCGTGAAGGTGCAACTTACAAATGTAGATTTTTTTTTGTTATATAACTGCACTCAAAAACAAAACAATGTAAAACTTCAGAGCCTGCAAGTCCACTCAGTCCTACTTCTTGTTCAGCCAATGGATCAGACAAACAAGTTTGTTTACATTTGCAGGAGATACTGCTGCCTGCTTCTTATTTACAATGTCACCAGAAAGTGAGAACAGGCATTTGCATGGCACTTTTGTTGTCAGCATTGCAAGGTATTTACATGCCAGATGTGCTAAACATTTGTATGCCCCTTCATGCTTCAGCCACCATTCCAGAGGACATGCTTCCATGCTGATGACTCATTTAAAAAAAAAAAAAAATTAATTAAATTTGTGACTGAACTCCTTGGGGGAGAATTGTATGTCCCCTGCTCTGCTATATATTTAATGTTATAGCGGTCTTGGATGATGACCCAGCATATGTTCATTTTAAGAACACTTTCACTGCAGATTTCACAAAATGTACGAATGTGAGATTTCTAAAGATAGCTACAGCACTTGACCCAAGGTTTCAGAATCTGAAGTCCCTTCCAAAATCTGAGAGGGATGAGGCATGGAGCATACTTTCAGAATCTTAAAAGAGCAACACTCCAATGCGAAAACTACAGAACCCAAACCACCAAAAGAGAAAATCAGCTGTCTGCTGGTGGCATCTGACTCAGATAATGAAAATGAACATGTGTCAGTCCACATTTGTAAGTTTAACTTTCATGATAAAGAGATTGCACTACAGTACTTGTATTGGGTGAATTGAAAAATACGATTTATTTTGTTTTTTTTACAGTGCAAATACTTGTAATAAAAAATAAATATAAAGTGAGCACTGTACACTTTGTATTCTGTGTTGTAATTTAAATCAATATATTTGAAAATGTAGAAAATATCCAAAATATTTAAATAAATGGTATTCCATTATTGTTTAACAGTGCAATTAATCGTGCGATTAATCATGTTTAATTTTTTAAATCACTTGACAGCCCTAATTTAAATATTATTGACTACTTCCCTTTCACCTTGTCTGGGTAGCAGGAGAATGCACCAAAAATTCTTGCCTAGGGTACCATTACACTTAAGATTGGGCTTGCACAGAACAAGGAGTGAGTACATGGCATTTACCTCTCTGCCCCCTATAATGGAGAGAAAGAAATAACATTTCCCCCTCCTCACAAACTTCTTTTCTCCTTGTTGATAGATCCTAAAGACTTTCCCCACGCTTTGCTTGGGACTGCAACCAAGGAGAAGAGAAACGAGTACCCCATTCCAGGCACTTGTTTAAATAGGTGCAAGCTTAAAAATACCCCTATTTAAATACAAACAGCATTTGTTAATTGGACATACAAAATATGCACATTTTAAAACACACACACAGAGCAGTCTGGGATTGTTTGGACTCTCCCTCACCTCAGGCTTGGGGCTCCTCATGTGGGGTTAATGGGGGCGAAAACATCAGTGACTCCTCTACTGCTGCTGCTTGGGAATGAGGACTTCTCTTGTGCATACCTGGTCTTCAGTGACTGCTGCAAATGCACCTCACATAAGATGAGAATTTGTTACAGCCACTGGAGAACAACCACTCCCTCTCCCCCATCCCCCTCACTCTTGCTTACACAGAGAGGGCCCCAAGCAGTGATTTGTCTCCTCTTCTCTGTCATGGCATAAGGAATCAGGGTCTGCACAGGCTTGGGAGAAAGGAGATAAGAAAAAAAAAGAATGAGGAGTACTTGTGGCACCTTAGAGACTAACAAATTTATTTGGGCATAAGCTACTCCATGGATCCGATGAAGTGGGTTTTAGCCCACGAAAGCTTATGACCAAATAAATGTGTTAGTCTTTAAGGTGCCACAAGTACTCCTCGTTCTTTTTGCTGATACAGACTAACAGGGCTACCACTTTGAAACCTGTCACCATGCAAGGAGATAAGAGAGGATTTCTATTGGGTGGGAAGGGACAGTTGGCAGCTCAGTGGGGGATGGGAGGGCTTTAGGCAGCTGGAGGAGAGAGGAGGTAATGCATTGGGAATATGCACATCCCCAATGAGCCACACTTGCAGATCACTGGAGATCTACATCTCACAGTGCTCAAACTGTTCATGCTGCCACTAGTTAGCATAGAAGATTTAAAGTTTCCACATCTATAATTATAGGATGCAATTTCTTCAAACTTGTCCTGTCATAAAATGTGGCAAGTTTGATTTTAAACAAGCAGGTTTTGAAGTTATAAACTGCACATTTGTTATGAACATGAACAAAAAAATCTTTTTCAGCTCCTCGTTCAAAAATCACACGTTTTCAAACAAACATTTGCCTTTGGGAATAAACTAAACATGACATTTCAGTCCCAAAAGGATTTTTTGTGTGTGTGTGTGTGGGGGGGCGAATTAAATGGAGTGGAAACAAGACTTTAGAATGTAAAGTTCTGGCAACTTTGACTGTCTCTTTCTGATAGTGGTGACATAATCTCATTCTACTAGTAACAGTGCTACTTCTAGCTTCTATCCTATGCACTTTCCCCCACTGGGTTTTTAGTGCCTTTCCAGCAAATTAAAACTATTACATTGTTTAGATGCCCATAGTTTTGCAGAATTTAATTCTGCCTTTCCCACCCCTTTCACTAGCCGATGAGCAGCAGAGGAAGATGACTTTCCTGTGGTTTCCTGAAGTAAGCTAGTATTCTGGCAGTTTTTATTAATTGCTAGACTTCAATTGCATTTTAAAGCAGAGGCAGAAGAGAGTCAGTTCTTAAGTCAAAAAGCCTCCCAGTTCATTTTGTATACTGTAGAATCACTACCATAAATGCACCCTTTACTCAACTGGATTTAGATTAATTAGTTGAAGTCCAATAGGTGTTCTTTAAGGGAATTGTGTGTATAAAACCAAGTTCCACCACTGCCCCTAAGTTATCTGCTAGATTGATCATAAGAACTTGTTTTATGAGCTTGTAAATGTCATTAAATCTATCGGGTTTAATAGCAGATTCCTATCCAACCTCCATTCAGTGGATTCCACAATATGAAACTGGAAGCTGTAGTTTTACAGATAAAATGGCATATATGTGGCCATCTATCACCCATAGCAACAGTGTAGGTTTATGCCTAATAGAAATAATAAAAGCAGTAACTTTGCACTTACTATAAAGCAGAATACGGTAAAAATGATTTGTTCTAAAGAAATTTTCCAAAGGACAATTCTCTCTTTGCACCTACAGCCTGGGGAGCTGGGGTGCATGAAAGACAAAAGACCTCACCTACACCACTCATCAGTCTCACAGGCAGCTATTTCCTTTCCCTTCCACTATCTTTCTAGGTCCAGCCAAACACATTGCACAGTACTTAGCTAGCGTATTTCTTCAACACTATTCAGCAGATTTGCCAGAATATGGGTGAAATTTACCAGAAAGGAAAGTACAGTGAAATTTTATTATAAAGCAAACAATACTTATTTGTGTGACCATCTTCTCTTACAGTAAAGAGACAAGACCAGTGACAGCTTAGTAAGGTAAAATGTTACATTAATGTATTTCATATTAATCCAACTTTTTCAGTTGTATCCAGTTGAAAATGTGTCAATACTTTGTAGTATTGAAACTAACAGGTGACTAAACATTAAAAAAAGTATTTTCTCTATGCCAAGGAAAAGGAAGATGGTAAACTGTCACTTGATTGCAGCGACAATCCTAACTGATGGCCACTCAGAAAACTTAATTTGTGGCCATGTCTAAAACATTTCCCTAAGTTTACAAGTATTGTACAAAGGAAAAAGAACTATGGCAAAGAATAGAGAGATCATTTTGAAAATTTTAAGTGCAGTGCCTCAGTATTTAATTTCAATAAATGCCTCATCTCTCACATAACAACATCACACCATTATTCTATTCCATTGACATTAAGAGATAATGTCTAATATTTGGTTCTAAGAAAGCTTTATATATCCTTAACATGTATGACTATAAGGACTATGGAGGACAATAACAGAAAGTCTATAAAAACAACTCAAGAGTAAAAGATGAGGGAATAACGATTAACAGAAAAGTTAAATGGTCATCGAATTATTTCTGTAAAAAGTCTTAAACCAAATACTATTAGTAAAATAACTTATTCTAATGTAACAAACATTTAACTAGACAGAATAGGGAGACAGAAAAACTCAATCTAGTAAGACTCCCCTGAAAATCTAGTAAAAAACTAAAAAAAAAAAGACCTGCTTTATTATTTCAGAAATCCAATTGTACTGAAAAAAAGAAGAAAACAAAGTAATGTAGATTCTAAAATAAATGTTGTATGTTGAGCTATGTACATGTAGCATTAGAATCTGGAATAGTAATTTGGTAACAAGACCTCAAGATTGTTCAGTGTTACACATTGTTTGACCTAGAACTTCAAAATTGCAAGCAAGACCTATCTTGTTTTATCACCTTACAACAGCCCATGAAAGACTTACCCAAACTGAAAATGTGTGTATACAAATGCAAGTGTTGCATTGTGGGCAACAAAAAAGTTAGACTGCCATTTTTATGTTTAGAAGATGAAAACCCTGATGCTCCTGTATAATAATGTTTTCATGGTAGTTTCAGTTATAAGCTTCTCATCTCTTTTAATCACTCATAATCTTGTGACAAATTATTCTTTTAGGCTAAAGTTTTCATGCTTATTTTCTGCTCAAAAGTGACTTAAGTTGGAGGTGTGTGTACACACACACACATATATATGCATCTGTGGAAGGAATGGCAGTACATTTTCTATTTTAAAAAAAGTGGCACCCCCACATCCCCAATAATTAAAAGATAGCTATACTTTGAAACTTGACATTTAAATAGTCCTCACTGGAGAACATCCATGAACAAGTCTGAAGCCTAGAAGTTAGTTTTGAACATCTGAAAGTTACATACTGGACACAGGAGACAATGTCACTAAATCCAAGAATTTGCACTTATAGAAAGATATAGTGTGTGTGTTTTTTTTTCAATAATGAGCATTTAAAAATGCACATTAATAGCTATTGAGTAGAACCTCTTAGTTAGGCTAGTATGTGCTTTGGTGAGGAACTGAGCAGGCACCTGTTGGCCTTTGACTTACTTGAGCCTGTTTTCTCTATCAGTGAACACTTTTGTCCTATTCCCACTCCTTTCTCTGTTTACTGCCGCTCGCCCCTTTTCTCTCTCTCTCAATAAAACAAAACAAAAAACAAACAAAAAAAAATCCAACATCACCAAAAAACTCCTAAAACTCTAGGGAAATATATTCATATAAAAATTAGACTATACATTGTCAAAAGATTTAATGCAACATTAAGACCTCACAGCTAAAAATCACAAGATCAGGAAACAAAAGTTAAGATTAACAGAACTAGCTTAATTTGACCATGTTGTCAAATGTAGTATTTTCTATTCCTGTTTTTCTTAAATGTATAGCTTAATACATATATTTTGATATTGTTAAATCTTAGAAGGATGTGCATTTTGGCTAGCTTCACACATCCTTGGGAACTCTAACCTGAGTTTCCTGATTTACAGTTTAATTAAGCAACCTTAACACTGAATTAAATTAGGTTATTTTGCATTTTACTTATGTTAGTACTGAAGTCAACATTTTAATTTCCTATCTTGAAAAAAGATTAAGATCTTATTTTGCCCGTGATCTTATGTTTTTAGCTCAACATTTTGATTTTAGCTTTAACTATTATTATTTTAACATTGTAACCAAAGCAGATATGAATATACAAAAGACAGTGATATAAAAAATACACTTTCTGAACCTTCTTGAAGCTATTATTGAATTTCAAAAAGAGTGATATCCAATGTTTCAACAGCATCATTCAAGGTCTCCCTTTAAAAAACAAAAACAAAACAAAGAACAAACATAAACCAAAGTATTGGTATGTCTTTGTAAAAATAAAGTTATTTTAGCAATGTTAAGTTACAGCAAATAATGTAGATGTTATTCTGCACTTAAACTACTACATATCAGAATGTGTCATAGAATGTTTACATATAGGTTGAAGTTTTATAACAGGTCTGATGCAACAAAACTGATTCCCCCCACCCCCCCGGCCTCTGTGACCCCTATTATACTATTTTAGTGTGCCTTCAGTGACCTGAGTTTTTAAATGCATGAACCACAAACCTCAAATAAGTTCACCATAAAATAACAAAATAGAGTGAATTCAGTATTAAAATTTCAGGCTTATCTAAACATATTGCTTAGTTTTTCTCTGTATTTTATTGTTGCTCCCAATTCCAACTTTAGTTCACAGGAGGCTTTATATTTGAAGGAGACACATGGGTAATCTGTTTCATTACCTATACTTTAGAAATAGGATTTTATCACTTATATTAGACATTTAAAAACAGTCTTTAAGGGAAAAAAAATCAATATACAGAAATCAGTTATTTATCAACAGAAACATTCTAATGGCCCAAATTTTACCAAAGACAATACAACTTGGATGTAAATTAGAGATTTTAAAATCAGAATTAGTTAGCTTGGGAGTAGCAGTATTTTTCTTTGCCAAATTAAGTTACATTTATTTCCACAAATTCTAATTATGACTATGCAGGATACTTTTTGGATTATGGAACTTTTTCTTCCAGGGACAAAGAATTATATTGTTGAAACAGTGGTTATCAATCTAATAAAAAAATAATCTTTATATAAATCCTAGTTACTTGGTTGTACCAGATGATGTTTTACAACATCTGGGAACATAAGTAAATTTGTTCTGACTACTTAACACTTGCAGTGCCATAACTGAGTAAAAAGGATGGTCTATGTATTTTTATTATATATTATTGTGCAGATTATTTTATTTTGACAGTGGTTACATGAATACATCATTTGTAGTTTGATTTTCTTAACATATTATTTTAAATAGCAACAATATGTTAAGCTAACCAGTTACAGAGGAAACAGTTATATGGTTTGTATGAAAAACATACAACTGAGGAGGATTTGTTTAAAATTAGGTAAAAATAACTGAAGTGACATAAAATTACTAAGGGTATAAGCACTATTGTCTTCAGGAGGAACCAATCTCAGCTGTTAAACTAAATTGAAGAAAGAACTGAAGAGCAACAAAACTGGATTGCAATTAACATTGTTACTTTGTGATATTGAGAAAAATAAAAAGCATCAAGCAATGAAACCCTAATGTGTTTGAAAATTTGCTTTAAAAAAATTACTGACCAAATGTTTCTCGTGTAAAATCATAAGTAATTTTATATTGTAAGCAACTGTTTTGATGATGATTTCTTGGAAATTTTAATATTTCAATCTAATGAAATACAATTTGTAAAAGATAGAAACAAAATCTAAGGTAAACATTAATGAAGTGAATTACACATACCAACCTCAGTCTACAAAATAAGTTACTTTTAAGACATGGGACTAATTTAAAACATTTTATTTGTAAATCCTAGGAAACTTTCCAATATTAGCAAGTTCAACTTTTCTTTTGTTGACATCACAGAATAGAGTATTACAGGTGTAAGTCTTTCAGAGTTTTGTTAAAGACTGGCAGTGCATCAGATTTTTCTTCACAAATCATGAAATAAGGTAAATTTTGAAAATCTTCCCAATGGAAATGTAGTCTATACATGTTGGTTATTTAGACAGAAAGGAGAGACCAAGATCCAACCACAAAGCACTATTAAAAAGCAAATGTAAGGCTCCCTTCCTGTAACCTACAGATATTAAAAAAAGGTTCAGGCTATGTTCATCAGGTACCTATGATGTTGAATACTAGCTGAAAACATCAGAATATGTTTTGCTTTACTAATATTATAGTGGAGAGCAGCTTCTCATTGTTCTCCAGTGGGATTTCATGCTTGGGTTGCTGTCCCATTTTACTCCATTAGTTAATACATTTTTCCCCTTGGCAAGAGACCTGCTAGATCAAATGAGTAGCAAACAAGAAACATATTTTGACTTCTTCCAAATTCATATATATATATATATATATATATATATATATATATAAAGATAAATTATATTTAAATTAGGACAAGCATTTTGATTGTTTGTGAAATAACTACTTAATTTTCAGTTCTTGATTTCTTATAAAGGGTCCATAAACCCTTTGTATATAGAGGAAGCCACATAAACAATTACTACTGTCACTTTTTGAATTTTCCTGGTTCTTCACTAGATATGTTTTACATGGGGTTTATAATTTCAGAGATATATTTTCCATACAATAATCATCTTTCCTCCTGTACAGTACAGTACTATAAATTATCCACAAAGTTTCAGATATTAATACACTAAACATTTGTAAGTAATTTTGAAGCTCAAACTTTAAATCCATTTGTGCCATGCAAATTAATATTGTGCTGAATATCTGTTTTACATATAAGCAATCTTAAAGGAGTTTAGGCTACATTTATCTAATGTAAACATACAAAAATAATCAGGTTTTCATTTTGCAAGAATTGTTTTGGGAATGTCTAACAATTAGAAACACAATAAACAGAGAAATCAGTTACTGCATAAGAATATTCTTCCATAAAATGTAAGAGCAAGTTATTTAATTTTCCACCAAAATATATAGCACCGTGTATACATTGCAATTATTTCTCTTTTGGATTATAATGGAATATTTACATTTTGTTTCTACCATTATTTTCAATTTATGTAAACTCTTTAACAACTATTTTTAGCATTACAAATAAAGCAAAAATAAATATTTTTTTTTGGTAAATCAAGCCACAAAAGTTAACCTCTATGTATTTTCTTAAAATTTTTATTAAGTGAAAAAATTAAACAGATTTCTTTGTTGCAACTATTTTTACCCCAACCACTAAAACTCAATATAGTTCTCATTTATCTGCCTCATTATTAGTAAGTATCTATAGCAAATAACTGCATACATATACACTATACTGATTTAGTTCATTCACTTACTGTTATGGATTCAAGATTAAAACTTCAATAAATAACTGTTCTTCAGTAAATGGTCTGTAAAGAATTTCTATACTGTTGTAACTTTGCTAATAGCAAAAAACAATAAAGTGGTACAACTCCTTTCATCCCAGTTCACTACATAAGTTATGAATAATTTCTTCTGTTTATCTGGATTTCATTATTTATTTAAGTGATTAATTTTAGATAATTTTCTTAAATGTTTTAAAAGTAATTTATACTAGTACAAAATACATCATTTAGTTCTCAATGGATGTTTTCACTCAGTCTTATTAGCAACACAAATCAATATGACAGGTATTGGCTGGTGTAAGTGATTATTCCAGTTAAACCTGCAAAAAAAGTTGTATGTGCTTATATGCTTGATAGTTTTTGAATGCAAATAGTAGCAATATTGATCAGATATTGGACTGCTATCATGTAATCGAGTGACAAAATGAACTGCAGCATCTTGGTGAATGCACTTTTTCAGTCTCTCTACTCTTCATCTTGAAGACTCCTATTTAATTGGTTTTCTGTTTGTCTCTGAACTGGATTTGTTTTTTGCCTTACCACCCCCATCCCCCAATTTTTACATCTTCACAAAATTAGGCTGTATCAGCCATCCTAGAACTAGCTGTTCAGCCATAAAACTGCAGCAACCTTACCTATCCTGTGGCTGTTTCAAACAAAAAGGTTCTTTTATGTATTTTGTCCATTGCAAAATAATTATGTACTGTTTGTTAGTCTTTTTCGGGTTTTTTTTTTTTTAAGTATTTTAAGATTTAGCTTTGCAAACTCTGGGAAAGCTACCAGTTTCTTTAGAAACGTTTGAATATTAGCGGTCATTTTACCAAAAAAAAAAAAAGTATTATAAATACCTACAACGGATCTTAACGGCTAAAGCACAGTCAGAACGTGGAAAAGAAAGAGGCACACGAAAATGGTGAGAAGCTGCATTGCTTGTGCTGCAGCGTGGTACAAACTTACACGTTTACAAAGCACCAGCCCCAGCAGAACCCTCCATCAGCCATTAGAGGGTGAACGAATCGCAGGAAGAACTACACATTGTATCGCTTCATCCTACCCAGTAACACTTTGTTTCCTTTTTTTAGGGGCCCAACAGAACAATCAGGGGAAAGAAACAAAAACACCCGAGAGAGGAAAGGGGGCTGTTTTCGCGCCACAACCACTCCAGTTGCAGGGAATGTACGCAGGAGGCCAATGAATGGGGAGAAGAGCAAACAAATCAGGCAGCCCGTGGCCCCAGCACAAACGAGGCTGGGAGAGCTGGTAGGTGCAGCTCTGAGCCAATAGGATGCAACGCTCACTCACAGCCTCAGAGTCATAGCTGTGAGCTCCATGCTCTGCTTACTACGATTACTACGGCGGCTCCCTCCCAGGCGCCCTGTGCTTGTTGCTGCTAAACTGCAACCTTGCTCCTTTGCTCTACGTGCTGAGTTTGCTCAACTGGCTTGTGTAGAAGGAGGCGTGTAGTTTCCAGCTGGCAAAGAACTTCTGCACGATCCAATCCGTTGTTTTTACAATTCATTGGATCATGACAATAAGGTTGTTTGATATATTTATATAGCATATATGTCTTCTGCAGCCTGGTTAGTCGGTCTCCGTGTTAATGTGGTGCTACGGTGGGCAGTGTGTGGTCGTTTTCTTTTCTCCTTCAACTGCCTTTGGGGTGTCCTCTTCGTCTAGGGTGTTAGCTTCATGCATGAGTCAGTTATGCATCCATGTTCAAGCCAATTAAAGGTCGCTGCAAGCTATAGGAAGCTGTAGTTGTGGCAAAGACAAGGCAGGGCCTTGAAGAAGGGGGAGGGGAGGATGAGAATGCACCAGAATGCTGACCAATTGAATGATATTTCTAACATTTGCTAATCACGGGTCGAGTCAAATACAATCATCTTCCCCCTTCCCCTAAAATTGTATTCATCTCTCTTTCCTTGTTTTGGGACTAATACAGTGAAAAAGAGAATTCCCTTCAATGACCTTTCAACTCCTTGCATTATATAAGCAACTGCAATATTCCTAAAACAAGTAAAATGCATATTCTTCATGCAGATCATGGATGCCAGATCTCTATCATATCCTAATCCTTATCTAATGCCAGTTGAATTCTTTCTAAACAGGTAAGAGTTTTACTAGATCATTCACAGGCCCTTCAAATACCTCTACTCCATAAGTATATTATGATTTCTATTTTTTGTTGTTTATGGCAGAGAGAGACAAAAATTCCTCCTTGTTTTCCACCTTAATTATCACTTAAACAGAAACTTAAAATAAAAGATTAAATAATGTTCTAAAATAGAATTATCTTCAGAACATACTCACCTGTATCTTTAAAAAATTTTTTTTTTTTTTTTTTTTACAACCCTGTGACAGAGCAGTATTAGTTAAATCCACATCTGATGGCAAGTACTATTGCGTCATATAAATCTATTGTGTGTACTAGTATTGAGGAAAATAATTTCTTCAACAGTCTTTCTCTCAACATCTGTAAAGGTAGCACATGTTTTGTCACTGGGGGGAGGGGAAGCTTTAGATAAATGATTACACTTTCTGTTACACAAGCGATAAAACTTTAGTACAGTTGTTACTTTTAATTTTCCTATGAAAATATTGTTTTAAAAGGAAATTGAGCCAATTAAAAGTTAGTCTCGTTCAGCTTCCTCATATGGGATAAAATTCAGTAACTACTTTAATTTTTGTTGTACATACTTTTAACATAACTCAAATGTTTTGAAATTTGGTAAAACTGGAGCCACACGTTTCTAGCATACTAGGCTTGCTAAATATCTAACTGTAAAATATTTTATTTGGGCTTAACAAAATAAATTACATATCAAATTATAAGTTTTATATCAAAAAGATGGTCATCTAATTAAATTTTGGGTGTTTTAATTAAATTTGTATATGGTATTCAGAAGGGCCCTATTTATCTAATAGCAAACAATGTTTTATGTTAATATTTAGAATTTAATTTTGAAAACACTAATTCACTTCTTTGCATTACAAAGAAAACAATATAGTTCTGTATAAACTGCTAAGTAACGTTTTTGCCCTGTGTTATAAAAATATTTCCAGTATATATGGCTGATAATATGCAGGGTTCTTCTTCCCCTCTAACAGTGGACAATTAAATATTTGTAAGTTGTTGTTGTTGGATAACTGATGTATGGTTTGACTTAAATTCCCACTTCTGACTTTTCTAAAGAAAAAACTGGGTAGCAAAACAGATTAGCTAACTAGAACATTAAATAAAATGTATACATCCTACATTTAACAGTGTAAAGAGAAAATATATGCAAAGTGCTTTTTAGACCACACATGTAGAAAAGAGCACATGCAGACGGATTGATAAATTCAATACAAATCAAAGTTCTAAAGAATAACACTAGATACTTTGAGAACACTGACTAAACCACTTTGCAGTTTTGACTAATAGATAATTTTTTTTAAATCAAGATGCAGGTGTTCTCTTTTAATCAGACTTTACAAGATATTACAATAAATACAAGCTCATTTAAGAAAAATTTCTTGTCCAGAACAGACTGGTACTGTTGAGTGAAGATTATCTAACCTAAGGAACTATTTGCCCATTTTCTACAAAATAGAAGTTGTGTATAAGGTCTAAAGAGTGGAACACAAGAATACCCTTTGTCTACTACAAGTAAAAGTCATCAATTAAACAATGGATTTAAATGATAGAGATTAGTTTCTTGATAAGCACTTGTAAAATTATACATACTGGCTTATGAAAAATTATGCCTCAAAAGTTAAACTGAATGTTATGATCCATATGTGTTTATTTCACATTAACTACTGTTCTTACTTTAAGGAATGCCACATTGAATTATACCACTCTGTGCTAAATCTTCAATAACTGTCTTTACTGTGCCTTTTGTAAACCATGTGTAACAGTACATACAGCTTGTAGTGTCCAAAGTATAAACAACAAAAGAACTTGTCAACATTCATCAACAACATAGTTTCAAGTTAAATTAAATTACAGGTATTTACTTATGTAGGTTGTAGAAATGAGGTACAAAACTGTAAGCCTTAAGGTATTTCTCTTTATGCGTATTTCCACATAAACTACAGCACATGTGGAAATTCATTCACTGTTAACTAATACACGTACTTAACTATTTTCCATGGAATACCTATTAAAATCTACCACAAAAAAATCAACCATGGAATAAAAGAAACCTTCCACTAAAGTGCATTGAATTATTAAACAAAACCTACTAGATTGCTATATTAAATACAATGCTGGCTTTCATTTCCGTATCCTTTCTTCATCTTCAGGCAACATTTTGTTTGCACTGGAAAGGCTCCACACACCCAAACCCCCTCCCCCCACAAACCCACCATTGTACTCTTTACAAATGTTAAAAATTATGAATGGTTCTTTAAACCAAAGGGGGAGGTGGAAAAATCTTTAAAGTGCTGGGTGTGTTATTACCATCCTAGGGTAACGCTGGTTGGTCATTCTTCACATTTTCTAAGATAAGAGCCACCATTAACTAGATTAAAAGAAAGAAGGAAACATTTTTCTTTTTCTTTTGGTAGGAACTAGAAGAGCACGTTATTCTCTCACTCTGGACTCTCCCACTTCTCAATCATGCCCCAACTGTCCTCCGCCCACCTCCGCCCCTTTGTCCTTTTTTCCATACTGCTCAGTTCTAGAGACACTGCAACCCACGCTAATCGACCCGCCAGAAACATTACCAGATGGGGGGCTCCTTCGAGGCTGGAAAGACCCTAATTTCCCCCTTCCCGCTCCCCTCCCTCATTTAGTCCCTTGTCTTTCTGCAGCGCGCAGCCAATGGCAAACAAGAGCCCGAAAGCCACCAAACATGAAATCGCAGGCAAAGGTGCTGCGCATAGAGAGATCGCTCAGGGCGCTGCTAATAAGAATAAGAATATTACCCCAGCAGCACGCAGCCTGCCTAAGTACCCCTCCCCTCGCTGACCCACCCACACAAAGTGCTCAAGCCATCTTGCCAGAGCAGCGGAGCTTGCACGAACGACCCCTATGAATAATACGGTGGCTTCGCATCACGGGGAGCGAGGAGGAGGGGGAGGCGTGGGCATTATATGGCATGTTTTCCCTCCTTCCTGGAGTCCCCTCGGCGATTGCACCCGCCCCGAGAGACAGCGCGTCCTCGCCTCCCCCCGCTGTTTGTGCACGCTTGCAGGGGAGCGAGCTCGGAGAGGTTGGCCCCAGACAAGCGAGGCCGGGCGTTATTTGTGGCGCTCGGCGAAGGGGTCCGAGCCGCTGTCAACAACAGTGGTGACTAGGGGCAGAGCGGGAACACGCGCTCAGGGCCGGCGCCCATCAAACTCCTGAGCTCCCTCTTTCTCGTCCCCAGCAGCAGCAGCCCTCTCTAAACTTGTCCCTGTGTGTGCAGCCAGGCTCTCTCCTCCTCCCTGCCTGTCCCTCACCCAGTCTCTCCTCCTCCTCCTCCGGTGAGTGTGAGAGCCGAGCTACAGCTACTATCTAATTGAGGCGCTGGGATTCCTCACGTGAGAAGTTGATTTGTAGTTTGAACACGTGGCTCATTCAAAAAGCCGGAATATTCAAGTAATTTTCTTCCACTCCCCTCACCCTCCTCTCTGGGGTTTTTTTTTTTTAATTGAGAGGCGGCGCCAGCATGCACGTAGTGTGACATTTTCATAGTCCGCCTGCTGCTGCCGCTGCCAAACGGGCTTGGGGGCAAGACAAAAAAAGTAGTTTTCCCCTTCCTTTCTCCGCCCGCCATCCTGGTCCCCAAGCTGGGTGTTTCCCCCCCTTTCTCCCCTCCGCGCCCGGATCACACAGCAAACACTCCGGATTCCGATTTGGATACAGTTTTTTTACCCCGACAGACGAAGGGAGGGTGGGAGGGACTCAGGCTGCAGATCTGATTTTTTTTCACCTCGCTCTCGCTTTCTCTCTCTTTCTCTCTCCTCCATCGCATTTTATTTTATCCCCCCTCCCCACCTTATTTTGCAAGCCGAGGCTGTAAGTTGTTGGGCGTGTGTGGATTGTGTTTTTTTTTTTTTAACGAACAAGACCATGAATAAGCTGTACATCGGCAACCTCGGCGAGAGCGTGAGCCCGCTGGACCTGGAAAGTCTCTTTAAGGAGTCCAAGATCCCTTTCAGCGGCCAGTTTCTGGTGAAGACGGGATACGCGTTCGTCGACTGCCCCGATGAGAACTGGGCTATGAAGGCCATCGAAGCACTTTCAGGTGAGTCCCTCCGGGCGCTCTCCACCCCCGGCCCCCTGTACCCTCCACGCCGGCCCCGGGCACCCACCCCCGCACCTCTCGCCATCTGCTTCCTGCCCACCCACAGAGAGGGTCCCCCCTGTCCCCCAGCTTCTCTCCCCCACCCATGTGACCCCCCCTTTACCTCGCCGGTTCAACCCGAGGGGGGGGGCGGAATCTGCCTCTGCCCCTTTCCCTGCCAAGGGGATGGGGGCGAAGCGAGAGCCGGCTCCCCGGGCCGCGCGGGGGCTGTGTGTGCACGGGCTGCAGGCGGCCGGGGCTGGGGGGCTGCGGATCCCGGGCACGCCGGCAGGTAACGTGCTCGCTGCCGTTTGACACCCAGCCGCCTTCTGGCCTCCGCAGCTCCTCGCGCCCGGGGGTTACGCTGCAGCCATGCGGGCTGTGGGAGGGGGCCCGGGGGGCGCTAGGCTGGCTGGCTCTAGCGGCGGGGAAGGCGGCCAAGGAGGTGTTCCTCTCCCACCCACCCCCGCTCACAACAGGCCAGGGCAAGAGGCAGCAGCCTGGGCCCAGAAACATACCACGATGTGGCTCCCCTATACCCCCTCCCGCCCCCGACGGAAAAGCCTGGCTTCTCTACGAGCCTCCCGGGAATTGGGGGTGGGGGAGTATTTGGAGGGGGGAGGCCATGCGATTTAATGTTTGCATGGTGCGAAGGCAAGGCTGGCGATGGGGGGTGGGGGGGGAAAGTGAGCCCTGCTTCCGGCATAACGTGCAAGGACGGCGGGGCGGACGAGCCTTGCTCTGTATATACAGCGCGCACCTATAGGCGTTCTTGGCCCCGCATCTCCTGCCCAGCGTGTATCCCCGGCAGCCAGGCTGCGGGCTTGGCAGAAGCCGCCTTCTGGGTGCACTTGGAAGGAGTTGGCTGGCGAAGCTCCCAGCCCCACGCGGGTTGTTGCATAGAGGCGACGCATGCTGTAGCTTTCCCTGCAGGGAAGGAGAGTAACCCAAACTTGGGAGGGAAAAGCCATCGCCCCCCTCCCCGCGCCGGCCAGAGGGGCTGGCAGGGCTCGGGCCCTAGAGGGCTGCATTCCTTCGGGATTATTTATTTCGCTTTCCCTTTGACTGCCTCTCCCGCACCCATCACCGGTTGCAGGAGCCAGGCCGCCTCTCTGCCTCTACATCCTGTTTTTGTGTAAAATGTAATGTTGCCTGTTTAATACGGTTTGCAGAGGCTTCAGGGGGGAGGTTCCCAGGGCTGCGGGAGTCCTTCTGAAATGCGCTCTCTTCACCCCCATCTCCCTCCAGAAAATGCCATGAAGTTTAAATTGAGGCCTGTCGCCCTGCGGGACGCGTTGGAGGTAGCCGGGGGAGGGAGGGGTGCCCTGCCCAGAATAGGCAAGCAGGGAAGACACAAGCATTTTCACACAACCTTGAAGCATTCCCAATCCCTCCTGTCTCCTCTCTTTGGGTTGAAGGGCCCAGATCAGCTCATCTGATCGAAATGTGTGTATCTATATTACAGAGCCCTTGGAGAAAATGGCTCAAATATAGGAAGAGGTCCACTTTAAAACAGCGTCATTCACTTAACTCTTCGGACAATTATTGTGCTAAAAGGAATTATTAAAATTCACGTCCTTGGCTTGTGATAGCAGCAGCATAGTGGCAAACTGCAACACCAGTTATTAATGAATAAGCTAACATGTTGCACTTTTAATTTCCTGTGCTGTTTTAAAACACCACAAATTAAATTTGGGAAAGTTGGGGAGATGAGAGAGAGAGAGAGGGAGACATTCAAACACACTTAAAAACACTTCTCCCTAATTTTGATTGTATTTGCAGGTAAAGTGGAACTGCATGGTAAACTCATAGAAGTTGAACATTCAGTCCCTAAAAGACAAAGGTAAATAATGTTTTTTCTTGCCCTCGATGACCAGTCTACCACAATAAAAAAAAAAATGCTTAAGATATGTTTGCCTTCTTTGTGGATAAATTAGCTACTTTTATTAAACTAAAACCCCACCATGATATCAGAAATAATTCCAGAATTCTACCCTTATATTTTTAATGTAATGTATTATCAGTCTGCACTGGATTTATAGAAACCAACTCTCTTCATGGAGGAAGCAGGTTGTGATTGAATGACAATTTATTAAAAAATTTAAATTCCCGAGAAGAGTTACATTTTGTGCGTTAGCAGGAAATGAAATGGGATGTTTTGAACTGTGTAACAGGCAAGCATGTGAGCTTTGCTCTGCAACAAAAAGCATCTTGTAAATATACTTGTATACATACAGTTTTTTGATCCTGCCATGCTGGAGGCTGCAGCATTTTATAACTAAGTGGTGTAAGTTTCATCTAGATTTAAGGAGGAATTTTTCTTTACTGTTTTGATCTGGCATGTACAGACATATGAGGAAATGCCGATTTCTCTTTAGTAAAGACATGATTTATGCATACTTCATGTATGTGTGTGTTTCATTTTTGCAAAGTGAGTACTTCAGGGCTCAGTAGCATGTAGTTTTGTGGGCCTGATGTGAAGAAACAATGCTCAGATTTTTGCAGCAAAGCAGACTAGTACTTCTGTACTACCTAGAGCATTGTATTCTGCTTTTTTTCCCACAAATGTTTAAATTATACTGCACTCTAGGTTTTCTAGAGAGTAATAACAAAATAGATCAAACTTTGCACTTACTTGTTCCTGCCCTCCATTATACAAACAGCCATACTTCCCAGATTAAATAACTTTATTTAAAAAGTGCTCCTAACACATCCCTTAGACTTTTACAAAAAGACAGAATTTCTCAAACAGTTGATTAAAAAGGTGTGTATAAATATTAGTTGCTTTATTGTTGGAAATCTGATTGTGGGATTAATCTTTGTTTAGCAGTGGAGGGAAGCTTTGCTTGAGAAAGTATGATTGTGGGATTTTTGTTGGTTTAATGCTAGTAGGAAAGTCTTTGTATTTATAGTGTCTGGTTAGTTTTGTTATTTGGAAACTAATGTAATATGCAGTCTTGTTTATGATGCAAGATGAATGTGTCAACTGCAAATTACAGTAGCATATATTCAACTTTTTGAATGTATTATATTGGTTAAATACATTCTTGTATACTTCAAAGGTTATTAGGGTTAAATAGAAGAAAATGCAATGGCAAATGTAGGAATTGATCAGTCTCAAAAGTACATTCCAGTCTTTGTAATATATGCCAATATAGCAATTAAGTTGTAAACAGAAATTTATTAATTTGAAGGACATACAAAAAGTGCACTGATACATACACCATTCTAAACACACTAATTTTATAATCACAAATGTAGTTTAGAAAAACTTCTGTACCATTTTTGATGTGTTTAAATGCGTATTTCCCTGCTTTTAATAGAGTTCAACTGAAAGTATAAAAACACATTGTTCTTTGTGTTGGGGTTAGGCATGTTTTCATATTTGTGTGTGAATTAGCACTTTCTCTTCTACAACTTCCTTTTTTTTTTGTTTGTAATTCTGTAATTTATTGGAAGAAATGTTATATAAAACTTGAGAGTAAAGTTAAGTTTCCAAAATATATTGTAGGGATACAGGTACATACTCATCTTTGTATTTTTATGAATATTTAGTTACCAAAATATCAATATTTCCCCTTCAAACCATATGTATTAAACATTATTTAAACATGCTGTGTCTGATCAGAATATTTTTGAACTTTTTTATAGAAAATTAAATTGCATTTCTCATAATTGAAAATAAAAATTCTTGCCTGTAGAAATCTACTTTAAAATGAATTCAGTAACATCCATGCAAAAGTAGTTTTCCTGGCTTTCCTTTGAAAACTATGTAGTATTTCCCTGGCACCAGCTCAACAAGTTTGATTTTTTCCCCCCCTCTACCATGGATCTCTCTAAGTATTGCCTAGTTGTTATGTTTCCAGAGTTACTAGATACCTTTAAAAGTTAAGCCTTTAAATGTTGAGCTAAATAAGTAATTTAGGAAAAAAGAGATTATTTACATGTGTTCAAAGTATGGCTGTAAAAGAGATGTATTTTAAAAAAGCCTGTATATCTGTACCTGGTAAGTGTGGCAAATATAGTTGTTAATGAGGTAGTCAGTCACAGTACTGTGGAGAATCCTGTGTGGTGGTGGTCAAAAGACCCACCCAGTTTGTTAGTATGTTGAAAGTCTAGGGTTAGTTTTCCATGGAGCCCAGCTTGTACCAGTGTGTTTTGTTTGTTTGTTTAAATAGATGTTACAGTAAAGAAAATTATATGGAATATAGGTCATGTCCTTCTTTTAGCATGCATAGCCGTACAATTAACAGCATGATCAAATTATTGCTTCATAAGAATAACAGCAAAAGTTGTTTGTAGTGCATTTAAATCGTTCAGTGTATACTGTTGTATTAACCTCTATAACTGTGTAGCTGCTGAGTGGGAAGTTCCTACTCAGTTTTTAAAAATATTTATTTTTGCATTTGCCTGCATTTCTCCACCCCCCCCCCAGAGGCTGGTGAGGTTGTATATGAGGGGTGAAGGTAGGGAGCTGGTAATCCATAACCTTATCATGGAAAGGAAGGTCAAGAGGTGGTGTCAGTTAGGTTTCCCATAATGTTGTGGAGTGTCCAGAAGACTCGACATTGCGAAGTGTGGTTTGTTATTCAAAGTGAAATTCTTAGACCCAGTAGTCACTGTATTCCAAACTTTATTGGACATTCCAGTCTGAAGTGGGCACACCCACATTTGCAAAAATTACCTTTATACCTGCTGTGAAAGGCAGGTTGGGGATATGGTACTGAGGAATGCCTACTGAAGCGTTAAGATAGATGCTGGGTACATTGCAACTGTAGTTGGGGTGGGGAGGGCTGGTAAAGGTTTACTTGCAAGAAGGGTGGAGATTTTTGGGTGGGAGGTGCCTGCTGTTTCATAAGCCAAAAGTTTATTCCTGATTTACTACTGAAATCTCAAGGGAATGTGAAAGGGAAATGTGGAATTTTTGCATTCAGACCTTATGAATCATGGAAGACTATTGCAGTACTTCATAGAACTTTAAGTCACTTCATTCAAAACTTGGAGAAGGCGTTGTAACAATTTTGAGTGCTAGTCATGCTTCTCAAGAGAACACAGAGCATTGTTAGTTCTGATCAACCCTTCACATTAATTTTGTTTTGAGAAACAAAAATGCAGCAAGATTGATATATATGTACACTTGTGGTGGAGCCCTTTAGGGACCCCCTTTCTGTGACTCAAGAGCAGCTGGTATCTAGTGGGGCAATGTACATGCTGCAATCTGATTATTCAGATAGCACTGATGTCACTGGTGTGATGTGCAGTTTAGCTTAGTGGGGGGAAGGGTAGGGAGCGGACACTAGCTACCTGAGCATTGCACATTGAGTCAGTCCTTTAAAATTTCTGAGAACATTCTTAAATCTCTGACAAATGTATAGACCTTCACCTAAAATTAGGATTTTTTATTTTATTTTATTTTTTGCTTTAGGGAAAGCTTGCTGTGACTATCTTTTTAGGAGCTTAAAACGTTAGTTTACACTTAAAACTCAAATATTATGGTACTAGTGAGGCACTTTTCTAGCTGGGAGGATAGATACTGTTCCACCTCTGTCTCTCTTGCTTTGTTTTTAAAAACAAATCCTAATCTGATGCCTTTTAAAATATATATAATTTATTTATTTTGTGGTAGTGGGGGAGGAATGATGAGGTACAGCAGATAGGTCACAGTCAGTGCATTTTAACCAGTAATTTTGGCCACTAGTAACTCTGTTACAGGAAACCTAAATAAGCTTCTAATTATACTTCACCTAAAATCTCAATTAATGTGAAGTTTGGTTTGAGAAGAAATAGACCTTTTTTAAATAAAATTGTTTAGTGAGATGCATATGAGCTTCATACTGTCAGTTGTGGATTAAAATTTGAGTATAATTTTAACATGAACATGGTATATGTGTTGGGAGCGAGGGGATGAATGTCTTATATCTGAAATGCTAAGGGGTCATTGAACTGTATGTGGTGATTATACTCCAAGTGATCAGATTTTTAAGTTAGGGACGCAATACTTGTGGATTTTTGTTTTTGGTATAGTATGTGACTATAAGGCAGGGATAAGAACACCATGCTAATGTCACATGGGGTTAGTACACTGTACATAAATACATAAAATTGCAAAGTACAGAGCACTTTTTTGTTTTATGACATATTAGTGATCTGTTCGTTATGCTCAGTGTCTGTTACATGGAGGGGCTGGAGCACGTGACTGAATATCTCACATGGCTCAAAATGAGCGAGAATCTGTTGCAGGAATTAGGAGTCAAAATTCTGCTTAGCAAGTCTGGTTCTTAGTGCCTCATATCTACATTTGTTTTTGCAGATGTGAATAGTGTTTTTTTTTTTTTTTAAGGGAAGTTAATTATTATTAATGGTGGAAAACATAAATTTGGCCAGTTGTTGTGGCATGCAGTATGTAGTTATAGTGAGTATAGATTATTATTTACCCAGTTTATGGATAATTATATTGTGGGAAATTGCATTTTTGTAGATCCTAGATTAGTATTCTCACAATAAGATAGAGGTGCACATAAGATCACCCGTTTTTTCTCTCTCTTAAAGTGGGGTGAATTATAAAAAGCACATGGCTCTTTATTTAAATTTTAGGGTAAGCTTTAAATGTTTTTTCCCTCTCAGCATTGTAGACCTTCAACTCTGCAGGCATGCTAAACTTGAATCATTTTAAGTAAAGCATAATTAAAGGACTGTAAAACATGGTCAGAGAGTGGTTAATCAGCTTTTATTCTATATAGTAATTAAACTCCCTGAAAACTACAGCAGTGCTCTCTACATGGGGGTACAGCTTGAGGCCTTTCAGAAGCTGAAATTATTACAGAATACAAATGCCTACTTCATAAGTGGTACTTTGCATAGAGAACGTTACTCCTGTGCTCTAGAGTCTTTCCTTGCTTCCAATTAGTTTCTGGGTGGAGTTTAGGGGATTGGCATATAAATCCTTAAATGGTTTGGGACTTGGCTACACAAGAGATTGCAACTAGGAGAGGAATCACAAAAAGAGACGTAATCAGGGGAGCAAATATACCCCCAATTTAGAGGATATAGGGAGCTTGGTGGCAGAGTATTTTCTGTGGTGGATCCTCAACTTTGGAAGTTGCTTCCTTTCTTGGTCCAAAGAGTATCTTTTTTTTTTCCTTTTGGCCTTTTGATAAGGCAGTGTGTGACAGCATAGAGAGTGGATAGATGTGTTATGATTTGCTGTTTGGGCAAGTATGGCGTGTCAGGTGCAGAAGACTATTGGGGTGTGTCTATACCGCAATAAACACTTCTGGCTGGCCTGTGTCAGCTAACTCAGGCTCATGGGGCTGTAAAATTGTGTAGACATTTGGGCTCAGGCTGAAGCCCAAGCTTTGGGACCTGAAAGGGGGTAGGGTCCCGGAGTCTGGGCTCCAGCCTGAAGTCAGATGTTTACACCACGGTGTTACAGCCCTGCAGCCCAAGCCTTTTGAGCCCAAGTCAGCTGATATTGACTAGCTGTGGGTGTTTAGTTGCAGTGTAGACATATCTTTGGTACGTTTTGTGTATTTAACGCTTTGTGTTGTACGAGCCATGTAGGCTGTGTGTTAGCCATTCTAAAAAAATGGTAAAGAAATGAAAATAAATTGAAATTGGTTACAAAATATTAGATGTTATGAAGCAGAAATAAAGAAATTGCTTTTCATTTTTCTCTGAGAATAAGACATAGGAAGATTTGTACACAGTACAAGTATTTACAAAAAGTTGAAATACAGTTCCATAATACTTTCCCAGAAAACCTCAATGTATTCTTTCAATTTTGTGCTTTCTAAATTTCTGTATACATAAAAATCTATTCCTGTATCTGTGAGTCAGTAAATTCTTTGATTGTCAAATCTGCATAAAGCAGTACATAGTAAAAACTGTGAGTTAACTGCTGATGAAAACTGGTATACAAATGTCTCTTTTGTTCCTGCCTCACTTTTGAAGGAATCAATATTTTTTGGAAAACTGGCTTTGTCAAGTGGAATATTTAGGACGTATATTTAAACCTGAGGCTAAAGGGTCTACTTGTGTATTTTGCCAGTTATCAAGCATATATATTTTTCTGGCCTTCTATCCTATGGTTGTTTCTGTGTGTGAGCCTTCCTTTTCCTACCTAAATAGGGCAAAAGGTTTCAAAAAGAGTTGCAGCATATAATAGAATGTCACGTGGTCTTACATTGAAGCTTGTGATGTGCTGGGATGGAGGTGGTAGTAAGTAGTTCCATGCTTACCTGTGTCTGTAATTTCCAATCTACCTGTCCATTTAACCTGCCACTGAGGCAACTTCTATTTCCTTTTCTCAGTTGATCTACTGAAAGGACCATTTTGGCTTTTAAATACTGTCTGTGCAGTAAAACTTCTGTTTTACTTTTGGCAGGTTAAGACAATTTTCACAGCTTTTAAAATCTATTTAATCACAGTCATCTTTTTTCTTTAACCCACTTTATTAGCAAGTTAAGATGCAAACTAGTTTGCATATGTTTATTATTTATCTTAATGTTGAAGTAGCTATGTATATTATGAATCAATTTCTGTAGGCTGCTGGAAATAACCTGCATTATGGGTTTTATACCTATAGTACTTTAGTGTCAAATGAATGATGTTCCCCTACAGAAGAGGATATTCATCATATGTTTACAATAGAAAATCTATAGTATAAACTAAAACACAGCACACTTGTATTCGAATCACTTTGCAAAAGCTAGTTCCCCTTCAAAATGGTTATTATGAGAAAGGTCTGAAATACAGAATGTAAGTTACCTTGTGTTCTGTATAGTTTTCTTTAGGAATCTTCCCTAGCCCCCTTTCTGTTTGCATACCTACTGCTATTAGATGTCGCCTCTTTATTTTAGGTGTAGTGGGGTTGTACTCAACTAAAAAATGGCCTTCTGTAAAGATATATTTATGATTGCTCAAAATAAGATGCTCTTTTCAAAATCAAGAGTATTTGGTTCTAACACTTGGGTGGAGAAGTAGTTGTGTTTTATAATCATAATTTGACAAGACCATAAATTACGAAAATTATACAAAGAATAATTCATTTTTCAATTAGGAAATGAAATATTAAAATGTTCAAACATGAAAGGTGGGAAAGGACTTCAGTTTCTATTTTAATCTTTACATTTTGGTGTGAGAAGTGCTTGTGATCATGGTATTTCAAAACAATCAGACAATAATATGCAGAACAATGTTTCAGATAAAATGCCTTTTAATCAAGATTACATCACAATGAACCACTTGCTATTTAAACAGAAAATGGTTTAGTGTCTAAAGAATTTTATCAAATTGGTTAAATTTCCTTTCTTCAGTATTAGTACAATTGGAGTTGAATATTCACTTTTGAAAGATTAATTTTCGTGCTCAGCTGAACTTTTGGAATGCTATTTTAAGATATGTAAATCTACCTTATGTATCTAATCTTTCCCTCCTGGCAATAGCTGGTTTTATTGTTTTGGTAAATAGATGTTACTCTCATATTGTGTATATGTAGGTAAAACTGAAAAGTGGTATTTGTTCATGGTGAACTCTGAGAGTTCTAAAATATACTAGTGCATGTCAAGTGTGAATGGAAATTCTGGTTATAGCAAACCTGCACTTACGGTGTTCACTGTATGTCTACAAAACTTGGTTTTAGTTGTGTTCAGTTTAAGTGTTCAGAAAGGCATTTATCTGAAATCTTAGCCTAAAAAATTTAGTTTTAAACTAAATCGGAATAAAGCTTTTAATGTTTCACTGTAATCATTCTACATTTATGGTATCAAAAAGGAATTCTAACCTGTTAGATATAAGCAAGGCTAGAGGACTAGTTAAAAGAAAGAGTGACACACAAACACTATATAACAATTCTCTCCTCATGGGATCTGATCTTACAAAACTTTTTTCACCTATGTAGTCTTCAAAAGTCACATGAAGGCTTTTAGATGAGTATGAATTTTCAGAATTGGGTCCTAACTTTGGGACTGTTACTGCACAAGAAATTTAGGAAAAGTAACCTGAGTTTAATTAGGATTTGTCTCCCCTCCACTTTTTTTTTTTTTTTTTTTTTTTTTTAAGTTTAAAGTGACATGGAAGTTTATTTTCAGGATGGGGCTGTTTGCTTACAAACAGACAGGTTGCACCTAGTTAATGAACATTTTCTTTTTCTACTTTTTTAGAATAAGAAATATTCAAAATTAACATTGTTTAGAAAGGAAGAATTTTTATCTGTTCACTGACTTTCTTTAGCTTCTGAATTTAAACCATGCTGATATCAAACACTCTTGTTTTGTAATTGCCCTTCTTTACTCATGTGAGTAGTAAAGAATGTAAGTATAATTCTGGTGGAAACTACTGGAGGAAATTTCCTGTGAAAGTTCATTGACAATCTGAATATATCATGGCGGCTGTTGCAGCACTGAAATGGCAGAAGGAAACTTAAAAAAAATCTCTTGTCTTTTGGAATCATATTACTCACTTTGAAGTTGCCTTCCAAATGTCTAGTTGCTAATATCACATGTACTGTCCACAGGCTGACTTCTTGCTGTATGTGTTCTCTGTTGCTTGTGTGAATTACTGCAGTATAGAACACTTAAGTTTATATCATCTTTCTCTTCCAGTGAGTTGATTCAGATACGTTGACAATGATAATACGCAGACTGTGGATCTTAATAGAAAAATTTAATATTCCTGTGTGTGGAGAGAGCTTTCCAGTGTGTGTTCCTTTTGTTAGTGTAAATTTTGTTAAATTTTCTTAAAGCTAACTAGTGAAAACAATTCAATACTAAAAGTATCTTACAGCAATGCCAGTCAGTCTTACTGCTAGTCGCTAAAAAGCAAGAAAATTTGTTAAACCAGTGTATATGGCATGCTTCACAGAAGTGATTTTTAATGAATGTTAAGATATTTCCCCCAATTGTATAATTCACTAACAAAGAGCTAAAATTTGCCTTAATCAAGCAAAATTCTATTGAAGTCACCAGGAGCTTTCTTGATTAAGAATGTCAGAATTTGGCCCTAAAAGAAGCCATTTTTATTTAGCAGTTGTACATAATTATATTTCATCATATGTGCAGAAGTTCTTAACCCAGAACACTTGTAAGAGAACCAGTAATCTTTCTGCCAGGTTGGACACTTAAGTAAACATGTATAGATTTAGATTTTTATTTCATTTGAATTGTGTGTTACCAGAAACTAAGTGTATAGTTGAGCATACAGTCTGTATATTTGATGATAATTAACATGAGGGGATCTGGAAGTCTAAGTCTGTATAGCAGAAAGCAAAAGTTATAAACACTAAATTTTATTATAACTCAGACAAGACAAATGAGAAGTACAACAAAGTATAAGCAGGTGGCTGCCTTTCTAATAGATATGGTAATTATTTTTCTTAATTTATGTTCTATCTGCCAAACTGATAATTCTCTCAAAACTCCTGATCAGTTTAATCCCACTTCTCAAAGATTCAATAGCAGAGTGATGTAACAAGGTCTCATATTGTGAAGACTCACTCTTACAAAAAACCAGACAAACATTTAATAGTATACTAAGTATTATAACATCCCCCTCCCCCATCTACAATTTTCTAAAGTATGGAAGTATGATATGGTACTTGAGTGTGTGTTATTGGTTCATTTATTCACTAAGTACCCAAATTTGGTGATCCTCAGAGGACTTCCTAGCCATTAATGTAAATTAGTAAGGTTCTGCTCTACTTCAGTAACCTTATTTTAGGTTGATTATTATGTGCACATTGGCATAAGTCTACCTAATTACAAAAAATATGCATTTTTGGTAGGTTTGACCAATACTCATTGTAGTAGAATTTGCACAGATTGTCTAAATATCTATGTTGGGGCATTTGGCCACTGTTTGAACCAAGAAACAGTGTTTATTTTGCTGCTTAAACACTCTGAAAACCTTGCATTTAGTATAGAAATGGAAAGTGCACTCTAGTATAACTTTTAACTTGTGTGCACTCATACTCACGTAGCTACTCTATTGGTCCACTGTAGAGTGCCACTAAAACTGAGTCATTGTCAGCTATATGGGACAGTACTGTTAAGAATGTTTCAAACACAGAACAGTTGAATAAGCAACAGCAAATTGTTTGCCAAAATAATAATGGCAAAGGCTCTAGAACTAAAATTAGTATGTTGACTCCTTTAAGTATGTAGACATTGGCTAGTAAAGATAACTTTACGTGTGTGGGGTTTCTTCCTGGCTTGTTAGTAGAAAGACCCACAAACTAATATCTTTGACTTTCACTTCGACAAATATTTTTAATGTACATTGCCTTTTGTCCCTGCCTCCCCCCACCCCCACGTTTACATCACTGTGCAGATACAGTCCAATTATTGCAAGTCTATACTGGTGCGTGCATGGGATTAAATCCAGTGATTTAGAATCCGGGACGCTACTTTTGAATTCATGATCAGTAGTAGAGGTCCATCTTACTACTTAGAGCTACAGACAGCTTTCTGGTCTATACCAGTGGAATGTTTTGAACCACAGGTTTTCAAAATTTTGACTCTCTTTAACTGTTGCAGGTTGCTTGAAATTATGTGCAAGGTCATGTGTCAGCAAGGAGTTCTGTTGAATAACCCTGACTTGCATCATTATAATCATTTTGGGCGGAACCTTAGGAAAGTTGGGCATGTAAGATACTGTCAAAAATGTAGTGACACTTCAGCATAGAAAGTTCCTACAATCCTGAAAATGTAGTGGGGAAGGAATGGCTTAGAATGGGGTCTAGTTTTCTGAATACCAATATGGGTGCTCTGTCACAGGCAATATTTCGACTTAAACTAGATAAAGCTCTTGTGAATATTCACTTAAGGAAAATCTTGCCTGGTTCTAAGGGGCTGATTAGAAGATCTGACCCTATTTCTTCCATCTTTAACATACAGTTCTATGAACTTTACTTTTGCTCTATAGATAACATGCATATGTTTGAGAACTGTGTACTCTATTAAACCACTTATTTTGGAGTTTCTCTGTCTTGAGGTTCATAACTATAGTTCTACTTATTGCTGCTAATTTGATTTATATTGTCTTGTTGAGTACTTGGAGGAGTAGGCATTCACTGTTCTGAAATAAACTAAATCTTTGCAGTCTTTTTGTTATGCAAACTAATGTAGAAGTTGGACAGTAACTCTAGTAAATAGTGATAATCTTATGCTTGGGTTTTGAACATTTGTTAGATTCCAAGATAGCTTTCCTCATGATGATCTCGGGTAATCCTGTATTTTAGTGCTCTATTGCCATTTCATAGTTTAATGGGGCTTGATTTTGGGTCCTAACCTGTTCATTTTAGGATGAATAGCTGATTTTTTTCAAGATTTTAAATGTTTTCTGTTTACATTATTGATCAAGTCCAAGTTTCTGTCTCAAGGGAGATGGGTGGGGTTATACCTAGTGGTACAGAAAGTTTATCACATTGCTATGGCAAATAACACATCTTCGTTCATAATGGAACTACTAAAATTATAATGTGATAAAACTGTAGTGTAATTGTTGAAGAGAAATGATATCTTCTCTGTGTGGTAATATCGTTCCATAGCTATAAACAGACTCATTTTTCAGTTTTTTTTTTTTTTTTTTTTTAAATTGGTTAGTTTTCTTAAATGTGAGCAAATAGTCGTTGCAATCAGTACATTGATCTTACTTAGGTCTTTAAGTATCCAGCAAATAAAATGAGGTGCATTTAGTAGACCTACAAGTCAATAAATACAAACAACCTTAAACTCTTAACTATATTACTAAGTTAACAGGTACCAGGATAATATATTTGGCTGTGCTATACTCTGGTGAGTCTCAAATAAGGTAAAATAAATAAAACCAATTTAATTTTACAATGTTCACTGTAATTGAAAATATGTAGCAAGTCAAAAATGTAATTGATGAAGCTAAGATCAATTTCAGTGTTCCTTTTATGATTATCTTTGGGGACACACAGATATAAAGATATCATGACTTTGAATAGCGTAGTAGACAAAATAGTAGAAACATACTGTAACTTTTGACGTAGTTCTCTGATTATACAGTAGCTCACGTTCTAGGTTTACACTGTACTGTAACATGGAAACCACTTACATTTTTACCAATGCAGTATGTGGCTTAAAAAAAAGGTCAATATTTGTTATTATAATGTCTTTTTGTCTTCAAAATATATTTATTTTCAGGAAAATAGGAAAGGAAATAAGTTGTTTGAAAGTTGGTGGTGAGAGCTAAATTATCATTTAATCTATGTGTCTGATAAACTCCATAGTAATTTTTCCTACTGTTGTGAAGCCAATGGATGAAAATCTTTATTTTGTTAAATAGAATTCACAACTATTGTGTAAAAGGGAAACTTACATATTTTGTATACATGTAACCTTACTTTAATATAAACTGCTTCTGAGGGATAGCTTAAAATATAATGTAAAACTAAGTATGACTGAAGTATTGCAGAGTAATATTTTTGTGAGCAGCTGAATTTGTCAATGGAATTGAATAAAATCTGTTAGTGACACTTTTTGTAAGGCCTGATGCAAATGTTCAATTAATATCTTTAAAATTTCTGTGAGTTACAGTATTGTTTAAATCAGTGGGCTAAACAAAGCTTATGCAAATACAGCATAAAAGTAAAACACTAAATTATGATAACTTTTATTGAATGCCTTATCTGAAAAATACTATGACTAAAAATAGTTTTATATGAATACTGAAATAAGCTACCTTAAAGAAATACACTGGGGCGGGGGGGACATGATCTAGACACAAATTGTATTATTTAACTATTACAGTATAGTTAGAGCAGTCAGACACACCCCTTTCACCCCAGTGTAGGCACAAAGTGTAACTGTGTTTAGACTGGTTAAACCTTATTCCCATACAGGAAGGGTGAATAGTCTATACTGGTATAATTGCATCCACACTGGGAATTGTACTGGTATAGCTATTTTGGGGAAGTGTGTGGTGGTGGGGGCTTCTTCTTAGAATATGTGCAACATGCCTCAGGTGTCACATGACCAGGATTCATCACCAAATTTGGTCAGCTGGTTGGAGCATTAGCTTTCCCGGCCTGGGCCGGATACTGACCAGGAGTGTGACGTGAACGCTGATTCATGCCCCCAGGGGCTCCTAATCCAAATAAAAGGAGTGGGCTGTAGCCCACGAAAGCTTATGCTCTAATACATTTTAGTCTCTAAGGTGCCACAAGTACTCCTGTTCTTTTTGCGGATACAGACTAACACACAGCTGCTACTCTGAAACTAATCCAAATAGTTAGATTGATACAAAATCTTGTCTGAGGGCCAGGCCTTATTGCATAGAGATTTTATACACATTCCAGATACCTAGACCTATTAAATTGTTAGATATTGGTCATCTTGCTGAACATGAGGGTGCATTTTCTATTATTGAGGTAATAGGGAATTTATTTACAATCTGAAAGCTCTTGTTCTTTTGTCCCTTTTTGTAGGGAAAGGAGAGGCAATTTTTTCAAATGGTAGACTTAAAATAATAGAGAGATTACAGATGTGGAATAAATTCCAGGAGACTGTTGCTAATCTGTTTTTCCCATAATTCACACAGTCCACTTGAGGTTTCTAACTATAGAGAAAACTTAAGGTTAAAAATCATAATGTGATTCTGAAAACTTCTAAGCTATGTTGTTTTTGACAAGTAATTCTTAACTATTTACTATATAAAATTTAGTCTAGAGAATTATTACTTTTGTTGGTTTGTTCTACTCTGCTTTTGAGAGTATTCTGCATTTGGGGTTAGGGAAGAGACATGCAGTGATTTAAAAAAATAGATTTCAGTTTGGTGGTACAATTGAGTTGGGCTCCTAAAAGGGAGCAATAAGCTGATACTGTTTTCTCTTACAGCTATTTAGATTTTAGTATTTCGGTAATAATTTGCTACAGAACAATTACTAAAGCATTATCATCAACTAATACTAACTAAACTTGCCAAAATATATGAACCATTTATGATGCATTGGCTTGTTTTAATTTTGTTTTGCTTACTGAATTTTGTGAAGTAGCAAATAATTTACAATAGTTCGTGGTGTGAATTCATATGGTTCTACTAGTTTGAGTGAGTGCAAATAAATCTCTGGTCAAACTTGTTTAAAAAAATTAAAAACCTGTTAATGGAAATCTGCCTGGTAAATTTACCAGGCAATCTCTGCTGTTGCGGGATAGATGAAGTATAAATTCTGTTAAACTTATTCCTGTTCAGAGTTCTAGAAGCTCCACCAGTAACCATCCTCATTCCTTACTTATTCTTTCTTCTTGGAAGGTTGGAGAGTATAGGGTGGAAAGGAAGGAGGATATTTAACCGGCTTATTATTTGGTAATAATTAATCCCTTTTTTTAGAAAGGAAATATTAAATTGTGACCTCTGTCCATACAGAGCTTTATAAAACTTTAAGCTTATCTTGTTTAACCATTAAATCATTGACCTAATACACTTGCATCTGAAGAAGTGAGGTTCTGACCCACGAAAGCTTATGCTCCCAGTACTTCTGTTAGTCTCAAAGGTGCCACAGGGCCCTCTGTTGCTTTTTACAGATTCAGACTAACACGGCTACCCCTCTGATACTTGACCTAATACAGTATTTTTTAAAGGCACAGCTAGCAGAACTTAGTAAAAAGTTACTCTTGCAGTTAATTTTTATATAAAACCTCCCTATTTAAGAAACGCAAACAATGTGTGTTTGTATATCCATACAACTATACTTCCACAATGTGTCCCTATTGGCTAAAACTTCCAGTTACCAGAGGTGGTTAAAAGCTAGATAGAACTTAAAACATAGTCACTAATCATATGACAATACCTTAAACACTGTGTTTGAAGAACTGAGTGCTCTTATAAATTCTGCTTTTAGTTTTTCTTTGTGGCTAATACTTCTGTGTTTAAAAAAACAATACTTCTGAGCATTAAAAGTATTAAGATTTTTGCCATCTAGTCAAAGAAAATAATCTGAATCTGGAGCTGCCTAATCAAATTACAACTTTTCACCTTTATCAGAGGTAAACCTAACGTTAATTACAAATCTTCCAAAATGTCATTGTAAACTCTCTAGTCTCACAAACGTGAATTTCAACTGAAAATTACACTTTTCTGAATGTTCGCCCACTCTTGTTACACCACCTAAGATTTGTTTTAAGTTTAGTCTGTGCATTTTCCAGCACTTAGTTTCATTCCCTGTGTAGTCATGTAAAGTCTGGTGATCTTCCATTATGGAGCTCGTTCCAGGATCAGGGGCTTCATTTCCCATCTTTGTCAGGGTCTCTCATATAGCAACACGAGAGAGAAAACAATTTTTTTTCTGTAAAAGGAAAACAGGTTTGTGTATAACAGTGATACTCAGACCTCAGTGGTTCATTAGCCAAATTAGTGATCAGCATTACCCAAAAGAGCCACAGTAGTGTGAATTCATTGTTTCATTTACTATAGTACTATATATTCATATTTAAACAGTATGACATGAAATACTTAGTGCGTATGTCTATAATGTATATAAATAATTATCGCATCAAAATGACCAAGTATTATTTTATCAACTACAATTGGTTATTAACATAGTAAAAGCATACTGATTGGTTAATAATTTAAATCAGTGTTTTAATATCACGTGCTGCAAAGAGCCACAGAAGCGCATTGAAAAGCCGCTTGTGGCTCCCGAGCTTCAGTCTGAGTATCACTGGTGTATTAAAACAAACAACTCTCCAAACACTCAAAGAATCAAATTTGTAATAGCAAAGGAGAGAGACTAGGGTAACCTTAATTGCTAACTTGATGCTGTTGAGCCTGAAGAGCAGAATGTACTGTGACCAAGTATCACAATATCTATTTTTCTCAAAGCTCTGGATTCTGGCATCATGTGACTATGTGAGAATCTAAGATTCCATTGTAAAAAGTTTCTAGCCCTTATAATTGTGGAGAGAACCTTGAAAATGTGACATTAAAGGCTAGGAAACCAGAAGGCAAATGTATTGTTTTTAAGCCAATCTCAAGATTTTTGAACATGGGATTGGAAATACTTAGAATAGTAGGTTTAACTATAAATATTATTGCACTCATTGATTATTTAAATTTAGTCTTCAGGACGTTTAGTGACTCGTCCTTCCTGGATTAACCCCACATCATCTCATCTCACCAAAAATCCCCTCCTCCCCCAGACTTTATAACCGTGGTCAATGAGATAGATCCATACATATTTACATCAAGCTTCTAGCTGATGGGCACACAGGCAATAACTTCTCTGAGAATATCTGTGAAATAGATGTTTTGATTGTTTCTGTTCAGCAGCTGCTCTTTGAAGTGAAGTAACTTGTTGACTTTTTTAATTACAGGCATTAGTGCCTATATTTGCCTAAAAATGGCTTTAATATATGCTTAGATGACTTTTTTTCCCTCTTGAAGTGTAAAAATAGCAGAACTTGCTAGTGAAGATTGTAAATGTCTCCTTTCCTTAAACACAGTCCCTCCAAACCGGCTACAGTTTGCAGCAGAGACTTTGTATGCAAGTTTCAGCTTGGAGCCACTTCTTATGGCTGATACAAATCTGTGAAAACTGGGTTTGTAATGGAAATGCTGATGGCTTCAACGCCAGCAGCACTAGTAGGCACCACTAAAATATTTGAGGAGGTAGAAGAGCCTTTAATTATGTTGGTGTTTAAAAAAAAAAAAAAAAGTTGGGGGTGGGAAAGAAGTTAGCATTGTGTGCTATTACTAAAAGGATTAGAAGGCTATGCAGCTAAGATGATTCATAAACAATCCTTTTGCATATTTGCAAGTGTTTTTCTGCTGGCAAAAGGCATTGTGTTTGGTTTTTCATGTAGTCTTTAGGTGGACAACTTACAATGATCCAGATACGAGTTGGTGGGGAGTGGGAGAAGTGGCAAAACCTGTATAATTTTAAAGCATTCGGTCAACAAAATGAGTTTAGTTAGAGGTACAGTTGTTTGAAGAATACAGATCCTTCATCTGAGAGGAGGGTGGGGCAGGCAGAATCTAGCTTTCAATAAAAGTGAAGTTTCTCTAAAGGAGCGAGGTGGGGGGGAATAAAGGGGACTGTGGAGTAGCATCCACAGATCCATTGAAAACTCAGTGGCTGCAAAATTAAAGATCATGTTCTTACTGATGTATGATAGAACTCACCACAGCATGGTGTATCAATTTTTAAACAAGTTAAAACTCTTAAAACAGCATTTCATTATGGTAAAATTCCTGGAAAATGGAAGTATTTTTCTTTAAATAACTGAGAATTTAAATTGAAATATGGTAATAGTTGCAGTGTCTTTTAATTATTTTCCATATTAAATCTCTTTATGGTCCACACTTGGGAATTTACAAATAATGAATATACGATTAGTCTAATTAGAAAAATAGTCAAAATTATGTCTTGAAGTGGCCTTAGCTAAAAGCCTATTACCTAATTTATTTTTATAAATGTAAGGACTACAGGCCTATGATTTGACTATGCAGTGTGAACTAATTTGGACATGCTGATAGATAATAGCCTTTAGGTTTCATGCATTCCAAAGCAACTCCCACCCTCAAAAATCTAGTCTGCAAAACAAAAGGGGAGAGAGAGGCTTGGCCTTTCACACACCAAAAGATTTCTCTCTTAGAATATAAGCCTAGACTGAAACTAAATTGCTGCACTGGTGTCAAGTAGCATGGCTGGTGGTTTGTGACATAAGAATGGAGAGATATAAAACATTGTCCATATGTGTACTTCAGTGTTACTCTTAAAAATCTCGGGTAGAGAGATCCAAGCACACACAGGTATTGTGTACATCTGGGGTGTGGGGGAAACAATTGATCATACCTTGACATTTTTGTAAGGGAGAGCGGGATGTTCCTTTGTGCGACAAGATAAGGGCCACATTTTCGTCTTGAATGTTGCATATAGATGTATGCAACTCTCCAAAGCTGCTTCTGTGGTTGGGTTTGTATGCGCGAAAGGAAAATGAGACATGCATCATGTCTGAGATTAGAATCAGATCCTCAAATTTAAATCTAGCATGCTTTGAGTTTTTAAGAGATCTATCTTTGTTGAAACTTTAAAACCTTTCCTGTTCTGCATGTAGTGACGCATGGTGTTCTTAAACTGGGGGAGGGGAAGTGCGGCAGCTGTGTAACACATAACTTGTTACCTAGGCCTCCATTTGTGTGAATAACAGTGTTTTTAATCTGAATTGCGGCAGTAGGATTTGCAGTTCAAGGATGCCCCTCTCCATTAAAATAAAGATGCTATGGTGTATCTGTGTTTTAGCATTTGAGAATCTACTTGTAGTTAGCAACTATCTCTTCTTGTTGAACAATTTCATTAAACTTGCTCATCTGGTATTTTGAGGGGGAAAATATTTCATTGTTTCAGAAAAAAATTAATCTTAAATATTAACTATATTATAATGTTGACAACTTAAGTATTTGAAGCCTGTTCCCCAATATTCCTTCTGCTGGCAAGCATTTTGTTTGGTTTTATGAGCTTATGGCCCAAATTAGGTAAAATATAGCAATTATTCCCCTTATTGTGTTGTGTAGAAATACACATTAGAAATTGCTTAGCTTTTTATAGAAATAATGTAAAACTTCACTAGCCATTTGTCAGTTCTAAACATAGTTTCCAGGGTAACAATCGTGTGTGTGTGTGTGTGTGTGTGTGTGTGTGTTTTTAAAAGCTATGCAGTGTAAATTCTCCTTTTAGCAAAGGGAATTAAAACAAAACTTGGTTTTTAAAACATTTATCAGAATTGCTCATTAGGAGCAAATGAACTGGTGGGGCCACAATTTTATTTGAAACTTGTAGGTGACTTAAAATATGGAGCATTTATTCAATATCCTCATTCAAAGGATTTTGTGTTTTGCTTAATTTCTTATATGTCTTTTTAAAAAGAGGAATTAAATTTTAACTACTGTATCTTCCCAGTCTTTCAAAATCACTTACCTGACTTAACTGGCAAGCAAATTCACTGCAATATTAATTACAGGAAAAGCTATTCCATTGCTAGCTTAAAAAATCCCCTACTGTGATGTTACTTTGGTGCTTGGTGTGACTGCTTTATATTTGCTACACAGAGAATATTGTGAGTTCTTGTGAATAATTAATTTGTGTAACTGTAGAATGTGGGCCTGATTCTCCCTCTCACTGGTATGAATCAGAAGTAACTCCGTTGTCACGGTGGCTGAAACTGTTGTGGGAAGAGCATTAGGCACTGTCTAGATAAATAGAGTAGCTTTAAAAAACAAAAATCTACAGAGTGGCATTAATAACCATTTTAATTAATTTTTGTTTTATGGTTAAACAGTAGGTGTAATAAATAATTAAAAATATAAATGTCATGTTTATTTTTCCGGCAACCAGAAAAATCATTTGAAGTCTGATTTATTAACAGGAATTTGCTGTATTGGTACAAGAATCTTTAGCTTTACACTCACTGTGTCTGGCTAATCCAGTTTGAATATCTGGACAGCTTTTTAGATACTCCAGTCCTTTATTAGACCATATACTATTTGTAACAAATCTCAACTTTAAGTTTTAAAATACGAGTATTTGGTGTGTGGTTTTTTTTATTATTATTTTTATGGGAGTTGTTTGTAAAAGGCTTTGCGCACAATGGCAGTATAGAAGCAAAATCAGTTGCTGTAAAATGCTGGATATAAAGATTAGGAACTCTGAGCAAAAGTTGGAGATGTTTTTGGTATTCCTTGTAAACACATTTGCACAGCAACATCGTAATCTCCCCTCCCCTGAAAAAACGCAAACATCTATGAATTTGCCTTGGCCAGTTATCACCCAGTTCATCATACAAGAATGAGAATGCTGAAATGTATTTAAGCCAGAGATATGTGCATGGCGAGTGTTTGAGCATCTTTACCCCAAAAGAAGTTCTTGGGAGGTGAGGGGAGCAAATCATTTCAGTATTTCCTTTCATTTACAATCTCTGCTTAGCGCTGTTCTAAACCTTTAGGGTTCTCCTTGGCCACAGGCATTGTGGGTCCCTAAACATGTTTTGAATGTATCCTCATTCAGAAGTTCTTTCTAAGATACATAAAAATTGCTTTATTAATTGAAACAACGAGGAGTCCTTTGGCACCTTAGAGACTAACAAATTTATTTGGGCATAAGCTTTCGTGGGCTCGTTGAGTAATCTGTGTTACACTACTTTAAGCATACCATTGTATAGTTACTTAATAAAGAACTGCACTTTTCTCTGCCAGTGAGCACAGTGAAATCTGTAAGCATATAAAACTGATGTGGGCATAGTATAAATCTGTTCATGTATTTCTTCAAGTCACTGTTGATACTTGTATTTGGATCCAGTTTCCAACACTGCACCAAAAGTGTAATTGAAATAATAGTATTAGAGTTTATCCAGTTCTTTTCTTCAGTTGCAGTTTCAGAGGAAGTCTAATACAGGAACTAAAAAAATGTATATTTCATTCTCTCTGGTAGAGGATTGTTGTGTGTATTTTGAGAGAGAGAAATAACATACTTTTCAAAAGTTAGATGTATGTAAATTATCTGAACACCACATTATTAAGATCAGACGCATATGTCTGATTTTAATAAGTAACTAACTGTATAACTCAAGTGAACCAGAGAAATTGGTCACAATGATTAGATTTATTATAAAGCTCTATTAAGATGCCCACACACTCTTAGGTATCAGGTTATCGCCAAAAATTTCATTCAATAAGTAAAACCTTCATGAAGTTAAGAATGATTCGGTCATTTCTTTAAATCTTGGGTGACTGCAGTTGTCTTAATTTTTATAAATTAATTCATTAATAAATATTAATATAACAAAAGTGATTGAGCATGACCCAGGAGCACAATCACATTATAGTATTAAAATCTAGCATGTTATACCTTGCCAAAGAGAGCAGCATCATTTAGAAGGGATGTACATGAGCTAATGGTTACTGAAATAGAAAAATGTCTCTGGAATGAGATTGAGATTTCCATCCCCCCAGGATTGAGGCATCTTTTTAAAATGAGAATTCCATACCTTAAGCACCCTAAGTGTGTATTTTCTTGGAGAAAAGTCCTGGTCTAATGAAAGCTAGATAGTGGTGTCTGTCTCACTGAAATCAGTGACCAGGATTTGTCTATGGACCATATTAGCAGATTTTCCATGTGGTTTGGTTCATGATACTTTCTCAGAAGTTATTGAAGTAAAATTGTGTGGTGATCCTGAATGGGAGTGTGTACACAGATCAGATGAACATAATTCAATAAAATATTATTGGCACGACAAGCTGTTAAACAATGTTGCCAAAGTGTACAACAGCAGTGGTAGGTACAATCCTGTCCAAGTTTGAGCAACTGAGAGCCTCATGCATTTATCCCCCCCCATTGCTTTTGGGTGAAAAGCCTTAAACCTTTTTACTTTGAAGAAATATTTTTTGCACTCACTTTCTAGAAAGTGTCTGTGGTCTCTCTGTCACATTAGTTGCATTACGACTCTGGGTGTGGACTGAACTTTGTGCGTGTGTGTGTGTGTTCTAACTCCATTGACTACAGTACAACAGTAATGTGAAAGGATTCCACCCCTTCCCCCCAACCTTTCTACTTATATTTTTATGATCTGCATAAGAAAAACTAGATGATGTAAAAGTCTTGTTGGCAGTCAACAGAGTTGAAGTTAGGGCTGTTATGTTTGGAGCATGGCTGCTGAATGGTACAGCTGATTGTACTGACCTTACTTTAAACTTATAAGCAACAATGTGAAGTGTTCATTTAAAAAATGTGACCTTTCACTTTCACAGGGTATTAAGTGTCTTACTATTGCCATAAATTTGGAAGTGCATAATGTGAAAGATGCACCTTTTTGAGTCTAGCTTTCAGAAAGCTTTCCATCCCCCTAGATTTCCCCCATCTCCACAAATGATAGGGGATCTGGTCATTTAGGAATATGGTGCTCCCCCACAAATGCTTCTCTGTGTGGAAATAAACTGACTGGCCAAGTTAACTTTCATCAACTTTTTTTGTGTTTTAGTAGAGAAGAAAATTGAGACCTGGTAAAAGGGCATAAAACTAGATTTTTATGTTGTCTTGTGTTTTGAGGTAAAATTGAAGAAACACAGGATTTTTGTGCTAGATGAAATGGAAGGAGGGATCTATGTACATAAAATTCACCAGCTGATATACATTCAGAATAACTATTGCCTAGTTCTGTATCACGTGTTGAGCTCTTTCAGTTACATCTGCTGTCATGTGGTATATCTTGGATCCTTCTATAGCAAGTAATGACACTCAGAGCTCTCTAGTGAATTTTAATTGGAATCTACAAATGAGCAAGACTATAATAACATTCCTCACTTTTGAAGCACATTAAACAGCATTTAGATGACTGGTACTTTGCCTTGGAATGTTCTAATACTTTAAACTGTGATTACAGACTTGACTATAAAATATACATTCATCCATTCAGTTTTACTGTTGTGTTGATGAGTAAGAATATTTTGATAATGCAAGACAGTGGATCACAAAGGTAGACTTTTTAATCTTATTATGAAAAGCCTTTAACAATAAAGTTGCATGAGATTGCAAAGATTTCTCCAAATACACCTCTACCCTGATATAACGTGACCTGATATAACATGAATTCTGATATAATATGGTAAAGCAGTGCTCTGGGGGGGCAGGCTGCGCACTCCGGCGGATCAAAGTAAGTTCGATATAATGTGGTTTCACCTATAACGCGGTAAGATTTTTTGGCTCCTGAGGACAGCGTTATATTGAGGTAGAGGTGTATTCATATTTTTCACGTTGCTCCTTAGGCTGAAGTAGCTCCAGACTTTTACCAGCAGACTTTGTTCTACAAATCTTGGAAATCAAAATTCAGAGGTCTAGTTTAGTTTATTAATTATTTATACTGGAGACCACTTTTATTCTGTCTTTGTGATTGTGAACTCCACCATGAGGTGGCCAAATATGTGTTTTACCTATTTAAGAAAGTAGATTTGTATAAAATACTTCTACAGTTACATTGCAGTTGGTATCCGTTCATCTTCAGAGTTAACTTTTTTGAGAAGATAGCTATTTTAGTCAATTTAATTGCCCATCAAAAATAGATGATATGGAAGTGGGCTATTTACACAGTATGGCTAGAATACTGGGCCTGTTAATTATCTTCTGAGGGGAACCTTCACGCACCAAAAATGTTAAGGATACAACTGGAGTTTGGTTTAATACAAGGGGCCTTTTGAATAGAGTATTTCAAGATGTAAAAACTAGCTGGAAAGGTGAGTAAGTGAGGGTGAGAGAAGGTGTCAATTCTAGAAGAAATTTGCATAGAGAAAAAGAACGCTTCCATGCCATTGTTGGGCAAGAATATCCTTAGAAGTGAGCATAATCTGCTTCGTCATAAGACACTACTTGGCTATACATGTTTGTTTTATTTTTAAAAATTATTTGTTACTTTTTTGCAACATCACAAAACTTTGATACAGATCACTTTATAAACTTTAAACTTTTAAAACATTGGAAAGCAAAATAGTATGTGTTTGAGCCAGCTGTTATGTATTCTGAGGCAAAAGTGTTTCTTCAGCTATTCTTAGCCAACTAAGACTTAGTTGCACCCCATATCCCTCCAAAGGGCTTTTAGTGATTCTTTTTATGGTATAATGTTATCAATTTTCATGATTTCTTACAAGAATAGCTTAACCGGCCACATGCGTGCACACTCTACCTGAGTACAGCTAGAGCTGTGTTAATCTACACATTCTTGAGAATCCCAGGGGCTATGTGGCATCTCTGGCATTTATTTGTTCTTTTGCTTTGGGGGAAGGGAGGAGACAAAGGATTTGGCCGAGAATCTAGTCAGAACATTATTGGGCTTTGCTGTAGTACTTCAAAATAAATATTTTATTGACTAGATAAGTGACTGAAAGCGAATATAAATTTGACGTGAAAATATAGTGATTCTACTTTGGAGGCAAAAAATGTCAGGAATTCAGGTGTTAATGTGATCAGTTAGGCAAGCCCTTTAATCTCAAACCAAACCTATTTATCCAGGGGTTTTGTTTTTGTTTTTCTTTTTGCAGGGGCTGTAGAATGCAGTAAATATTTGAAGTTTCCTCTTGGAAACCTCCTGGTATAACATTTTTTCTCAAAAACAGTGTGGGGTGGAAAACTAGTATTTTGTTTATGCTTTTGTATACAAAAAGCTAGATACTCGTGTTGTGCTTGAAAAGGTTTAATGAAAATAGCTTTCAAGCTACATGCTTTTATGAAACATCACAGCTGCCACATGTAAAACAAATATTACTGTAACAGTTTGATGGATTTAGACTTACATTGGTTTTGATCTGACTTCCTCCCTTTGCACTTCATTGTTTTGCCTTTGTGTACTGTGGATCTGCTTCTGCCTAATTTATTAGAAAATATGCTTAAATGTACATTTTTTGCTATTAATGATGCTTTTTCTGTTTTTTAACTATTTTCTTTAATTCGTCTGCAGGAGTCGGAAACTTCAGATCAGAAATATCCCGCCTCACTTGCAATGGGAGGTAGGATTTCACATTTTAAAATTAAGACATCCATATCTAAAGCTGTATATTTCTGTTTCTTTCCTCCTCCACAAGACTTCATGCCTTTGCCCTTCCCTCCGCTGGCTTCACACATGCCCCATTCTGTTCTTGGGGGAGAGGGGAGAGAGGGCATGGTATCCTTTGAAAGTGTGAACAATAGAGCCTTCTAAGCAATTCAGATAACTGTCTTCATTTCTACTCTCTGAGTTAACATACATTTTTTTGAAATAGATTCTTGGGTGAATACTGACGTCCTGATTCAGTCAGTCTCTTTGACAGAAGGTTTGTCCCTTTCAGAATTTTCTGGTATATGAACTCAGTAATCTTATGGAAGTTTGGATTTAAACACTCGGCAAAAAAACTTTCAACAGCAAAACTTTAATACTAGGCCTTTTGTCTTTCAAATATTTTTTTTTTTTCCTTTCCACGGGTGGTAACATAATGGTAACTCTACAAATAGAAACTGGTTTGCTTATACAGTACAATTAAATCATCCACTCCGTCACCAGTCATTTCCATAGCAATTGCGTGTGATGCCACAAATAAACTATTGTGATTTTTACAGTAGGTAGGAGCAGGATGGGTTCTTATGAAGAGAAATCTTTGTTTTACACACACATACAGTGGGAAACTATAGTAAGTGTATTTTTCAAGTGTCCCTCTAGTCTAGCCTAGCTGATGGTAAGTCGTCATGCTGGCAGATGGAGATCCGAGTGGGTAAAGAATTAAGTTCTTACAATGTCATTCGTCTGATGAAGCAGGTTGGCCAAACCTGTTCAGTTGTCTTTCTGTCTGCAACTACTTCATCTGCAAAATATAGACTAGGTTTTGCCCTGTTCTCAATTAGAAGAATGGAGACCGGGCTCTCTCAAGTTCAGGCTCCTCATTTAGGGGTTTGTGTGCTATGAACACAGCCCTAAAAAAAGAACAGGAGTACTTGTGGCACCTTAGAGACTAACAAATTTATTAGAGCATAAGCTTTCGTGGACTACAGCCCACTTCTTTGGATGCACAGCCCTGTTCACCTATCCCCTCCTTCTGGTTTTCATTGTCAAATCTGGCAGTTGCAAAATAAGATACTGCACAACATTTTGATTAAAAAACATAAAATTATCTCTGATAAAGTTTGCAGATGGCTCAAAAACTGGGAGAGTGGTAAATAATGAGGAGGACAGGCCACTGATTCAGAGCAATCTGGACCTCTTAGGAGACTGGGTGCAAGCAAATAGTATGCATTTTAATATAGCTAAATGTAAATGTCTAGGAACAAGATGAGGGATTCTCTCTTAAGAAGATTTCGGGGTCGCAATGGATATCAACTGAACCTGAGCTGCAGTGTGATGCTGTGGCTAGAAAGGTTGATGTGATTGATGGGTGGATAAACAGGGGAATCTTGAGTAGGAATAGAGAGGTTATATTATCTCTGTATTTGGCACTGGTTTGGCTGCTGCTGGAATACTGTCTGTCTCTGGTGTCAACAATTTAAGAAGTGTTGAAAAATTGGAGAGGGTTCAGAGACGAACCAGGAGAATGATTTAAGGATTGGAAAACCTGCCTTATAGTGATAGACTCAAAGAGCTCAATGTATTTATTTTAACAAAGAGAAGGCTAAGGGGTGACTTGATTACAGGCTATAAGTACCTATGTGAGGAACAGATACTTAATGGGCTATTCAGTCTAGCAGAGAAAGGTTTAACATAGTCCATTGGCTAGAACTTGAAGCTGGACACATTCAGACTAGAAATAAGCTGTACATTTTTAACAGCGAGAGTAATTAACCATTGGAATAACTTATCAAGGGTTGAGGTAGATTTTCCATTACTGGCCATTTTTAAATCAAGATCATAGGTACTGGAACTAGGAGTGCTGGGGGTGCTGCTGCACCCCCTGGCTTGAAGTAGTTTCCGTCATACACAAGGTTTACAGTTTGGTTCAATGGCTCTCAGCACTCCCACTACAGAAATTGTTGCAGTGCCCCGATCAAGGTTTGTATGTTTTTGTAAAAGAGATGCTCTCGGAATTGCTTTGGGGGAAGTTCTATGACCTGTGTTTAATGCAGGAGCTCAGGCTAGATGATCGCAATGGTCCCTTCTGGCCATGGAATCTGTGAATAAGAATATCCATTATAGGTAGGGTGACCAGACAGCAAGTGTGAAAAATCGGGACGGGGGTGCGGGGTAATAGGAGCTTATATAAGAAAAAGACTCAAAAATCGGGACTGTTCCTATAAAATCGGGACATCTGGTCACCTTAATTACAGGTCACTCCTGTGTTTTCCCCAAGTTGGACAGTAGCCATCTGTATATCTTAGCGTTTTATACTGCCCCCATCATCATGGTGACTGAATGCCTTCCATGTAAAGACAATACAATAGCAAATTCTCTAGTGGACTTTGTGGATTCTTTGGCAATGCTACTTATTTTGGGGGTAAAAACTCTGCCTGGGAGGGTAGGGTTTTTGGCTTTGGTTATGTGTGGATGTTTTGAGGTTTTTTTAATAGTTTTGTTTTTTGGTCGGTAAGGGCTTAATGGTAGCAGGTAGTGTCAGTGTTATGCCATTCTTCAGTAGCAAACTTTCCCCAGATTTCTGAACTTTTGTCGTGCTGGCTGTGCCCAGTTCCTTGAAATGCCTCTGTGTACCTCAGTCTGTTGGTCTGAGTCTCTCTCACTAAAAGGTATATCATTACCTTTATATTTCTGACCTCACTGGTAGATGTCTGTCCTGCTTTCCCTCAACTCCTAGTATAATTGATCCCCAAAATGTTGTAACTGTTTTATGGTGACATTCTGGTTGCATTTCAGTTAAGGTGAGCATCTTTCTGTATGGGCTGTGTCTTTCCAAAAGGTTCCTAAGGCCAGGTCTACACTACAGACTTATATTGGTATAACTGCATCTCTCAGAGGTGTGAAAAATACACATACCTGAGCGATGAAGTTATATCCCCCCATGTAGACCGCTCTATGTCAAGGGGAGAGCTTCTCTCCTCATCATAGGGACCACCTCTCAGGAGGCGTTCTGCGAAGTACCTGCTTAGCACAAAGGTGGGGTGAGTTCAGTCACATAAAAAAGCTTCTAGCAAGTGCTGAAGAGGAGCATGTTCACTATTAATGGTATAGGAAGGTATAAGAGAAGTGTCCTGGAATTACCTCTGCAGTATCTTTCTCCTAAATGCTTCTGCTTCCACACACATAGTCAGCTAGACATGAGGAACTTCAGGGTCTCTGTGTGTGAATTAGATGTTAAAAAGGCAAAGTTTAAATTCATTAGACACTTCGGGATTGTCTTCATGTACAGCACTACAGTTAGTGAAGATGCTCCTACATCAGTGGGAGAGCTTCTCTCATCTGTGTAGTTACCACATCCTGGTGCTAAAAGCTCTTGCAAGAGCTCCCTTTGAACTCTGTTGGAAGGGTCTTGGATTTGTCATCCTTAAAACTGCCTTTCTTGTGGCCACTTGCTTGGTGGGGAGAGTAGGAAAACTTTAAACCCTTGAGCAGGGATCCCTGCCTGTCTCTTTATAAGAACAACCTCTTTGCATGACCTTTCTCTGTAGCCCTGTATGCTGCAGCTGGCTACTGCCCCATGCCCCAAAGTACCCAGTGTTTCTGCTGAAGATGGGCATTGCTATTCAAGTGCCCACACTGTGGGCTGGCATAACGGATGATGGAACAATTTTACCTATTTTTCTTATAGTCATTCTGTGCTAATCCATTTATTTTATGGTTCTTTTGTTGCATTGGTAGAGTTGGGGCTGTTTTAATTCTTTATGTATTGTTTTGAAAACATTACATTATATTGCTGGCAAAGTCTCTAACCAGTCAGTCCTCGTAGAGAGAAGGTGTCAATGTACAAAATCTTTGCTTTTTCCTGTCTCCATATGCTGGTGAGAGAACTCAATCAACTGCTTGCACTGGCATAGAGGGACTTGGAGAAACCAGGTTACAAGGTAAGAAACTAATATTTGTGTGTGAATTAGTATGTTTCTAATACTGTTGTTTTAAGGAGGTTATCCTATATTGTTGTTTTCTGCATTAAAGTCCTCTTTCAGTTCCCTTGAAAGGAAGGAACTCTGAGGGATTTTAAAAATAGGGCTGCATTTTATATAAGAGAAACCAGACCAATGTATCACTGTATTGAATGGTCAGTGAACACGTTATACGCTGATGCCTTGTAGTTTGTTGGTAATTTGTATTGTGGTGGTACCTACAGGCCACTGTCAAGGGCCCATTGTACTAGGTGTCCTCTCGCATTCCCCTTCTCGTACCAAATAGGTGCCCCAAAGAGCTTACAATCTTATTTTTTTAAATGCAGGTCACTGTTTCACGAGGAGCTTGGTAATCTGTTTTGTGCTAGGGAGACTTGGCAGAAAACTATATGAATTTGTGCGTTTAGACAAACACTTGAAAATAGCTTAAATGAAGTTTATTGCCTTTTGTCTGAATACAATGGATTTACACATTTGAGGCCACAATCTGCCCAAAATCAGGTCCTGGCAGGCCAGATCTTAGTTTTGCCTCCTCACTATACCATGTTGGTCATAGATCAGATTAGACATCTCAACAAAAATATGCGACTGTTTAACCTGAATGTATGAGTGTTAGCATTAAACAACATTTATATTATGGTAGCATCTTCAGACCTCAACAGATTGGGCACTGTTGTGGTAGGCGTTGTACAAATCTCAGCTCACTCTGGAATCAAGGAAGGAGAATGACTTGTGGCTGAGCTTTCAGTTGTCTCAGTTGATGGTTTACTCTTGGAAGACTAGGATAACAAATATCTTTACTTGCATTGTAACGTTTGAAATTAACCGAATTTAAGATTTTTTTTTTTTGAGATTCTTGTTTTTATTATATGGTATCATCATGCATAGTATTAAAGTTCCTGCCACAGTGTCAACCCTCTTCTCTTTATTTGGAGGCATTAAAATGAATAGTGAAGGATAAGAGTTGTCACTGAGTTCTTAGAGAAAATCACTTGCTGAGAGGCTGCTGCACAACTCTGGTGGTATCAGATGCTCTGGGAGGCAAAATGTAAGATTTTACTGTTATTTTTCATTGTTTTTGAACTGTCCTGCTCACTAGTGACAAACAAGAGGGTCTCCAATGTATGCAGCGTCTAAGCCATAAAATTTCTGTAGAAATTTTAAACTTGGATGTTATAAACAAGGTAACTTTTTTTAAACGTGAGCCGAATGTAAACTTTTATGTTGTCTTCCTGAAAACTTCAGTGCCTCTGTTGCTAGTAGCTTTACTAGGAAGCAGCAGAGAAATTTCAAGTCCTTGGGCAGCTTGACTTCTGCTTCTTTAGATAGCAGTAGTGAAACTGTTAAGTGTTAGGTCCATTCCACACAGCTACTTGGGAGAACTATCAATAGGACCCCAAAAAAGGAAGCTAAGAGAGTGACAGAATAAGGGATCCATTTCTCTTTATCTTTCCCTTTACAGCAGTCTAGATCAGGGAGAAGAGAGAACTTCTTGACCCTTCCCAGCACTTATTTTTTGGATTTTCATGTTATTGGACATCTACTAGTTTAGTTAGGCTGATACTTAGGGCTTGTCTTCACTACCCGCCTGGATTGGCGTGTAGAAATCGATTTCTCGGGGATTGAATTATTGCGTCTTGTCGGGGCGCGACAGTCGATCCCCGAATCGACGCTCATACTCCACCAGCCCAGGTAAGAGTAAGCGCCGTTGACGCGGGAGCCGCGGCGGTCGATTTGCCGCCGTCCTCACAGCGGGGTAAGTCGGATTGGATACATCGAATTCAGCTACACTATTCGCGTAGCTGAATTTGCGTATCTTAAATCGATTTCTCTCCCCCCTCCCCCCAGTGTAAGCCTAGCCAAAGACAGAGCTACCCAGCAGAGTCCACACACAGCAGCTGGGTAGAAATCCAGTGCCTTCCCTCCTGGACATTACTTTTCTGCACATGTAGCAGGGATAGTTCAGAACTGATGGTTACAAACTCCTTAATGTGGGGGAACCCTTTCTCCCTTAGATTCCCTACTGGACGGTCTGCTTCCTGTGTGGAATGTTGTAACTAATTCTGCAGTCTCTGGAAAATTGTAATATAGCAGGATTTAAAGCAGAGAATTAACTCCTACGCATTAATCTCTTTTGGTTCAATTTTATAGTTTTTCATCCAAAAAGCCACAGATATTTAATTTGTTGCCAGAGTGCTAATGTTAATGGCAGGCAAACAGACTTTGTGGCAAGGGCAAGAAATCTTCTAAATTCCATGGACGAGGCAAAGCCACCTTTTGTTGTTTGTTATAGGTTGCATCTGCACATTATGCAGGCAGGGTACTTTTAAGGGGAGAAGTGAAACTGAAACACGAGTGGTAGAGACACCTGTCCACCCAGAGTTGTATTAGTTCTGCTTCCCTTAGTCATGTATGCATTGCTTCATTGCCTTTCAAGTCCAAGACCTGTCACCCTTACTCTTGAATTGTTGCCAGAGGTTTGCTGTGGATAAGTGACAATATCATACCTATTTTTAAGAAAGGGGGGGAAAAATGATCTCGGAAACTACAAGCCCGCTAGTTTGAACTGAATTGTATGCAAGGTCTTGGAACAAATTTTGAGAGAGAAAGTAGTTAAGGACATACAGGTAAATGGTAATTAGGATAAAATACAATGTGGTTTTACAAAAGGTAGATTGCACCAGACCAACCTGATCTTCTTTGAGAAGATAAAAAAAAAAAAATTAGTTAAGACAAAGGAAATGTGGTAGATCTAATCTACCTGGATTTCAGTAAGGTATTTGATATAGTTCCACATAGGAGCTTATTAGTTAAATTGGAGAAGATGGTGATTAATATGAGAATTGAAAGGTGGATAAGGAACTGGTTAAAGGGGACTACAAAGGGTCATGCTGAAAGGTGAATTATGAGGCTGGAAGGAGGTTACTCTTGGAGTTCCTCAGGGATTCGTCTTGGGACCAATCTTATTTAACGTTTTCATTCATGACCTTTGGCATAAAAGGTAGGCGTGCACTAATAACATTTGCAGATGACACAAAGTTGGGAAGTATAGCCAGTATGGAGTTGGATGGGAATATCATGCAAGAAGATCTGGAGGACCTTGAAAATTGGATGAAATTTAATAGTGCGAAGTGCAAGGTGCACCTCGGGACTAACAAAAAGGGTTTTTTGCTATAAGCTGGAGACGTAGCAGTTGGAAGGAACAGAGGAGGAGAAAGACCTGGGTTTATTGGTTGATCATAGGATGACTGAGGTGCCAATGTGATGTGACCATGAAAAAGGCTAATGCAGTACTAGGCTGCATCATAGAATATCAGGGTAGGACCTCAGGAGGTCATCTAGTCCAACCCCCTGCTCAAAGCAGGACCAATCCCCAGACAGATTTTTGCCCCAGATCCCTAAATGGCCCCTTCAAGGATTGAACTCCACATTTCCAGTAGAACAGGGAAGTATTATTACCATTATACAAGGCACTGGTGAGACCTCATCTGGAATAGTGGGTGCAGTTCTGGTCTCCCATGTTTAAGAAAGATGAATTCAAACAGGAATAGGTGCAGAGAATGGTTACTAGGATGATCAGAGGAATGGAAAAACCTACCTTATGAGAGAAGACTTACGGAGCTTGGTTTGTTTATCTCAGTGGTTGTCAACCTATTTACCATTAAGGGACGCGTATGCCGAGTATACCTGCATGGCCCTGAAGACGTCACATGAGACATAACTCTGTGCTGATTGGGTCGCAGGTTGAGAACCACTGGTTTAGCTGAGCCAAATGAAGGCTGAGGTGAGATATAATTGCTTTCTTTAAATACATCAGAGGGATAAATTAATTTAAATAACTCCTCTCCCTTCCAGGTAAGTGCCAATGTTGACACAGGAACAAATGGCTATAAAGTGGCCATTAACAAGTGTAGGCTCGCAATTAGGTGAAGGTTTCTAACCATCAGAAGAGTGAAGTCCTGGAACAGCCTTCCAGGGGGAGTGCAATGGGGGCAAAAAACCTAACTGGCTTCAAGACTGAGATTGATAAACTGATGATGGGGATGGTAGATGAGATTATCTACAATGGTATGTGGCCCATTAGTGACAGCTAATAGCAAAAATCCCCCGTGGCCAGAGATAGGGCATTAGATTGGGAGGGCTATTAGTTACTACAGAGAATTCTTTCCCAGGTGTCTGGCTGGTGGGTCTTGCGGACATGCTCAGGGTTCAACTGATCGCCATATTTGGGGTCAGATTGGCAAAGACCCTGAGGTGTTTTTCTTTCCTCTGCATCATGGGCATGGGTCACTTGCAGGTTTAAACTTGTGTAAATTGTGGATTCTCTATAACTTTAAGTCTTGAAATTATGAATTGAGGACTTCAGTAACTCAGCCAGAGTTTATGGATCTATTACAGGAGTGGGTGGATGTGGCCTGCAATGTGCTTGAGGTCAGACTAGATGGTCATCATGGTCCCTTCTGGCCTTAAAATCTGAATCTATGAATGTGTCTATTGTATTCAAAAAGAAAAGGAATAGTGGAGCTGGATGATTGAGATCCTAGACTTTTCGTATGGCACCACTTAAAGGATCATGTATTCTCAAAGCATGGGTAAATAATCTCTAAAATGAGAAGAATGTGGACAGAAGTTACTTTTTTAAAAAAATACTGTACTGCACTTGATTTCCTAAAACATCTGCTTCTACTGACTTCTCTTCATCCTACAAAAAACTCTAAAATAGTACAAGTTACTTGTTGAAACTAAAGTCAGATATGTAGCTCCTTAGCATTTGGGGGAACTTACATACGCTGAGTAAATAAACTGAAACTAGGGTAGAGGGATTAGATGGCTCCATATAGAATTTATTGGAATCATATTCAAGAGAGGAAAACACCATAGAGAGATGGGGGATGAGGGGGAATCTGCAAAAAGAGGTGTATTTTTGGCAGGTAAATGGGATAAAAATTGTTAACTTCTTTCTTCTGTTCATCTATGAAGTTTATCTTCCTAGCCAAAAAAAAAAAGGGAAGAAAATGTTTCAGACAAGTAAATGTGGATCAGCTGATCTTTCTTAAATTTTAACAGTCAAAGCCAATCCTGGTGTGTTTCCAAGGGTGCTGTAGATTTGGAATCTAGCAGAAGCCATGATATTCAGGGAAAAGGATTTCTTCACAATAAACCAAAACTAAAGGAAGAAATGTCGAGATGGTTCCTGCAGCTCTCTGGACATCTGTAGGTCGATGCTATGCACGGCTCAGGTGGAGCCTCATGGTCTCAGACACCATCCGGTGGTTCAGGGACATCTACATCAAACGCATCACCAGCCACCGACAGTACCAGGAGGTGTGAGCTGGCGTGACATCGTTCTTCGACTACAAGAAAGGGACCAAGAGACTTTCTCCGTTGGATCATATGAACTGGAACCATAAACTCCCTAAACATTAAATCTCACCAAATGAGGGTCAATCCATCCTCCTCCTCATATCCACTCATGATAACCCACACCTGAACATAGCCATTATATGAACTTCATACCCTCATATCTCAGTGCCTGAACTTTGACCCATCAACCATTTACCCCCAATCGGGGATATTGCAGATTATGTATTCCCTGTGCCACCCAATCTTAAACCCAACTTCGCACCCCTCCATAATCGGTGTGTTATTCCCTGATAACCAGAAACTTCTATGCTTAAACTCTGTACCATTAATTTTTTTTTAAACCTCATCTTAATAACATTTTTAAATCTATTCTTTGCCAAAGCAGACCTGGCTTTGTGCAACCAACAGGGACAAAACATTTAAAATTCATCCTTAAAATTGATGCTAATGACAATTTATACAGATACATCCACAGCCTCCCTCAAATTAATTCCACACTACTAAATGTTATCCTTCGCAAGTGGAGAGGAGGCAGTGTAGTCAGAGAAGCTATGAAAAATTATTTGCTTAGGAGCTGCAGATATCAGAAGATGATTTTGGATCCACTCTCTTACAAGCAAGTATTGGAACAATAGGATGAGATAAGCCCAGACCAGACTGGTCTGTCTTATTAAACAGTAGCTCTAGTTCCAATGTACAACTCTCCCTGGCATCCCAATTGTCAGCATGTCTAGTGGTCGGGCTGATGTGCTTTACAACAGAATGGGAAAAATTCCACTTATGCCAGGTTAGTCCTAGACATAACTCAAGGTTTACATTCTGAAAATGAATCAAGACTTTCTTGCTGTTTTGGATCTAGACGCTGCAGAAAATGCCCCCACCATTAGAAACTGTCAAGTGTGGCAATGTTAGGGAGATGCTAGCTCTTGGAATTCACTAAATATTTGAGAGAGTTGAAGTTTCACACAGAGACCCTGAAGCACTTCACTGGGACACTTATTGACCTGAATTTGTCTGTGAGAGAGATACTGTACCTGTCTGTTGCAATAGCACCATGCCTCTGAACCTTTCTGCTGATTCTGCTCAAGTAACAGCCATTTCGGTTACCTAAAGTAAATGGTATTAACCAAACTACTAATTATTGTGGTAGAAGAGTTCAAGTCCCCTGGTGTATCTACACTCCTATTTGGACAACCTATTTTTATGGGTTTTGCTACAAAGCAATCAAGTGGGCACTACTGGCACCTGGGTTAATTCTGATGCAAGAGTTGACCAAATTCAGCCCAGTCATTGGAATACAAGGAGTTCTAGGAAAGATTCAGAAAAGGACTCTGACAAGAAGAGCCTCCCCCATAAGGTCTGGGCCCACTCTAGATAATGCTTTATATGTGAGATGTTAGGAAATTCCTTCTGCGGTAATGTACTTGGACTCCTACCACCATAAGCAGGAAGTTGGAGAGGCACCTGTGCCTCCATATGCAACTTCCAGTCTCTTTGATAACAAGGGAAAAAACACATACTGGTATACACACTTTGGCTCCTTCTTGGGAATTTTTTTTTTCTCTTTCATTTAAGACTCTCATGCAGGGCACCTGGTGCCTACAAGAGAAGTTATTCCATATAGACTGCCTAGAATTGAGCAGGCAGCACAACTGGCCAAACAATGGGCAACATTATGAATAATGCACACCTCTACCTCGATATAACGCTGTCCTCAGGAGCCAAAAATCTTACCACGTTATAGGTGAAACCGCGTTATATTGAACTTGCTTTGAGCCGCAGGAGTGCGCAGCCCCGCCACCCAGGAGCACTGCTTTACCGCGTTATATCCGAATTCGTGTTATATTGGCTCGCGTTATAGCGGGGTAGAGATGTATTTTCCTAACTAATCTTGCTAATTTACCTGAGTAGTGAGTCGTCAACCATCTGTGTGGGTGGTTGAGTATTGGAAAAATTTATTCACAAATAATTTACCCAATTGATGGATGAGAGGGGAAGATTGAATAAACTATCAAGGAATACTGCAACTTGCCACAGCAGTTGGGCTCCGATTTGCCTCGTCATAGTTCCATAAGAATTCAGTTTGTATTTATTGCTTATCAGGTTGGGCCACTGTGGTGCACACACACAAACAGGGAGGGGAAATGTATTCCATGTTGCATCCTAAATCCCAAGTGCTGATAGAGTGAGTGGAGAAGTACCCAGCATCTGTAAAAGGTCAGCAGAAAATCCCCATAGCAGATAATGTGTCAGGCTCTGAGCTAACACAAGCAGGCACGGTCTCTGTCCCAAAGAGCTTACCCTTTAACGTTTATTTTTAATTACCTTTTAATGCATCAAAGAACACTTGGCTAGATTAGACTTGTACCTCATTTGCTCAGTTGTGTTACCTGAGCCTCTCTCCATTCCTTCTCACAACAAAGGTGGGAGCCTTTTCTGTCAATGGGGCATTTTTTGGCCGAGTCCTATAGGTTGTGCCTGTGTTTCATTTTCTTTAGAATAAAACAACGTTCACGCTTTCTTCTAGCTGCTTTCCTGTTAGAGATTACTCTAACTGCTGTTCATGTACTTCCTCTCCATGTATGTAGCCTCCGTAAAACAAAAGCTACAGGTGTTCTAAACTAGAATGTTTAATAAAATTTAATGGTTGCAGAGAGTTACTGTAGAGTATTGTTAAAGCCCAAACAGTACATCACTTGTTTTTTCTCTTGGAACAGCACCACCCTCTTATTGAGAGATCTCATCACTGCCATATTTTTGCCTCTTTTCCCTTCTCTTATTGACTGCTTGGACTTCTGTATTCTGGATGCAGTGTAAGAAAAAGATGTTTTATCTGTTAACTTCTCAAATGTGTACATATCCCTTTCCTGGAGTGTCTTTCTCCTTTGACCTTTATTTTGTACTGGTGTACTTTTCAAGTTTATTTGGCAAGGATAGTTGTACATTCCTGAGCTATATGTTGTTAAGGACAGCACAAAAAAAATACTAGATGAGCTGTATATCCTTCAATAGGAGGAGGATATAGAAAGTGAACAAATTTTATAAACAAATTGTCCCATTACAAATTGAATCCCTATATAGAAGAGTTTTCTATACATGGTATGCACTCCAAACTTCTTGGTGGGTGGAGAGCCATTAAACTGATGCTGTTTTTTCAAATAATAAATGTCAAAATCCTGATTCCAGGCTAAGAACATTAACACTCAGTTTAAAGGACCTCGCTCCAAGACTTTCATATTATTCACCAATAGCACTCTTCCTTCCCATTTTGGGGATTGCAGCTTTGGCTTTTAAGGGTTTTGCAGCACAAAACATGTCTTGCCATCCCTTCCCAGCCTGCAGTCACTCGCACATTAAGAACACTCTAGACATTTGTGACCCCTAATTTTTTTTCTGCCATAGACCACCACCTGTTCAGCTTATATGAGAAAGCTGGGGGTACAGTTGTAAGGCAACACTATCAGTCTTCTAAAAGAAGAGTTAAAGTAGTTTTAAAACCAAAGCGTTTAGAGTTTGCATTCTTAACACAGCACACTAGGAATCTGTCTTTCTAAAGGGTGCCAGGTTCCCTTGTTGGGGCCACCTGAAAAGTAACTATGATGTTAAGTGTGGTGTTGCTGTTGTAAAATGACTCTTGCAAAAGCATTTATAAACTAATTTCCTCAAAGTGTAAGATGGTTAGAGAAACTGCCTTTCAAAATATATTTCTATGTAAATATAATGGAATGAAATTAAGTGTCAGGGACACATTGGGGTGCTGTCAGCCCCACCCACAGTCCACTCCTGCCCCTTCCAGGCTCCGCCCCCACTGTGCCCCAGGTTCCGCCCACTCGCCCCTCCACCTCACCCTTCTTCATCCCCTGGCCCACTCCTGGCTTGCTGCGTCCCTCTTCAGTCCCCCACCCGCCTCTTCATCCTCCCCTCCCGCCACTCGCCTCTTCACCCACCCAACCGCCATTCACCCCTACGGCGCCGACTTCCCCTCTGCCGGGTGGGTGCTCGCCCACCCCCCGCCTCTTCCCACCTAAGCATCCACCCTCGCTCCGCCCCCATTCCACCCCCTTCCCCCCAGTCCCCTTCCCTGTCCTGCCTCTTCTCCACCTCCTCCCCTGAGCGCACCGCGTCCCTGCTCCTCCCCACTCCCTCCTGGAAAGCGCTAAGCACCACCAAACAGCTGTTAGGCAGCCAGAGGCGCTGGGGGACGAGCGGGGATGCAGCGCGCTGGGGGGAGGGGGGCAGAAGGAGGTGAGAAGGGGGGAGCTTTGGCTGCGATTTTTCCCCATGGGTGTTCCAACCCTGGAGCACCCACGGAGTCGGCGCTTCCCTCCTGCTCACCTCCTTACCTGAATATCTGGACAAATGGTGTCCCGATCGTACATTGATCGGGACGCAGGACAAAGGGTTAAATATTGGGACATATGGTCACCCTAAAACCAGCTCTCATAGCTCAGTAGAAAGCCAGCAGCTGGAGTTGAGTTCTCTCTCCTCTGCTGCTGTCTTCCAGTTCCAGTCTTCCTCACCAGCTTACGTGGAGCAGATAAACAATCAATGGCAGTAATTAACTTTGTTGTCACCACGTGAAGCCTGCAAGCCTGTGCAGAATGAAGGAACCAGATTGACTGAGCAGAGAAACCAAGAGATGCACTGATGTGTAGAGATTCTCAGCCTGGACTTGGTCATGTGACTTGCTGGCTGATTTTGGAAGAAAGAGGACAGAAGATGAGGAAGGAGGCACGAAGTGGTATGCTTTCTGCAGGTGCAAGGATGTTGCCAAGTAGAGCTTAGACCCACTTGCCCCTCTCTGTGAAGAGGGCAGAAGTAAAGCTTCTCAGATATATTGGGTATTCTGGGGCTCTGCAGCCTGTTGTATTGAGTACTCTATGTGTAATGAAGAGGGGATAAATGCAAGTCTCTGGGCTATATCTGGAGGGTGAATGGGGCTTGTACTGTTGAATTTCTGGCTCATGTTGGAAGAGTGAAGATATATCAAGCTCTTCTGCACATAGCATAGAAAGGACTCTGTGTTTTCTTTACTTCCGAAGGAACTTAAAATTTGCACTAGCTGTGGGTGTTACTGAATTTCAATACACATACGTGCCTGGTGGTGCTGGGGCAACATGCAGGTTTGTCAGAGGTTTCTATCTTGAGAGATCACTTGGGTCAGAAAAGCTGAACTGTGAGTTAGTCTCCCTTTCCAGTGTTGTTTTATATTTAAGCAGTGTTTAAAGCTAATCTTGCTGAGCAGTGCCTGTGAATCCTGAAACTAGTAATGTCAGAATATCAGAATGCTGGAGTGATGGGGTAGTGGCTAGTGTTTGTTAAAATGTTAATACTTAGATATTTTTATCATAATACTTATGGTTTATATAATCCTAATTCATAAAGTGAGTTATGGCGGGAGGAAGAACCAAAGTAAGAGGGGAAAATTGCAGTAAAAGTGATTTTAGGAGAAGTAAAATTCAATAGCAATGGAGTATTAAAACACAACAAAATAAATGACTTCTAAATGAGGTGTGAGCCGATAGCTCACAGATTAATCCATTACTGTATTACTAGAAACTATCCCGCACAAGGCTGAACTGTGCAGCAAAATGGAATGCCAGGCGCGCACATGAAGTATTATCTCGTAGTCAGCCATTCTGTTTAAGCATGGAAAGACTTCCACCCTGTTCCTTCTAGCGCAGGCTGCACCTGGTTTGCTTCAGTTCAGTCCCAAACCAACTTAGCTTGCTTGCGTCTGTGCGAGTGTGTGTTTGGTCCTGGGCTACTGGACCTAGTGTCGTAGGACCCAGCTGAAGCCTATGTAATCAAGGTTAAAACATATTCTTAACTATTGATGAGCCAAATTAGTGAGCAATTGAATGCAAACCTAGTCCCAGTGATTGTGCTCTCATTGATCTTCATGGGCCTAAGTAGTTTGAGCAGAGCATCATTCATGGATGTGCTTTATTCAGCATAGGTACTCAGAAGCATCATTTCAACCTTTCTCTCCCTCCCTTCTCCCATCCAAACATTTATTAGAAGGCATGTCTGCCTGGTTCTGATGGCAGTCCACTGAGTGGTGCTCTGTAGCACCCTTTCCCATTAGCCAGGTGAACCCACTGGGTTCACTAGCCACTTCCCCAGTGTCCTCATATTCTAACATTACTAGCTGCAGGATTCCCAGGCGCTGCTCAGCAAGATAAGTTTTAACACTGCTTAAATATAAAGCAAAATTGGAAAGGGAGACTTGATTTTGAATAATCAGCTGTCCAATATTTTGAGCTGTGCATGTCTCACAGCATGAAGTGGGATTTAAATACTACGTGGGCAATAGTTAGGAGATAGTGTCCCTATGGTGGACTGTCCAATTCTGTGTATACTCCAACATTGTGACTTATCTTGGGGTTTTAATCACTCAATTTAATTCTGGGAATGATCATAGTGAAGGTGTATGTGAAGCAATAAACACTACTTGCAACTGGCTAAAAGTGGGGAAAAAGTAGAGGTCCTTGAGTAATCATGTAATAAACACTTTTGGACATCTGAAGAGATGATTATTCATATAAATGTGATGAATGCAAGGCTCTTCCAAGCCTAGATGTAGTGTTGCTATTGTGACACTGTAATTACATAAACAAGGAAAAGATCTATCAAGCAGGAATTTCTATTAGTTTTTTAGGGGTTAGATTAAAAAAGTACAGGAAGTTTCTTCACGCTTTGCCCCAAATCCCTAAAGTAGCTGCTCTAAAATGATCAAAAGTCAATGTTTAATAGTTCATAGTGATACTCTTACCAACTGTTTATCAATCACCATTTGGATTGAGTTAGCATTGTTATTGGGAGCAGGTAACCCCACTCGTGTAGCTGTAGGCTTAGGAAGACAGCACTGCACTGGTTCACTTTTGGTAGATTATTCCTATTCCTTACTTGGGTTTCAGTTGTTTATAGAAGCTGATTTGTGCGGGGCACAATACAGACAAGATAAGGAGACAGCTTTGCATCTCTGAAACCATAAGGACTAAAACATTTAATTTTTGGTTTCAGAGAAACAAAAGGGGCCATGAAGGAAGTGCTGGTCTAACTTGCTAAGTTTGTGTGACAGCTTATTGCGTTGCCTCTTTCAGCATGCATCATTGCTGGCATGGGTGGGTGATAACTGTTTGAGCAAGTGGTCTGTGTGGAAATGGGAATTGTAGGATTGAAATCACTAGATGCTGCATCCAGTGTCCGATGATGTATTGTATAGAGTGTATTCTCTTGGCTGTGATTGGCTAAAATCTTTAAATAATGAGTGACTTATACAAAAGCTAAGTATAAGTAAGACAAGTAAAGGCTATACATCTTTGAAAATTGTATATATAGTCAATATTTTTCTTTTTCCTGACAATATCCCCTTAAAGAAATAACTGTTTAGTGCTTAAAAAGCCACTTATGATTCCATTTAATAAATAAGTAGTAATAATAAGCATCTGATCCAGCTTCTTTTCATATTTGCTATATTGTCTCGTAACTGAGGCGATATGAAGATTCTTTCTATAACAAATTCTCAATCTTGCAAGATACAGGAGGATACAACCCATGATTTTCTAATTTTCGTAAATATTTTCCTATTTAAATGGCTTTTACTGTACAAGAGAATTTTGACCTTACAAACCTTATGTCACTTGACAACATTAAAACAAAATTAGTTGCCTGTAAACCTGGAGTAATATGGTCAGTTGATTCCTGGGGTTTCTTCATATGCAAAACAAAATGGACGGAAAAAGTGGAATCAGCCGTGATTAGGGTTGCCAATTTTAGTTGGACGTATTCCTGGAGGTTTCATCACATGACATAATCTTTAATTAGTAGAGACTGCAGGACAATCCTGGAGGGTTGGCAACCCTCGAAAAATCCTCCTAGCTCAGAACTTTAGAGAGAGAGCTACAAACAAGCTTCAGATATTTAAGATTCCCCCTCCCCCCCCGTCCCTTTCAGGATTTTCAGTTGTAGAAAGGTGATTTGTAAAGACCTTTGTGTCCTTTCATGAGCTCAGTGGTCAACATTTCATACACCTGAGCTGTAACCTTTATCAGGGAGTTTTCTTTCTTACACATCAAACTATTTAGTCAGCATTGGCAAATCATCCAAGTAGAGTGTCAAGTATTTTCTTCATTGTAGTGTTGTTACTGGAAATTAAGTTGAACTTGGAGTCTTTGCAAGTCTATCACCTGCATGAGTTGGAGAGAAAACATCTCTGGGAATGGTACTGAATCTTTACAGATTTAATAAAAAAAAATTTTTTTTATTAAAGTTGCAAAATGCTACTGGCTGTGTTCCCTTATGCATTATGTTAAACAAGTGATACTCAGGCCTCAGTATTTCAGGAGTCAAATTAGTGATCAACATTACCCAAAAGAGCCACAGTAATATGAATTTGTTTCATTTATTATAGTACTATCTATTCATATTTCAACTGTGTGAAGGGGAAATATTTAGTGTTTATATATAATTATTCTTGCAGTAAAATGACTGACCAAGTATTATTTTATAAACTACAATTGGTTAATAACCTAGTAAAAGCATCTTGATTGGTTAATAACTTAATTGGCTAATTAAATTACACAGTGTTTTAATGTCATGTGCTGCAAAGAGCTGCAGGAGACATATCAGAAAGCCTGAGACTCACGAGCTGCAAATGGCTTTGTATACACTGGCACTTCATTTGCAAAACTTTTGTTGTTCAGGGGTGTTTAAAAAAACACACACACACCCTCCCCCACCCCGAATGACACAAGTTTTAGCAACGAAAAGCGCTGGTATGAACAGCGCTTTGTCAGCAGGAGCGCTCTCCTGCCGACAAAGCCGTTGCTACTTGTGGGGATTGGAAGATTTTTGTCGGCAGGAGAGCTCTCTCCTGCAGACAAACAGTAGCTACGCTGCATGTCTTTTAGCGGCACGGCTGTAGCAGTACGGCCATGTCGCTTAAAGCCTCGTAGTGTAGCGATAGCCTAAGTCTGAGCATCACTTTTGTTAAACTAATCCATCTTCACAACTGCAACCAGATGAGGAGGATAAACAAATCTTGGACTGACTAGTAAGGGTGGAGTGCTGATGACCCACATTTTGACAATGCCCCATGTGATCTACTTTTTCTTGCAATTTTTTTTTTTTAAGTCAAAGCTGCTACAAGTTTTCATGTAGTAGAAGTTGTGGCTGCCAGAAATGGCTATAATTTTGGAGGCCGCTCCACTTGGGTGAATTACAACAATTGAGGCTTCTGATAACACCACTTTTCTCAACTTACTAGAGTTTCTCGTGTGATTTCTGTGGTATCATCAGATGCAGTATCTCTCTTCCACAGCAACTTAGGCCTTGGCTACACTGACGCTGTACAGCGCTGCAACTTGCTGCGCTCAGGGGTGTGAAAACGCCCCCCCCCCGAGCACAGCGAGTGCAGCGCTGTAAAGCGCCAGTGTAATCAGAGCCTGCAGCACTGCACACTCGCTTGCAGCGCTGCAAGCTATTCCCCTCGGAGAGGTGGAGTACATACAGTGCTGCGAGAGAGCTCTCGCAGCGCTGGCGGCGCGACTACACTCGTGCAGCGCTGGGAAGTCGCGAGTGTAGCCAAGGCCTTAGTATTCATCACTTCCACTGTTCTTCACGGTGGTGGCCTGTTAATTTTTACTAATTTAGTTCATATCTTTCCTTGTTGAAATAAGGAGCCAATACAGGGTGAATCTTTGTTGGCATTGGGACTTTTGTGAAAGTGTTGGCTAGATGCTGAGATTTCAGCCCACACGTTCACGATGGAAGGAATTAGATGAAAATAACATTGTTGAGTGTACAAGTGAATGTGTAAACCTACCACTGACCTAAAGATACGTGCTCTTTAAAAACAACCAAAACATTTAAAGTTGATTATTTATAATGGTGATTGATATTCTCCTGCTTAAGAGAAGCTCTGAAATGTTCTTCTTGAGCATGTGACCTCAGAGGAAGGTATTACTTACTAGACCTGTGCCTTTACATTTACAAGTCATACACTTGAAATGAATTAATAGAGATTAACTGTAAATGGCTTGGTATTTTGGGCACTAATACTGCTAATCTGAGCTCTTGGTCCTGGTAACCAGAGGAATTGAAAAACATTGAGTTGTGCTAATGACTTGTGTAGTCTAGGAAGTGAACTACATAGCTGTGTAAATATAAACTGAAATATTGCACACTGTCTATTCTAAGATCTGTGTGTGTGTGTATGGGTGTTGGGTTTTGCTACTGGATAAATTAGGGAGTGATTGAAACCACTACAATAAAACTGGTGAAAATCTAACCCTCTGATAACTGGGGGACATGGCACTTTTGTCTTAGGCCTTGGCTACACTGGCAATTCACAGCGCTGCACTTGCTGCGCTCAGGGGTGTGAAAAACACCCCCCCCCCCGAGCACAGTGAGTGTAGCGCTGTAAAGCGCCAGTGTAATCAGCGCCTGCAGCGCTGCACGCTCGCTCGCAGCGCTGCAAGCTATTCCCCTCGGAGAGGTGGAGCTCTCGCAGCGCTGGCGGTGCGACTACACTCGCGCTTCACAGCGCTGCCATGGCAGTGCTGTGAATCCACAAGTGTAGCCAAGGCCTTATAAAGATCAACAGACAATCCTAGGAAACGCCTATGTTATCAGTGGAGCAGACTCCTTCTGGACTTGGTGGTTACCAAGAAATGTTACATTTAATCCCACATGTAGGACCTAACTTGTTTTGTGTGGTGAAAGAAAAATAAGGTATGCTTATTCCCATTCCTTATTCATGTCGTCGTCTCTTTTATTTATTTATTTGTTTATTTAAGTTCTTAAAACCCAGGAGTCCTTTTTTAAACTAACATTTTGGTACTAATGAATAAAGTAAAATGATCAGTAACACTGAACTTTGGACTTTTTCTTCAGAAGGTGCCCTCTAGAAGTGTGCAGAGAACTTTTTGAGCTGCTCTGTGAATTGGTTGAATAAAACAACCAAATCAAATGCACAGTCCTTGTTTCTATGTTATAAAAAATTTGCGTGAAAAGGATGTGCAAATTACTGAGAGTGCCATTAACTGGCAAACTACAAATCTTGTAACTGGAACAGCATCTGACATTCTCACTTTTCAAATTTCTACTTTAGTAGATGTAAACACAACAAGTGACCAGCAACTGTCCCCACAGCATTTGGATTACTTTCTAATGTTTATGCAACAGAGAACGTATTCTGTCAGACTTTAAATTGCATTTAGCCAATATCAAATGATTGGGGTGAGAGGGAGCGGAAACAGCTGTTTTACCTGTAACAGAAGGTTGCATTGCTTCATTTCCAGCAGAGTTTTTTCCAACTCACAATAATACAGTTAATGCCTGTTCTTGTGTTTTGTGCACTGGTGGCTTTCTACCAAATAATTCCAATAGATTTCTATCACCTCATTTATTTGGTGCCGTTGGCTTTTCCTTTCTAGTTGGCAATTTGACATGACTTTTTTTGTCATAGTCTTAGAACTATAAAAATGGAGGTTTTAATGCAGTTTTTCAAGGGTGCTAGCAAGGAAGTCCTTCACACAACTACTTTTTTTTTTTTTTTTTTTTTTTTTTTTTAATGGTCTAAATGGAGCAAACAAGTACTCTGCTTTACTACTTCTTGAGTGTTCCCTCTTTGAGGTAACCTGTAACTTCTTCACAACCAAGTGGTGGAAGACCGCTTTAATCATAGGTTTCAGGAGGGCGATGCCACTGAATTTAAACTGTGAGGGGGTTTTAATTATAGATGTGTATACAGTAATTTGTTTTTTCATTTTTTATATCTTAAACTTGGCTAAAGGAAGCTCGTGAGTTATAAAATGATTGAAAACTAAAGCTTATATCAGTTCCAACATCTCATGCACTTCCCTTTCAGCTAGAAAATGCTTTTAAATATATTTCAAAAGTGCCATTCCAGTACCAGTGGTGAACGGTCCATAGTTTTTTTTTTTAATACTACAAAAGTATCAGGTTTTTATTACAAGATGAGATGCGCAGTTTTAAAGGGACACCATCAAATTGTTTAGTCCCCAAATTTAGTCTGTAAAGAAGAAAAATACAATACAGACTTAAGAAAAAAATTCATTACATAATGTTGTGGTTTAAAACTTGTTAATGCATATTTTCACCTTAACATTCACTCTGCTCTGAAAGAAATCCAGCAAAGTTATATTGGTTCACAAGAACCTTGAAGTGAAGTGATATATCCAGGTCAGTCCAGTTTCACTGTTCAGTCTGAGTCGAGTAGGTAACTCAGTCAAACCTTTCAAATTTTTCTCCTTTTGTCCAGAACAAGTCAGTTCTGATCTGGTATTTTGTAAATTTAACTGGAAAAAACTTGGCTTCTTCATAGGTCTAGAAAAAACTACAGAACTAGATTTATGGTGAGCTCCAGAGGCCAATCCAAAGACCTAATGCCTTCCAAATAATTTGATTTTATTCTCAGATTTCTTGTAAAGACACAGGCAGCTAGCTTCCCAGGGTATGTCTAAGCCGTGTAGAGGTTCCAGCTAAGACAGAAACTCAGGCTCTGAAGCTCAGGGAGGAGGGGGACAGTTTGGGACCTGAACTGGAATGTCTACACTGCAATTTTTAGTCAGAGCAGGAAACTGAATCTGTAGATCAGGGCTCTGAGGTCCACTGACATTATTTCCCTTCTCCCCCAGTGTACCCTACATTTAGTGTCTGTCCTTGGCTTCTTTAAAGGTGGTATTTGTGCGGGGTTGGGGGGGGATGGAAGAGGTAATGCAAAATACCATTAATTAATCTCCAAAGGTAGGTGGTTCATCTTTTCATGGTGGGGGGGACTGTTTTTTTTTTTTCTTTGTAGCGGTCTGTCCTTCTGAACCCGCCTGCTTTTTCCATAAAGGCAAGATGGTTTTCAAGACCTCCCTCCCCCTGACTTCATTTCAGTTGTTAAAGTATGAGCAAGAAGTATTTTATTTAAAGCAATGTTGCCAACCTTTTTTAAACTTCCACTAATAACACTTTAGATTATTAAAACTGATTTTTAAATATTTATCTTTTATTACTGTTTTCACATATCACTCAGATTGGACGGGAAAACTAGACTGGTCAGTTTTGCTTGTTAGCTCACATGTACTGATTTCACAACATTGCTGGGGAGAAATATCTATCCTCTCCATTGAAAGTAATACAATTTTAATGAAAACTGATGTATCCCTGTTTTCTGAAAAATAAATGTTGAGCCTAAAAGTCAAGTTTTTAAAAAGAACGGAGTTGCATTGAGACATGCTCAGACTTTATAATGCTATTTCATATTTAAGTAATTTTTCTGGATTGAGTATATATAAACAAATGTTTTTTCGTAGGGGGGCAAGAAGGAAGTTCTAGTTTTGATCCCGCGGTAAAAATATTTGTTTTGACCAGCGACAAATCAGGGCTATTCTCAGTTAAATTGTGTCCCTGGTCTAGTCAAATCCTGCCTTGAAGATTTCTTGTATTAAGGCCACTCTCATGATAATTGGAAACAGACTGTTTAAAAAGTTCCTGTTTTTATATTTGTTGTTACAATTACTTGGATCTCATTTTAATGTTTGCAAAAGGCAACTTAAATTACCTAATTAAATGTATTTTTGTCAGACCGTTAATCTAGATTTGAATGAGCTCTGTTTCTGCACTAGGATTTACCACAATGTCTTGAAATATATATGAAGATTTTGGATATTTGACTGACTTCTATCTTCAGACAGTTCTAAATACTAATCACATCCCTTTGAGAAACTTGGAAAATATTTTTCTCGTAATCAGAGCTGGAAGGATATGATTGAAACATTTTGAACCACAAGGACTAGCTATACTGTGGATAGTGAATTAGTGTTAGAAATAACTTCTTTGGTTAAAACATAACCTTTGTTTATTTCCATGCTGAGTAGTTAGCAAGCTGTAACTTCCATAAACTTCAGCATTTGTTTCTTTCATAACTCTGCATGCTTGATTCCTTGTGGGTTTAATGTATGTGTAATGCAATTACTAGGACTTACACTAATAATTGACCGCTTTCTTCATAAAGCTGCACTGAAATGTAAAGTATCACCAGTATTAGTTTGCTTAACAATTGTCTTTCAATACCCCGGTTTCATTTTGACTGATTTATCAATACAAGTGTCTTCTCAATTCTATTTCTAGTGAACAGTAAAAACACCAGATATATTAATACCTAGTTCTCTTTTGCCACTCTTCATCTATAGCTTTCAGAGGAAATAAGTATTCTTATTCCCACTTTGACAGATTGGGAAACAAAGGGACAGACAGTCAGTCAGCGGGCCAGTGGAAAAATCCAGAATAGAATACTGTATAAATGGATACTAGTTACATCCAGGAAACACATAGCCAGTACTTCCCTTTACTGTCAATGTGCTGTGTGTGGAAGCAGAGCTTTGTGAGAAATGTTAAGGATTCCTTGCTGTTTCTTGCTCTTCCTCTGGTCACCCACCTCTAGAGAAAAGGGGCAAATGGACGACACCAAGTTTTCCCTTCCATTTCAAGGGTGTTAAAGGCATTGCAAACCTCACGGGCAGTCAGAGGGCTGCCTGTCTCTAGTGCGACATCTCCACCTTCTCACTGGACTAACTCTCATCAGGCCATAACTTGTTCTAGGCCATCACCATGTCATGGGATGCCTGCATTTGACTTTTCACTGTGTTGTACTGACTTTTGAGCTGGCAGAACAGTGGTAACTAATGTGGCAACACCTGTTAGCTTTTGCCCTTCTCATCTATCTTTGTTAGCAACTTTACTCACCCCTGAGCTGTGTCTTGTTTGCTTTTGTGGCTTGTGGATATCTAGCAGCATCTTCTGTAGAGGTGTCGCTTTTCAACTCCTTCACTGATCTACCCCTCCTCGCTGTTTATCCTTACCTTCCTCTTGATGATGGAAATGCCTACCAAGCAATTCTCGGTGGGAGGGGAAGGGTCTTAATCTCAGACAGAGGGCAGAAAGCAGGATATTAAAGTTAGGTGGGAAGTGTAGGAGGTTAAAAACATGTATAAATACATTTACAAATCAAAGATTTGTCTCTTATCTCCAGTGTTTATTCGAAATGATGACTAAGGAACCCAACTACACACCAGCTCATCAAAATATCTGACACCAGCTATAAAATAGAGAGACTGCTACACTTTGAGGACATTGGAGGTCTAAATTGTGATTACACTGTAAACTGTCTGAATCTGTGTTAATATATTCGAGCATCTTTTATTTATTTTTATTTTTTTAAAAGACCCTGATCCTGCAATATGTCGTATGGGGTAAGAGGGACCTCTGTACCCACACTGAGCCCCACTGAAATAAGTAGGGCTGTTTGTGTGTGCAAGATTCTACCAGCAAGCAACATTTTTCCTGTTTATGGCCCTGCTCATTTTTAGCATGTTTTTTATGGGTGATGCAACTTTTCATTCCTGAAGTGTATGGTGTTTAATTAAAGAGACGAATGGTAGTTTAGTCATCTGTCACTCTTTGGTATACTTTGTTTACAACTCTCCAGTCACAAGTTATTCTAGAACATTAAACAGTACATGTATAGTCTTAAAAGCGCACTTATAATTCCATTTAATATGAAGAACTTTAGTTGTTTATATATAAAAATTATTGTAGCTTGTATTTACATAGTCCCTGATTATGCGGTTTATAGTGCGTAGGCAGACTTCGGTGTCCACATAGAGACCTCACTGAAGTCAATGGGAGCTAGTCCACCTTTGCTTTGTAAATTGTAGTACTGGAGCTTCACACTGTAAACTCTTTGGAGCAGGGACTCTTTCTGATGTGTTCAATCCCAGCTCAGTGTGATCCTGAACCTTGACTAGGGCTTCTAAATGTCATTACAAGACAGATCTAATGTTGTGAGACAGGAGAATTGGGCAGCAGGATCCATCTGTCTCTATTTCATTTAGGAAAAAAAAAGTTTTTGATTTTTTTCATTTTGTCCTTAAAATTATCTGAATATCATGTCATTTAACTTTTCTGATGTTGCCTAATTATCAATCATTCTGTTACGTTGCTATGACATAACTTCACATATATGTGTGTGATCTATGGGCTTTACCTCCATGAATCTCTGCTTTGCCCCTCAACCCACCAATTAAAAAAGATGTTAATGTCCCTGGAGGAACAAAGCATCATCTGTTGAAACATCCTTATTTGTAGAAAGATCAAGTTTATTCAAACTGGCTGATGAATGTGAGGGAAGAAGTCTTTTTTTTTTTTTTTAATATCAAAGTTCATTCTACAGAAGGCTTTATTGTCTTATGTAGGCATGTTACAAATAATAAATGACAACCTACAAAAAAATACCACAAATTGTTTTCCATATTCTTCTTCTTCACCATATTATGATGTCTTGTTCCTGAGCCATTGCTTCTGGTGGAGAGGAAAACTTTGTATAGGCTACTTAAGGTTTTTTAGTTTTTGCTTTAAAACCTCAATGGTAAATTCATTAGCAAATTCAGACCATTAAGGAGATTGGAAAAGTACAATTATTAAAAAAAAACAAAAGAAACCCACAAACTAAGTTCCTACATACCTCTGATTTAGCTTGAGGTTAAAACTACAGAGCTTGTGTTGAATGTATAAAAAGATTCCTCTTTATGAAGTCCAGTTTACTCTCTGCAACACTCCTTATAAAAGTAGTGTGAAATTTGATGTGATTTAGTGAATGACTTAAAGGGATATAGCCAAACTGAAATGTAGTCAGTTTTTTTTAAAGGGTTAAAAATTGTTTCAGGAGGTACACTTGCTCTTGATTCTCCAGTCAATCTTTATAGTTTTACACCAGTTGTCTATTTAAAAATATTTTCTCTTTCCTGCTGCTCTGTGAAAGACCATACAAACAGGGGACTGCTGACTCCAGAGAAAAGTGAAACTCTCCATACAAAAAGTACAGTCAAATGTATAACTAAAAAAAACCAAACCAAAACAAAACAAAAAAAGCCCATGCCAACTGGAGAGGGGGAAAAAGAGCTCTTGCCTGTCTTTCAGTGATACTAGTCTTAAGTATTACTTGTGACAATAGGAGGTGCAGTATTTTCAGATGATTTTAAGTTGATATCCCTTTAACTTCACATCGTGTGTTGTGTACTTGTACAGGCTAAACTTTATTGGGTTGGCTGACTTGATGATGATAGTGTGACTTTTTAAATAGTTTAGTACGTCTTTCCTCCTAGATGACCAATAATTCTCTGTGCTAGGAAGAAACAGTTCCCTACAGGTAGGTAGCAATACTAAAACATTGCAAAGGAGAAAGTAAGTAAGCCTTAAATTAGGGTTGCCACCTTTTTAATTGTTGGTAACTAGAACCCTGAGGCCATGCCCTCTGCTCCGCCTCTTCCTCCCCTCTCCTCCCCCCGATTTAAAAAAAAAATGGACATGAGAGCTTGTCAAATGGCATCTGGACTGTCTGGGTGAAAACCGGACGGGTGGCAACCCTGCCTTAAATGCTACAGAAAGCACAGAATAGTTTAGATGTCTGGCTCTTTGTTTTACATCTTCTGTAACCCAGTGCTGAGGCACTTTCTCTTGTAGGTCATAGAATCACGAGTCAGTCTAAATTTTACTAGTTTATCTGGCAGTTCAGTGTAAGCATTGGATTTTGACTAGTTTTATTTTGGACTAGTGTATGAGTTAAGAGTTGCACTAAGCTTCAGTCAATGTTTAAAAAACAAAGTTGACCCAACTACTTATTCATTTGATTAAGACGGAGGTTTAAAAAGTTTTAAATCCTAACTGCAAGATTACAGTTGCTAAGGTCCAGTTGTAAGACTCCTGAGATGTTCTAGGTTTATGGACACATCTCAAAGATTGGTCTTTTTATGTAACTGCCTCTATACAGTGTCAGAGAGACAAGGTGGGTGAGGTAATAACTTTCATTGGATCAGTTTTTGTCAGTGAAAGAGACAAGGTTTCAAGATATACAGAGCTCTTCTTCAGATCTGGGGAAGGTACTCAGCATGTCACAGCTAAAAATGTATTCTGTATGTACAATACAGGTTTTATCTTTAAAATAAAGTACTAACTATTTGGTGCAGTTTTTTCACAGAATATCTACTATTTATTCACCAGAAAGCACTTTTTTTTCCTTCAAGAAAACATTCATAATAAATGTTTTATAATATTTCATTAAAAAAAATCACATTTTAAGATCCCATCTATAGCTGGTTTATAAAGGGTTAATAAATGACTAATAGATGTTATGAGTATGTTATAGATCAGGAGTTCTCAGCCTTTCTTTCTGAGACCCACCCCAACATGCTATAAAAACTCCACGGTCCACATAACTGGTTTTCTGCATATAAAAGCCAGGGCAATTGCCTGGGCCCCCACGTCACAGGGGCCCCCACAAAGCTACTTTGCTCAGGCTTTGGCTTCAGCCCCAGGTGGCGAGGCTCTGGGCCCAGGGCTTCAGCCCTATGCAGTGAGGCTTTGGCTCTCTGCCCTGGGCCCCAGCAAGTCTAACACTGGCCCTGCTTGGTGGACCCCCCTGAAACCTGCTTGCAGCCCCCTAGGGGGCCCCTGGTCCCCTGGTTGAGAACCGCTGTTATAGATGATTATAAGCCAGGGCTTGTAAACAGTTTATTGACCTGTTGCACTATAACAATTGATAAATAAGTTAGCATAAAAGGGTTAAAACATTATTTGTAAATGAAACCTGAATTCTATTCTACATATAAAATGAGCCATAAAATATATATATTTTATCATGCATACCCCTTTAAGGAACGATCTTAACTTCTAAAAGCAGCAGCAATCTGAGATAAAAGTGAAGAATGATTGTTTGAGAACAGTTCTTTCTACTGACTATTTTTAATCCGCTTTATACACTCTTTTTTTCTCTGTCCCTCTAATCTCTTGATTTTTTTTTTTTTAACTCTTGCCTTGTTCACTCCTTGCTCATCTCCTTCTGTCTGTCTCTCTCTCTCTCTTTTTCTCTCTCTCTCTACCGATTAGTGAAGTTCAGGCCACTCTCCACCTGTGTCACTGTTCTGGCTGCTGGAGGGCATGGCAGACGGTACTCAACCTATTGATTGTGGCATTAAGCAGTGTAGTTTTTGATAGTATTATGTCCAAGAGTTTAAGAGCCTGACTTGAATAACTGCATGTATGTGATTGCTCATGAAACGGGCACACTCAGCTTTGCATTTCATTGGCCTGTACAGTTATTATGACAGTGCAGATAAAGAAGCAACTGCATGTGAATGTGATCATCTTTTAGACTTTCTAGAGGAGAAGCTGCACTGTGAGGAATTTACACAGATACAGCCTTGAGTTATTTTAGGGCTTGTCTCCACTGGCACTTTACAGCACTGCAATCTTCTCGGTCGGGGTGTGAAAAAACACCTTCCCTCTCACCCACACCCCGTGCAGCAAGTTTCAGCACCGTAAAGCGCCAGTGTAGACAGAGTGCCAGCGCTGGGAGCTACGCCCCCCGTGGAGGTGGTTATTTTTTTAGAGCGTTGGGAGAGCTCTCTCCCAGTGCTGTGCCGCGACTATACAAGCCATGTTAAAGTGCTGTCATGGCAGTGCTTTAGTGTTGCCAGTGTAGACTAGCCCTTATTAAAACTAGCATACAAGAACATCCTGTAACTTCCAAACTGTTCTCTCAGTGTTGTCAACCCTTGCAAGTTTACCACGAATGTTGCGATATTTGCTGTATTTTTCTTATGGACCCCCCCCTTACCGCCACCCCGTTCTCCTGGAGTTAAGTGAGAATTTCAGCTTTCATTTTTTGAAAAAGGACATTTCCAGCCCTCATGGTTGCAGAGAAGAGCTTGAATATGTGAACCTTAAAGGTGTAAAACCCAGAAAGCAAATGAAACCCCAACACATTTGGCTTAAAAATCTTGAGTTTTTTAAAACTCATGATTTTGTTTTCTCCGTTTAGTTGTAATTTTTGAATGTTTGTAGTCTATAATATTGTGTGAGTATAAGGTAACCAAACATACTCCCGGGGTGTCACTGTGAGTACCCCTGGCCTCTAGGTGTTCAGTAGTGTGCTGTGTGTACCGTGTACTGTAGATTTTTCCAGGCAAGATGCTTTACAGGCTCAAACCTCCTGTGGGTTCCCATAAGCATTCACACACTTTGAGTAGCTGAGGATTCCTTTAGTAGGGCATCCAGAAATAAGAGGCAAATACCCTAGGTTTTGTATACGTCTACACTGGAGTTTGAGCTGTATAGTTTCCTTCAGGGGTGGATATACTCACTGGTAGAGCTAGTGGACAAAAACTAGAAGTGTAGCTCTGGCAGCATGAGTGACAGGACAGGTTAGTCACCTAAGTATGTACCTAGGGTTTCAAACGGGATTGTATTTAGGGTGGCTAGCCTGATCATCTGCTTGCACTGCCATTGCTACGCTTCTGTTTGTAGTGCACTAGCTCGATCAGATTTAGTGTGGGTAGGTCTGCCTAAGCTGGAAATTACACCTCAAGCTTCAGTGTAAACATAGCCTCAGTTGCTTTAATGGTTACATTAAACTATCACAATAGTTCTGAACCTAGCCACTAGGTTTGGAGTCCAGTACAGGGGTAAAAAGAAAAGTGTCATTGTAGGGCTTCCGTGCTATCCTGCTTGCCTCTCAGCACTGTGTCTACTGCTGATCTCCTGCAAGCAACAGCATGTCTCATTGTCCAGCTCTCAGGCACTTTAGTCCTTCCAAGCTGCTTGTTAACTGGCCCTGTCATCTGGCCATTAATGTGTATAGCACTGGACAGAATTGTGACTGAATGAATAGTACCTGGAACCCATTTTTGGTCCCCATGGAAGTCTTTGACAAATATACAATTACATAAGATGGCATGTAGTCTACTGGCAGCTTGTTTTAATTGTTGCTTATAAACAGATCATCAAAAGATCTTGTTTCAGGAGACCTAGTAGACAACAGAGTCAAACAGACTGGCTAATGCTGCTGTGGAAGGTTTCTCTGTGTGAATAAGCTGGTTAGTTTCTTTCCCTGAGTTCCCTTTTCTGACTTCATAGACTGCAGTCCTCTTAATGTTTGAACAAATAGTTCATCCAAGGCATTGGTGGATGGATGGCAGGGGGCCATGGTTAATGTGTGATTCCTTTTAATACAATTGAAATTAGAGAAATTCATGAAGTAATATTGTGGACTGTTATCATTTTATCTTCTGTAGTGTACCAGTTCTTCATTGGCCTGTGCCAATGTTGTAGATGACACACGAGATAGATAGCTTTTCTGTAGGCATGGGTCAGAATACACATTTGGTCATGGAAATGTTCCATAAAATTTATTTGTGCTAGCGTTGTACCCTTTATCACTCTTATTTCAGGCCCTCTTCCTGCTATAACTCTCATGATGGAATAATGCCCTGTTCACATTTGAACATACTGTACATCCTTTGGCCAACTTCTCGATCTAGCTCATCAGTTTTTGGCTATCAGACATAGCTTCTTGCCAAAGCATTCTTTTTAACCATCCATAGATGGTCAAATACAACTCTTCTAGCATTTGTTGCTGCAGCTTCCTAGGGATGGTTGTTCACTTGCCTCATCTTAGACATCCATCATAAAGGATTCTGCTAACAAAATAGAGAAGGAATAAACTTGTATTCAGCCTTCCATCCTTTCAGAGAAGCCGTATACATGTGTCGTAAATGGAATCATTCCTAGTTTTTGGCATTGCACAGGTTATTGGTAACGTCTCTGTGTGTTCTGATCTACTACCACTGTATGGTGAATAACTTGCTTTCAAAACAAAGTATTTAAAACCTGAATTTTATATTCAGTTTTATATTGATATCCATAAAAGAATGAAGTCTGATGTTGAACCTGAGCAGCAGCCTTTATGGGAATACCTTTTCTGGGTTGAATACAAATGATTGGTTGTCTGCTTTTAAAGTAAAGAGATGACTGTATGAATATTGGTAAACTTTTCCACTCTGTAAGCCAAATGGGGCCTCTCTCTTTGTGCATAATTATTATGGCTAGAGTAAATGAACAAGATGCAAATCTGACTGGTCTTTTGTAAGTACTTGGCCACCGCAGCTTGTGTGCAATGGGGTTACGCATTGCAAGCCAATCTCAAGGTGAAGGCTGGGTTGTGTGAGCACTACATCTGAAATTATAAACCTCATGGCTTCTTTAAATGCTTCTGCACAAGCTTTCATCCACAGCCACTTTCTAGGTTCTGAAGCAGCTGATGCTAAGGGTACTGGATGACTGAAAAGGTTGATCAAAAAAACTCTAGTAATTATATAGATTCTGAAATGGAAAACACCCGTGTGAACTTTTGTAGGATATAGGGATTTCTTTATAACAGTTACTTTATCCTCTGACACTTGCAGGCCATTTTGTTTCTTATCACATGGACATAATACTTAATTTTCTCTTAACAATTGAATTTGGTCTCCCACCCCCCTTTCCCTTTTAGCCCATACTGTCCCAGCCTCAGTAATGCGCTTCTAAGGTAGACTGTGTTCTGCATGAATTTTCCCCTGATATGAAAGTAGCACTGAGTTCCAGGGATTCCATGCAACACTTGTTCCCTGTCTCTGCCATATTAATAGATTCAGATTCCAAGGCCAGAAGGGACCATTGTGATCTAGTGTGACCTCCTGTATAACAGGGGCTATAGCGTAGGAGCTAATGTTACACTAAAGGGCAGCCTATTAGATTGACGAAACAGTCTGTTTAGGTATCACTATGAACAGTGCCTGAGATTCAGCGCTCATCTCCACCAGTAAATAAGCATGTGCTTTGTCCACTTTTCACTCCTGCCTATTGCTAATATAGGGATATTTGTCTGTTTTTAAAATCAGGATTAATTTGGTGTAAAATTGCCACAAATCCTTACACTCTGATTTGTCTTAAAATACCCATTGGCCGCCCTGTGTTTATGTCCAAAGATAGAATAGTGTACACAAATTAATCCAAATACCCTTTTGTGATCCTACCGGAAGAGAATTCATGCTGCAGACCCTGTGTCTTGTTGCATTGTTTAAGGATTCCTATCCATTTGCAACTCTAGTCAAAGGATACCTGAGCTTTTCTGCACCACCACTAACAGAGGACCTCTTATATGTGATTCCTAACTTCTTTACTCTCTATTAAATTTGTCATAATTGTGTTACTATTACATGTGCTGAAATTGTCCTTTTTTTAATGGCACTTCTATCACACCTCTCCTTTGAAATGACCTATCTGGCTTGTTTGCTACAGTGAAAATATTTCAAATATAAGTTGCCAATACTGATTCCTAGCTATTGTGACACTGATTTTTTGTGAACATCATCTTTATCTTGGGACATTTTTCCCAAGTCTCCATTAATACACAACAACCTCCACAATTCTGTAACATGTAATACCAAACCTCTGTTACAAAGCCAAACAGCAGTGTTTTCTATTTCTGATCACCCTCCAAATGATCCCTCACAGCACCGTCTGAACTTGCTCCAAATTCAGCGTGTGCTTTAATTTCAGTTCTGCCACATACATGCGTACTGTCTGGACTCAGCAGGCTGTTGGATCTGCTTACAGAACCAGAAACCATTCTGCTATGAAAAGGTTCTGAAAACAAGTGCTATTTTCTTTTTTGTTTTAAATTAACCGTGATCTTTGTATAGCTTTTCTCTTTTGGTTTCAGTGGTGGTGTTGAGTGTATGCAACCACCCATTCAGCTTTCTTTATTTAAAAAAAAAAAAAAAATCTCAGTGCTCAAAAGTGATGGAACTATTTTCATTATCAATTTATCTGCTAAGATGGGGGAAAAACAAAAACAAACTAAAAAAAACACCCTCACTGCGTGCACTATCAATGTGGTTTTTCAGTCCTGGCAGGCTTCATCACAGCCTGAGTCCTGGTTCAGAAAATCAAGTAGAATTCAGTATAAAGCTTCCACCTGTTTCTGATTGCCTTGTTTTCTTAACTGGCCAGGGAAGTGTTAACACAGATGAATTATCCAGGAATCCCGTCTTTGCAGACCTATCAAATGTTGCACATCTTACATAACGGTCTTTTGTTCAGTTACCTGGTATACAGTTGTGTGTGCAAATTAGGCAGGAAGTTGCATATATCTTTATCCATGCAGTTGCACACATTTTAAAAAATCACGTAAAGATTTGCTTTAGATTTGATCTACCTTATAGCAGGTTGATCTATTTCAGCTTCCTCATTTAGCAGTTGACCATTACAAGATTTACAAATGGGACCCAATAGAGATTTCAGGTCACAACTTTCAAACCCACGTACCTAAAATTAGGCTCTTAAATTCATAGTTGGCAACTAAATAAAAGTGGCCTGATTTTTTGTTTTGTTTGTTTTTCAAAGGTGCTGGGCACTTGCTGCCCCGAATGATTACAGTGGGATTTATGATGCTCAGCCTTTTTAACTGCCTGAATGTGAATATTTAGGAGCCTAACTTTAGGCACCCAGACCTGAAAACTTTTGTGTTTGTTCCTAATAGTATGGTAGCTTACCACCATTATATTCTAGCAATTTATACATCCATGTGATATCTAGTAAAGAGAGGGATACATAATATATTGGGTTTTTTCTATTGTCTATGCCAGTATTGAAGTGTACTGTAGATGAGAGATTTTAGAAAGTATAATCTTTCCTCCTTTAATGCCTAATTTACTGGTCAGAATCTGAGAATTATACTTCTAGCAAAACTTTTAGATGGTAGATACACAAATTGAACTAGTTGTTTTCTTATGCTTTAAAGGCTAGAAAATGTAATGAGTTTTTAAATAAAAGGGTTTAATGTCAGTTAGTATCCTCTCCCTCTCTCTCTGGTATAACCCTATATTACTGTATGAACAGTCTTATCTGGGGTGGTTGCAGTTACAAAAAGCACCATTGAGTTGGTGACTGATGTGCTTAGAAAAGGACATCTGTGCTGCTCTGAGGAGGCTTCTTGTGATTGCGTTTCAGTGGCTCTATAAATGTGAGGTCCATCCCAACTTTCTCCACCCTAAAGTGTTTTGAGATGCTTTATTTTCTGAGGATTTTTAATTGCTAAAGTTTGGGGATTTTTTTCAGCCTCTGTTGGCTTAGCAGAAAACTAGATTCATTTTAAATGAGGTTGTACTCAAAGAATCTAAAAATTTTATTAAAGCTAATGTTAAAAAAATTATATAATACATAGGTTGAGAAATGGTCTGTACATCTGTGTGTAGTGCTTAGATTATCCACAAATACAAAGTCATGAGATACATATAGTGCATAATCAGCAATAACCCAAATTTAGGTGAATGAATTTAAGAATACAGTTTAGATATTTAGTATCCATGCATTCGGGTACGGCCGTTCTTATGTTATTACTCAGAAAAAAAGCTATACAGAGAGTTGGTGGAGGAAAGCAAAATATATCAATGAGTGAAAACTGTCTACATAGTAGATTAACAGTTTGTGGTCTCATTTTGTAGCTTACTATTCCATAATGTGCTGAGTGTTTAACTCGACAGTTGATTCCCATGCGTATTTTTAAAGATACGAGAAGGCTGTTGTGGGTGGGTGCGGGGGGGGGGGGGGGGGGGAGAGGGGAAGTACATTTGAAAAAATTCTCATTTGACTTTTCTCTCACCATAGCAGCTTCTGCTAAGTTTCTTGAAACCTGGCACACAACATGTTTGTTTCCTTGTACTGCTATATACATGCTTAACATAAGAACGGCCATACTGGGTCAGACCAAAGGTCCATCCAGCCCAGTATCCTGTCTACCGACAGTGGCCAATGCCATGTGCCCCAGAGGGAGTGAACCTAACGGGTAAGGATCAAGTGATCTCTCTCCTGCCATCCATCGCCAAACAGAGGCTAGGGACACCATTCCTTACCCATCCTGGCTAATAGTCATTAATGGACTTAACCTCCATGAATTTATCTAGTTCTCTTTTAAACCCTGTTACAGTCCTAGCCTTCACAACCTCCTCACTCAAGGAGTTCCACAGGTTGACTGTGCGCTGTGTGAAGAAGAACTTTAATTTTTTTTAAACCTGCTGCCCATTAATTTCATTTGGTGGCTCCTAGTTCTTCTTCGAGTGATTGCTCCTGTGTATTCCACAGTAGGTGTGTGTGCTCGCCACGTGCACCGCTGCCGGAAGTTTTTCCCTTAGCAGCATCCATAGTGGGGGAGCACCACTGCGACCCCTGGAATCGCGCCGACATATCGCGCCATAAAGAGGGTTGCGTGCTCCCCCACCCTCAGTTCCTTCTTGCCGCCAGAGAAGGTAGTCGGAACTTTGTGCTCCAGCCTTGGCTGCAGCGCTTATAGCCTTAGTGGTGTCCAGTCTCACTGAATTTTTTGCTGAACTTCTTCCGTCGTTGCCTGACTCGGGGCATGCCCTATGGCCCAGGCGTCAAGTCATGCGACTCTTGTCGCAGCTCTATGCCCAGAAGCGATCCCCACAGTCAGTGTTTTCGTTGTCTGGGCGAGTCTCACGTTAGTGAGAAGTGCAAGATGTGCCACTCCTTCAAGCCGCAAACGAAAAAGTAGCATGAGATTCGACTCCGGGCTCTTTTAATGGAGTCAGCATTGGCCCCAGCACCGGCAGGTCGAGCTGACACCGTGCGGGGCTCCGCATCGTCGGCACGTGGTGAAGCGTCTCCTGGTGCACCATTCCGAATTGGCACCTGGCACCATGTCCTCGGTGCGCAGCGAAGCACCCTCGATGTCCTGGCCCGCTCCCCAGCTAAGAAGCCAGGGAAGTCTCAGCGACGCTGGGAGAAAGACCGGGGTGAGGCCAGACCCGCATTGAGCAGCCCACAATCCCCATCGGGACTGAGACCTCCGACTCGGGTGGAGCGGAGTAGTCTGGTGCTGTCCACACGCGCCTCGCCAGAGGGGAGAATGCCTTCAACGCCGGAGGCAGCTCAGGCCGCGTGCAACATCATGACGCTTCTGGTGCCGGGAGCACCGCCTCAGTCAGGCCCCCGATCCTGTGGGAAGCCACTGCTGAGTGCCCATCAACCTTCTCCGGACGTCTCCGAGGCGTCCCGAGTCGAAGGGCCGAGCCACGGACTGAAGCGCGCCTCCACGCAGCGAGCAGGGTCGTCTGGGAGCGAGTTTACCTACTCCTCTCCGGGAGACCGTAGGGGTGGCACTAAAAGACGCCGCTGCTCCTATTCGAGCCTTACTTGCAGGGACAGGTCTCGTCGCCATCGGCACCGATGTTCATACTCCGGCACCCGCCATGGAAGGCGCCATGCTTGGAGTTCGTCACGGGAGTCCTAGGCACCGAGGCATTGTAGTCTTGGGCACCAGAGGGAATACAGGGACAGTACTCCCAACTCCTACCTGTCCTCCTCCAGGGGCTGGAGACATCATGTTCGGGATCTCTCCAGCTGTTCATACAGCACCATGTGTTTGTCCCGGACCTCTGCCTCGGCACGCCCCTCCTCAAGCCGCTCGGTACCGCAGGACCAGCCAGCCCTTCCGGGCCCCATCGTGCCCCAGGGCCAGGCCGTTCCCTGGCAGGGACAGTGGGCACCGTGGCCCCAGGCACCGCCGGGACCCTGCTCCGTGGCGGAAGCGTCCCAAGCCCAGCCGATGTCACCGCCTTGGCACCATGATGAGGCAATGGGCACCGACCCTCCGGCACCGACTCTGGCCCAGGGTCAGGACGTCGAGCTACTGGTACCGCCGGGTGCCAATGACACCGCGGCACCGACCTCCTCGGCACTGGATGACTCTGTGGCTGTCTTCCTCCAGTCTCTCAGGTGGATTTCAAGGCCCACCAGGAACTTCTCAGGAGGGTAGCATCAAACCTCCAGCTCCAGGCTGAGGAGATGGAGGAACCATTGGACACGTTGTTCAATGTCCTTACCTCCTCGATGCCGGGGCGTGTGGCCGTCCCACTCCATCAAGGGGTGGCCAATATCACTATTGGCCTCTGGCAGACCCTGCATCCCTCGGTCCTATTTCCAAAAAGGGCGAGCGGAAGTACTTTTTGCCCACAAAGGGGCACGAGTATCTCTACTCTCACCCAGCTCCGAACTCTCTAGTGGTGGAGTCTGTTAACCACCGGGAGAGACACGGCCAACCTGCTCCCACCCCTAAGGACAAAGATGCTCGCAAGCTGGATTCCTTTGGGAGAAAGGTTTATTCGTCTGTGAGTTTTCAGCTCAGAGTGGCCAACCACCAGGCACTCTTGAGCAGATATGATTTTAACCTTTGGGGATCCGTTCCCAAGTTTGAGCCCTCCCTCCACGAGAAAGACAGGAAGGAGTTCCGGGCTCTGGTTGATGAAGGTACGGTGGTGGCTAAAGCAGCGCTCCAGGCCGCCTCAGATGCGGCGGAGCAGAGGCGCCGGTCACAACACCAGTCCCGTTCGGCTCCTTGTCTGTGGCCCTTTAAGGCCAGGAGGCCAGGGAAGCGGGGTTTTTGACTGCTTGCGGGGAGTTGTCGGCCGGTTGCCAGGTCAACCCTCCCCCCGACTCAGTTAATAAAGTTCAGGTTTGCCAAATGTTTACCTGCCTTCAGTCTGCAATGGTTCCGTATTACTACGGACCGCTGGGTCCGCCACACTATATCCCTGGGGTACAGGTTGCAATTTCTTTAGTCTCCTCCCAGTTGCCCTCCGGCCAGGGAGTTGGCGGAGGACCCGGAACATGGACTCCTTCTAGATCAGGAGGTACAGCGCCTCCTCTCCCTAAGAGCCGTGGAGAGGGTACCTTGGCAATTCCAGGGCAAGGGATTCTATTCCAGGTATTTCCTCATCCCGAAGGCGAAGGGCGGGCTTCGGCCCATCCTCAACTTGCGGAAGCTCAACCAGTTCTTGGTTCGCTGCAAATTCTGCATGGTGTCCCTAGCCTCTATTATTCCCTCCCTAGACCCGGGGGATTGGTTTGCAGCGCTGGACCTCCAGGATGCGTACTTTCACATCCACATTTTCGAGGGTCACAGGCGCTTCCTCCGTTTCCTGGTGGGTCAGGTCCACTACCAGTTTACGGTCCTCCCGACGGCCCCCAGGGTCTTCACGAAGTGTATGGCGGTGGTAGCGGCCCACCTCAGAAGGAGAGGGCTGCATATCTTTCCCTGCTTGGACGACTGGCTGCTCAAGGGCAAGTCATGGTCCCAGGTGCAGCAGCAGATAACCTTCCTGCTACGCACCTGCTCAGCTCTAGGCCTAGTGGTAAACAAGGAAAAATCCACGTTAGTACCGGTCCAGCGTATAGAATTCATAGGAGCGCTGTTAGATTCCCGGGCGGCCACGGCCTCCCTTCCAAGGGACAGGTTCGAGGCGCTCAAAGGCCTCATTGCCTCGGTCATGGCCTTCCCGGTGACCATGGCTCGGGTGTGCCTTCAAATCCTCGGCCACATGGCCGTATGCACCTCGGTGGTGCGACATGCCAGGCTCCAGATGTGGTCCCTCCAACTCTGGTTGGCCTCCCGGTACTCCTAGGCCAGGGACGGCCTGGACAAGGTCGTCACGGTGCCGCCAACTGTGGTGGCAGACCTACAATGGTGGTCCCTCCTGAGCAACTTGCTCCGGGGTATCCCCTTCTGAGAGCCCTCTCCGTCGCTAGATCTAGTCTCGGATGCCTCGGACCTGGGCTGCGGAGCCCATGTGGGGAACTTCAGGACCCAGGGTATGTGGTCACCCAAGGAACTGACCCTGCACATAAATGTCAGGGAATTCAGGGCAGTGCGCCTGGCGTGCGTGGCTTTCTGCCAGCGCTTACAGGGGCAAGTGGTCAGAGTCCTCACGGACAATACCACTGCTATGTATTACATCAACAGGCAAGGGGGCACGCGCTCCAAGGCCTTATACCAGGAAGCCCAGCTCCTGTGGGAGTTCTGTATAGCCCACGACATCCTTCTCCGAGCGTTCCACCTACCCGGCGAGAGCAACACGCTCGCGGGATCGCCTGAGCAGGGTGTTCTCACAACAGCACGAGCGGTCCCTACACAGGGAGGTAGCAGAGTGGATCTTCCTACAATGGGGTGTTCCCCAGGTAGATTTGTTTGCCATCGCCCAAAATCGCCTGTGTCCCAGGTTCTGCTCCAGGGTGGGAGAGGGCGACAGGGCCATGACGGACGCGTTCCTGCTCAGTTGGTCGGGGCCCCTGATGTACGCCTTCCCGCCTTTTCCCCTCATAGGCAGGGTCCTACAGAAGGTGAAATCAGATGGGGCAAGGATTATCTTGATAGCCCCAGACTGGGCCCATCAACACTGGTACGTGATCCTACTACAACTATTGGCGGCCTTCCCTCGCAGGCTGCCGCTCTGCCCGGACCTCCTCTCCCAGGAGGGAGGTCGTCTCCTCCATCCCAACCTGGCCCTGACAGCATGGCTTCTCCGTGGCTAGATGCGGAGGAGGGGAGGTGTACTGAGGCTGTTAGACGGATACTGCTTGAGAGCAGGAAGCCGTCCACATGGAGGTCCTACCTGGCTAAGTGGTATCGGTTCTCTATATGGGCGATGGAGAGAGGTTCCTCCCCCGCGTCTGCTCCGCTCCAGCTGGTTCTGGACTACCTCCTGTCCCTTAGGACCCAAGGCTTGGCCACCTCCTCGATCAGGGTGCACCTGGCGGCCATCTCGGCCTTCCACCCTCCGGTGGCAGGACCGTCCATGTTCTCCCACCGTATGACTTCCAGGTTTTTAAAGGGTTTGGACAGCGCGTTAGCATATGCTAGACCCCTGGTCCCACCGTGGGACCTGAACCTGGTATTGTCATGCCTCATGGGGCCACCCTTTGAGCCCCTGGCCACGTGCTCCTGGTCCCACTTACCAGAGAAAGTGGCGTTTTTGGTGGCTATCCCCTCAGCCCGCAGGGTATCAGAGTTTAGGGCACCGACCTCTGAAGCCCCATACACTGTTTTCCATAAGGGGAAGGTCCAGCTTCTCCTGCACCCGGCCTTCCTGCCGAAGGTGGTCTTGGCATTTCATATGGACCAGGACATTTTTCTGCCAGTCCTGTGTCCTAAGCCCCATTCCTCCAATGAGGAACGACGCCTACACATGCTAGATGTGCGTAGGGCGCTGGCCTTTTACTTAGACCGAACGAGGCCATTCAGGAAATCCCCTCAGCTTTTCATTGCTATGGCCGAGCGCATGAGAGGGCAACCGGTCTCCACCCAGCGGATCTCCCGCTGGATCACCTTGTGCATATGCACGTGTTATGACCTGGCTGGGGTTCCCCCACCTCCTATCGTCAAGGCGCACTCGACGAGAGCCCAGGCCTTGTCAGTGGCCTATGTGGCTCATGTCCCTACTCGGGACATCTGCAGGGCTGCTATGTGGTCCTCTGTCCACACTTTTTCATTGTGCTATGAGATCGTCTCCCAAGCAAGGGATGACGCCGGGTTTGGTAGGGCGGTGCTCCGCCCGGGTAACCCTTAATACAGAGATTGGCAACCTTTCAGAAGTGGTGTACCAGATCTTCATTTATTCACTGTAATTTAAGGTTTCGCATGCCAGTAATACATTTTAACGTTTTTAGAAGGTCTTTCTATAAGTCTGTAATATGTAACTAAACTATTGTTATATGTAAAGTAAATAAGGTTTTTAAAATGTTTACGAAGCTTAATTTAAAATTAAATTAAAATGCAGAGCCCCCCAGACTGGTGGCAGGACCCAGGCAGTGTGAGTGCCACTGAAAATTAGCTCGCGTGCTGCCTTTGGCACTTATTTAGATCTCCTACCTACCTCCGTTAGGTATAGCTTGGAGTCACCTACTGTGGAATACACAGGAGCAATCACTCGAAGAAGAAAGGACAGTTAGCTGTTTCATAACTGGCATTCTTCGAGATGTGTCGCTCCTGTCTATTCCACATCCCTCCCTCCTTCCCCTTTGTCGGAGTTGTCTGGCAAGAAGGAACTGAGGGTGGGGGGAGCACACAACCCCCTTTATAGCGTGATATGTTGGCGCCACTCCAGGGGTCGCAGCGATGCTTCCCCACTACGAATGCTGCTAAGGAAAAAACTTCCAGGACCGGTGCACGTGGTGAGCATGCACACCTACTGTGGAATAGACAGGAGCAACACATCTCGAAGAACACCAGTTATGGAATAGGTAACTGTCCTTTCTTATATTATGGGAACAAGTAGGTAACTTTTCCTTATTCACTTTCTCCACACCACTCATGATTTTATATATCTTTATCATATCCCCCCCATGTCTCCTCTTTTCCAAGATGAAAAGTCCTAGCCTCTTTAATCTCTCCTCATATGGGACCCGTTCCAAACCCCAATCATGTTAGTTGCCCTTCTCTGAACCTTTTCTAATACCAGTATACCTCTTTTGAGATGAGGAGACCACATCTGTACACAGTATTCAAGATGTGGGCTTACCATGGATTTATATAAGGGCAATAAGATACTCTATCTTCTTCTCTATACCCTTTTTGAATGATTCCTAACATCCTGTTTGCTTTTTTGATTGCCTCTGCACACTCCGTGAACGTCTTCAAAGAACAATCCCAAGATCTTTCCTGATTAGTTGTAGCTAAATTAGCCCTCAATATATTGTATGTAGAGTTGGGGTTATTTTTTCCAATGTGCATTATTTTACATTTATCCATATTAAATTTCATTTGCAATTTTGTTGCCCGATCACTTAGTTTTGTGAGATCTTTTTGAAGTTCGTCACAGTCTGCTTTGGTCTTAACTATCTTGAGCAGTTTAGTATCGTCTGCAAACTTTGCCACCTCACTGTTTACCACTTTCTCCAGATCATTTATGAATAAGTTGAATAGGATTGGTCCTAGAACTGATGCTTGGGGAACACCACTAGTTACCCCTCTCCATTCTGAAAATTTACCATTTATTCCTACCCTTTGTTCCCTGTCTTTTAACCAGTTCTCAATCCATGAAAGGATCTTCCTTCTTATCCCATGACAACTTAATTTACATAAGAGCCTTTGGTGAGGGACCTTGTCAAAGGCTTTCTGGAAATCTAAGTACACTGTGTCCAGTGGATCCCCCTTGTCCACATGTTTGTTGACCCCTTCAAAGAACTCTAATAGATTAGTAAGACATGATATCCCTTTACAGAAACCATGTTGACTTTTACCCAATAATTTGTTCTTCTATGTGTCTGACAATTTTATTCTTTACTATTGTTTCAACTAATTTGCCCGGTACCAACATTAGACTTACCGGTCTGTAATTGCCGGGATCACTTCTAGAGCCCTTTTTAAATAGTGACATTACATTAGCTATCTTCCAGTCATTGCTGCTTTTTCTAGGATTAGCTGAATTTAACACCACAGCAGAATAGAAGCATTTGCAGTTTTGTTTTAATTCAAGGAAAGAGAAGTACCTTTAAGAAATCCCATAAAAAAAAAAAAATCTCTTTCCCAATAAAATTATTATTACTTGTAAAACATTTAACTGCATGTGGATCTGCATAGCTGTTTCATTCAAGTATGTAACTTTTGCAGGATATGCTGACAGTTATCCTAAAAAGAACAGGATGATGGATGGTGACATCCTAGTACTCTTTTCTGTTTCAGTATGCATTTTCATATAATCTCAAATTGAAACACCCATCTTTTTGAAAAATATAATGCAAATGCCCCATTTAGTAACACAGTTTTGCTAGATGGAATTTTCATGATAGTCCAGAATAGCAAAAACTGGGACAGAAAGATGTTTCTCATACACAGGATTTTAAAATGCATATGATTGAAAATATAGTGAATTCAATATATAGCATTGTCTTAAATCCGAATCTGGCTAGAAATTGCTTTTTTAAAATGCTGTATAACTTGAACTTTGTATTTGGCTGTTGGTGGGAATGAAACTATAGAGTTTGCAAAATCGCAGTTTTATTTCTAAAGCGATAGCCAGTATATTGTGAACACTATAATGTGTACAGTTTATGGTTTTACTTTCTAGAGGATCTTTGGCTTTTATGTAAATTTTATGCAAGGTTTTGATGGCTACAGACTTCCAAAGAATTCACCCAAAATTAACATTTGGCTTCTTGCCAGTGTAAGTTGCAAACACTGATAGCTATTTGTTTTATAGTTAATGATCTTTGGTAACCAAAATTAACTTAATAGATAGAAAAAACTAAATTTGCTAATGTTTTATAACATTAAATTTAGCATATTGTACTATTTAGTTACTAGTGGAAATATGGTTCTGTTTATACTTCACTTCTAGATACTACAATAAAATGTTAAGTTTGCTTGTGAAATCTGTATATGTAAGTTTAGAGACAAGGAATTTATTTCTTTGTCTACATGTTCCTTTGACAATAACATTATGCTAAGAAAGGCAATTTTAAGAAAACTTTTCATTAATATATAAAATTAAACTTTAAACGTATGAACAATAAAGGGAACAGAGCAAAAGGGGAACGGGGAGAAAAGGTGACTATGATAGCATCCAGCATAGTAGAGCAAGAGGCTGGCCAATGATTTGGGTATGAATGTGAAAGATTCAGAGAAAGGAAGGTAGAAGCAGATTTTCAAAGGTATTCAGGCATTTGAAGATGCAGATAGATGCCTAGTGGGATTTTTAAAAGTGCCAAACGGCCTTTTAAAGGCTGGGCCATATTGCCTTGAGAGAAGAAATGAGGGAGAGAAGAACGCCATGCAGAAATGAGAAGAGAAGTAAATACTATGGAATTAGAGTGAGTAAGGATGAAAGGAAAGGATAAAGAAATCAAAGTTGGGAACAAATGAGTAGAGAGACAGATCTGGCACATTATTTGTGCTTTTTTTTTCTTTTCTTTTTTTTTAAATGCTGCGTGTTTTCCTTTAAGTTTTGAGCAAAGGGGCTGGCATTTGTACATATATATATATATTACATTAGTATTCCTGGCTATTTTGGATTCTACAAGTAAACAGCTGGAGAAAGACAGAACCTAAAATTCACCAGAATGTGTACAAATCTCTGTGGGATTTGGGTAGAGTGGATTAATTTAAATTCCTTTGATTTAAATTATTGATTTTTAATTGTGTTTTGCATTTGTACTGTTTAGTTATTTTCCTAAAGAGAGATGGATTCTTATCGGTTGGTAACCATTTAAAACATGTTGATTAGCTATGAAATATAGTCTTTACCCTAAATTGGATACTTCTTTTTGCTAACCAGGAGCACTATACCTATGCATATTTATTTAGCTTAAGGTACATTTATTCAAATTATTATTTTTACATTTTATATTTAGAAAATGGTGGCTGATGCATTTCTTATTTAATAGACTATTAATATTTTACTTGTAATTTGTGCCAAGCTCTCTTCGGATGGAAATTCAAATTCAATTAGAAATGCACAAAAAGCAGTAAATACAACTACTTTAAATATGCTGGCAAGATGAGAAAAAAATGATCAAAACATGTTTTCCATTTAAAACTAACAGACTTATTGAACAAAGGAAGTATTAACTGTATATAATTAATTGAACTGTGTGTTTCTGGTCACTGTATCCTTCAAGGTGGTCAGTTACAAATTTAATTTTAACAAATAAACAAAAACCCATATTTAATAAAAAAATCTGATTTTAAATTTTAAAAAGTCCAGTTGTTAACAAAATCGTTGGTTTTTATCAACCCTAGTTTTGGGGACCCTAACTTCTAAGGACACTTATTTGCTTTTTCTTTTTTTTTAAATATTCACAACTGTGCATAAATCCAAGTATAAGTAGCTGGACAAGCAGCAGTGGGGGTTGGTCATAGTCTGAAGATTTGGGGGAAATGTGAAGCATCTTCTCAGTGACCCTCTTGAAAATCTCAAGGCTGGATTTGCTAGTATTTACATTGTTTAACTATTGAATCACAGGCTGCAGTGCTTCTTGAATCTTATTGTAACAGGTTTCTGTGAATACTTACTGATTATTCAAACTGCTACTACTTTAAAATCCAGTAATATTTCCCTCATGCAAATTTGTTAATGTGCTTATTTCTCAAATGTGGTTAGACTACTTCCTTTTCATTCATTCTCATGCAAGATGACATGAGGGTAGCACACTAGAGTCTTCTGATAATACTCTTTTAAAGGCCTGATCCAGCAGTGCTTATTCCAGCAAAAATCCTATTATACTTACTGATGTCAGAGAGAGAAGGGAGAGATGTACTACAACAGATACCGGTGTGTCTTCTACCAGAGTAAAAAGCATGAGAGGAAAAAGTACTACGTGTTAATTTAGGACTGGTCTGCATATTCATATAATGCACAGGAATATCTTTGCCTACACTTTGAATCGAAGTTAAATCAAAATGTTTGCACTTTTCCTATTTAATTGTAGTTTAGCATGCTACTATTTCCTGACTACTTGGCTAAAGTGTAAAATAACATAAATGTGGTTGTTTTTATGGTATTTCTAATGCAGCCAGAACAGTGAGTTACTTGAGGTCTCAGGACAATTGTTCTTGTGAGATCAAGTCCCATTTTCAGCTGAATGTGAGTAGCAGCTTTTCGTATTTGTACAAACAGAGGAGAGGATGCTGGTTCTATGAGCTGAGCTTTTTTTTCTTAACAAAGGAAAAAGTTGAATTAAATTTCTGAGTTGGTAACCAGATGCCATGTATCACTTCAACCACTCACGGCTGCCTGGCATTTACCCATTTGACTTCCACACGTTCTATGCTCTTTTCATCATATAAGTATATTAAGCAGAGCTCTGTGCCCTGGGTTTTATATTTGAGACAAAAAAGTTAGACAAGGCAGGGCAAAAAATAAACCTTCTCTCAGTAGCTGGATGAGGTTGAGGAAATAATTGTAAAACAGGTACAATCTGGCAAATCAATATCCACAAAGCTGGACTTCTACCAGACTAGAAATAGATCACTATCTGGTTTAGTGGTTCTCACTTTGAACAGGGCATGAAAAAAATAACTCTCAGCCTCTGAGCATACAGAAATGGAGAGTGTACTCAACCCTCCAGAAAAATCTGCATCAGTAGATCCTAATCTAATCAAGTCAGATGCCAAAGACTGGAGAAGAAACCATCAGAAAGGAAAGCTATGAAGTCTGTTTAAAAGTAAATAAAGCTTTAGTTGATATAGCCTATAGAGTAAACCACAGTGTGGATGCTGTTTTATACTCGTAGGTTAAAAGAAATCCAGTATTAGTAGGAAAACAAACAAACAAACAAAACTTATCTAAATCTAATCAGTCTCCCTTCACTCTTCTATCTGTGCATATTGACAGTGAGGAGGATGCTATCAGAATGTTAACCTCTGGATGGTGAGGTCTGTACTGAGTATTGAGAAACCACCAAAGCAAGATCAGTGTGAAGGCTCAAAAAGAGCAGAGTCTGTCTTCAATAAATATATTTAATATCAAACAAGGAAACTCCTTCCATGTAGTCTCGTGAGTTCTCCACGTGCTATGCCGTGACTACGCAAGCCGCGGCAGCGTTTTAATGTTGCCAGTGAAGACGTGCCCTTAGTCATGCTTCATCTTTATTGCAAGGCCACTTGGGAGATGGGGGGGGGGAACCTTTTTTGTCTTTTGGGGGGAAGAAAGGAACTATTTGTCTAGTGCATCCTTATGAGAAAGCTCACTGGTTCAATTAATGATGAATGCTGTAGCTTCACTGCCCAAAAGATAACAGCAGATAACTTGGAACCCACAACTAGAATGAGAATTGTAGAGTGTCCGTTTACAAATCAAATATTGGCCTGGCCTACTATGCTTTTTTAGGTGGTGTATTAGGCCTCTTGTAAAATGGCAGCATAGCAAAGTTTGTCTACTAAATTGAAAGAGGAGGCTGGTAGTGGAGGAATTCCACCTGTCCTGTATTGGGCTCGTTGGTTCTACAGCATGTACCGGTACTGTGTTGCTGGCATCAAGTACCCAGTACAATTACAATAACACATTGTGCACCATTAGATAAGAGCTCAACAATAAGGAAATGGAAAAAACCCACTTTCCATTCATGAGGTTTTCCAGAAGGCTAAATATGACCAAAGTTATCTCTCCAAATTATAATCAGGAAAGCAACTCAAGGGGTTGCCCTGCATCTGCAGCCAGACCTCATAAAGTTTTGGTTTCCACAGATTGCTGTAGCACACTGAGCCGTGCTACTCCATCCCAAGCATAAAATTATTCTCTGCCATTGCTGTACTTTACTTTTGATGATTGTTTGATCAAAGTGTAAGGCATGCTTTCAGACAAGCAGAGGGAAAAGTAATTTTGCCATCACTGTGGACAAGCAGCCAAAGGCTTGTACAGGTTTCTCTTAACAGTGAGCTTTAATCCTAAGGAAAGGGTGCTCACATTTCTAACACAGCTTCTGGGCCTGGCAGCAGCACTCCCAGGACTGCCATTAGGCAAAGGCAGTAATATACACAGAGCTGAGTAGGGTGCCTTGGCCTTGGAAGAGAGAGTGAGGTCCCTCTGGTCGTACTGGCCTAAACCTGGCACACTTAATGGATTCTTGTAGTTGCTACAACCTGTTCTAAAGACTTATAAAAGAAAGCTAATGTAACAGTCTTTGTCTTTGCTTTAAGGCAGTGGTTTTCAAACTTTTTAGGCTGTGTAGCCCTTGCCAAATAATGTAGTCCACCGTGTACCCCGTCTGAGATAAGGTCATTATATATCTATGAAAACAGGAAAAAAAGGGTCTGTAAGGGATAACACGATACACTGTCTGCCATTACAGATTTTTGTCTCATACCCCCTGATAAGAGCCTGCGTACCGTAATTTCAAATCCACTGCTTTAAGGTACTGAAGAATCTAAACAAGGCTATCCACAACAAACGCTCATGACATTGTAACTTCGTTAAAATGATGTAAAGGTCTCTGGGCTGTATCCTTTGCCGCACTTCCAAGACTTATGAATGACTATTCTGTAACTTTTGAGGAAGGAGTTCTGTGTTTGGTTTGTTTTGTTTTTTAAGTTCCAGTTTCCCTATTTAAAAATTCTGGTCACCTATTGTAAAGTTAATTCCTAGTCTCATAAGGAGAAATTTCAGGATTTTTTTTCCTGGCGTTTAAACACTTCTGATTTTGATTAAGTGGCATGCTGAGCTGCACACGTCTCATGTCCGTTATTTGCAAAAACAGCTTGTCTTCATTTTAAAAAATTACAATGAAACATGTACAAGAGGCCACCCTTATTAGGCCAACTCTTGTCTCAAAACAGCCTCAAAGGATCCCCGATCGTACTAAGCATAGCTTCGTCACACCTTCATTAAAAGGTCTTTTCTGTTAAGCACCCAGTTTTAGTTGTTCCTTTAATAGTTAGGTGACAGATTCTGCTATGTTAACTTTCCCTGTCACGTGGCCTGTCTTTCCTAGCTTTAGAACTAGTCACATCCAGTCACTGCTACATGTATAAATTCTGCCATGTCCCTGATTTCAAGAGTGTGTGTGTGTGTGTGTGTGTGGGGGGGGGGGATGCCAAACCTTATTTGGCAGGTTGATCGCGCATCTGCTGCAGCGGTTTACAACGTGTACAATAATCACTCTAGTGCTGCTGTCACTGCTTGCCTCCCTTAACTTGATACCTTACGGTTAGAAATCACTATTGTGCACTTAAGTGCAGATGTTGGTTTGAAACTGTTTCTACCTCTATCCCGCTCAACAACTCACTACAGCACTTACTTTAGTCACTTGGTATTGCAAACAGAGTAAATCCTACAGTCCTGTATTTTCTCCAGTTTGTCTGTTGAATATTTTGGTGTCACTTTTTTTTAAGTTTCCTGGAAATGAGGAAAGATTTCTCATACACAGGTGAAACCATTCCTGCTTCTTACCTCTTGTCTGTTCTGACATATCAACAGCAAAACATTTAGGTGTTCAGTTTTTCAGCTCTTAAAAATCTGCTTCCCCGTATTTCACTGAGTCAGTGAAAAATCTGAATGAAATGCACACTCAACAAAAACACAACTGATGACTTTCATTCCCACTTCTCTTATCTTACGTTGTTGGGTAGGTGGTTTCTTAATGTCAAAAATTTAACTTTAAAGGTGGCTGTATTGACAGGAGGAGGGAGGGAGGGAGGCTGCAGTTGCTTCTGTGATACATTGTAGGACTGATAAGCCTCTAAAATTTTTGATTTCCTCATGTTTTGCCCATCTCTAGTCTTAATGTACTGTTCCTGTAGGTGAGTTACTGACTGCAGTCCATGGGGACTATTGTTACAGAAAGGTAAGAAATATCATTTTAGTAGAGAGATTCTTCAGAAATGTTAGTGAAACAGAACCTTTCAATCCATTTATGTGAATGCTTGCAGTTTCTCTTTCAGGACTATTGGACGAAAAACGAACATACAGCTAAAGCATTCTAAAAAGAAAGCTCCCACCCCTCGCCCCACCAAAAAGGAATACATATTGGAATGGAACTTTGAGTTACAAAGCACTCAGATGTTTACGAAGTGTGTCTTTATTATTTGAGGGACTCCCCAACTTTCTCTTCAGTTGGCAAAACCTGATGAGTTGAGCAGAACCAATTATTTAATCAAATGAAAAAAGGAGAGGTTTAGTCAATCTTTACTTTACCCTTTCTCTCTTCAAAACTAACATGAACTTCAGTGCTTGTGAAAAGTGACAGATCCTCTGTTTCCAGGGCTGCAAATCTATCTAGCCACTAAAATGTCATTGCCTCGGTCTTGTTCCAGTGGGATTGTTTTTGTGGATTAGAAAGTAGTCTAGACTCCATGTTCATTAAATACTTATAGTTTTCAGATGTTTGAAAGTTTTTGCACATTATTGTAAAGTGAGAGAAGCTTATTAGTGCATAGAGATGTATTTGTTAATGGGTTTCCATCACAATTACATTATATTCTGTAAAACCGTGAATGACTAAACTTAAGTAGAAACAGGCATTTATTTTATTTCTAAAGTGAAGTTAGAGTGGAGTGTGTAAATTTATAATCTTATTTGACTTCAGCTTTCATTCTCAAATTGCAGCAACAAGCAGCTTAACAATTTCTCAAACAGTTTGGAATGATTTAAATTTTTGAATAATTTGTAGTCTGTAGGCTGTTTGCAAGTACTCAGTATTGAATTATTGGCTGTTTTTGACTAGATACGCAGGTCAAATGGTATTCGGGTAATATAACTCTTGGAATCAATTTTCTGGTGTGCAGATACTTGCATTTATAAATTCAGAAGTTGCTTTATTGTGACTATTCTGTACTTCACTTAAATTTTGATCCCACAGACATTCATGTCAATGAATATATTGGCCAGAATGTCTGCATTTTCAGTCCATACTTTAAATCCTGATGCTTTTTCAGGTAAAATGGCTTAGTACAGTTTGAAAATTGTCATTCCATTGAACTCTGGTCTGTCTTAGGTTATTTTTTTGATATCTCATTGATATCATTTTGATATCTCTACACTGTTTCCTTTGTTACTCTTGTTTTAAAAAGTGAATATTTTTTGTCTTAGGTTTCAGCAGCAGCCCCAAGAAAAATCTCTACTAGAGATCTAGGATTGTCTGGCATATGGATAATTAGGATCTTTCTTTAAATGTAGAAAAAATAGTTCTAATACTAGACGTTTATAATCGCAGGAGGTTAACCACTTACCTACAAAGGAACATATTTATCGGTAGCCAGAGCTACGGATGCTCTTGGGGATAGCTTCCCCCCCCCCCCCCCCATAGCCCTAAAGTATTTTCTAGTCAAAAGTACTTCCACTATTCCAGAGGGTCAGTTTTTCTCCCATTTTGAAGACTTCATGCCAGCAGTGGATGTTTTGTTTTTGTTTTCAAGGCCCTTATCTCTGCTTTACTGTGAACAGGCTTGTTCTCATTGCAGAAGACCTCTGTAATTTGTTTCTGGTTCCAATCTGTTCTCCCAGCTCAAAATACTTCCAAGTGCATGATTCACTTGTGCTACAGGTGTTGATCTTAATACAGCTTTTCTGATGGGAGTTGCCTTTGAAATTCTGTTCAACAGCAGGGTTCAATACTTTGCTTCCCTGCCCCATTCTCTTCTTCCCTCTTGTGGGGTTTAAACCATAATCATAATCCCCACAACAGAGGACTGGATACAATTTATTTTTTCCTACCCAATCTGGCAGTAGTTGGGTGGGTACAGAACTTCTCTTCTCCAGCCATTAGGTGTGGAGTATAGACTGGACAGCTAACAGACCCATCCCACATGGCAATACACATTACTACCAGTAGTGTTTGTTATTGCTGCAGTGACAGGCAGGCTATCAAAGTCAGCAAAAATGGTAGCTTGGGTACAAGTGATCATAACTTGATTACATTTATAATGTGCAAACAGAGTAAAGTCCAGATCAATAATCTATATACACTTGGTGCTTTAAAAAAGCTCATTTTTGTAAAGCTGAAAACAATTAAGAGTCAGAATCAGCTGGGAGGAAGAGTTTAATAAGAAAAATGTGAATGATAAGTGGGAATTGTTTAAGAACACTTTCCTAGATGCCCAAAAAGCCACAACCCTACAATTAAGGAAGATGGCCATCTTGGTTAAAAAAACAACCTGGTTTAGAGGAGTAGTGAAGACAGCTATATAAATAATATATAACACATGAATGAAAGGGGAAGTTGGTAGTGAGTACATATCAGAAGCTAGGAATTGTAGAAAAATTTTAAGGGAAGCAAAGGGACAAAAGGAAAAAAAATCTATGGCTAGCAAAGTTAAGGACAATGAGAATTTTTATATTGGGGAACAAAAAGAATCCTAACAATGGTATTGGTCCAATACAAAATGGAAATGGTAGAATTATCAATAATAATGCAGAAAAGGTAGAAGCATTCAATAAATATTTCTGTGTTTGGGGTAAAAACAGAGTATGTTATATGATGATGATAACACTCATTTCATTCCACTAGTATCTGAAGAGAATTTTATACAGCAGCAAATACAGTTAGACATTTTTAAATCAGAAGGTCCAGATAACTTGCATCCAAGAGTTTTTAAAGAGCCGGCTAAGGAGCTCTCCAGACCACTAATAATGGGTTTCAATATGTCTTGAAACATTGGGATGGTTCTGGAAGAAAGCTAACATGGCAAAATTTGGAAAGGAGAAAGGAGATGACCTGGGTAATTATAGGCTTGTCCCTCTGACGTTAATACTTGGCAAGAAAATGGAGCTGCTGATACAGGATTTGATTAATAAAGAATTAATGGAGGGTAATGTAATTCATCCAAATCAACATCCGTTTATGAAAATAGATCCTGTCAAACTAACTTGATATCTTTTATTGATGAGATTACAAAATTTGTAGTTAAAAGTGATAGTGTTGATCTATTGTATTTAGACTTCTGTAAGGTATTTCCCTGGGTACCACGTAACATTTTGACTTAAACTAGAAAGATATAAAATTAACGTAGCCATCTTTTAATCCATTTGATGTGTGCCAACTAATAAGTCTCAATGTCATTGTGAATCGGGAATCATCACTGAGCAGGTGTGTTTTTACTGGTCCCCAAAGGAATCTGTTCTTGGCCCTATACTATTTAACATTTTTATGAATGCCCTGGAAGAAAACATAGTAATCACTGATAAAAGTTTGCAGATGAGTCAAAAATTGGTGGAGTGGTAGATTGATAACGGAGCATTCAGGATCTCTTGGTAAGCTTGGCGCAAGCAAATAATACGCATTTTAATGAAGCTAAATGTATAAACCCAGGAACAAAGAATTTAAGACGTACTTTCAGAACTCTTTGTTGGGAAGCAGCAACTCTGAAAAGATTTTGGGGTCATAGTGGATTATCTGCTGAACATGAGCTCCCAGTGTGATGTGTGGCCAAAAAGGCTAATGTGATCCTTGGATGCATGAACAGGGGAATCTCGAGTACAAGTAGAGCAGTTATTTTACCTCTGTATTTGGCACTGGTGCAACCCCTGCTGAAATATTGTATCCAGTTCTAGAGTCTATACTTGAAGCAAGATGTTGATAAATTGGAGAGGATTCGGAGAAGGGCCATGAGAATAGTTAAAGGATTAGAAAACATGCCTTACAGTGATAGACTTGAGGAGCACAATTTATTTAGTACAACAGAGTTAAGGACTTATATAATCAAGTCTATATAAGTACCTACATGGGGAACAAATATTTGATAATGGGCTCTTCAGTCTAGCAGAGAATGGTATAACATGTTCCAGTGACTGGAATTTGAAGCTAGACAAATTCAGACTGGAAATAAGGCATAAATTTATAAACAGCGAGAGTAAATTAACCATTGGAACAACTTATCAAGGGTTATGGTAGATTCTCCATCACTGTCGCTTTTAGATCAAGATGGGATGTTTTTCTAAAAGATGTTCTCTAGAAATCATTCGGGGGAAGTTCTATGGCCTGGGTTATACAGGAGGTCAGACTAGATTATCACAATGGTCCCTTCTGGCCTTAGAATCTATGAATAAGTAATTTTACTAGACGTTTTATTTTTCTTAAGTCCTAGTAAAAGTGAAACACAAACTGAAGTTAAACCCTTGGGTTTATGATTTTAAAAATATTTACCAGGGACCCAACGTGGGGAGTCGGAGTCTCCTATCAAACTCCAGCAGCCACTAAGGGATGGGGAGCAAGGAGCCCAGATTCCGTGGTGAGCAGTTGGGCAATGCGTTGCTAAGTCAAAGTAAGAATAATGCTGCAGTGGTTCCATTGATGTTATAGCTCCAGACTGGGGTGGGGGGAGAATCTCTCTCGCTCTTGACTTTTTTTCAGACCCACCTTCCCAACAATGACTGCTGCAGTCAAAGGCTATACACTGCCACAGCTGCTGCTTCTCCTCCCCCCCCCACTGTGCACTGAACGTGAGGCACCCCACCCTCCCCATAGCCCAGAGGCTCTATGCTTTAAGGATGGACAGGAAGTGAAAGTGCACTCTACCCACATTTATATCTGCTGTGTTGCTCCAGTGTATGCTTGAGCTACATACCTGAGACCATAGAGACTAAGTGGTTGGTGGAGCATCTCACCCTCAGTTCCCTATTAAGGCTCTTTGTTTCCTGGGAATTCATTCTCCTGATTGGGAGCCTGAGAGAGCACTTGGACCGGGAGCCTCCTGGGGAGAACAGACAGGAAGCATGGGAGAATGGACAGGGTTAGGGTTAACCACCTTTTCAAAATGCAAAAATGGGACACTTGCAGGAGCCACGCCACACTCCATGACGCTGCCCCCTGCCTCTCCTCTTCCTTGCTAAGGCCCTGCCCCCTGGTCAGACCAGAAGCCGGAGCCGCCCAGAATGCCTTGGCTGCTGTGGGGAGTCCCGGACCCTCCACCTGCACTGAGAGGTGGGAGGTGGTTCCCAAGAGCAGCCCTTGGGGCATGCCTCCCAGGGCAGGTGGAGACTCCGGGACTCCAGGACATCCCACAGCAGCCTGGGCTCCATGGGTGGCTCTTACTACTGCCCGTCTTCGGGGCCTCGGAGGGAAGAGGAGGAGGGGGCCTTGTGGCGAGGGGGACTAAAGCCCACCTCAGCTCCCTTCCCCCGGGGAAGAGGCTGGTGCTGCTTCTGAGCCTCAGGCAGGCACAGAGTGGCACTGCAGGAAATCTGGGACAAATGCTGTCCCGGAGTCATTCAACCTGAGACTTGAAATGTGCATTTCAGTTCTGTCCCACCCACTTAGGGATGGGTGGTCCCCCTAGATAGGATGCTGGACTGGGCCTTGAGAGACTGGGGGTGAGTTTCCGTAGAGGTGACCCAGAGCCTGCCTGTGACTTTGGGCAAGACACTTAATGTGGCTGTTACCTCCACTATCCATCTGTAAAACGGGGATAATACTTTCCGACCTCAAAAGGGTGCTGTGAGGATAAAATCTACTAATGATTGTGGGGTGCTTGGATACTGGGTGATGAGCCAGTACTTAAGACAATCAGTTCTATGTGTACTGTAGCTTTGGCACTACGGAAATGGGCAAACACAAAAGTCACGTGTGGAACCACAGTGGATTGATTATTCTGAATGATTTTCTTTCTACCTGGTATAATGCAAAAGTCACTGTCTAATGATAAACAACGAGGAGTCCTTGTAGCACCTTAAAGATTAACAAATTTATTTGGGCATAAGCTTTCATGGGCTAGAACCCACTTCATCAGATGCATGGAGTGGAAAATACAGTAGCAGGTATAAATACACAGCACACGAAAAGATGGGAGGTGCCATATGAAGTGGGAGGTCAGTCTAACAAGACAATTCAATTAAGAGTAAGATACCAAGGGAGGAAAAATCACTTTTGTTGTGGTAATGAGTGGCCCATTTCAAACAGTTGACAAGAAGGTGTGAGTAACAGTAGGGGGAAATTAATATGGGGGGAATTAGGTTTTGTAATGACCCAACCACCCCCAGTCTTTATTCAGGTCTAATGCTTATTTTTCCAATGTATCTTATGCCCAATCACACTGCATCTCCCTGAGCTGTAAATCAGGAAGGCAATAGTGTACTCTCCATTTGGGAGATAAGCAACTATCTGGAGGCCAAACATTCTCTAAACATCTGGCTAGATCTTAGCAATGCTTTCCATTGGGAGGGCAGCTTGTGAGTGGAGGAAATATGTATTTTACAGAAGGTTTTGAAATGACTGAAGCTCTTTAATAATATAGTTTATGCATGACCCTTCAATTTTGTATGGTTTTTTTTTCCCCAGGCTTTGCTTGTAAAGAGATCTGAGAATTCTTCTTAGTCAGTTAGCCATGAAGTGGTTGTTAAAGACTTTTTTCTTTAAAAGCCTATCATTTTGAATGTATACTGTACACAGTTAATGTCTTTGATATAGTCTCCATCTGAGTTCTAATACTTATTTTATCAGAGGAAATTGTGAGCTAAACCTACTTCCCCCTGTAATTAGTGTTCTCTTCTCAGATAGCTGTAAGTGGATACTGTAGGAAATGCTAAATTCTGGAAGAGCAAAACTCCTGGGGTAGATTTGCCGAGTATCCATCACAGAAGTGGTCCCTGTTTCCACAATACAAATATACAGCAGTACTCACAAAAACATTTTTCCTCTATATGGTCTTATTCAAATTAGTTGTGCTCACAACTATATAAGCTTGTTCTCAGTGATTGTTTCCAAAAGATGATTCAAAAGCCAATTTTGCTGTTGCAACTAATTTCCTGTAGTTGCTGTAGTCACAAGCTTTCAGCTTCACTTTACTTTTGTGCTATTGTGGCTTTGAAATTTTTTAAACTAACAAAAATTATGCTCTCAAACTGAAAAGTTCAGGTTAGTGCAAATCCTTTAAAGCAATAACATTTCAAACCAGAGCTTTTTAATATCAATAGAAAATTGTACAGGAGCAAAAAAGTCAATTTTTTTGCAACCATGGCTCTCACTCAGTTTACAGTTTTTGCCATTGTGTGCCTAAAAGTCTCTGGATGCCTTAAACAAGACTTGTATGAAGTCAAAATTGACATGTAAATACACCCAAGCAAAAGATAAATCCAGTGCAGAAAGGAGACATTTCCTCCCTTGCAATAAACCAGATTTGAAATTGACACACAGTAGAAAGATACTAGAATGGTGCTATGGCAGATGTTCTTAGGGAGACACAAAATATCTAAATTGAAGTAATATTTTTGATCTGAAATATGCTCAGATATCTTTATACTATAAAACTAGAGCAGGTCAAAATTTCAGGTTGATGAAAAATGACTTTTTAAAATGGAAATTTGTATTTCTTGACATTTTAAAGTTTTTGACAAACTGAAAATCAAAAGCAATTTTTTTTCTTTCAAAAACTTCCATGGAAAAAGTTAGATAAAATTTTGGGGTTTTTTTAAATTTTTTGGGGAGGAATACTTAACATTTTCTGACCTGCTTTATATAGTGTTGAAAAGAGACCTGAGCTTTGCCAAACTGGATCAAAGCAGCATTCAGTCTAAACCCTTGTCCTGTCTCTCACACTGACCAATGTTGAATGCTGCCTTCCTGGGAAGGTGTTAAAATGTGATTCAATTACATAGCACTGTTAGGTGCTTTCTTGATAGTTTAGGTACAGCTATGTCAATAATGCAGAAAATACACATTTCATCCCTCTCCAAAACCCCCACAGAATTTGCCACCTCCCACACTTTGCACATTCTCTCACTAGGACAGCATAATTTGGGCAGTATGAGCAGCACGTTTAGCATTGGATCCTAATATTGTTACATCTAACGTTGATACTATAGGGATAAGGAGGTGGGAGCAGTAAATAAAGTTTGCACTTGGATTCTGTTCTTCCTCATGAGATCAGATGGATAGATGTGACTTTACAGTCATACTAATGCTTTCCACAACAGCCCAGCAAGCCAGCTGTCAGGTGATATCTCCTTTACCTGGACATACTTATCAAAACTTGGAGAAAGAGGTTCTGGGAAAATTGCTTCACCTTTAAAATAAATAAATAAATACATTTGTGGGTTGTTGTTGTTTTTTTAAAGTAGGGTCCTATCTGTGCTGCATTATTTTATGGTGAGTTCTTCTTAATCCCAGATGGTCATCTGTTTGTGCACTGAATCATAGACATTGATAGCTGAAGGGGAATTAACTATAATGTAACACATATCCTGAGGCATTTAGTTGGACTGGTCATACATTGGATAAACACGTATTTGCCTGGGTTTGTTTTAAATTAACTTTCTTTTACTTTAGATAAAGGGTAAATGGGAGCTACCAGTTTGGCTATCTCTACATCTCTCATTCATCTGCTTTTAAATATCAATTTCTTAGACCTTTTAATCTCCATGTTATCTGCGAAAATTTCAATTTGTATCAGGGAAGCTGGGTCTGAAAAAAAGTCGAGAGAGAGATGGTTTCTCCCCCCACTCCCGTCTGGATTGGGTAACTACTTTTAAAAAATATCTAAACTTACCTTTCTGTCTTGCTTCTAACTGTTTTGGTTTTCACCAAACCCCCATCCCAGATTGTGGTATCCAAGCAAGGATATTCTTAAGCAGCTTCCATGCTGATGGGATTTTAACTTCCTAATTTTATTCTCCACACTATTTCTAAGGTGTGAATGCTTTTCTTAAAAACAAAAAAAACCAACAATCCAGCAACCTCAAACCCTGCGAAGGTTGGTGTTCTAGGACTACCTCTCGTTATAATCTCCCTTTGAAGATACTGACTTTTTATATTATGGCTACCATTTCTTACTAAGGCTTTGTCTGCACTTAAGTTTTGTCCATATAGCTATGCTGGAAAAGTCCTTATAGCATAGTCTCAGTTATAGTGCCAAAAGCACTTAATTGCGACTATAACTTTGGCCACACTAGGCCTTTTGCAAAAGAGCTATGTTTTAAAAAAAAAAAAAATTCACACCCCTGTCTGACATTGCTGTGCCAGCAGAATGGAAGTGTAGACCTGGCCTTAGGGGCTGAAGTGTGTTTACCTTGAGCCAGTCCCTCGACCTCTGCTTTCTTCCCCAACCACCACCTCTTTCTCACCTCACCAGCGTTCGTTCTTCTCAACTCCTTTTTAAAAGACACATTACAAACAACTTCATTTTTCCCCTGATTGTTTGTAAACATTCCAGGGGATTTTTAAAAGTGTTGGGGAAGTTCCCTGGCTGCATTCTAACTCAGACTAGATGATCACAATCATCCTTTCTGGCCCTTGGAATCCCTGCATCTGTTAAGTGCCTGCAAACACCCGCCCCCCCCCTCCCCCCAACACACACAAAAAAATCCCCACATGGTCATACTGTATGACCCTCATCCTCCTTTCATCTGTCCTGATCTCATTGTTTGCCATTTTGGTTGTGTTGTACGCATGTTTGTTAACAAATTCATGAAAGACATTTGGACAAATTAATCTAGTTGCTCTATGTGAGAAGAAAAAAATTCAGAAGTTAATGTTAGAATCCAGCTCATCAGTGGAAGAAATATGGTGTGGCTCTTTAATCCTCTTTTGCTTGTGGTCTTGACATCTTGAGACTGATGTGCTTTGCCATACCACAATAAAAGGCCTAGAGCTAGAGCAATAAGAGTTGCGTGAAATACCCATGTTGCTCTGAAAGTGCACAGTCCTATGTTCAGCTGAACAATTCAGTTAGTTAGAAGTAGAATCCCTTGAATGAATAAATATGCAAAACCTGCATGGGAAACGAAATATTTGTAAACTGTAAATTTGAGTTACCCTGCTATTCAAGAGTGAAATTTTCTTGTCGAGCAGCCGATAAAGCAGTTATGATTGGGACTCAGTTGGTGTACGGTAACAGTATTTATAATGAAGTCAGAGTTGGCTTTAAAGTCTGATGAATGAGAAAGTCCACTGTATAAGGCTGCAGCTTTTTGTGAGAGAGACATCTGTGCTATAACAAGAGAGGGAGACCCAGTTTAGACAAATGCTGGAACCAGGGCTTTAGGAAAAGGAATGACTTTTTCTTCTAGCTTAGATTAAATATTTATACAAATGAACTTTTCTTTTCAGCTGCTCATCAGAATTGCGGCTGCACCACCAACTTGGCTTTGAATTTTGTTCTGATTGCCCAACAAGGCTGTACATGGAGAGAGTGTTGCAGAAGAGCCACTTAAACAAAAAATGTTTGTTTTACAGCAGAACTAGAGGCTTTGGGTTTTAGGGATGAAAATTAAGGGGGGAGGGAGAAGGTAAGGCAAAACAGAATGGGAAGTAAATCTGGAAGAGGAAGGATGGGAGTAGAAACTAGAGTTGATATAAAAATATGGAGGGAAAACAGAACATAAAGATGAGCGAAAAGTACAAGAATGGAGTATTTGGAGAGAATTGTGGTAAAGGGGCTACTTCTGTCTTTCAGCAGATACACACACCAACAGCTGCTATTATTTTTTTTTGAATACAGTTAAATACAATTTGATTAGGTGTTAATCTTTCAGTGTTAATCATCCTTAATGACTTACTGCTTGAGACTGAGATGGCCAGGAAAATAAAGGTTTATAATGAAGACAATGCTATCATGATGACATGTTTCTTTGACCCAACAAGATTACTACTGTTTTTCTGAAAGGATGTTAGATTTGCTTCCAGTCCTTTGAGGGAACTTCTTAAATCTGTTTGGTAAAGCAATTCTTTTGAGAAAAAGGGAACTCAAGTTACTTATGTGTTAAAACCATGACTAACTTTGTCCCTGTTTGTGGCAGCACAGAAGGGAAACGGGGAAGAAAATGAGTGGTGGTAAAGAGGAACCTGGGTGAAGAGGGTGGGATGCTGAATGTGCAGGATGGATAGCTTTATTAATCACAAAAGTGTAGTGTGTTGCAGATATGACTTTTTAGAATGAATAAGAAGCTCCTGTTGTGTGGGTTGTTTTTTGTTCTGTTTTGTTTTTAGTGTTGTGTAGGCAACATTCTGAAAAAAAATGAGGAGTTTTGGGGTTTTCCCTGAAGAATTCAGTATCTGTAAAGATAGTAGTATCAGTTATGTGTTGTTAGAATGAAATAAATTAACTATAAATCTGAAACATCATTTCCCCATCTCCTTCAGAGCTTTCCCTCCCCTCAAAAGCTGGTGGCATTTTCTGAATTGTGGTGTATATTTAAAAATCTTTGGGACAGGACACAAATTTAATACACACATATAACCAGTTTACAAAATATTGGAGAAATTTTATTCTGCAAAGCTGTACAGAACACTGGGAATTTCAGTCCTGTTCTTATAACAGATGGTTAAAATAAAAACAAAAAATTAAATGTAAGATATTGCAGTTTTGGACCTGGGTGAACTTGAGTTGGCTGATCATTAGAGTTTAATTGTAACTTTAAATGTAAACTTGTGAAAAAACAGAATAGTTAAATTATTTTATAGTACTATCAAGTCAGTGACACTGCAGTGTTGTTGATGTAATGTAGAAATGAAATTGCCTTATCAGACAATGGACTGTCTAATCTACTATCCTATCAGAAGAAAAACACTTATAGAGGCTTTTTGAAGCCAGGACCTGCCTTGCTTTTGCATTTTGGACAGCACCTAGTACAGTGGGACACTGATGTTAATGGGCGCTCTGGATATTCCACTTATTTTTATTGTGGCAAGTTATTGCATAAATTATCTAGAGGAGACGTTTTCTCTCTCTAATCCTGGGCAGTGAGTGAGTAGCTGGTTTATGTCCTAAAGCATGAAGTCAGAAAATCCTATGACTTTCACATTTACTCTAGTTAGTTAATTACTTAGTTAGTTCATATATATATTATATATTTTCCATATAAATATCAGATCCCTTTTTTTAACCCTCCTGAAGTCTTGGCATCAGTGATACTTAGTAGTGTGTTTGTAAGTGTGAATCAGTTTTAAATTTTGGAATTTCAGATGGGTTTCAGAGAAGTCTCCAATTTCTACAGGATTGTCCTAAAAGGAGCTTGTTTAAATTAATAACACAGACTAAACAAATTTCTAGTTGAATGAAGGAAGAGTTTAAACTTTTAACTATTGTGTAATAGACCAAGTGCTGTCAGAAAACTCTTTAATAGTTCCTAAATGAAGTAGATGGGAAAATACTGCTGTTCAGGGTGATTCTTCATGACTAAATTTGGGGAACAATGTACTGCCATTTATGTGTCTGACTAGAAAAGTTACATTTCAAGTGTCTGCATATATTTCCTATTTAACAAATGGCAGAGAAAGGAATAAACTGCAGTTCAATTCAGAATTGTTTTTTACATTGTACTAAATGTCTACAGTACATCAATAAATGTTTTTCTTGGTACAGTTCTAATTTCTCATTGAAACATACCATGCTTTGAAGTCTTACTTATTTTATTTTAAAGACCAGTTATTTTGCATGTTTATCTTAGTTGTGGTTGTTAGAGATTTATAGGAATTGTGAACTGTGCTGTTCTGATGCATGTGGATTTTTTCTTCATATCAAATGGTTTTCCTCCCCTCATCAGTATTATGCTACATATTTAACATTAAGTGAATATTTGTAGAGAAAATGGTATATGAGACACCTTATAGGTTGCAGATTTAGTTTTTGTTGCTCAATGTGAATTGCAAACTGCTTAGGCATTGCTTTAGTACCTTAACAGGATTTATGACTTGAGATAAAATGTTAAAATCTGATGAACCATAATAACATGATTGCAGTCTATACCAGTTACTGCTGTTCAGTTATTTCTATTATTCAACAAATTCTTAATGGGAAGAAAATTAAATTTTAAAACAATGTAGGTTTAGGAAAAGGTTAAAAGATTTTGAGATAGAGGAAAATGGGGCGATAACTGAGACTTCTAACTTTACCAAATATATTTGAAAACTGGCTCTGTCTGGAATATTTTATATTTTCTCACCCTTTTCTAAAATTATGACTTTTTCCATTATGGTTATGGAGAAGGCGATTGCTCCAAATGAAACTTTAATTATTAGACAAGGAGCTAATTGGAATTGTAGTTCTTCCCCATAATCTTTCTCCATACCGGTTTCTCCTCCTGCCCTTCTTCCAAAACACAAGGCCACCACAACTTCTACATGGTTGTCAAGTGATTGCTGCTTCTGGGTCACCCAGGGCTTTTCAACATGGGGAATTTGACCAGAATAGCTTATTATTTTTGTCAATCACCTCATGTAGATGAGAGCTCAGGAAAAACCAAATATATGAGATTTCAAATGCAGATCTCGAAGTTGGGAGGGATGGAAAAAATGAACAAACTGCATGCACCCTTCCATGAATATCCTCTATCCACAACCCCAAAGTGGGAAGTTCTTTTGAATATTATGCATTCTACAGTTTACAAGTTCTAGTGTATAGTGTAATGACAGGTGATGCCTTTTTGTCAAGAAATTTTGAAACTCAAATTTGCAACTTCTTTTCCCTTTGATAGGTGCTGGATAGTTTGTTAGCTCAATATGGAACAGTGGAGAACTGTGAGCAAGGTACACAAGCTCTAAACTCAAATTGCTTTCAGATTTATAGAGGGTGAAGTGAGTGGGAAGTGAACTTAATTTTTTCTTCTGTTGCATTTTCCCCTCTAGTGAACACTGACACAGAGACTGCAGTAGTAAATGTAACATACGCCAATAAGGACCAGGCTAGACAGTAAGTATATTTTTGTTCACTTTGCTTTTATAGCTTAACTCATAAATCTGAGCTCAGCATATCTTGATGTAAAGTAGTACAGACACCCCCCAACTTACGCAATCGTTCTGTTCTGGAAAGTCTTGTGTAACTTGAATTTTGCGTAAGTCGGAAACGTATACTCGTACGTTACGCAAATATTTCCGCAACTCGAAAATCCTATTTTGGGCTTATGGAACTTTTTCCGTAAGTGCGAATTTGCATAAGTCCGGTCTTGCATAACCCGGGGAGTGTCTGTATGTATATTTTTGCTTCTGTTCAATTGCACCTTAGGAAAGCTTCTCCGCTTTACCTCAGTTTACTGTCAGTTGTACACTAACTTTCTTTCCTGCTTTTTTAAATATTTGAAATCCTGAAGATGTGAATTCAGAATTGGGAAAACTATTTACCACAAATCTCTCTTAGGAGCGGATCAAAATCCCACTGACTCCAATAAATACCCTCATTTTCTGTCAGTGGGCTTTGGATCAGGCTTGTAAAAACATTGCTAAAAACTCTTAGTAAAGCTAGAGGCCTGGTGCATTTTCATTACCTCTTGAGGGTGTGCCCTCTCTTGATTTTTTGCTAATTTTGGTTAAAATCTCCCCTGAAGATTGAATGTTTTGTCAGTTGGAAAGTTGCTGCTGCTTTTAAATAAATATGTAACTTGAAATGATCCTTATTCTGATTTTATGAATTATTCTGTCTTTTTTAACTTAGCATCTATTACCTGTTGATTTATTTGCTTGTATCTACGGTTTTTGGCGTCTTTTAATCCAAAGATATCGTATTTTAATCTTTTTAAATTATTTTTTATAATTTCACTTACTGGATAGGAGAAGATTGCCTTTGTATTAACATTTTGTATCACATTAGACATATTAATGTATGTATAATTTTGCCTTTCAAAGATGGGTGAGGGAGTGTCTTCCTTGAGACATCTCAGATATTCCATCTTCTTATCTGTGGCATAGGCATGCTCTTTCACTCTCCTAACCACAACAGTACAAAAAACATATAGAAATGTTGGGCTCTTTTTACTTTGAAATTCCTGCCACCTTGTGGCTAACTATAAGCAGCAGTTGAGATGCACTCTTACTTCTTACGGTACATAGTGATATAACATTTGCACCAACCCATAATTCAGTAATTCCATTTTGCTCCCCAGAATTTTTTTAAGTGTTTCTGCCAATTAATGCAATCTAAACGAATTTCACTTGTGGAACATGGGACATAAGCAGTTTTCCTTTAAGAGGAAGTGTATCAGGGATCCAGAGATTGAGTTGCTGTTTAATTTTTTTTTCCTTTCAGAAGTTCCATGTTTTAGGAGTCTATCTTGCCTTGAAATTCTGTCTTAATGATTTTGTAGTAAAATTTATGAATGTTTTTAGCACCAAAAGAATAAAAGATATTGGAACCACATTGAAACTTTGTCATGTGTCAGAACATGGCTTTGAACAAAATGTGAACAAAATGTGTCTGAAAATACCCCATGGAATTGTGTAATCCATGCTTTGGATCTAGAAACTGACATGACTTCTTGAATGTTTCATGTCTTTTTGCTAACCTTAGAGGTAGGTGCAACAACTGGCAACTGTCTTGATGCTACTGTACTCCTGAATATATTCCTTATTAAAATACAGTTTTTAAAGTTAATCACAAATAGACACAATGATAAGACAGCCAGTCACTGGTCCATTGGGAACAAACTTTGTTATACATGGGGAGAGGAAATCAAATAATTGAAAATAGCTCATTTGAGGCAGATGAACTAGAGGCAAACGTAAACTTTGGAGGAGGGACTGAAGTGAATATTGGATGGAACTTTTGAATAATGAAGGGTTGTGTGGAATTTGTAGTACACTCTAGCATAGCTGTCAGTACTTGTATTGGATAGAAACCTAATGAACAGATGGATGAAGAGAATGTGTTGTGAATGTTAAAATGTGGATTCGCAGGTTACAAAGGGTGAATTATGGTTCCTGATAGAAAGTGTGGTTAGGCCTTTAACTATGGTTGGGTAGTTGGATATGAACTCTCATCTTTTAGAGAGACCACAAACAGGAGAGGTAGCCAGGTGCGTGTGTGTGTGTATATTTAAAAAGAAAAGCTCTGTGAGGCCTCTGTCATGAAAATTAACTGTTGAAAGGGTACACATGGCTTTTCTCTTTTATTGACTGATGTTAAGTTTCAGTTGGCTGGATTTCCAGGCACAGATGAAGTTTGCTACTTGAAACAGGTTCAAGTGGGAAGTAATGGCTATAAAATTAATGAGCTCTGATTTCACTAAGATAGTGGTCAGTCTGAATATGAATGAGAACTGGGCTTTATGAAGCTGCTTATGACAATTGAACTCAACAGCTGATACTGGTTTCACATTTAGGATATGTTTAGGATTAATAAAGCTCTTAGATTGCAAACTGCTTTGAGCCAGAGACCATGTCTTCATGTGTATTTGTATAGTGCTTCCAACAGAGGTGCCTTGATCCTGATTGGGGCATCTAGGGGCTACTGCAATGCAACTAAATATAAAGGTAGCATTTAGTAGGGTTGGTTTACAAACTATGGCTGGTAGTAACATATAAAGCTGACCACATCTCAGCTGCAGCACCATTTGCTTAAGCAATAGTTGAATTTTATGGTGTATTTCCTTGTTGAAGTGTGTATTAGCAGAAATATATAACAGCCTGTGTGTTGGTAATGCTATAATACAAGACTGAGATGATATTGAACCTGTTTGCAGTTGTTTAGAATCTTTAAAAGCATTATTGTTTTGAAATAAAATGTCTCTTGGTTTTAGTTCAGAAATAAGCTTCTGAGGCTGCATTTTGTGTTATCAAAATGTGGGGGAAATTGCCAAGTTAGTTTTTTTAGGTTGTGATCAGACAGCTCAGACATGTATGCCTTGGTGTTCTTTGTATTGAACGTTGGCCTGTAGTCAGTGCTGAAAAAGAGCTGCCAGAAGAAAACTGTTTCAAGAAAGACAATGTTTTGAACTTTGAAAATAGTAGACTGAGTAAATGCAGGACATCAAATTCTGGATGGTACAAGAGTGGATAGGGCAGCTGTCAGGGGACTCATTCCTCCTTTGCTGTGTGCTCCCTGCAAGCTGTTTTGGGTGGGCTGTTGCTGGTCATTCCTAGCGGTGGTGTCATTTGGAGTCCCATGGCATTCCATCTAGTCTCCTCTCTTGTGCCATGTTTATTTGGGGCCATTGGAACAGTTGATGAGGATGCTTGAGTTGTCCCTCAGCTCTGTATCCAGCTCAGCCTTTTTAGCCAGTGCTGTCAAATGCTTAGCCAGTATCTGGGTGAGATGGGGGCGTGGATGAGTTAGCTGGTGGAGATGATACTTGCATTCTAAGGGAAGCAATCAGAAGACAGGATTCTATCTGCCCTTCTGATAGATGATTTGTCTGTTTCTGGTGTCTAATCCCCACTGGCTGTTAGTGTAGTAGCAGTGACCAGAAATGAGGGGTGGTCCCCTTCCTTCCCTTCCTCCCTCCCCCCAAGTCTTCATCTGACTAGAAAATTCTGACTGTTCCTTTCAGATGCTGCAAGCCTAGCTAATGTGATTATTGTGTTTGCCATCTCAAAACAGGAGTCCTGTAACATATTCTACCTGGGGCTACACATCTTAAATCAATCCAGATACTGATACAGAATGCTGCAGCTCTCTTCAACAGCATATCTCAGTGGGAGCATATAAGCCCAGTGGTCTGTGACTTGCATTGTTGGCTTATTGATTTCAGGGTAGAGTTGAAGGGAATTTTTTTGACCTACTGTATAAGTCCCTAAGTGGCTTGGGAGACCTGCCTATTGAGAGATTACCTCTCCTTCTGCCATCTTGACAAACTCACAATCAACATAGGCACTGGAGCCCATTTGTGTAACAGAAGAGCCTGTTGATTGTGAGGTCCCAAGCCACTTAGGGACTTATACAGTAGGTCAAAATCATGCCCCTTGCGGTAAACTTCAAAACCCTACTCTTATCATTTCCCTCGATCTAAAATAATCCACATTTGTTGACCGCCAAGGCATGCTACGGGACCCATCTCTTTACCCGGGCTTTTGCGAGGGCGGGTCATTTTATGGGTGAATGTTTGGGGGTGAAGGGAGGGAAAGGGGTATTGTTTGGATCTGGTTTTATTGTGGTTGATTATTTTCTTTGGCTTGGGGATGAATACATGCTGGCTCTATTTTTGAACTGACTATATTTTAATTTCTGGCTACAGTGCCTAGACCTTAAGGATGTATGCCTTTTCAGATATAGTATAACCTGATAAGTATTATTAGCATCCGAAAGCTGCACTGAAGTATGTTTGTTTTATGAGACACATGTATGCATCAGAGTACGCTGTTATGACACTGGACAGTATATAGTGCAAAGAAACCATACCTTTTTAATGACAGGTACACATCTGAAACATTTTGTGGTGTTGCATAAATTCTTGATCATGTATCAAATACTGTTGCAATACCTGCTGCAAGGGGGCAGAACTAAGGTTGCTATGGGAACCAAACCGTGAAAATCCTGAGTTTTGTGAAATTTCAGTCTGTTATATTTCTATTGTGGTTTTATGTTGTTTTTTTAATGTTGAAAACTACTTATGAAAGAAATACCGGCATTTAAATGCAGAAGAATATAATTATGCAAAAGAAATGCTGCCATCCAAGACCTTCATGCAAATGTGTCCACTGGAAAAAATTTTTAGTATTGTAGACACAGGTTGGGCTTGGGAGTGAAATACCTTGCCCACATAGTCTTTGGTGCCATCAGAACACCAGTGAATAACTGGTTAACCATAAGACATGGAACCTTAAGGGAGAAGGGGTTGTGTTCAGCAGTTGAGAATATTGTTTAGCCAACCCCAGCATGAGAGGGACAGAGCGACAGACACACTTGCCTTGGAAGCTGATGAGAAGACCATAACAAGACCTGCTGCTCTTGATTTGAAACCAAGAACTTATATGAAAACATGATATACCAAATATTTCTTTCATTCTAATGCAGGAAGCCATTTATTTCTGAGCAAGTTCACTGGTTTTATGTCTAACAGGTTATGAACAATGGCCATTGCCCTCTGCTAAACATACTGTTTTATCTCTGATAAAATACTTGTACTGTGAGCATCCTGTCCAGCTGATCACCGCTTCTCACTCTTGCAGTTGACTGGCATAGAGATGTTGTTGTTGTTCTTGTTTTTTTTTTTTTTTTTTTTAACTTAACAGACTGAATTAAACAAGATTTGGGGTGTCGTCTCCTGGTGTTAACAGGTTCAGTGCTCTCTATTTAACACTTCTCTCTCAACTTCTTCCCTTTATCTCCACCAAGCCACTTTTATTTTTTTTCACATCAGTAGTAGATAGTTTGTAGGTCAGAGTTTGGCAGGCACAAACTGGTGCCTCCTGATACAAGTTGTTCACCAGCCTTCCATTAAACAAGTCTTTCATGTTGACTATGCAGAGTCTCATGAGGTCTGAGCTAAGGATGACTAAGTAGCATTTGTCCTGTTTGATCACCTCATTTTTGCTCTATTGAATTGGTGTTTTGAAATGGCACTGGTCTCACAGGTGCCAGAAGGAGAGGTTCTGAATGTGTGCAGTCTCACTATTGTCCACTCTGCAAATAGTGCTAGATATATGGGTCGCAAAGAACAGGAAACATTTTCACCCATCAGATTTTTTTTTTTTAAATCCTTTGTCCCCTTCCATCTGCAGACATTATTATTTCCTATTTGCTTAGGCTGGAAGGCGCTTTTAGTGGGATTGAGATACCACTTATTTCTTTATGCCATGCTGATACCATTGAGATCAACAAAGGTGCTAGAGTCCCCTTGTTGTACATGAGTGGGAGCTTCTGAAGTGTAGTTTGCTTCCTCACTTTCTCCACTGAAGCCTGGGTTAGTTAACCTTCTGCTCACACTGCAAGGGCCATCTTTTCTCCCAAGGATTTGGGAGGAGGTGGTTGAAGAATACAGAGATGTGATAGCTGTTGGGATTTGGTGTTTAAATTGTTGGGCAATTGGTTGGCTCTGCGAGGAGCAGCTTTATTACAGAAGGTGGGTTTAAAATGAACTTCAGTGGTCTATTAGGGCATCCAGAGCGTGGGATGGTCACTTACTGTAGTTTTAATTAGTAAAAATAAGTAAATCTAGTCCAGTAGTACACTTCTTCCCACTCTAGTCCCTACTCATCTTTTACATTTATTTAATCTCACCCCACCCCCCTTTCCAGTTCTCACTACTTTCTTTGTATTTAAGCGATGTACTGACTTAATGAAATCACAGCAATAAGTTCTGATCTATATAGTAATTTAAAAAATCCTGCTTATGTTGCACTGAAAACACACAGGGCTGCACAGTCGTTGCTGTGTCATCTATGGTGTGTAGAAGTGATATATATGCAGATGGAGATGCAGGCGGAAATATTTCCTTAAACGTATGTAAGAAAGCTATGCACTGGTTTGGTGTAGGGTTGCTCATAACAGTGCTAGGATTCTGCCATAAAGCTTTTTTCTTGAAGCAAAAGCAGCTTGAAGCATTTTGTTTGAGGGTTAGAAGATGACAGTACGTGAACTTGGCAAACAAATGTGGGAAGGAATAAGGTATAGGCGGGGGGAATCAGCAATGGGCCTACCACCACCTTTGTAAAATGACTTATTTTCCACTCAATCCCCTCGTCATCTTTTTATTAAGCACAAAATATATAAAAACATTAAGGTTGCAAAGTCAAAACACTCAGAAGTTGGGAAATGTCAGAATTAAAGTTGCCTGTGCAATCTTAATCTGGCCCCTTGTGCATTATGATACAGTCTTTAATTCCATGATCACATGTTCCTTTTTTTGCAGGACACCTGCCTCATACAATGCAGAGTATGGATGGCGGTCAATTAATGAGCAGCTAGTCAATGTGTGGCCTGTGCCTTATTTACTGCACACTATTCAAACCTCAGAATTGCTAGTTTCCTCATTGACTTTTCTTTGGCAGTCCTCACTATATAGCATCCTGGTGCTTCACCAATATTAATTTATTTCCATAACGTCCTGTGAGGTCAGGGGGGTGTGGTATTCCTATTTTATAGATAGGGATCTGAGGCAGAGAGAGATCAAGGTTAAAAGTATCCACTAATTTTGGGCGCTCAATCTGAGCCTCCTAGGTCCCTCTGCATCCAGGTCAAATGCTGCCTGCACCAGGAGGGAGGTCTTTAGGAGCACAGGAGAGAGTGTTTCCCTACTCTCAGTTCAGGGGCCTGGACCTGCCTGGCATGGTCTATAGCAGCCCAAAACTGCAACTGCAGTCCTGCTCAGCCCCAGACTGGAACATGCTCAGTGCAGATGGAATCTTTGAGCAATTTAGCTGCTAAAATTCAATGCCTGGTCTACGCTTAAAAATCAGATCAACCTAGCTACGTCTCTCAGGACTGTAAAAAATGTAATGCCCTGAGCATTGTAGTTAGGTTGTCCTAACACCTGGTGTAGATGCACCTCATCTGCAGAACAGTTCTTCTGTCGATCTAGTATTGCCTCTCGGAGAGATGCATTAACTACATAGACCGAAAAACCCCTTCTGTCAGTGTAGGAAGCATCAGCGGTTCTCAACTTCATTGCACCACGACCCCCTTTTGACAACAAAATTATTACATGACCCCTGGTGGTGAGGGGGGCTGAACCTGAGCCCGGCTTCCCAGGATGAAGCCCTCAGGCATCAGATTCAGCCCAGGGTAGAGGGCACTCAGGCTTTGGCTTCAGCCCCGGGCCTCAGCAAGACTAATGCTGGCCCTGGCGACCCCATTTAAATGGGGTCCTGACCCACCATTTGAGAACCACTGAATCTACACAATTGCACTATGATGGCACAGTTGTAGTGTGCACATGCCCTGAGTATTTACTGCACGTGTGTGAACTGCGATTTTCTTGGTCTTACAACCCTGCTCTAAAGAATGAGGGCACTAGAGCTTTTCAAAGAAGAGGTTGCCAGAATTTGTAACATGGGCATAATTATGTATTTTTTCTCTAGCCTTGTTCTCAAACTGTTCTGGCTGAAGTCTTAATTTTTTTTCCAGGATTATGTCTGCCTCAGGTGTAAAAATCAGCATGAGGCAGACATGAGCATAGAAATCTTCACCCCAAATGGATAAAGTTTTGCAAAGTTACAAACAACTGATAACAGGGTCTATAATGGAAAGTGTCAGAAAACCTTAATAATAGGCAGCACTACCAGCCCCACCTATGACATAGCAATAAACCCTCCCCACAAATAAATAGCTTTGCTTGGAAAAAAGTTACAAAGTTAGTGAAGATATATTTACAGCACTATGCATGGCACTCAGTTTTTTTTCTAGATTCAGTATATCTCCGACCTAGTGCATCCACATTGCTGACTTTTTCTGCTGTAAACTGTAATGGCATTGAAATCCAAAAGAATCCTGCTCTCAGAAAGCTTTTCTAGCCCAGGGCAATCCTGGGCTATTTAATAATACTAATTTTTAAAAAGATATTTCTTTTCCCTGGGAGTAACACCGTAATGGAAAGAGTATACTGGGGACACTTTCTACCTATGTGCTATCCCTGAAACTCATTTGACAGGCACCTTTGGTGGTTAAGGTTAGTGTGTTCCTCCCCTACTTTAATGGGAAAGGAACAATGCTGTCATGCTTGCCCCACAAAGTGGGTTTGTTTTTCAGTGTCCCAGGGTCTTTTCTACACTGGAAAAGAACATTGCATTGATAACACATTAACACGAAGCTAAACAGAGCACAGTACTTGGTGTAGACAAGGGATGTTTCTATACTACAAGCACTATAGCGGCACTGTGGCGTAAACACTTGATATAGCGGCAGGAGGGGTTTTTCCATTGCTATAGCAAATACACCCTCTCAAGAGGCAATAGCTAGTTTGACTGAAGAATTCTTTCATCAGTCTAGCAGTGTATGTGCTGGGGCTTAGGTCACCTTAACTATGCTTCTCAGGGGTGTGAATTTTTCACACCTCTGAGTGATATAGCTAGGTTGATCTATGTTTCATGAGTAGACCAGGCTGAGGACTGTTTATTTTAAAAATGTCAGCCGGTTGTGGCTGACCCGAGATGGGTCTAATGTTTTGTATTATGGATAACTGGGAAATAAAATGGCGAACAAAATTCAACACTGATAAGTGCAGAGTAAGGGACATGGGAAAACATAATCCCAACTACACACACATAATGGTTTCTAAATTAGCTATTCATAGAATCATAGAATATCAGGGTTGGAAGGGACCTCAGGAGGTCATCTAGTCCAACCCCCTGCTCATAGCAGGACCAATTCCCAACTAAATCATCCCAGACAGGGCTTTGTCAAGCCTGACCTTAAAAACCTCTAAGGAAGGAGATTCCACCACCTCGCTAGGTAACCCATTCCAGTGCTTCACCACCCTCCTAGTGAAAAAGTTTTTCCTAATATCCAGCCTAAACCTCCCTGACTGCAACTTGAGACCATTACTCCTTGGTCTGTCATCTGGTACCACTGAGAACAGTCTAGATCCATCCTCTTTGGAATCCCCTTTCAGGTAGTTGAAAGCAGCTATCAAATCCCACCTCATTCTTCTCTTCTGGAGACTAAACAATCACAGTTCCCTCAGCCTCTCCTCATAAGTCATGTGCTCCAGCCCCCTAATCATTTTTGTTGCTCTCCGCTGGACTCTTTCCAATTTTTCCACATCCTTCTTGTAGTGTGGGGCCCAAAATTGGAAAGGGGAACAATCATGTCCTTCGATCTGCTGGCAATGCCCCTACTTATACAGCCCAAAATGCCGTTTGCCTTCTTGGCAACAAGAGCACACTGTTGACTCATATCCAGCTTCTCATCTGTAACCCCTAGGTCCTTTTCTGCAGAACTGCTTCCTAGCCACTCGGTCCCTAGTCTGTAACAGTGAATGGGATTCTTCCGTCCTAAGTGCAGGACTCTGCACTTGTCCTTGTTGAACCTCATCAGGTTTCTTTTAGCCCAATCCTCTAATTTGTCTAGGTCCCTCTGTATCCTATCCCTACCCTCCAGCGTATCTACCACTCCTCCCAGTTTAGTGTCATCTGCAAACTTGCTGAGAGTGCAGTCCACGCCATCCTCTAGATCATTAATGAAGATACTGAACAAAACCGGCCCCAGGACCGACCCTTGGGGCACTCCGTTTGAAACCGGCTGCCAACTAGACATGGAGCCATTGATCACTACACACTGAGCCCGCCAATCTAGCCAGCTTTCTATCCACCTTATAGTCCATTCATCCAGCCCATATTTCTTTAATTTGCTGGCAAGAATACTGTGGGAGACAGTATCACAAGCTTTGCTAAAGTCAAGGAATAACACATCCACTGCTTTCCCCTCATTCACAGACCCAGTTATCTTCTCATAGAAGGCAATTTGGTTAGTCAGGCATGACTTGCCCTTGGTGAATCCATGCTGACTGTTCCTGATCACTTTCCTCTCCTCTAAGTGCTTCAGAATTGATTCCTTGAGGACCTGCTCCATGATTTTTTCCAGGTACTGAGGCGAGGTTGACTGGCCTGTAGTTCCCTGGATCCTCCTGTTACCACTCACAAAACAGATCTTGGGGTCACCGTGGGTAGCTCTCTGAGAACTTCAGCTCAAAGTGCAGCAGCACTCGAAAAGGGTTAACAGTCTGTTGGGAACTATTAGGAAAAGGGTAGAAAATACGTCTGAAAAATATCATAATGCCACTATATAAATCCATGGTGCACCCACACCTTGAGTACTGTGTCCAGTCCTGGTGGTGCTATCTCAAAAAGGATATAGTGGAACTGGAAAAGGTTCAGAGGAGCGCAAGAAAAATGATCCAGGGTATGGAATGGGCTCCTTACGGGGAGAGACTAAAAAGATTAGGGCTGTTCAGTTTAGAAAAGAGCTGATTAAGGGATGATAGGACAGAGATCTATAAAATCATGAATGGTGTAGAAAAAGTGCATAGAGAAGTGTTGTTTACCCTTCCCCACAATACAAAAACCAGGGGTCACCCGAAGAAATTAATACACAGCAGATTTAAAACAAACAAGTACTTTTTCATGCAGTGCACAATTAACCTATGGAACTGGTTGCCATGGGATGTTGAGATGGTGCACAATTAACCTATGGAACTGGTTGCCATGGGATGTTGAGATGGGCAGAAGTATAACTGGGTTCAAAAGATAATGGAGGATATGTTAATAGAGGATAAGTCCATCAATGATTATTAGCAAGGATGGTCAGGGATGCAACCCCATGCCCAGGGTGACCCTAAACTGTGACTGCCAGAAGCTGGGAGAGGAAGATGGGGTGAAGCCCTCCAACTGCCCTGTTCTGGACACTCCCTCTGACGCTCTGGTACTGGCTACTGTCGTCCGAGACAGGATCTTGGGTTAGATGGACCATTGGTCTGACCCAGTATGGCTGTCCTTATGTTCTTTCTGTTAAACACACATTTTATAACAGTGTTACTTCCCAGAGTAGATGAGACTTGGTGAAGGGAGCAACACTCCATGCTCTGCCTCTTGTATGAGGCAGAGTGAGGAATGCTGTTGTAATTGCTCTGTTCCTCCTTTTGCCCAAAAACAATGAGAATGAGGAGGAAAGTGGGAATTAGTGGAGCTTAGTGGGAGAGGCTCGGTATTAATTAGTGGGTCCCTCCAAGGGGGAAGGTGCCCTTTTTTTTTTTTTTTTTTTTAAAGTCCTTGTAGCACCTTGGAGACTAACAAATTTATTTTGGCATAAGCTTTCGTGCTCTAAAATGCACTTCATCAGATGCATGGAGTGAAAAATACAGTAAGCAGAATATATATTATAGCACATGAAAAGATGGGAGTTGCCTTACCAAGTGGGGGGAGGGGGATCAGTGCTAACAAGCCAGTTCAGTTACGGTGGAAGTGGCCTGTTCTCAACAGTTGACAAGAAAAGGTGAATATTAGTAGCTATTACTATTTGAAACACCATTTAGCAACTAGTGCAAATGCATTTCAACACCTTTCGATTGTGTCAGATGGCTGTTTTGTAACCTATGCTCCCGACTAAGGGCATGGCTACACTTGCGAGTTAGAGCGCATTAAAGCAACCCAGTACGCTCTAACTCATGACTCGTCCACACTGGCAAGGCACATAGAGTGCTCTGACTCTGCGGCTAGAGCACTCCTGGTACTCCCCCTTGGCGAGTGGAATAACATTTGATGCGCCCCCGCTGGAGCGCTGTGGTGCCAGTGTGGACTCCCTGGTCCTGTACTGCGCTCTAATCGGCCTCCAGAAGTGTCCAACAATGCCTGTTCTAGCCACTCTGATCATCAGTTTTTAACTCTACTGCCCTGCCCTCAGGTGACCAACCGTCAGACCTGCCCTTTAAATTCTCTGGGAATTTTGAAAATCCCCTTCCTGTTGCTCAGCCAGGCGTGGAGTGCTCTCAGCGAATCTTTCTAGGTGACCATGCCTCCACGTGCCAGGTGATCCTCAGTATGGAGCAATGGCGAGGAGCTGGACCTCATCAGTGTTTGAGGGGGGAGGAAGTTATCCTGTCCAAGCTGCGCCCCAGCCGTAGGCATTACAATACCTTCGGGCAGATATCAAGGGACATGATGGAAAGGGGCCGTGACTGGGATGCACTGCAGTGCAGGGTTAAAGAGAAGGAGCTGCGGAATGCCTACCGCAAAGCCCACGAGGCAAACAGCCACTCCGGTGCTGCCCCCGCGACCTACCGTCTTTACAAAGAGCTGGACGCGATACTTGTGGGTGACCCCACCTCCACTCGGAGTACCACCATGGACACTTCGGAGCTCAGTCCAACAAGGCAGGAGGAGGAGGAGCAAAGTGGGAGCGAGGATGCTGAGGAGAAGGAAGACACCCCAGCATCCCTAGATGCATGTAGCCAGGAGCTGCTCTCAAGCCAGGAGGGAAGGTAGCCAGTCGCAGCGGCCGGTGCTTGGGGAAGGACGACCACCAGAGGAGGTTCCCGGTAAGCTGCTTTTATTTTGGAAAGGAAGTTATTCGGTGTGGGCTCTTGGGACAAGGAGGATTAGGGCTGCATGCATGCATGCCTAGATGCGAAATAGGGCGTTAATGTGCTCTCTCACATTGCGGTAATCAGCCTCAGTGATCTCTTTAAAGGTCTCAGCCAGAACTTGGGCAATGCGCTTGCACAGGTTTCATGGGAGAGCCACTGTGGTCCTTGTCCCAGTCAGGCTAACATGCCACTGTGCCATGAGGGGCGAGGGGACCATTGCTGCACACAGACAAGCTGCATATGGGCCAGGGCATTGTAGTAGAAGACCCACCCTTGCTTCCCAGGTCACCCTCAGCAGCGAGATCTTCCAGGACTAACTCCTGTGGAAAATGTGGTGACAGTGTTCAGTATAGGGGCCCCCTGCAGCTCTTGGCTCTCCCCAAGGCACAGGAACCCAGAAGACAGTACAACCATGAAAGAATCAGTCCCCCTTGACCCTGTGCTTACTCACCATTTTGGGACTCCCATGGGTTATGTGCGCTCGCTTTGGGACGGGCGAATTATGCTATTGTGTAGACTGTGCTTGCCCAAGTACGGACGAATCATTGCTCTGTCTGGTGTGAACAATGCTGCCTCTGTTAAGTGTTGCATTTTGCCTTTACAGATGCAACCTTGAGATCTCAGCCGTCTGTGTTACCACCGGCCGAGAAGCTGCAAAGAATCGGGAAGAGGCCATATAGAAGCAAAGGACATGCTGCATGAAGCCATGCAGCACCCCCTTAATGAAAATCAAAAAGTGCAGGAGTGGCGGGAGAGTTAAAGGAGGGTCCGCCAGCAGAATGTGGATTGCCGGCACCAAAGCACGAAGCGGCTGATAAGCATCATGGAGCGCCAAGCGGACTCGATCCAGGCATTTGTAGTCATGCAGGCGGAGCACTACTGCGCCCCTCCCCTGCAGCCCTTGTCTCAAAACTCTTTCCCTTGTGCCCCCCATGTCACCTCCAACCCACTTTCCCCAACATCCGGGTTCTTATCACCACCAGCTGCCTCCTACACCCGTAGCTTCACCACCCAGCCCTGAAAACTATGACCCTTACCCACTGCACTCAACCCCCATCACCATGCGATATAGCCATCCTGAAGTGCAGCACTCATTGCACAGCACTCCAAACAGGAAGGCTGAGTATGATAACAGGACATACGTAAATCTGTGATTGTACCATTCCTCACCCCACCCCCTTGCCCTTTGTTTCCCAAGCAGTTTTTTTTTTTTTTTTCAATACAGGGATTTTTTTGCTGTGAAAACATTCTTCATTATTGCATAAAGTAAAAGATACCTTAGCCCAGGAAAGCAACAGGCACTGCAAGTCAGTGTATGTAGCAAACACAGATTCCTATTCACATTGGAACCGCTGCACTTCCCTCCCGTGCAGGGCACCAGACATTACTGGTGGCTTTCAGCCTCAAATTGCTCCCTCAAGGCATCCCTAATCCTTGCAGCCTTGCGCTGGGCCCCTTTAATAGCCAGGGCCGGCTCCAAGGTTTTTGCCGCCCCAAGCAGCCCCCCCAAAAAAGCCATGATCGCGATCTGCGGCGACAATTCAGCGGGAGGTCCTTCGCTCCGAGTGGGAGTGAGGGACCCTCCGCCAAATTGCCGCCGAATAGCTGGACGCGCCGCCCCTCTCCGGACTGGCCGCCCCAAGCACCTGCTTGCCAAGCTGGTGCCTGGAGCCGGCCCTGCTAATAGCCCTGCTCTCTGGCTGTTCAGATTCAGCCTCCAGGTGTTGAACCTCCGAGTTCCATGCCTGAGTGAATCTTTCACCCTTCCCTTCCAAATATTATGGAGGGTACAGCACACGGGTATAGCCATGGGGATGCTGTTATCGGCCAGGTCCAGCTTCCCATACAGAGAGTGCCAGTAGCCCTTTAAACAGCCAAAAGCACACTTCACAGTCATTCTGCACTGACAGCCTGTTGTTGATCCGCTCCTTGCTGCTGTCAAGGCTCCCTGTGTAGGGTTTCATGAGCCATGGCATTAAAGGGTAAGTGAGGTCTCCAAGGATCACAATGGGCATTTTGACTTCCCCTATGATGATCTTCTGGTCTGGGGGGAAAAAAGTCCTGGCTTGCAGCTTCCTGAACAGGCCTGTGTTCCGAAAGATGTGTGCGTCATGCACCTTTCCGGGCCAGCCTGTGTTAATGTCAATGAAATGCCCACTGTGATCCATAAGCGCCTGGAGAACCATAGAGAAATAGCCCTTCCGATTAACGTACTCAGAGGCTAGGTGGGCTGGTGCCAGAATTGGAATATGCATCCCATCTGTTGCCCCTCCGCAGTTAGGGAAACCCATTTGTGCAAAGCCAGCCACAATGTCATGCATATTACCCAGAGTCACGGTTCTTCTGAGCAGGATGCAATTAATGGCCCTGCAAACTTGCATCAATACAATTCCAACGGTCGACTTCCCCACTCCAAACAGGTTAGCAACCGATCGGTAGCTGTGTGGAGTTGCCAGCTTCCAGATTGCAATAGCCACCCGCTTCTCCACGGGCAGGGCAGCTCTCAATCTTGTGTCCTTGCGCCGCAGGGTGGGGACGAGCTCATCACACAGTCCCATGAAAGTGGCTTTTCTCATCCGAAAGTTCTGCAGCCACTGCTTGTGATCCCAGGCTTGCATAACGATGTGATCCCACCACTCAGTGTTTGTTTCCTGAGCCCAAAAGTGCCGTTCCACGCTGGTGAGCATGTCCGTGAATGCCACAAGCAATCTCGTGTCATATGCGTTACTTGAGTTGATATCGTCGGAGTCCTCACTGTCACTTTGGATCTTAAGGAATAATTTGACTGCCAAATGTGATGTGCTGGCGAGACTCGTCAGCATATTCCTCAGCAGTTCGGGCTCCATTCTCGCAGACCGAAAGGGAAGACAGCGCGCGTAGTACAAAAAGCGTTGAAAGATGGCACCAATTGTGGATCGAAGCAGAGGGATTGCTGGGATGCGAACCATGCATCACGGGGCGTTGGGACAGGACCCAGAATGCCCCACACCCTTCCCACAAGCCACAGCACCATGCTCTGTGGGATAGCTGCCCACAATGCACCACTTCCAATGCTGCTGCAAATATGGCCACGCCAGTGTGCTTGCAGCTGTCAGTGTGGACAGACTGCCGCGCTTTCCCTACTGTGCTCTACGAAGGCTGGTTTAACTCAAAGAGCTCTACATTTGCAAGTGTAGCCATGCCCCAAGTGAATTTCTTGGCTAATTCTCTCACAAGGTTACAACATAATTGGCTGATATTATTGTACAGGTGTTAAACTCTGTCTAAAATAGATGCTGAGTGGTATTTCAAATCCTGTTAGCTAGCTGTGTTTTAAAAAAACTTTTTGTCTTCGGCTACGTCTACACGAGAAACTTCAAAGTGCTGCGACGGGAGCACTCCCGTGGCAGCGCTTTGAAGTGTGTGTGTGGTCATGTGTGAGTGCTAGGAGAGAGGTCTCCAAGCGCTCCTGGTAATCCACCTCCACGAGGGGAGTGCTCGGAGCTTGTCCACACTAGCACTTTAAAGTGTTCAAACTTGTTGCGCTTGGGGGGTTAGAGCACTATAAAATCTAAGTGTAGACAAGCCCTTAGGGTTAGTCTACAATGCAAAGGCTTTGCTAGTATAGCTCTGTTAGTATAGCTAATACTGGCAAACCCTCAAGCATAGACTTGACTTGTACCAGCAGAAAGAGTTAATTTGCCATTATAGTTAAACCACCTGCCTGATATAAGATATACCAGCAAAAGGAGACATGGCTAATGTCATTTTGGGAGGTGTTGTCAGTGTAGGCTGTGCATATGCTAAGGGGCTGTGCTGACATAGACATGTGGGCTTAGGCTCCAGAGTGTAGACATACCTTCAAACTTTGCAAGAGCATATTTGTAAGTTTGTGCATAGTGCTTTCTCTGTGTAATTGTATATCATGGATCTTGGGTTGTATAAGGCCTGATCTACATTTAAAAATGCAGTCGACCTAAGTGTGGCACCCAGGAGTGTGAAAAATCCACACCTCTGAGCACTGTAGCTATGCTAGCCTGTGTAGACACAGCTAGGTTGATGGAAGAATGCTTCTGTTGACATAAGTACTGTTGCTCAGGGAGGTGGAGTTCCTACAGTGATGGAAAAACTCCTAGTGCACTGTAGTCTCTCTCTACACTCTGGGGTTTACAGTGGCATAGCTCCGGTGCCATAACTATGCTGCTGTAGTGTAGACAAGGCCTAAGTGTATAACTTTTAATGTAGGTGTCAGTCTCTAGTTTCATTCAAGCAGTTTACAATGAGCAGAAGCCCATAACTGAATGATTTTTCATTTCATAAGGTCCCATGTGTAATTCTCATATTTTTCCCCTTTGCAACTGTACAGAGCAATAGAAAAACTAAACGGATTCCAGCTTGAAAACTATTCCTTGAAAGTTGCATATATCCCAGATGAAATGGCAGCACAGCCACCTGCACAACAGCATCCACAGGGGAGACGTGGATTTGGACAGAGGGGTCCTCCGAGGCAAGGGTCACCTGGTGCAGCCACAAGGCAGAAACCGCAGTCGGATGTTCCACTGAGAATGCTGGTTCCCACGCAGTTTGTAGGAGCCATTATTGGGAAAGAAGGAGCAACTATCAGAAATATCACAAAGCAGACACAGTCCAAGTAGGTTATTCTACAGAATTGTGTTGTGGGCTTTAATTTTTCTTTTGGCTGCCTTTGTCTTTTTCCCTACACACCCAACAAAAGTCTATGTTCTTTCCCTTCCCTCTCTCCCACATGGAGTGGTAAATACATTTGTGGACTAGCCAAAAGTTCAGTCTATCTGGCACAGTTCTCCCCCCCGCCCCCCCTTAAAAACTTGCTCTATCAATCTCCTCTTGTCTGATGTGTAAACTTAAACGTTCCTCTGGGATTGATTGCCACTTTCCATGTCTTCCAAGATATTTTTGGGAAAAGCTTGGCTTTACAAATAGAACACAGTACACCGTACTGTTGGGACAAGCATATGAAACTAGTTTGTCAAGTATGTATCATGTCTTGTCTCCTCTTTCTGCAATGCTTGGGCCAGATCTACACTAGAAACTTTTGTTGGTATAATATTGTCAGCTAGGATTTTTTTTACGACAGTTACACTGGAACAGAATCTTAGTGTAGATGTAGTTACACCAGCAATGAAGTCCTTCTGTCAGTACAGCATGTTTCATTTGGGGAAATGGCATAAGCAGCAGCTGTACTAGAAGGTTATTTTTGGTATAACTATACTGGCAAAACCTTTTGAAGTGTAGACTAGCTAAGTGACTTCTCCGTTACATTTCTACTGCCTTGGAGGTGTCATTTTGGAGATTTGGTGTTTGTATTTTATGTTGAGACAGCCCCTGCAGGGTGTTGCCTTGCCAACTAAGGTGACAATTAGGGTCACTCTAAAAACATGCAATGCTTCATAATTGGCTTATGTGATAAAAGGGCAAACTAAAAGAATTGTGTGTAACAGACAAATTAGCAAGCTGTGTTTAGTGGCCACCTTCTGTCCTTGGTGTGTTTTTCTTCAGAACTTTCACTTTGACAGATTTAATTTCATTCAAAGCTGTGAGAAACCAGCAGTACTAATAGAATGGTCCCCAATTACAGAGGTGTTTTGCTTCTCAGCGTTCTAATGGTAAAGTTCTGTGTATAGAACGTACCTTTGTTAAAGAGTAGCTATCTGGTTACTGGAAGGGCTATAAGACAATGATTCTGGAACTAGGGTCCATGGACCATTGGTGGTTTACAGAGCACACTCTGGTCTGTGGAACCAAGTATTGAAGTAGTAATGCATCTGCTAGCTATAGCCCTTTCCAGAGTGCTCTCAAGGCTGTTTTGTTTAACTAGTGGGGGTGGGTGGGTGGGTTGGTTTTGGGTTTTCATGTCCGTCTCCCTTGTTCCTCTCCCCTGGGGTTTCTTGGCGTATGTCTACACTACCACTTATGTCGGTATAACTTATGTTGCTCGGGTGTGAAGATGCCACCCCCCTGAGTGACATAAGTTACACTGACCTAAGCATTGGTGTGGATAGCACTATGCTGGCGGGAGAGCTTCTCCTGCTGACATAGCTATTGCTGCTTGTTGGGGGTGAATTAATTAAGTCGATGGGAGTGTGGCTCTCTAGAGAGCTTATAGTGGTGCAACTGCATCGGGGGGAGTATGTTGGTATGTTAACCTGGAGGGATGGATTTTCTTGGGGTTGGGGAGGCAGATGGACTGCAGATATGTATCATGTCAATGACTTAATAGGGGGAGGTGTAGTTTCAAAAATGAGTGTTATTTCACATCAGACCTCCGAATTTTGTATTTAACCAGACTTTAATGGATAAATGCATACAGTAGCCTAAAAATCTTGTTACTGGTTTTAATTAAGTGGATTTAAAATACTGAAGGTGGACAAAAAAGATTGTTTAATGGAGAGTGCTCTACGCATCAGGAAACTAATTGTCGGGGGAGCCCTAGGACTTCCAATTCTCAGACCAGCAAAGGCTTGGGAAGTATTGTCTAGGGAATGTTAAAGATTAAGGCTATGATTTTGGCGCAGAGGTCACAGTGTTCATGGTAATCATGTATTATAATAAAGCAGTAGCCGCTCCTGTGGGCCTGGTTTCTCACTCTGGGCATTGTGTCCTGGCCCACGTGGTCGCAGTGCCATTCAAGTTTGGCACATGCATCCCTCCATAGATGGAGATGGAAGGGTGGATGTGACAACCCTGCGTGGTGCTGTGACCTAGTGCATAGAATTGCGACACTCATGGCTGGGTCTACCTCCCTGCTTTGTGGAACAGAAGCCACTGCTATAGGGCAAATGTGGGGTGGGCTTGCTCTCCAAGATGGGTTCACTCTCTAACACACTCATGCATGTGCTCATGCTGAGACCTTTTTTGTGACTTGGGTTTTTCCCCTGAACCTCTGCTGTTTAAAAAAAAAAAAAAAAATCTAAAAATTTGCATGACACAATTGTAGACTTACTCATGATCTCTGAAAAGGGCAGAAGAGAGCAGAAGTACTGTCACTGGCTGTAAGCAGATATGACTTCAGAGGATGCTTTCTGCCTTTTTTGTCACTTTGGGAAGGCATACACAAGAGAAATGTCACCTTCCTCATCTTCTGCCTGACAATTAGTTTGTGGACTTTGCACAAAATGCTGCACTATGAACCAAAATGAAATGTCCATATCCAGAAAGGGTTGACAAATTGGAGGGAATTTAGAGAAAAGCAATACAAATGATTTAGGGGTTTGGAGGTATTGACTCGTGGTTAGACTTCAGAAAACTGTAGCTTCTCACCAAGGTGAGAGCAGTGAGTAGCCTGCAGGTATTTGAAAGATGCAAACACTCAAGGCCCTATTGTGTCTCTGCAGGCCATGAGTAATTCTTAACTTTACTGGAGTTACCCTTTGTTGTGCAGGATGGGGCCCTGGTAGTGAGGGGAGAGGATGTTTAGGATGATACAAAGGTATAACTAGAAGAAATGGGATGACACTAAGAAGAGAAACATTTAGAGTTGAAAACCAGGGCAATATTCCTGATGTGAACATTAGTAGGATATAAAATAGTCTTTTAACAGAAGTGCTGGAAAATTCCCATCACTGGGGACATTACAAAGTAGGCTAGACAAAACACTCATTGCACTGTTGGGAGGAATTATTCATTTGTGGAGGATGGACTGGGTGACCTCACAGCTGTTCCCTTTCTAATTTTGTGATAGGAAAGCCAGGTGGAATGCAACACATGCTTAATAACTTGAGAGAGTAATTTTTCTATTTTATATAAAAATCTCGCCAAAATATGTGTTGGGTAGAATCTGGTGGGGAAGGGAAAATCCACTTTCTAATGTGTAGAGCTTCATCCAGCAAACCAGAATTTGTATCTTTTAAAAAGGAAAATATTTAATGGAGTGTTGAGTTTTATGTGGTGTTAATAACTATATGGTGTTAATAACTATATTTATATGTTTCACCAAATGAAACCTTGGTTTTGGTATTTTTAAAAAATCCATATTAACTCAAAATAAAGTGTATCTATAATCTCAATTATCAATCCAGAATAGAATAAATGCTTACAGCTAATGTTTTTTCTTTCCTCAAGAATTGATATTCATCGTAAAGAAAATGCAGGTGCTGCTGAGAAACCAATTACTATTCACTCTACTCCTGAAGGCTGCTCGACAGCTTGTAAAATTATTATGGAGATCATGCAAAAGGAAGCTCAAGATACCAAATTGTAAGTAAAGGGTTTAAAGAATGCAAAATTCCAAATCTTTTCCCAGTCCCATTAAAGAAGTACTCTTAGCTTTATTTGTCAACAGGTGAAGGTGAAGTTTCTCCGAGGTGTCCGGTAACAGCATTTAACTTTTGGCTTAAAGAACTTAATTTTATTTTCAGTGCCACCCTCTTTGCTCAGTTAAAAAAACCACACTTCCAGACATTGGCTGTTTGGGCGGGGGTGGGGCGGAGGGGGGTTTGTCGGGCAACCTGCAGTGAAATTCAAACTTTCACAAGCAATTAATAGTTTTTAATGTGGGCAGATTTTGTATGAGCTTTCACAAAAGGCTCTGTGGCGGCACATCAGTCCGTACCAACAATATGCTTGTTATTTCAGTCTGTGACGTCTATTGAGTAGCTGAACTACAATTAATTTTATATGGTGTTTTATAACGTGCGCTATTTGGTCCAATTTTGCCTCCAGCTAAACTGGTATATGGGAATGGGGGTACCAATATAGCTGAGAGCAGAATTGGCCAGTGACATAAGTCAAAATTTGTGTTTTGGTCTCCAGAAGGGAAAAATTAATATAGTAAGATACTAACCCACTGCCTTGGTTGAGCTCCATTTCAGAAGTAGATATTATGATGTTTGTGGCTACTAGGTGTGTCATCTTTATTTAAAAAAAAAACTTGGTTAATTTGGCTGCAAAGTATTTTTAAATAGTGGACACTACTGAGACAACAGCCCCGGTCTTTAAATGGAGAGAACAGTGAAAAGTACTTAGTTTTAAAAGCTTAGACCTGGTCTACGCTACACAGTTAAGTCAACATAAGGCAGCTTACGTCAACCTAACTATGTCAGTGTACCACTGCAGCTGTGCTCCCGCCGATGTAAGTGCTCTACTGCACCGACATAATAACTCCACCTGCACAAGAGGCGTAGGGCTTATGTCAGTATAGTTAGGGCAGCGCAGTGTCTGTGTAGACACTCTGTTACTTACATCAGCTGTTGGCCCGGGCTCTCAGCCCCTCACACTTCCCCTCTTCAGTCGGTGGAAATGCTCCTGGTGAAGATGCACACCACTGACAGAAAGAGGGTAGTATGGACATCAGCCACTGCAGTAATTACATAGGGCTGTAGTGTAGACCTGCCCTCATTTTTAATCTCTGTTAGTAAATATTTACCTGTATAAGTTATTGCAGCAAACAGTTAAGATTTTTCATTCAAGTGATATTACATTTAAAACCTTGCCTCTTTCAACTGCTTTTTAATAGTTGGCCATTTGTCTGAATTCTGTAACTTCTATTACAGTACAGAAGAAATTCCCTTGAAGATATTAGCACATAACAATTTTGTTGGCCGTCTTATTGGCAAAGAAGGAAGAAACCTAAAGAAAATTGAACAGGACACAGATACTAAAATCACAATATCTCCGTAAGTTTTCAATGGCCTAAACCTTGAAGTGCTGTGCTCAGAAATAGTTCCTTGGGTTTTGTAAACATTTTGTCCATTATGTAAAGGCTGGGATACCAACCATTCAGACCCCCCTCCATGCTGGGACTTAAACTGTTATTTTAGCTGAATTTAAACACTTCTCGACTTGTCTAAAAATAGTTTAGGCAAGGGCTGGTCTAAAAATAGTATTCTAGCTAGTTTAATCCATGTTTATAAAATGTTGTCTTGAAACTGTTATATGCTGGACAAGCAAGCATGTTTTATAACTGGACTAGTTTTGAAGCATGTATAGAATGAGTTGAAATAACATGGTTTAATCTCCTATATCGGCTGGGCTTTGGAACAAGGGAAAGGAGAAAAGCAACTGAATAAATAGGAAGAGAACAGTAGTATTTTAGGTAGTAATTTTCTGTCTGGGTCAGGTCCCTTTCTGCTTCAGCCTCTAACAGCTAAACTGCAGTAGGGTAATCAATCTATTGTTCATTTAGACAAATGTCTAGGCAAACAGCTCTGCTTTCTGCTATTAGCTGTCCTCACCCATGGGTGGAAGTGACTGCTGCAATGAGCTGAAACGTCTGAATACTGCTCTGTCATGGAGCTACATGTGGACGAGAGGAGTGTGGACTTCTCCTCCTGAATAAGTTTGGGGAAGTGAGAGCAATAAAGGAGTGAACACACCAAAGGAGGAGGGACAAGAGGAAAGTGAGTTAGGAAACTGGATGGAGGAAGGGGAAACAAGAAGTGTAATACAAAAGGGAGAAAAATAAAGGGAAAGAGGAAAGTAAATAAGAATTTCTATAAAGAAGGAGAATTGGAAAACAGTCTTGAAGATTAAAGAAAGAACCTGATAGGTTTTTTTTTTTTTAGCATGGGCAAAATGTTTGAGAGAAGGGAAAATTACCAGAAGGCAGAACAAAAAGATGCTTGTGACTGTTATAGAGTCCTTCTGGAGACTCTTGGGACAGAATGGGAGCGAAAACCATTTTGCCCCAGATTGAGATGAGGGAAGTTGCTGTGGGGTCAAGGAGGCAGAGGACCCTGTCTGACAGAACAGAGATGGGACTCCCCAGGGACTGGTGAGCTAGTGAGGGACATTGCATTTATGATGTCTTATTGTTTTATATAATACTGTACTCTCCTGTGCTTTATCTGTTAAGTAAAGAGCATAAAGATGTTAGACTGGACTATGTCTGACTACTTCACAACTGCTGCTGCTTGTCCCTTAGAGAGTTAAACTGTAAACCAGAAGGTTCGCACCTTTTGGGTGGAGTTCTAGGTGAGGGGTGTCTTTAAGTACCAGAGAGTCTGAAGGGTCAGTGCGATACCCAGGGGCTGGACAGCGGGTTCCAACACTCAGGTGGGGGTGCTAGATAAAAGGTCTGTGCCCGGAGAGTGAGCCTAGGCACCTTTAGATTGAGGCAGTGACTGGACTTCATTCAGACTCCAGAGGCTTGAAACACCCTTGGGATCCAAAGCACATGGGTTTGGATTCCCCTGACAGCAGTCCTAGTGTGTGGCCAGGAAGGGATAATTCTTCTTCTAGTAGTGTCCCTATGAGCGCTCCATGTCCGGATGTGTGTGCACCTGTGCGCGCTTCATCTGAAATTTTTGTCAGCAGTGTATGTGCCTGCACCCCAGACACCCCTGTGCCTGAAAAAAGGGTTTATAGGGAGGGGCTGACCTGTCACCACTCCAGTGCCTTTTCAGCTGCCTGTGGCTTGAGACTGAGTGTTGCAGTGTTGAGCCTCTTGGCTTGCTACGCTTTGCTTTCTTTATACCTTTTCTTTTAGTTTTTAGTTATTAATTTTTTCTGTTATTAGCAAAAGTTTGTCCTTTGAGGGAGTTTCTCCCCTTCCCTGCTCCTTGTTTGCCCTTTGGGCCTCTAGGTTTTCTTCCCGGGCCACATCCATGGCCTTGAGGTGCAGGTTTATACCCAAAACTCTGGACTTCATACCCTGCTAGACCTGTCGCAGGTCCTTTCTCCTCAGCAACAGATATTCAAGCTGCCTTCGCTGCTTGGGAGAAACCCACATTCCTGTAAATGTAATGCTTCGGATTTAAAAACAGATCTAAAAAATGGAGGGAGGACAGACTTGAACACCTACTTATGGGGGGCTCCCTGAGACCCACAGGAACCGAGTTACCCCTGTACATCTGTTGCACCGACCACCTCTGGTTCAGCAGTCCCTGAGGACTCCCCATCCCTCCCAAGAAGAAAAGACCACATTCTCCAGCCTGAGAAAAAAGAAGGGCAAAGTTGCATCCTTGATCTGGGTCTCGGGTATCTCGTGTCCCAGTGTGGGCATTGCAGAGGCTCCCAGTCCCTCTGATACTGCAACCATGGTACCAACTTAGGAGGTTCTTTTGTATACTGAGAAGGCATCTAGAGTGGGACCAACATCCCAGTACCTGACTCAGTGCCTCCAAAAGCCAGAACCAAGGTAGTCTTTATCTGTACTGTCTTCCATAGCCTAAGGTAAAAAGCATACCATGCTTATTTCAGTGCAGTCTCCAGTAACACCGGATATTTTTACTCCTGAGTAACCATATCCAGCGTCCCCAATATCATCCAGGCTTCTATTTCACGGGAACCTCTGAATCCTCAAAGAACCCAAATCACTATCATTTAGATATACTGAGAGATACTCCTCCCCAGTACCAACTCATCTCATGGAGACTACTCACCTTCCGTCCATTTCTTCAATGGTGACTCACCCTCTGGTATTGACGCTGTCCCCATACAGACTCTTTGACGGTACTGAGGGATACTTCGAGCTGGTACCATTACAAAATTCACCACACCACCTCACCAATCTCCCTGTCTAACCTCGGTAACAATGGAAGCACATATCTCTTCTCGGAGCGTGGTACTGACCCAACAACCAGTACCTACACCACTGGCCCACTTTATGGATACAGATGCGTCTGTCATGGTTCCTCCAACTTCCAACCTCCCTTCCTAAATGACCACACTGCAGAAGGAGCTCATAGCAGGAAGAACGCCTGGTTACCCTGGCAAGGACTAACTTGGGGTTCTGCCCCATTCCCTTATGCTTCATCACAGTTGGCTTACTGGAATCTGTGGAGACCATTTCTACAGGGTGCCATCCCAAAAGACCTCACATCAGAGACATCAACTGATGCCCTAGGTCCTGCCACCCAGATACCTCCAGCAGAGCAGGAAGCAGTGGAAGAGGAAGAAGCATCCCCTTCCCACAAATCCTCCTTATCAGATGAATCTGTTGTGCCTCCCTGCCATCTTACCCTGACGACTTCCAGGCTTTTCAAGAACTCATAAAAAGTGAGGCAGACACCTTACAAATCCCGTTAATGGTGGATTTCCTGAATCTCCTCTCTTTGGATGGATATCCTTCATTCACCTCCTCAGGGCAAGGATTGCCTTGCCCATCAATGAAGATTTGTTTACCCGAGCATGCATGGTATGGCAAACTCCAGCCACTATCCCAGCCACATATAAAGTGAGCTGACAAAAAGTATTACATCCCTCCTACAGCCTCAGAGTACTTTTTTTTTTTTTTTTTTTTTTTTTTTCTCTCATCCACCTCCCAACTCTTTGGGGTGGAGGTTGCCAACCAATAGAACAGGCAACTCCAGTTCCATTCAACACTATCTGATAAGCAGCTGAAATGATTGGACCTTCTCGACAGAACTACTCCTTGGCCTAGTTGCAGTTCAGAGTGGCCAATTATCAAGCACCAATAGCAAAGTGTGACTTCAGTCTAGTCAAAGTTTTCATCTTTATTGAACACCTGCCTCAGAAGCAGAGAGAACAATTTCAGGCCCTCATTACAGAGGGACAGACAGTTGCCAAGGCATCTTTCCAGGCCTTGCTAGATGCCGCTGACACAGCTGCATGTTTTGTGGCTATGGCTAGTCATGTGCTGAGCTTCCTAGCTGCAGTCTTCCGGCCTCCCCCAGGAGATACAAAATATGGTCAAGCACCTTCTTTTCAAAAGCCTCAAGTTGGTTAGTGATGCCATGGATGGGTCCCTCCATTCACCCAAAGCCTTCCTGGTGACACTATGATCTTTGAGCATCTATAAATCTGTGATGAAAAGAAAATAGAGCAGGACAATTCAGTGACCTCGCATACTTCACTACCAGCCCACAAGACTGGCTGAACTCCATGATGAAGCCCAGATTCCCTAAGAAACAGCCCTCTCCCAGCCAGTAATGTCTTCAAAATGCCTGTTTTGACCTATTGGTCAAGGATCACAAACTACTTCTCATTTTGGATCCTAGATTACATTTGTTCCCTTCCTACCCTTATGGGGGATCATCTCTTCCATTTCCTACGTTCCTGGGAGTTCATTACCTCAGACAGATGGATCCTGGAAGTGATTTCTACGGGCTATTCCATCGGTTCAACTCCTTACCACCTCCTCTCTCTCATCCCTCTTCAGGGAACTTGCTCACGAAGATCTCTTATGAAAGGTACAATTCCTTTTAGCTGGGCACGATCAAATCTGTCCCATGGGACATCATTGGGAAAGGGTTCTATACTCAGTATTTCCTTGTCCTGAAGACAAACAGTGAATAGAGACCAATTCTGGATCTCAGGACCTTAAACACATTCAGCCGCTCTCAGTGGTTCAGAAAGGTGACCCTAGCAACAATAATTTCCCCTCTGGATCCAGGAGGTTGGCTTGTTTCCCTTGACCTTCAGGATGCTTATTTTCATGTCATTCATCTCTTGCACAAATGATTTCTACGTTTTATGGTGGGCAGGGACCAGTACCCGTGTCACATCCTGCTCTTCGGCCTCTGCACCACCTCAAGGGTCTTCACCAAAGTTCTCTCAATTGCAGCAGCTCGTCTTTCCTTACCTGGATGATTGGTTCCTGAAAAGAGAAGCAGCATCCATTGCGTCAGTTTGATAAAACCCAATAAACTCCTCATAAATCTCCCAGTCTTCACAAGAAAAGAACCTTAAAGAAAAACTTACTTGTTCTTTTCTTGACAAATTGGTAGTCTAATCCATTACAATGGCATAAAACTTTGAAGCCTTTATCTTTTGCACAATTTATCTTAGCACCATCGTTGCGATTATTTCGTTAACCTCACATGACAGCCACTTGTATTTTGTGCAACTAAGCCACTGTCTCAGTTCCTCTGAATCTGTACTGCGTAGCAACAGGAGCTGCATCAAATTTGAATCACTCTCATGTCCACGTAATGCTATTGCTTGCTGAGCTAGGTACTGAACACCGTTAAAAATTTTGTGCAGTGCATTCCTAGCTGATTGTGATTCTTTTCTGTAATTGGCCGACATTAGTGCAGAAACATTTACCTGCGATTGCAGAGCAGCATACTTCATTACCACTTCCTTGTGACAGGAGGATTTTTCGTGTGATGTAACACTACACAACACATGTCTCCAATCTTGAAATCTGGATGAAATAAAACTTGGTTCGGCCTTCGTAGAAAATATTAAGATCTTCTTTTCAGAACAGTTTTTGGAGACTGAGCAAAAACCTTTGTCTAATTCACTGTTGTACTCCAACCACGTAAACCTTGATAGCCAAGATTGCTGAAAACTCCTTTTCTTATTTTGTAGATTTGCTGCATCTTTCTTTTGTATAACTTCAGTTTGACAGCTTGGTGTTGAACTCAGGCCGTCACTTGATGAATTACCCTTTTCTTCTTTTTCTCTGGGTAATTTTATTAAAAATTTATCCATTGTTGATTATTATTGGTCCTACAAATCAAGAATTTGTTGCTGGGATAAAATTAAGCTACAATGCACTGGCGCTACAAGATCACAAGGGCCAATTAAAAGTGGAAAGTCAGAAGCAGCACTTACCTGCTTCAATACATTACATTTTGTTGTACCCGTATACAACCAATTATATACTTTAAAGGGTGTAAAAAAATCAAGTATCGTGCTAAACACGATCATACCCTAAACTGACTGCCAAATTTAAGTTGCATGTTTTTTCCCTCAGGTGAGAGCTTTGGGGTGGGGCTGGGGATGAGGGGTTCACAGTGCAGGAGGGGGCTCAGGGCTGGGACTGAGGGTTGGGGTGCAGGGGGTGAGGGCTCTGGCTGGGGGTGCGGGTTCTGGGATGAGGAGCTTGGGGTGCAGACAGGCTGCCCCGATGCTAGGGCCAGAGAGGAGGACTTCCCCCAAACCCTTTCCCCACTGGCAGCAGCAAGCTCTGGGGGAGGAGCCCCCGTCTCCCCTCCGCTCCGCCCCTCCCACCCCCCAGTCAGCACCTCACCTCACACTCACACCACTGTCACTGCACATGCTCCTAGGACCCCTCTCAGGTCCAGGAAGCCCCTTCCACTATGGTGGGGGGAGGGCTACCATCATGTGTGGTCTCCTCCCCTGCTGGTGTCCCTCACCATAGCCCCACTGGGGTGGGGAATGGGGCTGCCCCTTGCCTAGCGTGGAGCAGGAGTGGGGGATGGGGGGGGGCAGATCAGAGGGGCAGACACTCACCAAAGCCCCAGCAGCTGCTCAGGTGAGTAAGATCCACTCCAGATGTTTCCTAGCTGGAAGCCCCCTCGGCGTCACCTCCTGGTGGGTGCTTGGGGGGGGGAGCTGCCAATCATGTATGTGCCTCCTCCCCCTCCTCAGGTGCAGCAGCAGCTGGCTGCCTCAGTCTGCCGCCAGCACCGCTCTTGTGCTGTAGCCTAGCCTTAGGCAGCAGCAGCTGGCAGTGCAGGCGAGGGAGAGCAGCGCGGAGCAGCAGGGCAGCCACCTGCTTTCAATCAGGCAGGGACGGCCTGGGGGAGGCACACAGGGGGTGGAAGGCGGGGGCCAGGGGACGCTCTGAGGCCTGGGGGAGATGCATGCGTGGATGAGGGCTGGGGGATGCTCCAGGCAGGGATGCGGGAGAGACCTGGCTCCAAACATTGGTGGAGCCAGGCCCTTGGCTCTGAATATTCCTGGAGCCCAGGCACCATGGGCCCATATAACTCGCTGCCCCCGCTCATAACGCCATCATGGTTGAGACAGGTGTGGTTCGTAGAGCTGATTCATTTGTCCCTGCAGCCTCCTCTCTGCCTTCCTGTAATGTCAACTCTCCTCACCCAGGATTTGGGTTTGGTCACCTACCACAATCTCACAACACTTTGCCTCAGTGTGGCTATTCGGTGGCTGTCTGGTATAGAAGAGATCTGCTCTCCAGAAGTTAAAAGGGTACTGCTTAACATCAGAGCCCACAGCTAGGAAACAAGAGAAACAAGGTGGGTGAGGTATTGGACCAACTTCTGTTGGTGAAGAGACAAATGTTTGAGCTGAAGAAGAGCTATGTGTAAAATCGAAAGCTTGTCTTTCTCACCAACAGAAGTTGGTCCAATAAAAGAGATTTCCTCACTCACTGTGTTTCGCTAATATCCTTAGGCCAACGTGGTAACAACAACACTGAATACAGGAAAATTTACCTGTAAAAGTGGAAACGCTTCCAGGCTTGGTGCAACCATCAAGCTATGCTTTCTCTTGAATTCTCTTTGTCTCACATCCTTCATTACCTTCTGAATTTAAAGACCACAGGCTTACTGCTAAGCTCTCTCAAAGTTCAGCTAGTTGCCATCACAGCTCCTTGTAGAAGTGTTCAGTCTTCATTCACCCTACCCCACTGCAAGATTTATCAAAGGCCTATTCAACCTCTTCCTTCCTATCAAGAAGCCAAGTCTGCCATGGGACCTCTCCTCAGTGCTCTGAGGAAATCCCCATTTGAACTGATGGGGATGTCCACATCCTTGCTTCCTTCCTAAAGTCTCTTCTGAATTCCACATTAATCAAAAGATTTACTAGCCACTATTTTACACCAAGCCACACTCACAATGGATGTTAAGAGCTCTTGCCTCTTACCTTGACAGGGCCAGGTCCTTTTGGATTTCTCCATCTCTGTTTCGGAATGAATTAGGGGACATCCAGTATCCTCCCAAAGATTGCCCAAATGGGTTCCAGGTTATGTCGTCATGCTACGAAGCCTCATTCCCCTCAGATTCAGCAATAACTCTTGATCTCTGTAGCTCTTCTTAAAAATATACCATCTCAAACATCTGCAGGACAGCCACCTGGTCTTCGCTGCACATATTTTACCAGCATTATGCTCTCATGCCTGATTCCAGGACTGACATGGCCTTTGGTGACACTGTCTACAGTCCATATTGAATCCACTTCCTTGGCACTTTCCTCCATGATAGAGGCACAGAGAGTTTCCCGACCTGGAGCACCCATAGGGACACTATTTGAAGAAGGAGATTACTTACCTTGTGCAGTAACTTGTTTTTCAAGATGTGTTCCCCTGTGGGTGCTCCACTACCTACTCTCTTTCCTCTCTGCCTCAGAATCTCTTTCTTTGGACTTCTGTGGTTGAGAAGGAATTTGAGTGGTGGTGCATCTGCCCCTCCTTTTGGAGCCCAAAGGTGTCTGGGGCACAGGTGTTGATCCGCAGACACTGCTGACAAAGATCTCCAATCAAGAGCAGATGGGTGGGTGTATATCCTGATGTGAGGCACCCAGAGGGACACATCTCAAAGATCTCAGGTCACTGTACAAGGTAAGTAATCTCTCCTTGCTAGAATCTGAGACACATCCAAGCAAATCTTAACCATTTGACACTGAATCACATTGCACTAATTTTAGTCCAGTCTTTTGTGAGGGAAGCATTCTTCCAGATTCTGTTAGAATCATGTTTGAGTTCTGCTGCAAATTGATCTTGTATGTTCCATTGTTGCAGGGCAAATCTGCCAATTTCAAAATTCCCCAGCCTTAATTGATAAGTTTTGATTATCATCTACTGTTTGAATGGTAATTAATTGGATTTCTGTTTTGTCTGCAGACTGCAGGACTTGACACTCTATAACCCTGAACGGACCATTACAGTTAAAGGCAGTATTGAAACTTGTGCCAAGGCCGAGGAAGAAATAATGAAGAAAATCAGGGAGTCCTATGAAAATGATATTGCTGCTATGAATGTGAGTCTTTTTATGGCTTGGTCATTTTTGAAAGTTTATTTCTGAGAGATTCTTTAAGTCTATATATATATATATAAATCTCTTTTGGATAGGAAAAATTGAGAACATTGACTTAGATGAAGGAAATGAAGAGTAATTTTACTTCAAAAGTACCTTCCTTTGTTGTGGACACTGGAAAGGAGTTTTTATTTGTGTTATGAATGTTCATTTGATGCTACAGTAGTATAAAGTACTTGAAGGAAGTGCTTTCTAGTTTCCTGATACTGTTCTGTTTTTAACATAATAAGAGCAATTTTTTTATTTGGTAACTTTAATCTGTAAATGAGACTTTCCTTAGTTTCCTATTTTCTCATGTATAGGACTCGCTCTTTAATTTGGGAGTAGAAGTATGTCCTTTCTAATTTGGAAGGTAAAGAACTGTACACCTATGAAGATAATTGCTGATTATCTAATGCAAAAAAATATTACCCTGTAATTCAACAATGTCACAGGTAGAGATTGGTAGACCAGAGAAGACTTGGGTAAACCATCCTCCAAAATGTGGAAACATGGACAAACTGCTAACTTTAAGAACAAAAGAATAGTACAAGCATGTAGGGAGAAAATCAGAAAGAGTAAGGCACAAAATGAGTTACACCTAACAAGGGACATAAAAGGATATAACAGGAGGTTCTATTAGGAGCAATAGAAAAACAAAAGAAAGCGTAGGTCCACTACTTAACGGGGAAGAAGAGCTAATAATGGATGACACCAAGAAGGCTGGGTGTTTAATGCTTATTTTGCTTCAATCTTCACTAAAAAGCTTAATTGTAATCAGATGCTTTTACACAATAGTAACAAAAAGGGGGAAAGAACACAAGCCAGAATAGGGATAGAAAAGGTTGAAAAATATTTCAATAAGTTAGATCTATTCAAGTCAGCAGGACCTGATGAAATTCATCCTAGTGTGCTTAAAGAATTAACTCAAGCAATCTCAGAATCACTAGCGATTTATCTTTGAGAATTCATGGAGGGCAGGTGAGGGTCCCAGAGCACAGGAGAAGGTCAAATATAATACCTATCTTTAAAAAAGGCAACAAAGAAGACCTGGAATTTTTAAACCAGTTAGCCTAACTTAGATACCTGGAAAGATACTGAAACAAATTGATTAAACAATGAGTTTAAGAACCGAGAGGATAATAGGATAAGTAGTATCCAATATGGATTTGTCAAGAACAAATCGTGCCAAGCCAACTCAGTTTCCTTCTTTGACAGGGTTACTGACCTAGTGGATAGAGGGAAGAAGTAGACATGATATATCTTGACTTTTGTAAGGCTTTTTATACAGCCCCACATAACATTCTCATAAGTAAAGTAGGGAAATGTGGTCTAGATGAAATTACTATAAGGTGAGTGCACAAATTACTATAAGGTGAAAGCAAACTGTTTATAATTACTCTGAGTACAGCCTGTCAAACTGGGATGAATCTAGTGGGGCCCTGCATGGGTCTGTCCTAGGTGTGGTACTACTCAAAATTTTCATTAATGTCTTGGATGATGGAGTGGAGTATGTGTTTATAATATTTGTGGATGACACCAAGATGGAAGGAGTTGTAAGTACTTTGGAGAATAGGATTGGAATTCAAAATGACCTTGATAAATTGGAGAATTGGTCTGAAATCAACCAGAAAAAATTCAATAAAGGCACATGCAAAACACTACACTTCTGAAGGAAAAAATCAAATGCACAACTATAAAATGGGGAATAATTGTCTAGGTGATAGTGCTGCTGAAAAGGACCTAGGGCAGTGATTTTCAACCTGTGGTCCATGGACTCTTGGGAGTCCAGAGACTGTCTGAGGGATCCACAAAAGGTTATTACCATAGAAGAGTGGTTTTAACCCTGTGGTCCGCAGAACCCTATGGGTCCACAGACTGTCTAAGATTTCCAAAGCAGTCTAGATCTCCATTTGAAATTTTTTAGGGGTCCGCAAATGAAAAAAAGTTGAAAACCACTGATTATGAGGTTGTAATGGATCACAAATTGAATAAAAATCAGCAGTGTGATGCATTTGTGATGCACAGGAGGTAATTGTTCTGCTCTACTCAGCACTGTTGAATCCTCACTTTGAGTACTGTGTCCAGTTCTAGGCACCACCTTTTAGTAAAGATGTGGACAAAATGGGGAGAGCAACAAAAATGATAAAAGGGAATGAGGAAAGGTTAAAAAAAGACCTGGGCATGTTTATTCTTGAGAAAAGACTGGAGGGGGATGGGGATGGGGACTGATAAGTCTTCAAATATGTTAAGGCTGTTATAAAGAAAATGGTGGTCAATTATTCTCCATATCTGCTGAAAGTAGGACAAGAAGTTATCTGCTTAATCTACAGCAAGGGAGATTTAGGTTAGATATTAGGAAAAAACATTTTAACTCTAAAGATAGATAATACTAGAATAGGCTTCCAAGGGAGGTTGTTGAATCCCCATTATTGGAGATTTTTAAGAACCGATTGGACGAACTCCTATCAGGGTTGGTCTCAGTGTAAATGTTCCTGCGTCAGTGCATGGGGCTGGACTAGATGACCTCTTGAGATCCCTTCTAGCCCTACGTTTTTATGATTCTATGAAAAATTCAGCTATATATATCAACACTTAACCAAAACATTCTGTTCTGGATGTCAGGTGGGAAATGTCTTTAAGTTGCCAATGTCAAATTGTATTGCAGGGAAATAACTTGGTGGGGGAGGAGGGGAAGAACTGGAGCTTAACTGAAGATTCTGGAGTGTGTTAGAATGTTACAACACCGCCTAGTAATTAGGCACGATCAAATTGCCCAGGAACAGTCTAGTCCCGTGGTTCTCAACCCATGGGCTGCTTGCGGCCCGATCAGCAAACAGCTGCGGCCCATGTGACATCCTCAGGGCCATACAGGTAGTATATATATTGTGTGGATGTGGCCCACATAACTCAGGGCGTTGAATATGTGGCCCACAGAGGTAAATAGCTTGAGAACCACTGATCTAATAAGTGACATGCAGCATCTTTATAGTTAATGCTCACCCTGTGAGCACTGTGGGGGAATTTCACACTCCACACTCTGCAGTCCACCTCCAGTTTTAGCAGTGTGGGAGGCAGGGAGAATTAGTAGTTATGGGTAGAGCTGCTCTGTTTCTAAAGGACTGTTGACTTTCTATCACAAAGTCAAGCGGGTTATTGTTTTTGTACTAAACCTCATTCTAAGCATGCGGTCTAAAGGTCTGCCTGTCACTTGGATTTCTTTTCTCCAATCTTGTGGGCCACTTCATTGAAAAATAAAGTTGTAGTGAGAGACACCTGACTGTCACATTAGAGCCAAGCTTTTAACCTTATTGGCCTAAGTGAGTTGTCTGGGTTATAGATCTGAAATCTGAATCCTCAAGAATGTAGATTTAAAATAAAACATTGGCATCTTTACAAAAGAGGCTATTACATTGTCCCAACTAGGATTTTGATTAAGTTTAATAACTTACATTGTAAAGCTAAATAATTCTTCTACCGTTGCAGCTTCAAGCACATTTAATTCCTGGATTAAATCTGAATGCCTTGGGTCTGTTCCCACCTTCTTCTTCAGGAATACCACCTCCCACAGTGGGTGTTGCCTCTGCTGCCGCTGCTACTTCATATCCACCATTTGGGGTAAGAAGTCTTCTTACTTTTGGCTATATTATATTGGCAAAAAAGAGTGCTGTCAAAGTTTGACTACTGTTGAAGGGTAACTGTAACTATAAGGTGATGCTGGTCAAAGCTTGAAAAAAAGAAAAACTTGGCAAAGACCCAGGTATGTCAGTGTTCTGGCAACAATTTACTAGTAGCACAGTTCTTTTGTGTTTTTACTTGATGTAATGTGCTGGGTTTGTTTGCTGAATGCTTTCATCTTGGCTTGTTTATCCTGTTTCCACATGAAAATTATCTAAGGTGGGTGCAGAAGAGTACAAACACTCAGTGACTGTTGTGTAAAATTATCAGTGATGAATTTATCAGTGAAATCAAACAAGTGAGATTTGGAAAAGTATGAAACCCTGTTTTCTAAACACATGATAGAGATTTTCTTTTATATCCCTGCAGAAAAATAAGTGCAAGTTTATACTTCTCTCTTAAATCAGTTAGAAAAACACTTGGTCAGCGGTTACAAGAAATAAAGCAATCTATATAAGCCTATCCCTCCTATCTGGTTTCCTAATATGAAGGAAAATATGGCATTTGATAATAGATTAGAATTCTGTGTAGCAAAAACAAATTTATCTTTCAATACAGCATTTTTGTGTATGTACAAAACCTACTGGTATAAAACAACACTAAGTACAGTAGAGTTAGGAACACCAGAGTTACGAACTGACCAGTCAACCACACACCTCATTTGGAACCAGAAGTACACAATAAGGCAGCAGCAGAAACAAACAAACAAAAACAAATAAAGCAGATACAGCACAGTACTGTGTTAAATGTAAACTACTAAAGAAAAAGGGAAAACAGCATTTTTCTTCTGCATAGTAAATTTTCAAAGCTGTACAGGTGAGTCTCATCTTACGCAGGGGTTCCGTTCCGTGGTTAGCGCGTAAAGCGAAAACTGCGTATAGTCAAAATTACATTGAGTTGAATGGCGGGCGGAATCGCCTGCACTACAGGTACAGCATTAAAATTGTTATTTTTCTCTTGTTTTTGTTTTTGCCGACCGTGTAAAGCTGAAATCGCGCATGTTAAATGCGCGTAAGATGCGACAGACCTGTATTAAGTCAATGTTCAGTTGTAAACTTTTGAAAGAACAACCTTAACGTTTTGCTCAGAGTTGTGAACATATCAAAGTTATGAACAGCCTCCATTCCTGAGGTGTTCGTAACTCGGAGGTTCCATATACAGGTGATGGTTTATAAATACAGATGAATCTGTTGGAACGTATGTGTGCATAGTATGATGCTTTCTGAAAAGAGAGTGTGAGGAGTCATGGTGTTCTCTTGTTCAAATTCTTTGCTTCTTAATGTTCTTCGGGGAACCATTTGCTTGCTCCATAGCAATATTTTGCATCACATGGACCCTCCAGGAATCATTCTAACAAGGGAAGGTTCTTATCTGCAAACTCTCTGCAGTTTTTGGAGGCGGGGAGGAGGTAATTTTTCTTCACTCCTCTATCACTAGCCTCCATGGTTACCAACTCAGTAAAAGATTATTAGGTTTTCAAAATGAACTACACCTCTACCTCGATATAAAGCTGTCCTCGGGAGCCAAAAAATCTTACCGCATTATAGGTGAAATCGCATTATATTGAACTTGCTTTGATCTGCCGGTGTGCACAACCCTTCCTCCCCCACCCCCAAGCACTGCTTTACCGCGTTATATCCGAATTTGTGTTATATCGGATCGCGTTATATCGAGATAGAGGTGTATTAGATCAAGCAACTGGTAAGACTTTACAAAGCCCAGAGACCTGACAGAACTTTTCACCATCTTCTTTACTGAGAATTCCTTTGAGTTAACTTTTAAATTGATTGATTAATATTGAGCAACACTCGATGGGCAAAGATGCAGTGCTGCATATTGGCTATGGAGGCCCACAGACAGTGTGTTCAGGAAACTGGTTGCACTATATATTCACTCCCATGTCAAAGTCAAGGCTTGGTTACTGCTTTGCAGAAGGCTTTCTTAGCAAATCTCATCTCTGTATTTACCATGCATGCTGTACATGAAGCCAAATCCACCATGAGATAAGAAATTATGAACTTGAGTAAATAACTGCACTCAGATGGGCTAAATAACTATACATATGGTAGTAGGGGTTTCTTTAATATTTTTCCCAGAGAAGTAAGCCAAGGAAATGTCACTGAAAGAAAGAGAATAAATACCACACTCATAACATTGTTCATGGGAATGAACGATTTGAGTGTAGGGAGATTCTATACTGAACATAGTTTATAATGTTAGTAGACTTATCAGGAAAATGTTCCAAAAGAGAGCATGGGAGGCAATCTATGCTATGTTTATACCGCACAATCTTACTATTAAAAGCAATGCGCCCATGAAAAATTTAATTAGTATTGAAGATGAAACTAATCCAAAAATACTTTTTCTGGTTGAAAACTAAAACACAGCCTTGGCTTCATTGCTTTGCACAAAATGTCATCTGTAGAAGCTGATGGTTTGTGTTTTGGAAACGAAGGATGGTTTTGTTTATGCTGGCAGTCAGTATTTCTCTTTACATTGGTAGTAGTTATAAATACTATTTTTCTCCTTTACCTGAACTTGCAAGCTGTCCTACTACTCCTGCAAGCATTCTTACTTCAATCCCATTTTCCTATTCTATCTTATTCTTCTCTCGGTTCTTTGTTTTGCTTTCCCTTCCTTTTATTACTGTAAATTGCTACTGCCAATATATGTCTCTCTGAGTGCCGAGTTTGAGAACTTCCTGCTACCTTTTTTGAAGTTGGCAATGTCAATACATCTTTGTCCCATTTTTCTCTTTTAATCCATCCTCCCCCCTCTGTCCCCCCACTCCCTACGACCAACGAAAAAGCTTATCCAGGTTACTCTTTAGAATCCTGGCCGGTTTCCAGGTGGAAGATTTCTGGAAATAGGACCTCAAAACGCTGGAAAAGCCCATCAAGAAGCAGGTGCTATTTTATAGCAATGTAGAATTTTTGCAGCTGGAAAGTGGCACAGGCTAACATGCGTTTTTCAGCAGATTCCTAACTTGCTTCCCCATTGTGCTGCTGCACTCTCAACCTCCTGAACATGCTGCTGTCCCAGCTGTTTATTCAACTGGGTTTCTGGTTGCATGGTAAGTAGATATGCAAAAAGCTAAGGAATAAATTGGTGGAAACAAAGGGTAGATAGCTAGGAACATCAAGCTGGGGTTTTTTCATGGAGGTTGGGATTGGGGACTGGCAACAGGAATGGGGGAGGGTGTAGACCATTTGCATTGGGGTGCCTTGGTAAAGTCTGCATGGCTCTGACCCTTGCTGCTTGAAGTCTGAGTGGTTCATCACTTTCTGGTGGTGAGGGGCAGGGCTGAGCTGGAAGAGTTGATATAAAAAGTCACTTACTAGGCAAACGCAAGAGCCATGAACAGAGGCTGCTAACAGGAGTGTTTTGGAGGTAGGTTAAAGAGAGAGGCTATCCTCTCAGGTTCAGCTTTGTGTGATTTCACAGTGCCCAGCGATGGAAGCGTGGTGGTGACCTGCATGTTTTCTTTCTTGCCTGAGCTGGAAGGGATTCCTGTATATGAAATGGAAGTTGGTGGTTGTGCTGGAAAAGATTCTTGGATTGGAAGGGCAAATAGAGATGCTACTGAGAATCAGAGAAGCTGAGTAGTTCCTAGATAGCCAGGTTTGGGAAACATCAGTACCCCAGATTCCAGGAACTGATCACTGTCAGAGACAAAACACTGGGCTAGGTGGACTATTGGTCTGACCCAGGATGCCCATTTTTATGTTCGTTTAATGCTCTGTTACCCAACTCCCTCTCTTCTTCAGTGCATCTACTAGTGGAGCAAAACTTGGGCAGCAATGCAATAGGATAGGCATAACAATGCACAGGGCAGGGGGTAAGGCTAAAGGGAACAGGCTCTACTGGGTGGGGGGAGGGAACGGGGTCTGGGAGAGGAGGAGGAGAACAAATGGGAGCAAGTCATAGGGGAAAAGTTTCAGGGGATAAGAGAGCAGATTGAGATGAGGAAAATCCAAGTAAGTTGTAGGACGGGAAGAAGGATCATGGAGGTGAGGCAAAGGGCAGGCAGGAAACATACCAAGGGAGGTTAATAAGGACCAAGGGGAATGAGAGGGGCCTAGAGGAAAAGAACCAAGGAGATCAGGAGGCAGTCAGGCTTTTCGGCTGTAATTTTCTGCCAGAACTTTTAATTTAAAGATCTTGACTAGCAACATCCTCTTTCAACAGGAATTCAGTTGTTTGTGCAACCAGGTGGAGTTCTCATCCCTCTGATATGAACGCACACTATGGTTATTATTTACAACGTCCTCCGCTTACCTGAAAATAAAAACACTGCATACGTAAACTGCCCTGCACCAAGTGAGCGAACTGCTAAGGTTCTCCTGGAAGGACCTCCTGTTGAGAAGCCACCTGGCACCCTTTCCAGGCAAGGTCAGGGAGCCCGATGCTTTGTCACAGTTCCTTTTTAAGAAGGGAAAGTAGCTTGTTGTGAAATCAATACAAATGTGTACTTCTTTATTCTTTATGTTGTATTTGCACCCTTACATTTTGGGTTACATGAGATCAGAGTGGATTTGATTTACATCAAATTGATTTAAATCATGATTTAAGCATGGATTTCTACATCAGGGATCGGCAACCTTTGGCATGTGGTCCGCCAGAGTAAGCCCCCTGGCGGGCTGGGTCGGTTTGTTTACCTGCCGCGTCCGCAGGTTTGGCCGATCGCGGCTCCCACTGGCCAGGGTTCACTGCTCCAGGCCAATGTGGGCTGCAGGAAGCAGCGCGGGCTGAGGGATGTGCTGGCCGCTGCTTCCCGCTGCCCCTATTGGCCTGGAGTGGTAAACCGCGGCCAGTGGGAGCCGCGATCGGCCAAACCTGCGGACGCGGCAGGTAAACAGTTTTACAGCTATATCAGAAAATGAATGATTGTTTGGTTATTTCATTTACCAAAGGTAACTGAAGCCGATATTTATGAAGTCACTGGGAGGTGAACTATCTCCAGTTCAACAGGTTAATCATTAATAAGCTGAAGATGGTGCTTGTCCCATTCGTTTTTTTAATGCTTGTAATTTAACTGTCACTGCATATTTCTCTTTTTAAGATCTCACTCAGTTCCTTCCAAATTTCAACAGCGTCAGCAATAAACAGCTATTTCCCTATGGTTACCATATTTCAGCAAGCAAAAAAGAGGACGGGAGGAGTCCTGCCCTAGCCCCGACCCTCCCACTTCCCACCACCCTCAGAACCCCAACCCTCCCCCCTGCTCCTTGTCCCCTGACTGCCCCCTCCTGAGACCCTCCCCCCATCCTAACTGCCCCCCAGGACCCTACCCCCTACCTGTACCCTGACTGCCCAAAACCTTATCCCCCCCCCAGGAAATCCCCCCCAAACTCCTGACCCCCCCATCTCTTCACTGCTCCCTCCAAAACCTCCCTGCTCCTTCTCCGACCCCCTGGCTCCCTTGTTGTTGGCCTTTGCCTAATGTCTCTGTGAGCTTGCTCAGAAATAGACTGAGCTGTTCGTCCCGGCACGCTGGGCAACAGTGGAGGAGGAGCGGGGGAGGAGCTCCAGACTGCCGGAGGTGTACTACGAATGCAGGGAGGGAGTGATCTCTGCTGCAGGGGAGAGGAGGAGGAGCTCTCTCTGGCTGTCAGAGCCCCATGTAAGTGGCACCATCCGGCCGGCTGCCCTGTTAGCCGCGCGTGCTCTGCGGGGGGGGAGAGGGGGGAGTCCGGACATTTACAAATTCCCCCCGGACACTATTTTTAGCTCAAAAAGCCGGACATGTCCGGGAGAATCTGGACGAATGGTACCCCTAATTTCCCTTCATTTTGTTCAAGGCTACAGAAATAGGCTTCAGGGTACTCGGCATGTGTTCAACATTGCACTGTCACAGCCATTGGGCTTAAGAGAAATCTATTTTTTCATGATTTTGTCCACAAACTGTCATCCGATTAGGCCAGTTCTTGATATAGTGCTCAAAACAGTCCACTACTGAGTTTCATCGCACGTCTTGTGGGAGAGTTAGCTTGGTTTCTCCCATTTTTTTCAGAGCAGCTGCTGTAAAGTGGTTGTTACGGAAGTATTTTGCAACTTCCACATTAGCCTTTATTTCTGGAACACTGAAATCTTTGGCTAGTAGGTGCATCAAATGAGCACTGCAGCCGTATGTTATTAGCTTGGGACTCTCTTCAAAAATTCTTCTCATCTTGGATACATTTGCATCATTGTCTGTGACCAAGCTGCATACTAGATATTTGAATTTTTTTTTCACAGCTTGTTCTAGCTTTTACTGCGACTTCTTGTAAGTATTCTGCTGTGTGTGCATTTCCTGACGTATCAATTGTTTTGTAAGGAAGACATTCCCTGCTCCTATTGTCACACAAGCGCATACAACAGGATCATTGTGGACATTGCTCCACCCATCAAGACTCAGGTTAACAATTTCACCCTCTAGACCTTTTGCACACTGCTCAATTTCTTTCATACACTTTATCCAGCGGTTTTCCTGTGACATCTGCTCTGTTGGATGGACTGTATCTTAATGGTCTTAATGACTGAACCAAGTTAATGAAGTGTGGGTTCTCAATCATACGGAAAGGGGAGTTTGTTGCATAAACAAACCGGGCAATTTTTTCATCAATTATCTCTTTTTGTAATCTGCTGGTTCTTATCACAAACATATTTATGGTTGTTTCTGGATGATGGAGATTTTTTTCTTTTTGCTACACATGATATACTGTGACTGTGACATACATGATGTGATTGAAACACTATCATTGGCAGATAACTGAAACTATAGAAAACTATAGTGATCTTGAAGGTGGATAGTCTTCAGAATCCTGTACGCTGAGGATGGATTCTCCTAAACAAGTCAATGCAGTTATTAAATTATTATTACCATACAGCTCATTTAGTATTACTCATTGCATTCACCGATCACTCAGTACTACTTAAAGGCAAAATTGTAAAAAGATGATCTGCCTATTTCAGCAATTCATTTTTTTATCACAACTGCATCTAAAATGATAGTACCATAGAGTAACAACTTTATTTTTTCCTCAAACGTGAGTTTCAAGAATAGTCCAGAAGGAAGACAGGCAGTCCTTAAGAAAGAAGTATGAAATAAAAAAGTTTACCAACCTGAAGATCCTGCATGTTCAGACATGTTCCTTTCATCATCTTCAACACAGCTTTCTCCTGAGAAGGAACACTTCTCACAATGTCGTTTCATTTGGGCAACCAGGCCTTGCATTTCTTTGTTGCACTGTTTGCATTTTTCACGCATGCCTGTCTTACCCACAGGTAGAGGAACTTCATTAAAGTATTCCCAAACGGGGTTTTTTTTACGGCCTGCTGTTATTGTAGGTTTTCCCTTCTAGTGAGAGAATGGTTTGATAGATCTCCAATCAATGAAGGCTACACTCAAAGACCTCAAGACTTCTGGAATATGCTGCTCACAGTTTCACTTTTGTTTCTACTGCCTGTCCCTCCTTTTTCGCATTTTTCTCAAGACTTCTTCTCCTTGTCCAGATCTATTCCGCCCCCAACAGTCTTCTATTCATGGAACTTTTTGAAACTTTGCGTTTTTAGCAAGAGGTAAGGGATTGACTCCGAGTACACAAATTTGCAGAGGGACAATAGGGTTGAGGTCTGTTGTTTCTCACCTCTATATATTTATTTATTTATTTAAAAACATTTTTGCAGTTAACAAGCATGTGATCTCTGGAGTCAGAAATCCACAGTTTGAGAACTGCAAAACTAAACATCTCTGAAGGTATCTTGTAGACTGAGCACTGAGTCCCATTGGGTAGATAGAAAGATTAACCTAAATAATCTATACAGAAGCCCCTGGAACTCCATAAGATTGGGTCCCTAATCCATGAACTATTGGAACTCGTTTACAAAACTTTTCTTAAACATTACATGAATATATTGTCTCATAGTATAGAATTAGAATTTATAATCCCTATTCCATGATGAGATATCTTTGAGCTATAATGTATCTTATCTAAAATTATCTTTAGATAACTTTTTTCCTCAAAAAGTATTTTATCAAAACCGATTTAATTTATTTTTTTAAAATCATTGATTTTTATTCACCCTGCATGAGATCAATTTAAAATGATGCATACAGAACCCGTTTAAAAAAAAAAGGCCATCTTCTGTACCAAGAGAAAGCAAGTGCTAGGCTTGAAGGCCTTCTAATTTTATTGTGCCCTCATTAGTGAGTCAGGCTGCTAGGTTGTGCCTTATTTTACTCCTGCACCCCTCCTACAGGATGGGAGACTTGGAGAGAGCTTTTTGTAGCCATGTTACTTTTCTGCAGAAGAGGTGGTGACCAAGAGAGATTCCCCTCTCTCTGGGGTGTCAAGCTGGAATGGGTCTCCTGTCTCACTTCTGTGCATGTGACAAAATGCTTGCTGCACTGCTTCTCTTGGAGGAAAGATACTTTTTAAAATGAAAAATTGCTTCATGAAAGATTTAGATAATAGCCTGAAGTATTGGGCCTGGGTGAGAAGGAAGGAAAGTAAACTGTTTCTAATCCTCTAGTATCTTTCATGTCAAGTCTGTCTTGGAGTTTGAACTTTTGAGATATAGATGTGAAGAGATTAGTTCCTGCAATTGTGTATTTAAAAGCAGCGTCTCTAACATGTGCAGGTTGTGTGTGGTTGGTACACCAATTCATTTAATTCACTGTAATTCTTCTGAGTTGCATTATACCCTAATCATTTTGGATAGCTTAATAAACAGCAGGTAGTGGTTGTTGTGGGGAGTCATCCTACAGCCAAAAGGAGGCAGGGCTTCAGGTGCAGTTGTGGGGAGGATATACATTTCTCTAACCTTGTTCACCTGTCAGTTGGGCTTCTATGCAGTGGAGACGGCACTTCATTAACACCGGAAGGTGCCAGAGCCAACGAGCAGTCTTGGTGGATTAGTGTGAGGTTGAAAAACTGCCTTCAGTGATTGATTCCAAATGATTAAAACTGTGAATTTTCCAAGGCTGTAGGTTCAGTGTCTAGAATTCCTCAACATCTTTTTTTCTTTCTAAGTTCCCTCATGCTGCTATTGACACCTTACAACATGTAAGAAAAATTTGCTCCACCCTGCTGCATCCTGCTCCACCCTGTCTGATCAGTCTACCTCGTGGAGCCAAATGGATGGATCTCACAGCAGTGCAAAACTCTCATCCCTGCCATGCTGAATTGGCATTGCTCTTGGTGAGTGAATGACAGGAAATACTGTTTCCTGAAATGCTCAGACAGTAGGGGAGAAGGTCTGGCAGCCAGTGGAATGGACAACAGTGAAATTGGCACCGTGAACAACAGAGAGCTGGCAAGTTAGCAGTTTGTTTTTTCACTGTCTTGGAGCCTCTGGAACTATTCTTGGTAGCAGCTCTGAACAATTTTAAGGCTGCTACAGTGCTTCTAGGCATCACTGACTAAACATAGAGCCCGACCATTTTTAAACAAAAATAATTACGCCTTCCTCAATGCAACTTCGAACCAGTTTGCTCAAAGTTCTGTTTGAGGCTCTTACTCTGGATCAAGAAATGGAATTTTTTAGATTTAATTGGATCTAATAAACTTTATGAAAGGGAAGAAACTTAATTTGAATAAAATTTATTTTCCTGAAGGTCCCCTAAATCCTGAGCCACTCTATAACTGCCAGCGTCAGCATCCTCTAAACTAAGGACTAGATGGGATCACTCCACGGAGCCCATGAACACCATTTTTTAAGCTGACCAGTGATTGCCTCTACTGTGCACTCAGTCCCTGCTGGATTGCAGCCAGAAACCAGGAATTGAACCCGAGCATATCCCACTTGGTGCAGACACTGACACAACACTTCTGAGCTGGCCCTAACTTTCTAAGGAAACATTTTTGCTATTTTAAAACTTGGTGAAACAATTGACCTTTGGGGATGTTTCCGGAGATTGATCAGAACTTGGTTCTTTGCTCGCCAGTTCCTTAGAAGCAGCAGAGTTATTACAGACCAGAATTTGTGGATACTCGGATTCTGTAAAGGAAGGATTTCATGGGCAACTTGCCAAGAGCCCAAAGGACACATTCAGCTTGCTTGTACATTACCACACATTTTAAATCCAAAGAAATTGTTTCTAGAATAATAGGCATTTCTGTTGTGGCCATCAACAGTATTTAAGCACTAAATACAACTTCATGAACTTACTGAATTTGTTCATAATAGACCTGGTTCATCCCACTCCATGACTCACTGTTACCTTGACGATTCCCCTCGCCTGTTTCTTTTTGTCATCTGTCCAAAATTAAAGAATGACAGGTGGTTCGTTGTCTTCATTGCTGAATGTTCCCTTTTGTGAAAACATGAGATTTGTCATTTTCTGAAAACAGGCTTGTTTCTGTTGGGAATTCCCTATTGCAAGATTGTCCGAATACTTAAGGAACTAGCTGAAGCAATCTCAGAACTAGTAACAGTTATCTTTGAGAACTCATGGAGGGCAGGTGTGGTCCCAGAGAACTAGAGAAGGCCAAACATAATAGCTATCTTTAAAAGGGGAAACAAAGTGGACCCGGGTAATTATAGACCAGTTAGCCTAACTTCGATACCTGGAAAGATACTGGAACATATTTTTAAACCATCAGTTTATAGGCATCTAGAGGATAAGAGTGATAAATAATAGCCAATATAGATTTGTCAAGAACAATCATGCAAAACCAACCTAATGTCCTCCTTTGGCATTGTTACTGGCCTAGTAGATAGAGGGGAAACAGTAATTGTGATATATCTTGATTTTCAATAAGGCTTTTGACACTGTCCCATGTGACATTCTCATAAGCAAACTTGGGGCAAGTCTAGATGAAATTATTAAAAGGTGGGGGCACTACTGGTTGAAAGACTGTGTACTCAGATTAGTTATAAATAGTTCACTGTCAAACTGGGAGGACGTATTTAGTGGAGTCTGCAGGGGTCTGTCCTAGGTTTGGTACTACAGTAGAACCTCAGAGTTGCAAACTGACCAATCAACCATACACCTCATTTAGAACTGGGAGTATGCTTAAAAAAAAAAAAGGGGGTCAAGTTTTAAAAAATTTTTTACAAGGTAATGAAACTGTTTCTGTGCTTGTTTTATTTAAATTAAGATGGTTAAAAGCAGCGGGTTGTTTTTGGTATAATAAAGTTTCAAAGCTGTACTAAGTCAACGTTCACTTCCAAACTTTTGAAAGAAGAACCAGAACATTTTGTTCAGAGTTATGAATATTTCAGAGTTATGAACAATCTCCATTCCCAAGGTGTTTGTAACTGAGGTTCTGCTGTAGTCAATATTTTTATTAATGACTTAGATTGTGGAGTAGAGAGTATGCTTATAAAATTTGTGGATGACACCAAGCTGGGTGGAGTTGCAAACACTGTGGAGAATGCTACTGGAATTCAAAAGGATTTTGAAAAACTGTAGAATTGGGCTTTGGCTACACTAGCACTTTTGTCAGTCGGGGTGTGAAAAAACGCCCGTTCTTCCTCTCCTCTCCTCCCACTCCCTCCAACCGACAAAAGCCCCAGTGTGGACAACGCTATGTCAGCAGGAGTTGGTCTCCTGCTGACAAAGCTATCACCGCTTGTTAAGGGCGGGTTAATTATGCTGTCGAGAGAGCCGGCATAGAATGGCTACCCGGGAGACCTTACAGCAGCACAGCTGCAGCCATACAGCTGTACCACTGTAAGGTCTGTAGTGTAGACAAAGCCTTGGCCTGAAATCAACAAGATGAAGTTCAGTAAAGACAAATGCAAGTTGCTACACTTACGAAGGAAAAATCAAATGCACAACTATAAAATGGGGATTAACTAGCTAGGCAGTGGTACTACTGAAAAGAATCTGGAGGCTATAGTGGATCACATATTGAATATGAACCAACTGTGTGATACAGTTGCAAATAAAGCAAATATCATTCTGGGTATTAACAGGAGTGTTGTATGTAAGACACAAGGCAGTTGTTCCATTCTATTCAGCATTGGTGAGGCCTCAGCTGGAGTATTGTATCCAGTTCTGGATGCCACACTCTAGGAAATATGCAGAGAGAATCCAGAGAAGAGCAACAAAAATGATAAAAGGTTTAAAACAGGTTCTCCTCACTTTTCTTTGAGGACCCCCCCTCAAAAAACTCCATGGCCCATATGTGCCGCAACAACTGTTTTCTGCATATAAAAGCCAGGGCCGGCATTAGGTGGTAGCAAACAGGGCACTTGCCTGGGGCCCCACACCACAGGGCACCCCGTGAAGCTAAGTTGCTCAGGCTTCTGCTTCAGCCCCAGGTGGTGGGGCCCAGAGCTTAGACTTTCTGCCATCGGCCCCAGCGAGTCTAACACTGGTCCTGATTGGAGGATCCCCTGAAACCTGCTCGCAGCCCCTGACCCCTGGTTGAGAACCACTGGTTTAGAAAACCTGACCTATGAGGAAAGGTTTAAAAAAACTGTGCATGTCTGATATTCAGAAAAGATGACTGAGAGGGGTCCTCAGGGCCCCTCTCAAGAGGATAATGATCAGTCATTCTCTATATCCACTAAAGGTAGGGCAAGAAGTAATCTGCAGCAAGGAAGATTTAGGTTAGATATTAGGAAAAAATTGTCCAGCTTGAAGGATGGTTATAAGTACTGGGATAGGTTACCAAAGGAGGTGTGGAATTCCCATCATTGGAGGTTAAGAACAGGTTAGACAAACACCTGTCAGGGATGGTCTAGGTTTATTCAGCCCTGCCTTGGCATGGGGGGGTCTAACTCTACGTTTCTATGATTCTGTGACTATTCCTCCTCTGCTTCTGAGATTTACACTTTGGGCTCTATTAACAGCATTCCTGATGGGTACAAGTCTTTTGGTGGTTTGCAGCAATAGAGGATGCTGCTTAAGATAATCAGGCTCTTGTCCATTAATGGCTTTAAAGCTTAGGGCCAAGATCTGGAGTCAAACTGAGGCAGTGGAGTGAGTAGAACACTGGTGTGATTTGCCCCTTTTCTTAAAACTGGCTGCTGTATAGTATTCGAGTAGGTCTCAATGTGTCTTTCAGTGCCAGGTGTTAAGTTACAATAGTCTAACCTGGAGGTGAATTGTGTGCTCATTGGCTGGATGGATTGCAATAACCTGGCCAACTAGATTGTGGGGGAAAAAGCATTTCTAATCTTTGGTGTGTTCCCTGCATGTCCAGAACCCATGAGTCATCCATAAAACACACAGACTCTGTACCACCTTAGTGATTGGAGGGTAGCTTTTCTCAATGGAGGACAAAGTTCATGTCCCAATTAACTCCTTGAGTGTATCCCTGGTTCTAAAAGCATTACTTCTATATTACATGGGTTAAGAGTGAGCCAGCTGTTTTCATCCATATGGTGATCTCAGACATGGAATAGTGGGTCAGTGTGGTGGGAGGTGTTGTCTTTATAGGCATTGAAGTCTCAAAGGACATCTCATCTAGGAGAGCTCAGTGCCATACTGAAATGTACTTCAACTTAACTCCAGCAGGAACACTACCAAGCTTTGGGGACACCAGAGTGCCACTAAGATTTCTATTTCCCCCCTCCCCCCCCCATCTCCTATCAGGCAGGAATGGACACTAAGAATTTGTCTCCAGGGTGGGGCTTCTCTGCAGTTGAAGTTAGAGGTGAACAGCATTCTTACTTAATTTTTTTTCTTGACGGCATTCAGTATTGAAATCCACTTTATGCCTTTGATCCTTACCTTGAAATTACAGAATACTAGCAGATGATTTTAGAATCGGAGGATAAAGTATAAATCATTTATAAACTAGAATGCTGGGGAACAGCTGACTTGGGTTCTAGCTTGTTAGTCTCCATTGGCTGCATCACTTTATCTAATATAGTAAGTAGTGACCCAGGAGGTATTTACAAGGAGGTTATAAAACTCAGTGTATGGCACATTAGGACTGTATAGCAAAATCTTAAATAAACTTTTCTTAATGAGCCTCTTGTTTCCAATGAAGGCTTTAACATTAAATGTTGGTATGGGGGGAAATAAACTCACTTTTTTGACCAATGTCAGAAGCTTATTTTGTATTAATGCATTGACTCTTACTGGAATGTCTTCCAGGATACTAGGCTTAATGCTATTTTCCCCTTCCTGCAAACTTTTATTACTAAATAAATAAAAGCATTTACTATAGCTGTAGGCCAGTGTAATTCTTCGAAGCGCGTTGAAAAAGTGTGGTTTAAATTTTGGTTTTAGGTCTGGTAGGGGTTGAATAAAACAGTTCATCAGTTTTTGATGAAGTTTAGAGCATTCTGAAGACCAAGTGAGTCACTTATGTTGAAAAATATAAATCTGCTTTGCCTTAGTGGAGGTGATTGTGATTGGTGGGGAGGGGAAATGGCAGAGAAGAGCTTTTTAATATAGTGCCTATTGCACAGATTCTGTTCCATTAAGTGGATTTGCTCTGTATATTTTTTTAAAAATAGTATGCTAGGTTGGAGCCAAACACATTAGATGGGACTGTTTCAGGCAGACTTAAAATAGTTTTGAACTATTTCCCTCACAATTAAAAACTGACCTTGGTTGGGAGTGAGTAACGTGACCTGGTGATTTTGAAATAGATGCCTCATCCTAAGATAACTGTGCTCCAGCACATGTAGGGTAAATAAACCATATATTGGAGATACGTAACAGAGGTAGAACGCAGAGAGGGTCCAATTCCTTACCCATGGCAGTATGGCAAAAATACCATATACTTCAGTATTTGCAGGATTGGGTCTTAAAAGATAAATAAATGGTAACCTGAATGTTGTAATAGACTGCACCAGTATTGGGAGGAGATATGAGCCCATGAGAAGTTGGTAAATAAAAATTCTTCATACCAATATCTCTGGGAGGTTTCACAACAAGGTTGTGAGTAACGCTGAAATGCTGAAGTTAGTAAGAGGAACAGAAATGGCAAAAAACACTTCATGCTTCCTAATCAAAGATGGGTTGCTGCTGGAACTCTACATGTGACTGAGAGAGTTGTGACAGCTGAGCCTGAGCTCAGTAACCTCAGCAGCAGATAATTGATGCAGCACATTCGGAAGAGAAGGAAGGAAATGAAACTGCATTTTATATATATACAAATCTGACAAAATTCCAAATCAGAACCATGTCCAGCTCTCTTATATTTGCAGGGAATCTGACCAGTCCTTGTGGCTTTTGTTTTTTCCCCCCTCCTTCTCTATTCTCACGATGTCTTCTCCAGTTTCCCCCAGTTTCCTTCTTGCCCCTGGTCCCCAGTTCTACACTTCCTAGAGCCTTCTCACTTTTGAGGTCTTCATGGGGGCTGTTCACTACTACCCCTACTAGATTTTTAGGGGAGGTGGTGACTACCCCTCTTCCCAACCATATTTCTGTGGAGGTGGGAAATTGGTAGACCAGTCGTCTTCGGCTATCCCTCAATGCTAGAATGATGTCTGCCAAGGGGATTCATTGGTGAGTTTTTAAGTAGCTGAGGAGTCCAATTCTTCTGTCTCATGAGCACATCTGTTCTCCTTAAAGTGATCTGTGGCTTGGTGTATGGCAAGGCCTAGACAACAAGAATTGCATTTTGGGACTAAAAACAAGAATTTTTGCTATAAATTGGGGACGTATCAGTTGGAAGTGACGGAGGAGGAGGAGGACCTGGGTATATTGGTTGATGACAGGATGACTGAGCTGTCAGTGTGATGCAGATGTGAAAAAGACTAATGCAGTCCTGGGTTGCATCAGGCAAGGCATTTCCAGTAGAGACAGGGAAGTATTAGTACCATTATATAAGGCATTGCTGAGACCTTATCTGGAATACTGTGTGCAATTTCTGGTCTCCCGTGTTTAAGAAAGATGAACTCAAGCTGGAGCAGGTGGAGAGAAGGGCTACTTAGGATGATCTGAGGAATGGAGAGTCTCCTCCTTATGAGAGGAGACTCAAAGAGCTTGTCTTGTTTGCCTAACCAAAAGAAGGCTGATGGGAGATATAATTGCTCTCTAGAAATGCATCAAAGGGATAAATACCAGGGAGGGAGAGGAGTTATTTAGGTTAAGCGCCAGTGTGGACACAAGAACAAATGGATATTAAGTGGCCATAAACAAGTTTAGGCTTGAAATTAGATGAAGATTTCTAACAATCAGGGGAGTGAAGTTCTGGAACAGCCTTCCAAGGGGAGCAGTAGGGGCAAAAAAACCCCTAATTGGCTTCAAGACAGCCTGATAAGTTAATGGAGGTGATGGTATGATGAGACTGCCTACAATGGTATTTAACCAATCTGTGACTGCTAGCAGCAATTATTTCCAATGGCTGGTGATGGGACACTAGATGGGGAGAGCTCTGAGTTACTACAGGGAATTCTTTCCAAGGTGTCTGGCTGCTGGGTCTTGCCCACATTCTGTGGGTCTAACTGATCGCCATTTTTGGGGTTGGGAAGGAATTTTCCCTCAGGTCAGATTGGCAGAGACCTTGAGGGTTTTTCACCCTCCTCTGTAGCATGGGGCATGGGTCACTTGCAGGTTTAAACTAGTGTAAATGGTGGATTCTCTGTAACTTGAAGTCTTGAAATCATGATATGAGGACTTCAGTAACTCAGTCAGAGTTGATGGGTCTATTACAGGAGTAGGTGAGTGAGGTTCTGTGCCCTGCAGTGTGCAGGAGGTCAGACTAGATCAGGGATTCCCAAACTGTGGAATGTGTACCCATGGGGATATGTGAGACATCTCGGGGGGGGGGTATGCAGGAGAAATTGTGTAATGGATGGTTTTATTTATTTATTATTTATCGCATTTTCACAATAGGCTATTCAGATGAAGGTTTAAAACTCTGTGGGAATTTGTTACATAAAATACAGTAGTTAATTTACTTCAAGATGTGCCGGTGAGAACACAGAGACACTGACATACAGAGCTCTCACTTCCAAGCACCGTACAGTGTGGGTTCAGTTGCCCAGTAATTGTCCAGTCTAAGTGAGCTCAGAACTGAGACAGGTTTTTTTTATTTCCGTTATTATACATCACACTGTAACTATATACGTAACAGTGAAATATGGGCAGATGGCTAAAGATGGGTAGCGTTCAGAAGAAGACGCGAAGTATCAGTGATGAGAAGGGTAGGGGTACGCAGGCGGCTGGGGGACCTGGAAGGCAGTACGTGGGTGGCTGGGGGAGCTGGAAGGTGGTACGCGGGCTCGGGGAGCTGGAACACGGTACACAATAAGAAAAGTTTAGGAACCTCTGGACTAGATGATCATGATGGTCCCTTCTGACCTTAAAGTCTGAGACTGAGACACAAGCAGCCTACCAGGGTCCAGAAACCTTTCCATTTGTGCAGCGATTAGTGGGCCTTGAAGTTCAGCAGTGGCTCCAGTATGCTGAGCCACTCCTTGCTGCCTACCCCAAAGATGCTTGGATGGAGAAGGTCCTTTCTTGGTAGCTATATCCCCTGGAGGTCTGATTTGGAAGGGTAGCTAACTAGCTCCTGCTGAAGAGCTTGGGAGCCCTGTGGAGCCATGACTTCCCAGTGCGTGTACATGTGCATGCTATGCAATGATCCTTCTGCGATTAGAAGTGCTGTAAACTTGCCTAAAAACACATGATCTTTGTGGTCTTGAGAATCTCTTTCTACTAAAGCTGGGAATGGCTCCCTCTTTGAAAGGTGAGCTGCAAAGGAAACTATTGAACTCTTTTTGTTCTTTTCATATAAATTCATAAAGATGTCTCGGGATTTTTTGGCTTGGTTTTTTACCTTAGAAATAGTAAGATCTTCCCCCTCCCCTCCCCCCCCACCCATTTTTGGTGCAGGACTCTGGAGGATTGGGGGCATTGTAGTAGGCCAGAACCTATGCTAAAGCTATTCTGGCCTTTTAGTTAAGAAGGGAGGGAACACTGAATCTTAGACTGCACGCAGTGGAGAATGATTTAACTGAATTTAGTTCTCATGGTGTATTTGTAAGATTAGGAATTTAATTGTGATGCCATCTCCCGGCTAGAGGTTCCTGAAAAACAGCATGACTAAGTGGCATGGCACTGAGGAAACTGAATGATGATTAAATGCCTAATTTGAAAGATTGTCCAAGAATTCCAGTAATTTGCAAAGGTAGTGATGTTGGGTGGCTTAGTCATCACACTATATGCTCATGCATTTTCAGTGGAGGACAGTCTTCCAATCAATACAAGGATATTTGGTGTGGGGAAGTAGTAAAAATTCAATTTGAATCTGATGTTCCCCTGTTTTGTCTGCACTACGGTCAGACCTTGCCAGGGGAGCAAGAAAACCCCCATCATTTTGACATCTGTGCTTAAAACAAACAAAACAACCCTCCCCATCCCCCACCCAACAACAACTTAATTTATTAGTTGTAGACTAAAATGGCTGGTTAGAAGAAATTAAATGAAAATGCTTCTCTCAAATACGATACCTGATGGTAAGATCTCTTTTATATAACTGCAGAGTAGAATTTGAAAAACGCTGATAAATTAGAACATCACTCATTAGACTTCTCCCTTTCTCCTCCCCTAGATTCTATTATTATTCATCAAGAACCCATATATATTCTAGGGCACCTCAGAAAACTAGTAAACTGGTCCCTGCTTTGAAAAGTTTGCAATCTAAATTTAACATGAGATGAGTGAAGGTTGTAAACAGATATGAATAGGGAGGGAGGAGAGGCAGGACTAGTGACATATGACACTGTTACTCAGTAAGGCATGTAGTTATTGTGATCATTCATTTACCGTTCTTCATTTTGTTGCCCATTCTTCACTTATAAGTGAGATGACAGAAGTGAGGTTTTAGTAGTGAATTGGATTTAGCAGAGAAGTAGTTTGGCAAACATGTTTGAGAAGGAACAGTGTTGCAAACATGGGGCAACGTGACAAGGAGGGCATGGAAATACTTATTAAAGAAGGGAATGAAGTTGGTGTCACTGGCAAGGCAGGGAGAGTGAGGGAAATGCTTAGGAGATCAGGTCGGAGATGTAAGAAGGGGCTGCATGCATGATGGAGGGCCTTTAAAGCAACATCAAGAAGTTTGCGTTTGATTCGAAGCACAGTGCAGAGTCAATGAAATCACTCAAAGGAGTGCTGGGGGCAAGTTGTTGAAACAACTTAACTCGTGGGAGAGATTATTTTGGCAGTGACATTTTGGATGGATTGGAGTGGGGCCAGGTTGGTATTCAGAGAGACCAGAAAATTGGAGAAGGCAGTAGTTGAGATGAAACAGAGTGAGGACAAGAGGTGTGCCGTTTGGGTTGGAAAGGAAGGATTGCTACTAAACTGAGTCCATTTCATGTAGTACTTTCATAGCAGTGGTTCTCAACCAGGGGTATGCAGAGCTCTTCCAGGGGGTACATTAACTCACCTAGATATTTGCATAGTTTTACAACGGGCTACATAAAAAACTAGCAAAGTCAGTAAAAACTAAAATTTCATACAGATAATGACTTGTTTATACTGCTCTATATACTATACACTGAAATGTAAGTACAATATTTATATTCCAGTTGATTTATTTTATAATTATATGGTAAAATGAGAAAGTAAGCAATTTTTCGGTAATAGTGTGCTTTGACACTTTTGTATTTTTATATCTGTTTATGTAAGCAAGTTAGTTTTTAAGTGAGATGAAACTCAGGGGTATACAAGACAAATCGGACTCCTGAAATGGGTTCAGTAGTCTGGAAAGGTTAAGAACCACTACTTTACAGGAATAGGGCCAAAAATGCTGATTTATTTCAACAAATTGATACTGCTTCTGAATGATGAGTGAGTGGCATTACCATGAGGTCTTTCATGGGATCTGATGTGATAATGAAAGAAGGAGTTCTGTTTCCTGTGATTTAATGTGTAGTTACGTTACTGCTGATTTAATTTGAAATAAGTGGTTTAAAATTCCAGTTGCCCATGTGCCTGTGAAGAAAAACATGTCAAGTTATGTGTCATAGTTATCGGAAACAACTGGCAGAGTTTATTTTCATTCTAAATATGTCTGTTTTTATACTCTTTACCTGGTCCTTGGAGCTGTGCCTAGAAGATGTCTCCTTTCCACCCCCAGATTATAGTTGGCTTGTGTTTTATCAACAATGGAAAAGAAAAAATTGAAACAAGTATGTTCTTCTTCGAGTGCTTGCTCATGTTGATTCAATTCTAAGTGTGCACATGCCCACGTGTGTGGTCGTCAGAGATTTTTCCTTAGTAGTATCCATAGGGTTGGCTGTGGTGCCCCCTTGAGTGCCACGCTCATGCATCAATATATCAGGCACCGCTGGCCCTACGCCCTCTCAGTTCTTTCTTAACACTCATGGTGGTTAGTCGGAGCGCCTTTCCTTGCATAGCAAGGGCTACCGGTTTAGTCTCTTCTGACTTTGAGCCTTAGGGCCTTGTAAATAGTTGTTTACAGTTGTTAGTGTCAAGTAATTAATTGTAGTTAGAAGTTAGAGTCCCAGTGGGAACTTCGCCCCAGGTACGGCATGCCCCGGTCTCTGGGGTTTAAGCCCTGCGTGGACTGTAACAGGCCTATGCCTGTAAGTCACCCCCACAGCAGCTGCCTCAAGTGCTTGGGGGCATCACATGTGAAGGACAAGTGTCCTATCTGTAAAAAAATTTTGCCCTGGGACTCAGAAAGAGACGAATCTTCGTTTGAGGACTCTCCTTATGGAGGCTGCCTTCCGTCCGGCTTCCAAGCTGTCCCACCAAGATTTGACTCCTACTGCTTCGGTCCCTGGCACCAAGCTCCTCCCGGCATTGCTCCCCATCACCAGTGCCCAGAAAGAAAACTAAGAAGCACGGCTCCCCGGTACCAGACAAGAAAGGCCGTGGGGCATTGGGCAAATGACCCAGTTCGGGCTGCCTGGCCACTCCAGAGCCACGTGGACCCATAGCCCCTTAAAGGATCCACCACCGACTCCCAGGAGTGGTAGGGGACCCAAACGTATGGCGGCATCGATGACTTCCCAAGTTTCCCTGGTGCTGAGAGAGCAGAGGCCTCCACCTGTGCCGCTGGCACCACGCATGCTGCAGGAGGCGGCAAAGGCTCCCTATGAGGGCAAGCCAGCTGCTAAGATCCCCCAGGGGCAGTGGAGCACTGCTGATCCCCCGAGCCAAAGCAGTGCTCTCCATCTCCACATCACAGATCTCCAGTGTCACAGCCCAGGCCCGCTTGGGCTCACCCTCACCACATTTGCAGTCCCTGCCATCTTGACACAGATCACCTGGGAGAGGCGCTGGTCTCTGTACCACCAGCACTGTTCACCCTCCGGCTGGTCATCCTCTTGGCGCAGATCTCCGTCGCCTACCCTGTGGGAGTGCTCCCCATTGTGATACTGGTCCCCTCCAGCCCCGGCACTGATCCTCCTCCGAGCACTGGTCTCCAGCAGCAACAGTTAGCAGGCAGACACAGGCGGCAATGGCCCCGACATGGTCACCGGTAGGGGATTCCAGCATGGCAGGGCAATTTAGCCCCTTGCTGATACTCCACCGGCAAGATTGGGCACCTGAGGCCGTGTCAACGTCCATGCTGCTGCCTTGGCAGCACAGCCAGTGCTGGTGATGATGATGCCCCCTTCACAGCGCTTAACTGCTGGCACCTCGGAGAAACAGGTGACGGCCTCGGGCTTGGTGCATGAAACATGCTCGGAGGTAGGGGTAGAGGAGCCCACTCCAAAATCCCCACTCCCCCATGGGGGTTGATGCCCCGGAGCGCACCCCCCCCCCCCCCCCCCCCCTTCCCCCTCAGTACAGTCGTTGTCGTCTCCAGATGAGGCAGTCGTGGGATCGTCAAGAGCCAGCCTGCCAGACGATTTTAAGGAACACCAGGCCCTGCTTCGACAGGTGGCTGAGAATTTGGGCCTAGAGTGGAGGAGATGGCCGAGCAGGTGGACATCTTGTTGAGTGTGTTCTCTACCTCTACCCCGCCCGTGTTGCAGTACCATTGCATGACAGGGTCCTGAAAATTAAGGCCCTCTGGCAAACCCCGTCATACATCCCTTCTACCTCCAAAAGGGCTGAAAAGAAGTACTTCATCCTGGCCAAGGGGTTTGAGTACCTTTTTACCCACCCACATCCGGGCTCACTGGTTGTCTCTGTGGCCAACAAGGAGAAGCAGGGGCAGGCCAGTTCAACTCCCAAAAACAAAAAGGCCAAAAGACTGTACCTTTTCGGGACAAAAATCTATTTTACAGCCCAGGCTGCAATTCCGGGGGGTGAACCACCAGGCACTTTTGGTCAGGTATAACTTTAACTTATGAACTTCCTTCGTAAGTTAAAGGAGTCCCTTCCTCAAGGTTTCGCTCAGGAATTCGGCATCCTGGTGGAGGAGGGTACCATGGCAGCAAGATGCTCTCTCCAAATGGCGTGGGACGCAACATACTCAGCAGCTAGGACGGTCACTTTGGCAGTAGTCATGAGGCACAGCTCTTGGCTTCAGACTGCCGGCCTATCCCAAGAGACGCAGACCTTGATCCAGGACCTCCCATTTGGTGGGAATGGACTTTGCAGAGCAGATGGATGCAAGGCTGCATGGGTTAAAAGGACACCCAGACACCCCATTGCCAAGGCCTTGGCAGCCTTGTCAAGGGTCTTCAAGGAGAAGGGATAGAGACACGAACTTTAGTCGTTACCACCCTTCCTTCTCCTGCTCACCCGCGCAGCCCAGCCCGGCAAAGCATCCTGGGGGCTAGTAGCGCTCATTTTGAAAGTGTGCTTGAGCGCAACGCCCCAGTCAGCTCCCAGGATCCACCTTGTTCTTTCCTCGACCGTCCTCGTCCCTACCATTCAGCCTGGTCACAGGTCTCCTCAGACTGCTGGGTATAGTATCTGAGGGCTATACCGTGCAATTTTTAGCCGCCCCTCCGACCCATTTCCTTCCCTCCTCGCTCCCCCCATCCCTCTTCAGGGACCCATCTCACGAGCAACTTCTCGTTCAAGAGGTCAAGGACCTCCTGCATCTGGGGGCCGTGGAGGAGGTTCCTTGGGACATGAAAGAAAAGGGATTCTATTCCTGCTACTTCCTAATCCTGAAAGCAAAAGGGGGCTTCAGACCCATTCTGGACCTGCGTCGCCTCAACGAGTCTTTCAGAAAGTTGAAGTTTCACATGGTCTCCCTGGCTTCCATCATCCCCTTCCTGGATCCGGGAGACTGGTACGCCACCCTCCGCTTGAAGGACACTTATTTCCATATCACTATATTCCAAGGTCACAGGCGTTTCCTCCATTTAATAGTGAGCAGACGCCTTTTTCGATTCATGGCACTGCCCTTTGGCATCTCATTGGCCCCGAGGATGTTCCCAAAATGTATGGTATCAGTGGCTGCTTACATGAGACGTTGAGGGGGTCCAGGTCTTCCCGTATCTGGATGACTGGCTCATCAAAGGCAGGTCTCGGGAACAAGTGCAGAGGAGCCTTGATCTGGTGCGTTCCACCTTCTGCAACATAGGCCTGTTAATAAATGAGAAAAAATTCACCTTAAGGCTGGTGTAATGAATAGAGTTCATTGGGGCAATTCTCGACCCCACATGAGCCAGAGCCTTTCTTCCGAAAGCGCGTTTTCAGACTATGGCTCTCACCTGTCTGAGTTTTTTGGGCCGCATGGCCGCATGCACATACATGGTCAGTCATGCCCAGCTCCATCTTCGGCCTCTGCAAACGTGGCTGACTTTGGTCTACATCTCGAACAGGTACGACTTAGACCAGATAGTCAGGGTGCCAGAGCATATCTGGGAGTCCCTGAATTGGTGGGTTGACCCTGGGTCGGTGTTTGAGGGCGTTCCCTTCTCAGCCCCATCCCCGTTGCTAACCCTGGTCTCCTATGTTTCAGAGCTGTGCAGGGGAGCCCACCTGGGCGAGCTAAGCAACTAGGGCCACTAGTTGCAGGACAATCTGGCCCTCCATATCAACGACAGGGAGCTCAGAACAGTTTGTCTGGCCTGCCAGGCTTTCCTGCCCCACCTGAAGGGCAGGGTGGTGCAGATCCTGACAAACAACACCGCCGCAATGTATTACATCAACAGGCCGGGCGGAGCTAGGTTGTCGGTGCTTTCCAAGAAACTCTCAGCCTTTGGGATTTTTGTGTGCAGCATGCCATTCGTCTGGTAGCCATGCACCTGCCTGGAACCAAGAACATATTAGCAGATCACCTCAGCAGGACCTTCTCGTCTCGCCACGAGCAGTCGCTCCATCCGGAGGCGGTCAGCGTAATCTTCCAGAGGTGGGGGACACCCCAACTGGACCTGTTCGCATCCTGGCAGAACAGGAAATGCCATATGGTCTGTTAGTTCTGGGGGATGGACAGGCACCCTCATCAGACAGCTTTCTACTCCTGTGGTCGGGGGGCGGGGCGTGGGGTTTGATGTATGTCTTCCCAGTGCCGTTAATTCACAGGGTCCTTGTGAAGATCAAGCAGGACAGGGTGAAGATTATCCTAATAGTCCCCACGTAACCTCACCAGCACTGGTTCGGCACGTTGCTGAACCTTTTGGGAGCTGCCCTGCTGCAGCTTCCCCGCTGGCTGGACCTGCTGTCCCAGAACCACGACAGCCTTCTGCACCCAAACTTGGAGGCGTTGCACTTGACAGCATGGCTACTACATGACTAAACGTGGACGAATGGAAATGCTCAGCCCATGTTCAGCAGGTCTTGCTGAGTAGCAGGAAACCCTCCATGAGAACGACTTACCTGGCCAAATGGAAAAGGTTCATGTGCTGGGCCTCGGAACAGTGTATCTGAGCAGTGCAGGGCTCACTGCAGGAGATCCTGGATTACCTGCTACACCTCAAACTCCAAGGTTTGTCCCTTTCATCGATTAAGGTACACCTGGCTGCTATCTTGACTTTCCACCATCCCTTCCAAGGCAGTTCGATCTTCACTCATGACGTGACAGCCCGATTTTTGAAAGGTCTGGAGCATTTTTACCCACACATCTGGGATTCCTTCCCTCCCTGGGACCTGAATCTTATGCTGTCGAGGCTCATAAAGCTGCCAGCTTCCTGTTCTCTCCTGCTTCTCTTCTGGTTGCAGTTTTGTTTCTGGTTGCGATAATGTCAGCCCACAGAGTGTCCGAGATCAGGGCACTCACTTTGGAGCCGCACTCACCATTTCTGCCCAAGGTCATTTCGTAGTTTCATACTGGCTAGGACATATACTTACCCATCTTTTTTCCAAAGCCTCATACGTCAGATGAGGAGCGTAGGCTACACACCCTGGATGTCAGGAGGGCACTGGCTCTCTATTTAGAAAGAACAAAACTGTTCTGTAAGTCATCTGAGTTCATTGCGGTGACAGACAGAATGAAAGGTCGCCCAGTATCAGCCAGGAGGATTTCATCCTGGATTACAGCCTGCATCCGCTACTGTTATGAGCTGGCGAAGGTGCCTCCGCTGGCGATCGTGACGGCACACTCGACTAGGGCACAAGCGTTGTCCGCAGCATTCCTGGCACAGGTACCAATCCAAGAGATCTGTAGGGCTGCTACCTGGTCATCTGTCCACACATTCGTCTCTCATTATGCGCTTACCCAGCAAGCTCAAGACGATGCTGGCTTTGGCAGAGCAGTGCTGCAAGACCATGAACTCCGAGCCTACCTCCATTGTCACTGCTTGTGAGTCACCTAGAATGGAATCGACATGAGCAAGCACTTGAAGAAAAACGGTTACCTACCCTTTGTAATGGTTGTTCTTCGAGATGTGTTGCTGATGTCTGATATCCTGTGGTGAGATGGAATGGTCCTTGCGATTTCAGAAACTCTTAATCTTGCATTTAATTTACTGTTTTGGGACTGCTGCCAAGACTCCAACTGTTATATAATCTTACACATGAGGGCTCAGTGGCAGTTTTAAAGTTGGTTATGTATCATTCCAGATCACTCCTACACAAAGGAAGCTGTAAAATGTATGTAACTCTAAGGCTCGTTATGCAATTTGTGTGTCAAGGTCAGTGTAATTTACCTTCAAAATTAAACAAAAGGGAAATCTAGAAATAGTTCACTTATTTAACCTTCAGTCAATTTAGTTTTGCACACTTGCAACAGTCTAATCTGCCCAGTCATAAACTGGAGAAACACCAAGGTAGAGTTGATAGCCAAAAATGAAACATCCCTTTTAAAAATCTCTCAATTATGGGATTAAAGTGGAAATGTTAAAATCACAACTCTTTTTTTAAGACTAAAAGAATCATCTTAGACTTGAATTGTTCTTTCATGTACAGTTGGATTTCATGATCGTCATTAAACATTTAAATTTAACGGGATCAAAGATTTCTCTCTCATTTCCATGTATGTGTGCTCCATACCTCTATCCTGTCAGTCTGATTCATAATGTTCAAAAACATTCATGGCATATTATTTCTTTCCTCCTTCTCCACAGCAACAGCCCGAGTCTGAAACTGTTCATCTGTTCATCCCAGCCTTGGCGGTAGGAGCCATTATTGGCAAGCAAGGACAGCACATCAAACAACTTTCTCGTTTTGCAGGCGCATCTATTAAGGTACTATTAACTTGACGAGATTTCTGTCTATTCCTTGTGATGCTTCCAGCAAGTTTTCACAAGTAACATTCCAGTGAATCTGTATTCTCTCTCTCCCCACACTCCTCACATTGAGTTATGTGATAAATGGTATATTTGTTTATAAATTAAGCTTTAAATACCCAGAGAGATAACATAATTAGAATCATGTTTTCAAACCTCTCTTGAGGTCTGAAATATAAGCTACAAAGAAAGCTACCTTGGTGGTCTCAACTTAGAAAAAGCCTTTAGCCAAGTCGTAATGATGTGTTCAAGGCTTCCTTGCCACATTGTTAAGGCAAAAAACAGTACCTCTAAATTTTCTCTTTTAATAACAAATAAGTCAGGAAAACCTTTAACTACTGTGCTTTGTCTCTGGATGCCCAAAAAGGATCAGTCTGAGATATTAAGCTCTGGTGGCTCCACTCTGAAGTACTGATTGTTGGAAAATCCGTGCTGTGTACGCTAGGCTCCTGTGGTTGAACCCATTATTTATCACCACCTTTAACTGACATGATGGGTAAAAGAACTAGAAGCTGCTGGATCCTTGTCTGCACTCAGGGGATAGCCCCAGTTCAGCAGTCTGTGAATTTAGCTGCACAAATGCTGACCCTGAACGTAGACAAGGGCAAGTGCATGTACCAGAGGAACTAATCCAGGCATAAAGCTTGACTTAGTTCAGTCAAGACAATCCTGGCTCACCTGTGCCCACCTGTAGAGTTGGCATCAGTGCAGCTCTGTCAATTAATGTGCTGGTGCTATTTGTGCTCCCACCAGTGCTGACATGGAGGCTGTCAGGGCTGATACCCCACTCTGGCACTTTGAGTGCAGAAGGTGGGGGCCCACAAGGATTCTAAAAAATTAATACTGGCCACTCCAGGCTTATATTAAACTCCCAAGGTTACAGATTCTCTCTGACCTTGGATGCGTAGATGCTGCCATCACCCAAATTCAGAAAAACCCTTTGAAACCAGAAAGGCGCACTTGGGAATTCCTTCCTGTGGGGTACCCTCAAGCTCTTTCTCTCCCCCCCTTCTCTTCCTCCCCCCCCCTCCCCCATGGGAAGACCTGAGAGAGAAAAACAAAGGGGTTGATGTGGGACATTGAGTGAGTTTGTCTATGAAGCCAGTTAGTTTGATTCAATGCATTATAAAATGTATCCAGAAGGAGGGTGATCTGGGCTTATGGTGTAATGTGCTTTTGTAGAGCAATATTAGAAGTGAAGCCGATCACAATTAGCAAGGAGTCGCTAGTTTTTCTCACACAGCAAAGTGAAATGCTCTAATAAGGAATAATTTATATTTCTCATGTTGACCATGGTGGTTTTGTTTCCTTGTGTAAAAATGTTGCCTCTCCAATCTCTGTTGACAAGCATAGATGCCAGTGAGTACTTTACAGACCTCCATTCTAGCTTCATCCTTTATTGTAAGAAGTTTCTTGTCCAAAGGTAATTCTGACGACCCTGAATGCGGAAGACCTACTGCAAAGTTTGAGGAGACAGTGTAAGAGTTATGGCACTCCTGCTTGAGTACAGCTCTAGAGGGACTCATGTAGGCCCCATTTCACAGTGCATGGAGGGATGAGCTGGTGGATCCATTATTACTCTGGCTGTTTTCCCCATCTCATTTCTGTGTGTCACTGCGTTAGTGGCGGCTACTTCAGCCACAGAGTAACAGCTTTGATGGAAGGATCCCTGCAGTTCTCCGCTGCATATAGCCAATATTCTTGGCTTGTGTAGAGATGAGGTTTTGACCAAACTTTTGGTAGTATATCTGTTTCAAAGTGCAGATTGGTTGCAGCTGGATTCCTGCTCTTCACTTGCCACAAATTCTCATTCTGTCACATAAATCAACCAAATGTTATTCTCTTGTTCTCAATTTACTTGTTACCACTTTCCCAGCAACTAGGGATGTGGGAGTCAGGCAACTGTGGAATCTGTGGGGTTGTGTGCATGCAATCATTGGGTCGAGACACATCCAGAGGTAGGGGCCTGTCTTGTTCTGCAGTGCTCTTTAAACAGGCATCAGATTTTGGAAGAGCAGGGACTGAGCATTCCTGAGCTGGGGAGCAGGAGTCAGGTAAGAGTGGGGAGGTCACTCAATTTTCAGAAGCAAGAGAGGCTTGCACCAGGAGGTGAAAATTTGCATATTTTTAAAAATTATCCAGAAATCATGCTGCATGTAAATCTTGGTTATGACATGCTACATGGAGCCCAGATTTTCTTTATTGGTAAAAATAAACACACACCATAACAATAGGATCAATTTATTGCCTCACTTAAAACTTCTGAATAATAACATCCTGTATTTTTAACATATGCATCCCTTAAAAATCTTTGTTCTAATATTTGAGCAAAGTAATATGTTCAGAATTATGAAACAACGTGTTCAATCTTACCTAAGAGTTTAAGGAACACTTGAGAATTTTTAGGTGGCCAAACTAGAAATCTGATTTTTTGGTATGCAAGAATTAGGATATCCCTCTGTATATGGCAGTCTGGACCTGTTTGAGGTGTGTACAGGATGGTGTGCATGTAAATGTTTGAATCAGTATGAAATCTACTTTTGTGCAGTGCTGAAGTTTGTAGATCCAATAAAAATATTCAGCCATAAAATGGGATTTCAAGAATATATTAAATGTACATGTTGCTGTTGGAGGGAATGTATAGGGATTAGTCTGTTTTTTTATAGATGCTGTGAAATTTTAAATTAAAACTTCAGAGAAAACATTTGTGTATATAGATCTCTAGTTTACACATTTCAAGGATAAGAAAGACAAAAATAACACAGAGGCTTTTGAATGTGCCCCCTGCAGGCACTGTAATGTTAATGTAATAGTGAGTGTTATTTTCTAGCCCCCAATGCTGTTTGTCTCTGGCTATACAGATAAAAAGGGAAGAGTCTAAGATTTGGAGTCTAAATCTTAGACTCCTCCCTTCTGACCTGCAACCTTGTAAAAAAAAAAAAAAAAAAATTGTAGCATTAAAATAATAATAAAAAATACAGAAATGAAACAGACTTTATAGAAAATACTTTTCCAACATTTAATACGGGAGTTAGTGGCAAAAAGGGTACCCTTGGTATGAAATATTGGAGTCTGTGTACAAGTGAAATGTAAGGTGACTGCATGAAGTGAAACAATCTCAAACATGTCAATCTAATGTGGACAGAAATTATCTTCTCAAGCCGTGTTCAGTAAACTAACTGCAAAGGTGCCTTGAAATTTGGCACCATTTAAATACTTTATGAAAGTGCAAGAATTTGGACTGACTTCCTGCTGTTGGCGCATTTCCTATTTTGGTAGCTTAATAAACGTGCTGCAGTTATACCTGTATGTAGTTATAAAATAGCTAATTAGATTACAGGAATTGATGTGCAAAGTAAATAGCTAGTGTGTGTTGTATTCTCAGTGTAGGATATAATGTGAATGATTGTTCACCAAATTTTTACTAACTATATTGGAATTAGAAAAGGTTCAGAAAAGGGCAACAAAAATGATTAGGGGTATGGAACAGCTGCCATATGAGAAGAGATTAATAAGATTGGGACTTTTCAGTTTGGAAAGGAGACGATTAAGGAGGGATATGATAGAGGTCTATAAAATCATGACTGGTGTGGAGAAAATAAATAAGGATGTGTTATTTACTTCTTCTCATAACACAAGAACTAGGCACCACCATATGAAATTAATAGGCAGCCTAGAAACAAAAAAGTATTTTTTCACATAACGCACAGTAAACCTGTGGAACTCTTTGCCAGAGCATGTTGTGAAGGGCAGGACTATAAAAGGGTTCACAAAAGAACTATATAACATCATGGAGTATAGGTATATCAATGGCTATTAGCCAGGATGGGCCGGGATGGTGTCCCTAGCCTCTATTTGCCAGAAGCTGGGAATGGGCAACTGGTTATGGATCACTTGATGATTCCCTGTTCTATTCATTCCATCTAGGGCACCTGGCATTGGCCACTGTTGAAAGACAGGATACTGGGCTAGATGGACCTTTGGTCTGACCCAGTATGGCCGTTCTTATGTTAACCACAGTGTAGCGGGGTGATGATCACCCCACTTCAGTCCTGGAAGGGTGAAAGCAGCCCTGGAGAGGGCTGCAGCAGGGTCAGAGGGATTAAGAATGGCTGGGGAAGCTGAGTGGGTAGCGGACCACAGCTGTGGCCAGCTTAATCCGGGCCCAACTGGCCCTTATAAGAGGGCTGGGGCCAGAAGCCAAAAGAGAGTCTCTCTCTGAATGTTGAGAGGGATGGGCCTGGCTGCTGGGAGGTGAGCAGGGTACCTAGACTGGAGCAGGGCTGGGGAAAGGCCAGAGGAGCTGGGGAGCTCCGGTCTGGAAAACGCCCAGGCTGCAGGCCTGGGTAAAGGCCAGAAAAGGTACTAGGGTTGCGGTGGGGCAGCCCAAGGGTAGGCAGAGGCTGCAGGTCCAGATCCTCCTTGTCGATGATGAGTGGCAATTATACTGCAGTCCACCCCAGTTAGTGGGGGCTAGATGGTGACTGGCAGTAGCCAAAGACTGAGGCAAGGTGGGGGTTGGGGGTTCCCTGGGGAGAGGAGACCCAGAGAACTCTGTAGTGGGCAGAGCCCCTGGGTAAAGAGCACCGGGGTCTGGCAAGGACACGGGGCCAGTGGCATGCGAGACACCGGCCTACAGAGGGTGCTCCAGAGGCTGGAGAGCTAATTCCCTGGACAACCAGCAGGGGGCGCCACAGCAGTGAGTCGTCGCCTTGTTACACACAGTTATGTAAAAGTGATACATGATGACTAGTAATTTGTCTGAATTAAACCACAGCTGTTACAGATGAAAAATGTCCCTTGGCTGTTGGCAAAGATGAAGTCCTGTAATGTTTAATACATTACTTGTTCAACACTGGCTGTGTAATACTAGCTGCAGCAATGGAAATGTCAGTTGTGATAAACAAAGGATTCATCCACAATGTCAGAGGCTGGGTTAAATTATTTAATGCTATTGGAGTCTGAGAACAACACCCACAGAAATCTGATTTTATGATGAAATGAACTATTGAAGAGCCTGTAGGCTTCTGTGGCTCAGCCCTAGTGGAGCTTAATTTTTTTTTCCAGGAGACAAAAACATCTGTGTATCTCACAATCTGGAGGAATGTTTGGATAGTCCCAGCTAGATAGGTTGGTGCTTCCTTATCTTGATCCCCAAGGGAAAGTCTTGCTGATGGGCAGAATTTGTTAGGAAAATGTTCTCCTTTCTCTTTCTTGTTAGGACTTGTTTGATGGTAGCGAGTAAAGTTAAAAATCTTGGTTGTTCAACAATGTCTTTCCCTGGAAAGCTCTCTCTTTATAGTAGGTACACAGTGCCTAGGAGATTTTACCATGGGCTACAGATCTTTTTGAGTGGCTATCCCTTTGTTTCATTCTCATGATTTTTCAGCGGTAAATTTGCTTGTGACTTAGCCATTTTTCCCTCGATAACCAGTACATTCATTTTAAAAAAAAAAAATCCTAGCATGACCAAAGCTTAATGCTGCTGGTGTAACGAACGATTTTGCACTCGTGGCAGAATGGAAGTGTTTTACTGGCAGGGAAAAGTTCTTCCTTAAACTTACCTTGCAGTTAGGCACCTGTCAAAACCAAGCAGCTGTGTTAATCTGAACTTTGTGTTGCAGATAGCTCCTGCTGAAGGACCAGATGCCAAGCTCAGAATGGTTATCATCACCGGGCCTCCGGAGGCTCAGTTCAAGGTATTGAGTATGAAAACTTCCATCCCATTTGTCAATTTGCAGTGGGCTTTGCCTTGTAGGAAGAAACATTACTGAAATACTTAACTGGCATGCACCATTTTACTCAGAATTTTAATAAATAGTTGGTATGCAGTATAATTGTAGTCATGGCGGTCCCAGGATATTAGAGGGACAAGGTGGGTGAGGTAATATCTTTTATTGAGCCAGCTTCTTTTGGTGGGGGGGGGTGTGTGTGTGTGTGTGTGTGAGAGAGAGAGAGAGAGAGAGAGAGAGAGAGAGAGGCTTTTGAGCTACACAGAGCCCTGTGCGGCTTGAAAGCTTGTCTCTCTCACCAACAGAAGTTGATCCAATAAAAGATATATTCTCTTCCACCTTGTCTCTGTAATAAACATGTTGGTCAAATGGTTCCTTTTTCCCCCGCCTCCCCTCCCCTTCCCTCCCTCTCGGCCAAAAGAAAAGTCATACAACCATTAGAATTCTACCTAATAATAAATACACAAGAAAAAATAACCATATGACACCCATAATCGCAAGTTACTAATTTGTTCTAGATAGAAATGTCTTTTTGGGCAACTTTTCCGATGAGTGGAATGATTCTGATTGTATTTAAAATAAAATGATGCTAGGATGCCCCAACCATCATTTGCCTCTCTTAAACATATCAAATGATTGAGCTGCCTTCTACCTGAGCAAGGGTAACAGGTGAGTATAGTATAAGCACAGATATCAAATGAATTTCAGTTGGAGAACACTAAGTAAGAGTGCATCAAAAGCTGAAATAAGTCACTCTGTCATATAGCAGCCTGATTGCTTTGCAGGTAAGGCCTGTAGCAAGTGGAAAAGTCACTCACAACTTCACATCATTGCAGTGCTGTCTTGCTCTCATGGGTTTACAGCCATGCTTGTTCTTCGAGTGCTGGTCCCTATGTATATTCCATTGTGGCCATGCATGCGCTGTACATGCTTGGAGTTGGAGAATTCTTGAAAGCAGTAACTGCTGGTCTGTGCACGTGTCCTCCCTTTCTTTGTGCCTCCAATCAAGGAGATAAAGGGCAGAACGGACTGACCCCTGCTGCAGTTCCTCCTTACCACCCATGACCTGGATCAGAACCTCCAGTGTCCAGAACTTTGTCTTCCTTAATTCTTCAATATGCAAATATATAGAAAATAGTTTAGAATTTTATTCTATAGTTTAAGTTTTATAGTTACATAGATTCCCTGTACCAGGGAACACTGTCCCGTCTCGCCTCCAATTACGATTACTGGACTATGCCCAGAATGCTGGGCTTCAAAAGCTGTGCCGCTTCTCAGTCAGTGACAACCATCAATACTGCCTCAGGGAGGCTCACGTCATGGCAAGCTACAGTATCTGCCACTCTTTTCCCAATTGTATTTGTGAGGGTCTGAAATTTCATCTTCAGAAGTACCTAATGGAGAAAACAATGAGGCTGCAGTCAGACCCAGGCTGGGGGAGCCCCCTGTATGTTGACCTTGCTCAGCAAAGAGTGCACCTTCTGCCACGAAGTCTGACTTAGCAGCCAGGGAATCTCCCTGTTTGGGTCTTGTTGGGAAAGCAGGGAGTGTTCTTATAAACACGAGAGCAAATCCTCCTCTAAGTCCACTTCAGAGAAGTTGGATCCAGCCCTGCCCAAGTCAAGCAAGTCTTCCTGTTCAGCCCATGAACACTTAGAACGGGGTGGGCAAACTATGGCCTGCGGGCCACATCCGACCCATCAGACCATTTCATCCAGCCCTCAGCTCCCGCCGGGAAGCAGTGTCGGGGTTTGCCCCACTCCAGCTGGGGAGCAGGGTTGGGGGCTTGCCCCACTCTGCGCGACTCCCAGGAGGCAGCTGGCATGACCCCCTCTGGTTCCTACGAAGTATGCAGAGGTGTGGCCAGGCAGCCCTGCGCACTGCCCCGTTCGCAAGCCCCGCCCCCGTAGCTCCTATTGGCCACGGTTCCCGGCCATTGGGAGCTGCAGGAGTGGCACCTGTGGACGGGGCAGCGCGCAGAGCTGCCTGGCCATGCCTCGGAGCTGGAGGGGGGACATGTTTCCAGGAGCTGCTTGCGGTAAGTGCTGCCCAGAGCCTGCACCCCTGAGCGCGCCCTCCCCTCCCCAGTGCCCCAATCCCCTGTCACAGCCCCGATTCCCTTCCCACCCTCTGAACCCCTCGATCCCAGCCCAGAGCCCCCTCTTGTACCCCAAGTCCTTCATCCCCAGCCCCACCCCAGAGCCCTCATCCCTCCCTGCCCCATTCGTGATCCCCCTCCCACCCTTTAAACCCATTGGTCCCAACCTGAAGCCCCCTTCTGCACCCCAAACCCCTTATCCCCAGCCACACTCCAGAGCCCACACCCCCAGCTGGAGCCCTCACACCCCTCCCCCATACCTCAACACCCTACCCTGATCCCCCTCCCTCCCTCTGAACCCCTCGGTCCCAGCCTGGGGCCCCAGTCCCACCCCAGAGCCCTCACCCTTCCCGCACGCCAACTCGGAGCCCCCTCCCGCACCCTGAACTCATTTCTGGCCCCACCCCAGAGCCCGCACCCCTAGCCAGAGTCCTCACCCCCTCCTGCATCCCTACCCCCGATTTAGGGAGCATTCATAGCCCACCGTATAATTTCTTTACCCTGATGTGGCCTTCAGGCCAAAAAGTTTGTCCATCCTTGACTTAGAATGTCCCAAGTCTCAGGGTCATGACAAGAAAGTCCACAAATCCAGGGCTCCGTTGGTACCAGACCACACTCTAGTGACAACTGTGCGTCCAGTAGCCACTAAGCCTAAACACCAGTAACTTATGGCATTGACAAAAAGCAACCATTAGGAGCCTCAAGCAGTGATAGTACCGCTTCTGCCTTGCCTCACTGTGGTACAAACTGAACTATAAATACTGCAACTCCATTGGTTTGGGCGGACAGGACCCCTTGCACTCCAGGGAGAGCAGAGACTCGCATTACACTTGATCTCCCTGATCCCTAATCTCTATTGCCATCAGATCCTTCCTAAGATGCACCAGGAGATGCAGCTAACGGGAGGAGTCTGTCCCCCATTCTATCACCCAGCCACGGTTTCTCTCCAACAAAACCATTGGTACCGCAGATAGATCCAAAATCTGCATTTTCTTTCTTTGGAGGCTCTAAGGCAGGGGTCTCAAACTCAAATGACCATGAGGGCCACATGAGGACTAGTGCATTGGCCTTAGGGCCACATCACTGACACACACCCCCCTTGCTGCCCCTGGCTCCGCCCCCACTCCACCCCTTCCATGAGGCCCCGCCTCTTCCCTGTCCACATTCCAACCCCTTCCCCGAAGTCCTGACCCCAACTCTGCTCCCTCCCTGCCCCCAGGGGGTGCAAGGGGCTCAGGGCAGGGAGTTGAGGTGCAGGAGGTCAGCAGGGGGTTCAGGGCAGGGAGTTGGGGTGTGGGGTGCAGGAGAGGTGTGTGGGATGTGGCAGGGGGCTCTGGACAGGGGTTGGGGTGCGGAGTGCGGGCTCCGGCCTGGCACCGCTTATCTAGAGCGGCAGCGCCGCACACCGTGGCCAGAGCAGGCTCCCTGGAGCTCTGCTCCAGGAAGCAGCCGGAGTCCCGGGGGTGGGGGAAAAACAGCGCCGTGTGCTGCTCTTGCTGCTCCTCCAGGTACCTCCCCCAAAACTCCCATTAGTCGCGGTTCCCCGTTCCCGGCCAAGGGGAGCTGTGTGTGTGTGGGGGGGGGGAGTGTAATGCCTAGAAGCGAGAGCATGGAGCCCTCTACCACCCCAGCCCCCCCCTCCCCCCCCGCCCTGCCCGGGGCTGCAGGGCCATAGTTCCAGCCGCTTCGGTGAGCGGCACCATGGGGTAGGCAGAGGGGCGGGGTGTGTGCAGGCAGGGGGGGCACGGGGAGCTTGGCGGGCCACACGAAAGAACCCCGTGGGCTGCGTGTTTGAGACCCCTGCTCTAAGGCTATGTCTACACTACAGCTTATGTCGGCATAACTTTTTTTGCTCCAGGGTGTGAATAAACCACCTCCTGAGTGACCCACGTTACACCAACATAAGTGCCCATGTGCACAATGCTATGTCAGCAGGAGAGCGTCTCCCTCTGACACAGCTTCTGCTGTTTTCAGAGGTGTTTTTATTATGCCAATGGGCGAGCTCTCTCCCACCGGCACAGGGCATCTTCACCAGACGTGCTGTAACGGTGCAGTTGCATCGGTACAGTTGCAGCGCTGTATGTATAGACATGCCCTAAACCAGTGGTTCTCAACCAGGGAATGTGTACCCTGGGGGTACGCAGATGTCTTCCAGGGGGATACGTCAACTCATCTAGATATTTGCCTAGTTTTACACCAGACTACATAAAAAGCACTAGTGGAGCCCATACAGACAAAAATTTCATACGCACAATTACTTGTTTATACTGCTCTATATATTATACCATAACGTAACATGCATATACACATTGTGTTAGACATGCGGTTTATGGCAATTACTGACGTGTGCAAGCAAGTTAATTACCTTGAAGTTGTCTTGTGTATGCAGTTGCGATGTAAACCTGGATAGTTGGTTGGGTTTTTTTTTATATGAGGAGCTGGAAGAGGAGGTAGTAGTGTCAGTAGCTTAAGATTTTTTTCAAAGCAGTGCAGGGGATTTAGCCAAACATCTTCCTTAAATTCCTTGCACTGCTTTGAAAATCTCAAGCAGAAGAGTGAAATCCAATGATTTCTACAGTTGGGCCTTAGTTTCATGCCTTCTAGCGTGTGCTTGGGACACTTCCTTGTAACATCTTTTTGAGTTTGAGACTAAATGTCTTCCCACTCAGGTAGCTCTTCCTACAAAGACAAATCTAGCCCACATCTTTTTCTTTAGATAATTTGTTTGACAAGGGTTTAAATAGTCTTGTATATTAAGATCTTGAAGACAGGTCATAGATTTATTCAGCTATGAGCTGCTTTCAAATTAGGATGATACGGTAACTTCAGATTCCTGGCTTTTTGGTTCTGTTATGAAAGAATGTAATTAAAGTCTAAAGCAGTGCCTCTCAATCTCTCCATACTACTGTACCCCTTTCAGGAGTCAGATTTGTCTTGAATACCCCCAAGTTTCACCTCACTTTAAAATTACTTGCTTACAAAATCAGACAGAAAAATACAGAAGTGTCACAGCCCACTATTACTGAAAAATTGCTTACTAACTCACTTTTACCATATAATTATAAACATAAATCAATAGGAATATAAATATTGTACTTAATTTCAATGTATAGTATATAGAGCAGTATAAACAAGTCCTTGTACCACAATTTAGTTTGTACCGACTTCGTGAGTGCTTTTTATGTAGCCTGTTGTAAAACTAGACAAATATCTAAATGAATTGATGTACCCCCAAAGGTACATGTACCCCTGATTGAGAACCAGTGGTCTAAAGCACAAAGCAAATTCATGAAGTTTCTTCCCCTGTTGTAGAACAAACCTTCATGGGAAATGGACAATGATTTACTTGACTGGTAATTTTGTATCTCTGAAGTTTTAAAAACAGAAGGTTTAATTTGGCACATTTTAAGATGCTGGGGTAGTAGAAACAATATAAAAACCCTTTAAGACTTCAGGCATGTTTCTTATAGAAAGGAATTTAACATCTGTATGAAGGTGGACAGCCATTAGAAATGTAATCAGTTTTCCTTGGAGTTCTTGGATCCATCCATGTGTAATTTAACTAATGCATTTCGAGTTTCTGAGACTTGTTATTGTAAGAGTGTGTCTTATTCCTTTTCAGAGAATTACAATCAATATTGTAAATTTTGGTCAGATGGGTTTATCCCATGTTAGCAAAGTCACTCCATGGTGGCCCAGAGTACTAATTAAATCTAATTTACGTTACTTTAGGGTCTTGTGTTCAATCTAAAATGGAAGGGGAGAGGAATGATGTCACATTCATCTTGGTGCTAAATTGGCTTTTCAGATGTAAAACTGTCCATTTCTTCAGTGCATTACTACAAGCTGAAAAAAAGTGTTCTAGATTTAAAATGCGGTGAGAGGAAGACTGGCTATTTCAGACTGAGATTTGGTGTTGTATGTGTCAATTTTACCCCTTGCATTTTTAACCAACCTTTGTACTCAAATGACATAAGGATCTATTTGAGGTTGGTGTATCCCTTTCTGATCAGGGCCCTAGACTTCAGTTTTAGGGACAGATACTGTCATGTTCTACTAGGACAGCAGTAACAGTCTTAAATTTCCCAACCTTAGACAAGAATACTTCTGTGGACAAAACACTGGACTAGGAATCACAAGATCTGATGTTTATTCCTGTCACGACCACAGGCTTCTTGTAGACCCTTGGACAAGTTGCCTAATATCTATGCTTTGGTTTTCCTGTTTGTAAAATGAGGCTCATGCCTCCCTAGCTCTAATGGCTGTTGTGAGGAGCTCAGATACTGTCACTGAGCATCACAGAAGAGCTATAAATAAAACAAATTGTGTTGACTGTTGTATCGGATGTGCAAATCACCTTTCCTGATTTTCTATTACGATTTGCTATATTGCTGCAGTTTCCGTGGCCCATAAGATATCTAAGGCTATGTCTACACTGGCAATTGAATGACAAAACTTTTTTGTCTTTCAGAGGTATTAAAAAAACATCCCCCCGAAAGACAAAAGTTTTGCTGACGACAATCGCCAGTGTGAACAGCGCTTTGTCGGCAGGAGCCCTCTCCTGCCAACAAAGCTAACCCCGGTCCTTGGGGGGGGGGGGGGGGGGGAGTTTTTTGTCGGCCAAAAAACAGTGGCTACGCTGCGCAACTTTTAGCTGCACAGCTGTAGCGGCAGAGCCGTGTCGCTAAAAGCTGCGTAATGTAGACATAGTTTTAGAAAAGGGAGGATTTGAAGCAGGGCTGGTGAATGGCCTGGGGAAGAAATCTCAACCAGTCTGAACAAATGCTGTTCAAATCTGCTATACAGAACCTAAACATTACTGGATCGGGTACAACGGATAGTGAGCTCAGTTCTATTAATGCATTACACCATCGAGAGCCCATCTCCATAGCACAGATGACAGGAGGGGGCCTGCCATTTTCCAGTGTGACAAGCTTTCTTCACCTACCTATGCACCTTCTGTGGAGCACTGAATGGGTGAAAATTTTACACAACCATGTACCTCAGGTTTTCCAGATTCTGTTAGGGTCTGATGGCCTGACTTTCTGAGGGGGAGAACATCTCTAACTCCCAGGCCACAAATTTATTTGATTTCACCCACCTCTAGTTCAGTGTTTCCAGAGTGTTTCTCTCTCTCTCTCTCTCTCTCTTTTTGGTGGGGGGGAGGGAGATTAGATGTTTTCAACAGATATAATGACATGACAAAAAGTTTAAGGTTAGAATCAGTTGGTGGACTGTAACAGTTTTGGGATCTTTCATGATCTAGTAACATTAACTGAAGTGTGGAAGACTGTTCTTCTGAGTTGGTCACTTCTGAGTTTAGGGTGTATTACTGGTCCTGACAGTCCATCAGTAGACACATATTTGTTAGAGCCCTGCTAGTAGCTAATTGATTTCTTTCCTACCCATCACTTTTTGTGTTCTAGTCCTGCTGTGACTGAGAAAGGGGAGGGTGGTAAATGGAAAGTCTCTCTGATCTTTAATATACATCTCTTGGAGATCCTTTCTACCACTGTCCCATTGGACTTGTTTTGTGATACAGCTTGGGAAGCGTCAACCTGACGTTGACAGGCATAGGGTGTGGAAGAGTGATCTAATGTTTCTCAAGACTGCCTATAAGTGACAGGGAACAAAGAAATAGTTGCTTGAGAAGCCACTAAAATTATTATAGCAGAACTCAGAGAAAATTGGAAAGGTAAGAGATTCAGCTGTCCACTTGTAATAGGCAAACCCTCCTGCTTTATTGTCTTATTGCCCACCACTACCGTGTACCCAGTACTGCAATAGGGTGATGCATGTTGGTTAAAGTGACACAACTTCCAAGGTGCCACTCATCTGTATACTGAGAGACTCCCACATTAAAAACGAAAAATCAGAGCTAACCTAAAGTAATACACATTGCATTTAATTACTTGGTAATTAAATGTAAAGGCATAAAATCTGGTGTAAATTAAGTCTTTGTCATGTGGTTTTACTTTGAATTCACCATCCTCTGAAGGATGAATTTCAGAAACTTCAACTGCTTAAGCCAATAAACTCCTTTATGTGCACCTGGTGATAATAAAAACATAACATCTGGCACATCGTTGTCTTCCCCCCGTGATTCTTTGCTGCTGCTTTACCTGTAGAGAGAGACATTCTAATAATAATTCAAATGGCTGGATTATTCTACTGGAAAACAGAATGTTGTTCATTGTTATGCCGTTACTTTATATTCATTGATGGCTTGTCAAGCCTTCTTTCAGGGTTTGACTGTGGTATCTTCTAGTTAAAAATGTGAACACTCCATTCATTTAAAAATAAATTACCAACTACTTTTATAAGAAGAAAATCTTTTCATTTGTACATAGTAGGTTTGCGCATTTGTACATAGTCAGTTTCCCTTTGGATGGGTTTTAATTGTTTTTTTTTTTTTATTTTAAAGGTGACTTTATTTCAGAATGATGCTGTCCCTTTAAAAATATTAATTACTTTTGCAGGCTCAAGGGAGAATCTATGGAAAACTTAAAGAAGAAAATTTCTTTGGACCTAAAGAAGAAGTGAAACTTGAGGCTCATATAAAAGTGCCATCCTATGCTGCTGGTAGAGTTATTGGTAAAGGAGGCAAAACGGCAAGTACTTGAGCAAAACCTAAATAATGAAACACAAGAAATCTAGCTGAAGGACATTCAACGTGTAAAATCTTCTCTCTAGCTAATTCACATTTTAACTCTTTGCATGTTAATTTCAAGGTTGTACGTGCTGTTTAAACTTATTTTGTTCATTTTAAACTCTCCTTCCCTCAAAAAAAATTTTTTGATTACTGTGGAAATTGTAATATGTAATTTAGAAATCTTCATTCTTTGCTTATTTGTGTTTCTAATTTATTAAGTTACTCGCATCTCTCTACATTGAACTCTTGGCCTTTCTTTTTTGTGGTGGAGAAAAATACTTACTTTTTCATAGACAAATATCCATTTAGGTTGATTTCTAATTGTATTGGTGCTGCTTTAATCATTCAGATGGCCAAGCATTTTTTAAAAATTCTCATGAATTAAAGATGGCTGCATTTTTCTGATTTTTTTTTTTTTTTTATTTTATTTTTTTATTTTATTTTACAGGTAAATGAGCTTCAGAATTTAACAAGTGCAGAAGTTGTTGTCCCTCGTGACCAGACACCTGATGAAAATGATCAGGTTGTTGTGAAAATAACTGGCCATTTCTATGCATGCCAGGTGAGCAGGTTTCGGTGGTGGGAGTAGTAATTGAGTTTGAGTGAATTTTTATACCTCATCTAAATGTATCCGTGAATCTTAGGTTTACACACACCACACAGATCCCCCAAGGAATAGTTGCTACTACAGTAGAACCTCAAAGATACGAACACCAGAGTTCCGGACTTACTGATCAACCGGATACCTTCTGGTTCCAGAAGTAATCAGGCAACAGCGGAAACGCACGCAAAAAAAGGGGGGGGAGCAAATACTTTACTGCCTGGGGGCTCAGGGCTTCAGCTGGGAGGGGGGAGGTGAGGGCTTCTGGCCCTCGGGAGCACCAGGGCTCAGGACTTTAGACCTGGGGGGAGCGCTGAGGCTCAGGCTTCAGCCCTGCGGGCTCCGCTCCCAGTTTCAGCTACACGGGGTGTTTGGGGCTTCGGGCTTGAGCCCTGTGGCTCCGTTCCCGGCTTCAGCCACACGGGATTATAGGACTTGGGGCTTTAGCTACGGGGGGGGAGTGCTAATCAAGGGCTATGTTTGTCATTTTCCCAATTTCCCTGAGTCCTAATTTTTTAATAACATTTTGATAAACTTTGTACACTTCCTTAAATGTGTTTTTTCTTTATATATTTGTATTACGGTAGCGTCTAGGGGTTCCCATCAGGGACCCCTGATGCTAGGCACTTTACACAAGGCAATAATAAACAAACAAAAAGGAGAGAGAAATTATTGCCCAAAACAGTTTACAGTCATATTTAGAGCCCTGCATGGATACAAATTTTGTATCCACATCTGATTCACGCTCCACAAAAAATGGTCTGCGGATATCCGCAGATTTTTAGGGCTCTAATAACAGCTCCACAGGTCACTGCGCACCAGTGACACAGGGCTGTGCCCAAGCCCCCAACTCCCAACCGTCCCCCACTTCTCCCCAAAGATCACCTGCTCTTTCACCCACCGCATCCCCCTTCCCCTCTCCAGGCAGGGAGGCTACAATCCTGGGCCCTTGTGTGCAGTGCCACCCTCTCAGTGGGGCTCTCAGACACCCCTGCACCGCCCCAGTGGCTCTCACACACGCAGACCCAGCTAGGACAGACAGCAGCAACAACTTCTCTCCTCACAGCGCCTGCTGTTGACGCTAGGGTGACCAGACAGCAAGTGTGAAAAATCGGGGGTGGCGGGTAATAGGAGCCTATATAAGAAAAAGACCCAAAAATCGGGACTGTCCCTATAAAATCGGGACATCTGGTCACCCTAGTTGCCGCGCACTAGTTCAAAGTACAATGACACCTCTTTCAAAATGGCACATGGCTCACTGTGCAAAAGCACACGGTCACACTCCCATCTGGGAGTTGTAGTTTATCTCCTCTGAGCAAGCTGAGGACTACAACTCCCAGAATGCCTAGTGGGCTGTTGCCACATATTGCAGCCCGCTGTGTGATTGAGAGCGCCAAGCTGGAGAGAGTGTGTGTGTGTGTGTGTGTGTGTGTGTGTGTGTGTGTGTGTGCTGCAGTCAGAGCTCTGTCCCAGCCACCTCACACCTGCCCACTTCCCAGACCCCTCATACCTTCTACGGTTGGGGCCAGAGCCTCTGCCTTGTCACCTTTCCTGTCCATTACAGTGTCACCCTGATTTCTGTGGGGAGATCACTAGAGCCCTGCGGAGATCCAAAATTTGTATCTGCATCTAAGCCCCGAGCTGCAAAAATGGCCCACGGATATCCGCGCATTTGCAGGGTTCTATCCCTATGATAAGGGACAACAGGCAAATGCGACAAACAAATCATGGTGGGTGGAGGAAAAAGGCAAAGTAACAGTGAAACGACCAAGTGTAGCGTAACCAGGACCAGTTGCAGCATAGAAACATCTTTTTGTTTATATCCTACAGCTTGCCCAGAGAAAAATTCAGGAAATACTGGCTCAGGTAAGAAGGCAGCAGCAACAGCAAAAAACAGCGCAAAGTGGACAGCCTCAGCCAAGACGAAAATAAAGGTTTAGGAAATGGCCCATCGGAGACAGATGCCAGACCAAAGACAGACTGTGTAACAGACAGGTTTTGAACACCTGTTGGAGTTGTATGCAGAAGCTTCACCAAGCCAGTCACCTGTTTGAGGACCAGGCAACCATTGAATGCTGTCTCTGAGAATGTATTCTTTAGGCTCTCTCAAACTTTTGAAACCCAGCTTTAAAATAAGGACCCCTTCACTTCCCTTTTGTTCTATTCTCACAATTGAACATAAACTTGTTAGTCTTTTTTATTGTTCTTATTATTCCCCAGCAATTTTAGAACTTGGTTTAATGAAGCTTTCTCTTCTGAGTTCACTGGTTTAAAAAAAAAAAAAAAAGGCATTGCTCTTACAGGTCCAGTTGTAAAAGAAGAAACACAATTGGAGGGTGGGGTAGGGTTAGAGCAAGGGTATTGACAAGAGTTTAAGTGTTAGTCCCAATGTTAAACAAGTGGCATTTTTTAAAAAATTTGGTTGCATTTTTACATAACACTGCCATGAATAACCTAAGGGAAGTGTTGAATGGTGTTGGCCAGGGCATAAAAAGATAAATATGCATTTTACTAAACTACCTCAGGCATTTAGTACCTCAATGAGAAATTGTTCCTTTTTGCGCTTTTTTTTGTATACTTTATAAAGCTAATAGTTCTTGAGCATTTTATTTTTTTAAAAAAAATTAAAATTTGATCAGCCACCAGCCAGGAGTACTACAGAATTAGTGGGGGTGGGGGTGGGGATATAGTAGGATACTTCTAGCTGCTGGCTGATGGGAGTAAGATGGAAAAAAAAAATATAACCTCAGATTTTCTGAGCGTTTCAACACCACCATTTGTTTAAAAAAAAAAAAAAAATTCAGCGAATGTTCAAAAGATAGCGAATGATGCCAACATTCTGATAGCAGCAATGCCGTTTATTTTTCTTTTAAGATGGGATGAAAAAGTTTGACGGTACTTTTTTGGGAACAGAACAAGGAAGTGATGGCAAGAGGCTGGGGTTGAGGGAAAAATTAGGAGACTGAATTTTTTTATTATTTTTGTGCTACTTTGATTGAATGCATGGAACCCTTTGTGCCTTTGACCATCACTACCTAATAATGCTACATGTAAACATTTGCAGCCCGTTTGGACTTTGCCATTCTGTTCAAAGAGCAAGCTTCATCTTCAGTTTGATAGAACACTTGATCTGCTGGAGTAGTTTCGAGGCTGTATGGTCTCTGCTTCCTGCAGGTCGCATCATCCTGCTTTCAGTTACCACGATGGGGGAAGGTCAAACACTGTTTGATCGTGTTTAAAGATAAGGAAAGGCTAAGTTTACATATCCAGCCGCTGTTATGGGCCACACTAAGCCACTTTGGAAGGTTTTAAACTATATAACACAACCTCTAGTCTGGCTTATATAGATGCAGCAGGATTTATGCACATTCTGCAACCAACCATTAAAGGAAGAGACAAATTGTCAAAAGGCAGGGATAACAGGAAAGCTACCAAATTTTTTAATTTCAGAATGTAATTTGAATAATGATTGTGGTAATATAACACATTCAAGTTTCTACAATAAACTTCAGTCTACCTCAGTTTTAAAGATGTGGCAACACATGGTGCATAAAGACTGCTGTGTGTGCGCGCGTGTGCGCCTGTATGTGTGTGGTCTACAGAGCCATGCTATTACCTCTGAACCTTTTTTTGTGTGATGTTTTTGTGCATGAGATGATCAGAATCACCATGCTGCACTGATTTGAGGGGCACAACTAGCAAAAACGTTTCATCATTTTGTTGATCTACCTCTTAGATTCATATTGAAATAGAGGCATTTCACATAGAATAGATAATTTTCCCAAAGATCATTGTTGTACAGATTAGATAATTTTGAAAATGGTCTGAAGTGTTTTTCCTGCATCTCTTCTTTACTAATTGGTTTAAAAACCATAAACTTATGTTGTAGTTTTAGCAGAGAAAAATGAGGGGTTTTTTTTTTCCTTTTTTGACAGTGACCATCTAGCCTTTAGGAGAATTTTTTCTTGCAATGAATTTAAAATTACTGAAGTTATAAAAAGTCATAGCATTTTAATTTTTGTTGAGGCTTAAGTCTAAGTCCAATTTTCCTTTCTTAACATTTGAAAAGGATTTGACTTTATTATTTTCCATAAAAGTTATTTTACAAATAGGCAATGCATTTACATTTGCTGATTTAAATACTGTCATCTCTCTTAAATTTCTATACTTAGTGTGGTAAATCATGTTCTTATTTTCAATTGAGACTTGGTAATTTGGAGTATTTGGGAATAGCTAGAAAGTAAATACTGTAAATTATTTCAATATCCGCAAAGTATGGATCATTTTTTCATCTGTAATGTGCCCCCCAACGCAGCTCCACTTGCCAGATGCCTCTGAATGGAATAAAGAGTTTAACTCCTATCATCAGATATAGTTGTGTGTTTTTGTTTTTAAACTAAAGATGTGATATGAATAGTGCAGGCATTTGTTTGCTCTAATTATCAGGTTTTTTTATGGCTTTCTTTTAATTTATTTTTATTAATATTTATATAAGGAACTCTGCAGCAATCCACAGGTATTCCACAATCTTTAGGGTAGCCAACAACAGTCTGATGCAGTCAGAATTTTCACCTGGCCCAGCACCAGCATTCATCTCTGTGGTTTATAACTTTTTCTTCTCTCCTCCCCTATATCAATATTATGCTGCCCACAGTACACTTTGCAATTAATGGCTTCATTTTTATTGTGTGGGATTTTGTTCTAGGTTGCCTAGATCTTTTTGGAAAGGCTCTGTGCCTGCCCGTCACAACCAAGCATATGAATGCCAAGGAATATATAACAGCCCTTAGGAAAGCGATCTAGATTTTCCACTTGGAGTTATAGACATTTTATTTTTGGCTGCCATTTGTTCTGGTCTTCTGCTTTGACCCTCTTATTATGGACAAGACACACAAATAGCTCTTCCTTGTAATTTGGAGGGCAGATGGAATCTGTGATGGTAATGTGCAAAAAGTGGCACTGTATCTTATTCCTTCCCCCCAACTTCTGTGAGGTGGCATCTACTCTTGACAATTAGGCTTAAGTGCTGGTAATAAAATCATAGAATATCAGGGTTGGAAGGGACCTCAGGAGGTCATCTAATCCAACCCCCTGCTCAAAGCAGGACCAATCCCCAGACAGATTTTTGCCCCAGATCCCTAAATGGTGCCCTCAAGGACTGAACTCACAACCCTGGGTTTAGCAGGCCAATGCTCAAACCACTGAGCGTAACGTTAATGGAGAATTGAAAAGTGATTTGTGTATGTGTGAGTGAGAGCGCGAGAATAAAGCCGTTTTACATTCTGTATCTTTAAAAATTAATTGCAAAGCAAAATCTAGAACTGCTTAGCAAGATTTATTTTCCTCAAACATCTTACTAGTCAGAGGAAAGATTCCCAAACTTTCCCCCTTGTATAATAGCACCCACCACTAATTGAAATACCCAGAAAATGGTAAATTCCTGATATATTTCACATTGCCATGGTTTTTATTACTGGTAATTTTTAAGTCTGTACTCTTCTAAACTCCTTGGAATTCCTGTGCAAAGCCCCATGAAAGTAAAGCCTTCCTCATTTGAGTTACGGAATTTTGTGTCTTTGGTCTCAGAGGCAGTGTTACGCTAGTATTTCTGTATATGTAACTGCCAAAGATGCCAGGACATGATTTGATGTATCTTTAGGGAAGGTTTTTCTATTTAACAAGCTACTGCTTTTCAAACCATTTACAATGGACAGAAGACAATGAAAACAAGTGTCCTTCAAGAGTTTTTTTAATACATATTCAGTGGGCTAATAAATACTTAGTCACTTGCACTCCTTACTACTAAACTAGTGCTACAAGTGTAAAATTTCATGTGTGAATCTTGGAAGGGTTCTAAGCCTAACAGGGTTAAAGTAGCCATGAAGACAAATATAATGTAGATCAGGACAGGCTCATACCTTGTAATTTGAGGCAGGCAAAAAAAGCAATCTGCAATACATTTGGCTACTAACATATTTCATTGTAACATCTGCTTAATTTGTGTACCGGTCTTGTCATCAATTGGAATATTTCTTGCCTCAATGGCTTATTAGAGAACTGTGCAGACTTTTCATCATGTTACAGAAAATCCTGCCAAAGACATCTTTATTAGCATTTCTATGAACAGTTATTGTGATAGTCTCTCACGTTAAACTTCTTGTTGTGCCTAGCGTTCATTAATCATTAGCTCCTGCATTCATGGCTTTTAGGGCTGATTTTTATTTTGATCAATAATTAGTTTTGTCTGAGTTGTCTGCTATATTGGTGTTAGAACTCTGCCATTCATAGGACAAGGACACGGTGCTAATGCTACATGATCACCTCCAAGGTAGGTGACGAGCACCTGCTTTGCATTGGCTTTATAGCTAAAGTGTAGCCCAACAGTTGCATAACTTTTGAATGCAACTAGACCTTGTGTAATTTCTACTTGTATGCCTGCAATAGCAGCTTTGTGGTACTGTTTGGGGCTAAGAGATAGCTGTGGCTGTCTGCACTACTACTCAAGATTTCAATGTAGTTTTGTATGATACTTGTCAGAGGACTCTTGGCTCACCCTTTTGTGTGTTTTGACTAAAGCTGGGGATGCTTGATGGAGAGATTAAACTTCTACTTCAATTTGTTTCACATAAGAGCAGATTTTATTGGCAAAATATTGAAAAGGAAACTCTCCCAATAAGTAATCTGAAATTCTCTTTGGACTGGGTGCTTTGAAAACACCAGAAGGCATCTGGAAAGCAGAGTATCCCAGTACTGTAGAACATGTCATCAATTCTGAGCACAAGTGAGCCTCAGCTAATTGTTACAGAATAGCAGACTATACCAGAGGTGGAATGTCTCTATCTTCAAGAGCACAGTGCTTCTGTTTAAAAAGCATCAAGTTATTTACGATGTTGCTTTTCCCCAAATCATTTTTTCTGCCTTGACTTGCCCTCTTCAGCGCTGTTTAATAGCACTGGTCCATCTCCTCTTTACTCCTCTCCCGCTCCTTTCTTAAATTAGTGACCTTTCCCTACCTTAATGACTTCAAGGTACCCCTTTGGAATGAATTTAGACATATCTGCTAGGCAAAGCTCAACATTAGCCAGAGTGGTTTTAAGCACTCCTTTCCAAGTTTCTTCCTTCTGCTGAATGTGTAGAGTTTTCTTTTCAGGTTCAAGCATCTGAGAAAATGTTAAGCTAAATTGCACAGGAGCTGTTTGGTTTTAGATACAACATCTCCTTACTTTATCACAAAATCCCCATTAAGGCTCATCTACATGATCAGTTAATGCTCAACAAGCCAGGCTGTAAATCTACAGCATTCTAGTCTGCCACCCACAAAAACCATTTCAAACAGCAGTACATCAGCATGCACCTTGGAACTCTTAGTGCATGGCATGTTAGTATAGTGCTGTAGATTTACACCTTAGCTTGCCCCATACTAACTATCACTATAAAGGAGCCCCTCTCAATACTACTTTGCTTCCCCTACTTGTACTTTAACCTCAAATTAAACAAGGTTTGGGCTCTGCTCACTATGGATCTGTGCCAGTAAATTGTGTTAAAGGGACATAGTAAAATTAACCTTCAGATCAGTGTAATTTACATAAGACCTTGATTATTGGAGTAAAGAGGAGGTTTCACTTTCACATACAGCAACAGCAGAGGGAGATACTTTCAGTATTAAAACCAAACACTGGTAGGAAGATTCAGGGGCAGATATAGTACCTGAAGTTCCTTTTAAACTGATTTTCATGTTGACTGTCTCTACTATTCAAATAGCTGCTACTCTTCCTTCTGCCTCAGTATACTTTCAGCTACAACTTCAACTGAGATGCTGACTACTTCAGTCACCAGGTTCCCCTGCACTTCTGGAAGAATAAGGGGGCTTAAATCATAATACCCACAATTCTAGACAGATTCAGTTAGGTACTTTGTGTCCTACGCTGTATTGCTGTAAGCCTAGCCCCTCGCTAACTGCACAATGGAGAGGCATTCAAGCACAGTGGCTCTTTGCTGTGTCCCCTCTTCCCAGAAGTAACCAAAGAAATTGCTTGTTTCATTCTTTTAATCCTGAAGTGGTGAGTGCTCTAACTGCATTATTTGTATGTATTCCTTTCATGAAGGAAAGATTTTGATCATTGCTCCTGGTGAGTGAGTCCAAATATGAAGTCTTCTGGTAATGACTCTGGAACCATCTGTGCTAACTGGTCATCATAAGAACGGAGAGTCCATAACTTTTCCAACTCATAAATCTCTCGTGTCTCTGGAAGCATTAAATGGATCACTATGCTACCTGTACAAGACAGAAAAAGACACAGCCAAAAATGGACACACATACAGATTAAATTTCAGGTTAGAAGCAAGAGCTGTGACATCTACTGGGAATCTAACTTCCAGTGATACAAACTCATTTCTAGTGTGGTTTGTGTGTATAAACTGAGTATACATAATATGAATGTTATAACATATATAAATTCAATATAAGTTGAACAAAACACCCATTTATTCTACATCCCTTAGAATACACATTCTACCACATTATGTAGGTTTTGAATCTAATGTGGAAATTTGAAGAGATAGGCATCTTGCTCTGAAATGGTGTAAGCATGCTATAATGCTAAATGTGTACTTACAAAATATAGGTGTATTCAAGTTTGTAAAATAGAATAACCTTGGCAATGACGTTTAAGTAAACTTTTTTTTTTCCCTGAGGCTCCCCCAACATGCTATAAAAAACTCCATGGCCCACCTGTGCCACAACAACTAGTTTTCTGCATATAAAAGCCAGGACTGCATTATGGGGCCCCCAGCAAGCTAAGTTGCTCAGGCTTTGACTTCAGTCCCAGGTAGAAGGGCTCAGCCCCATGGAGTGGGACTTCAGCTTTCTGCCCTAGGCCGCAGCGAATCTTAATACGGGCCCTGCTTGGTGGACCCCCTGAAACCTGCTCACAGCCCCCCACCCCCCCATGGGCCCTAGATCCCTGCTTAATAACTACATTCAGATTAACAAATCCCTAGTAAATTATGTAAAAAATCTGTTTACTCTTTAGGCTTTTCAGTTGGCTTGCAGAAGACTGACCTTTTTGTAAAATAGGGAGAGGGACATAAAGCGCTGATCAAATTTAACAGCTGAAAATGAAAGAGACCCACAAGACACTAGCAGCAAGGATGTTTTATGTTCAGCTACCTTATAAGAGTTGTATGGGGAAAAAATGCCTTAAATGAATTTCAAACAAAGTATATGTGCAAAAACTGTACTATGTGACAGTGTGTAGTATTAATTTTATACACTCAGTCAATGAGAAATCATGACTCTGTAGGTAATGTAGAACTCACATTTCTCAGCATAAGTCACTTTTAAAGGCAGATGTCAAAGTTTCTGATCACTGATTTTAGAGCTCAAAATCTCATTGAATTAGTGTTTGTATAGGATGTCTCACTAGTGTACTATTGTCCAGCAATAATACTTGAGAGCCAACTCCAACTAGTCATCTCTGGAGTTGTACTCTAAGGTAACAAAGTTTGTCCAGACTTGGGTCATAATTATCATTTCATTGTTCCCTATTTTGACACACAGCTTTTAAAATGATAGATCTGGTTCCTCTCACTTGAACACATGCACCAGAAAATTGCACATTTATTAGAGGAACAGGGAAATGCATTGCAATTCTTTAAGTATTAAGAATCTATTAGCCAGAATCTTGGCATTAGCTGAATAGTGAGAGTCTGAATGTAGTAGTAAAGTACTGTTAATGTAGGCAACCTACGGCACACGTGCCGATTTTCAGTAGCACTCACACTGGCCGGGTCCTGGCCACCAGTCTGGGTGCTCTGCATTTTAATTTAATTTTAAATGAAGCTTCTTAAACATTTTAAAAACTTTATTTACTTTACATACAACAATAGTTTAGTTATATATTATAGACTTATAGAAAAAGACCTTCTAAAAATGTTAAAATGTATGACTGGCATGCAAAACCTTAAATTAGAGTGAATAAATGAAGACTTGGCACGCCACTTCTGAAAGGTTGCTGACCCCTGATCTAGGCAAAAAAATCCATCAATTGAATAATAGGGTTTATACAATGAAATTAACATTTAGAGAAATCTATAATTATTGAAACATCCTTGCCTATCTCCTTCCACAACTTTCAATCCTCACTCTGAGAATTAAGAATTATTTTTTAGCGACTGCAGAGTTGTTAGTCTACAGTGTTCAATGCCAATGTTCTCCTATGAAACTTAACAGTGGGAGAGGACTCAATGGAATTCAGGCAATAAAATTATACTTGGAGCTATGTATTAGGACTTATCTGCAGCAACTAGATTTTACCAGTGAAATGCTGCCCTCAACACATGGCTCACATGGAACTAGCATCTGTGAAATTTGTAAATATTTACCAAAATCAATGCACATCCAGTCATCTGTGTCTTTCCCTTCAATCTGAATGTGAGGATCATTTTCTTGTTTCAGCTGCTTGTACTGTAAAAGAAGCAGCAAATCAGTGTGAAGACAGATACTTCCAAATGTTCAAGCCTATCAGGCAGCTAAAGCCTGACAAATTGTTTAAGAAATAAACTTTGAATATGTCACTGGTGAAACAGCTACTGGAATCTACCCCCAGTTTTGGTGTCCGTGCTTTCAAAAGGATGTTAAATTTGGAAGAGAGATTAAAAAATAAGGTCTGGAAAACATGACAATCCCTTTCAAGGAGCTTCATCTATTTTGCTTATTGAAAAGAAGTTAAAAAGGTGACTTGATCATAGTCTATAAAGAACTCCTGAACGATTTCTCTTTGCTAGGAGACAAAGAAATAAACAATCCAACGACCAGAAGTTAAAGGTAGAAAAACGTAAACTGGAAATAAGATGCAAATATTAGCAGTGAGCAAAATTACCCATTGGAACAGCTGCCTAAAGAACATAGTAAATTCTCCCTCTGAAGTCTTTAATACTGGATGCCTTTCTAAAAAGTAGGTTGTAGTTCAACCAAAAGTTATGGGGTTCAAGCGAAGAATTCCTTAATGAAATTCTCTGCCCTGTTATGCAGGTGATTAGGCTGGAGGATTACAGTTGTCCTTTCTGGCCTTAATAAGCTCTGAAAACAACTACATGCAAATAGTGCTGAGGAAGTCAGTAGATGGACATGGCTGGTGAGGGAGGGGGGTCTGACTTCAATAGGAAAATATCACAGATGCAGTCCGTTTTGGTAGTGCACAAACACTTAACATGGTAAAGGGCCTCGGCTTACAAAGTTACAAGCTAAAATTGAGGGTAATAATAAGTGGTACAACACATCCCAGTAAAAAAATAAGCCCTTTCCCTTGCTTGACAGCATATACTTCTAATATTATCCTAGTCCGTCTTTAGCTGTTGAAATACTATCTGCATTTTTGCCTAAACTAGAGCAAGGGTCAGCACACACTGCTAAGTGGGTAGCAATGTGTGGAAAGGTTGAGTTGAGGTATTAGGGCTTTTTAAAATGTCTCACTGAAAGATAAGCCAAAGCTGCAGTAGGGCAAGACTAAGTTTTAGGCTCCCAAATGCACCTGCCCTGTGACTTTTTATTTTTTATTTATTTATTTATTTATTTAAGAAAGGTAAATAGTAGTTGTCATCATGCAGTTTACAGGATCTGGGCTCACTAACAAATGCACTGGGAGGTGGGGATGGGAGAAGAAATGGACCTAACTAGCTTCCAAGCTCTCCTAGGTTTGTTAAAACCTGTGGTTTGTCTAGAAGACTCCCACTTTCAGGCATTCTTTTGTGGGTGCTCAAGTAACTGCTCAAATTCCACCTTTTTCAAGTTACCCAGGAAAGGGGAGCCCAAATCTCTTCCGAGGCTCTCCCCTCTCGCAGGGACTTCCTCCTCCTGTAGAGCTTCAGCTCAGTAGTACAGAGCTGGTGCTACAGACAGTAGCCACCAGGGGGAAGAGAAGGCTGCAGCCCAGAGACAAGAAGCCCTTTCCATTAGGCTGGAGAGGAAGGATAGAAAAGGAGGCTCCCCGGACTTTAGGGGAAAAGGCACTTCTGTCCGTAGGGGGACATGGAAACAGCAGGACTGACTGCTATAATACTGACCATGCAAATGAGGTAATGCAGGGTAAGTATTCAATTTAGTATGTTAAATCACATCAATATGAATACCTGCTTGCAGTGATGAATGGTGTATGGCACAGAACACAGGTGGCCCTAGGTTGGGGCTTAACAAAACAGAGTTCAGCTCTACTCTTCCAGTCCTACTTCTCACTGTTAAAACTCACCATTTTGGAAGAAGAAAAACAGAAGACAGCCAGGAGTGAGTGAGTAGGATGATTGGGGAGCGGAGATTCAGAGGGGAAAAAAGGAGAGGTAAAAGTGGGGGGAGGGGTTAGAAAGAACCCAAATGCTTAAGTGATCAATGTCAGACTGAGGAACCCACCCTCAGGAAGTTTAGACTTGAAATTAGATGAAGGTTTCTAATCATCAAAGGAGTGAAGTTCTGGAACAGCCTTCCAAGGGGAGCAGTGGGGGCAAAAGACATATCTGGCTTCAAGACTAAGCTTGATAAGTTGATAAGATGGAGAGGATAGTATGATGCGGGGCAGGCAACCTGCCGCACGTGAGCTGATTTTCAGTGGCACTCACATGGTCCGGGGGCCTCTTGCATTTTAATTTAATTTTAAATGAAGCTTCTTAAACATTTTAAAAACCTTATTTACTTTACATACAACAATAATTTGGTTAGATATTATAGACTTACAGACAGACACTTTCTAAAAACATTAAACGTATTACTGGCACACAAAACCTTAAATTACAGTGAATAAATGAAGACTTGGCACACCACTTCTGAAAGGTTGCTAACCCCTGAGATAGTTAATTTTGGCAATTAATTGATCTTTGACTATTAGTGGTAAATATGCCCAATGGCCTGTGATGGGACACTAGAGAGGGTGGGATCTGAGTTACTACAGAGAATTCTTTCCTGGGTGTCTGGCTGGTGAGTCTTGCCCACAAGCTCAGGGTTTAGCTGATCACCATATTTGGGGTCAGGAAGGAATTTTCCTCCAGGGCAGATTGACAAAGGCCCTGGGGGGGGTTTCGGCTTTTTCTGCAGCGTGGGGCACGGATCACTTGCTAGAGGATTCTCTGCACCTTGAAGTCCTTAAACCATGATTTGAGGACTTCAATAGCTCAGACATAGGTTAGGGGTATATTACAGGAGTGGGTGGGAGAGATTCTGTGGCCTGCGGTGTGCAGGAGATCAGACTAGACCATCATAATGATCCCTTCTGACCTTTAAAGTCTATGACTCCATGACCCTACGGCCAAGGAAAATACAGGAAATAAGAAGGAAAACTGTGGTTCACCTTTTGGATGTTTGCGGCTGGCAGAATCAGCAACAAGGGCAAGTACAATACAAAGCTAGTGTCAACAGCTACCACTGGTGAAGCGTATAAGTTACACATCCTCTGTGCTGCATGAGTAAGAGCAAACCGGCCTATTACAAGACATGAAACCTGCTCCAGCTGCTGTAAATCTTTTGGGCAGACCTGTAATGCTATAAGCCTCTTCAACCCCATCTTTGTTTTCAATACAAAAATCCAGCCAGAATAAAAGCTCCCAGGATTCAGATGTGATGAGCAGATGGACTATTTCCTTTCTAGATTTTGCACAGATTAATAGGTATAATTCCAACTAAAAGAGGACTGCTGCTCTCCCTTTCCCTCTAGACAGGCACAAAGCTAACTCCCATGAGCAAACCTTGGAATGTGTAATTTTATAGCAATTGCCATTTAAAGGGAGCTAACTGTATCCTATGAATCATGCAAGCTTCATAGGTAATATGCACTTAATTTAAGATGATCTAAAATAGCAGTACTCAAACTGTGGTCCACAGAATTGAATATTTTTGAGAACCAGGCACTAGGGGAAGGATTTGGGTGTTACGAGATGGGAAATCTGTAAGATCCAAAAGCAGTTTGCAGAATCCCTGTTCCAAAGTCAATAACCATTATTTCACTATCCAAGCGCTTTTAGATCTTCTCACAGAGAGACAGAAGAGTTCTGTTTTATGGAAGAGGCCAGAACACTTGCCCCACTCTTATGAAAAATCAAATCAGAGAGTTAGGGCCAGGTCATTATAGCTCTGTGCAGGTTTTTACACCAGGTACAAGACAAGAAAATGAGTCTACACATCTAGGTTTCCAACACATCGTAGTATTAGGATGTGTGAGAGTCACCTCCCCCTCAAAACTGGAAGGTAGTTTGACCTCCTAAATCTCAGATCCCATGAGATCCATCCTTTACCATGCTGCCATGGGCTCTTAAAAGTGCCCTGAGCACAACCCTGCTCCAAAGAAGATGGGGCTGCCACTCAGCACAATGGGAAAGCAAAGAAGAAGATTCTTAGTCAGCAACCACCACAAAGTTAGGGGTGGGTATGATGCAGAGTATAATGCCACAATCCCAGCCCCAATACTTCCAGTGGATGGCTCTAGGGTCAAGGAAGTAAAGGCAATTCCATGAAGCTGTTGCTCTCCTTCTCCCCACAGCAGAGCGGGATTCTGTTTATTTGTATCAGAGGGGTAGCCGTGTTAGTCTGAATCTGTAAAAAGCAACAGAGGGTCCTGTGGCACCTTTAAGACTAACAGAAGTATTGGGAGCATAAGCTTTCGGGGGTAAGAACCTCACTTCTTCAGATGTACACTCCAGTGTTTAAGGCCATGCCTTCCTTTGAAGAAATATGGTATTTAAGTAATAAAGCCAATTTTGCTTAGATCGCTCAGCTGCATTTTAAACTTTGAACATTCTAGGATGTCACATATAACCAGAACAATTATCACTCCACCACCAGTTACCATCTTCTGTGTGTGGGGGCCCCAAATTCTCATTCCACAAAACTCTGCACTGCAATCGTCCTCCTTCCTCGTATAGAGAGGTCTCCATTCACAGTCTACGCTTTACATTTTATTTCCTTACCTAAGAAAGCAAATTAGGTTCAGCATCTCCTATTTGTACAAAGGGTAATACTGCATAAGAACAACGAACCTCACTTTGTCTGGTTGCTACTTTAGCAGATAAAATTTATATATTTTGCTATGTTTAATTCTCACTTTTGCAAATATATCACAACATACATTTCCAATTAAAACTATTCAGAATCTAAAGCAAGTGAAGAGTGGAAATAATTGTCCTACCATTTTCAGCATGTAGTGCGCCATAGCATAGAGGTGTCTTGAAGAAGATCCGCTCACAATTATAAAATAATCACTGTATCTCATTTCTGGAGGCACCTGGATAACACAAATGTTGCTAGCATTTTCTTGCCTCAGTAGAGAGATGATAAGATCAATATTGAACTTGGAAAGAGCATGATCTGAAACGAAGAACAAGACTTCAAATTGTGATTTCCCTTTTAAAACAAATTACAAAAATTGTCTACTTAAACTCACTGAAAAACAATGAAGAGTGAGGGTGAACTAAATTATAATCTATGGTAGCCAGCCATTCTGGAATTTGAGATGATGCTAAAAACAAGGATTGAAATGTGAACTCGAGTTGCTAGAATAATGATACTGAGAAAAACCAAACTCTTGGAAGTTAAAAACAGGGAACTAAACTGATGCTTATGGTTAATAATACTCTGTTACTAGACATCAGTTATTTATATAGTATCCACAGTGTGCTAGACACTTCTCTGACAGCTACAGTAGAACCTAAGAGTTATGAACACCAGAGTTACGCATGAATTGGTAAACCACACATCTCATTTGGAACCGGAAGTACGCAATCAGGCAGCAGCAGAGACCCAAAAAAAAAAAAAAAAGGCAAATACTGTACAGTACTGTGTTAAAAGTAAACTACTAAAAAAAAAGGGGAAGTTTTTTAAAAAGATCTGACATGGTAAGGAAACTGTTTCTGGGCTTGTTTCATTTAAATTAAGATGGTTAAAAGCAGCATTTTTCTTCCACATACTACATTCACTATGCGGGGGGTGTTGTGATAATAATGTATTAAATCTGTATTAAGTCAATGTTCAGTTGTGAACTTTTGAAAGAACAACCATAATGTTTTGTTCAGAGTCAGGAACATTTCAGAGTTACGAACCACCTCCATTCCCAAGGTGTTTGTAACTCTGAGGTTCTACTGTAGACAGGAAGCATTAAGATACAGTGTTTCTTTAGATGACTTGTAAGACTTAACAAGAGATAACTAAGTCACTATTTGTAATTATTGTATATAATATTTCAAAACAATGCTTAAGTTCTAAAATGCCTGTGATAAGGAGACATCAGGCACAATGGTAACAAGTGCATTATCAAATCCTAAGTAGGATAAACAAACATATAAAAATTGACCTAGCATAACACACACAGTGTGGAAACAAGTCATCTTATAAATAGGGCCCTACCAAATTCACAGCTGTGAAAAACATGCCACAGAGCGTGAAATCTGATCTCCCTGATGAAATCTGGCTAGTGTAAGGGAGACCAGATTGCACAGAGCTGGGCAGCTGAAGAATGGTGGCCGGTAGCTGGAAGCCCAGCTCTGAAGGTGGCGCGAAAGTGAGCATGGCATGGTATGAAGGCTGGGGTTTGTCACTGTTTGGGATGACATTGCTGGCCTTACAGGTGAGCTACCGCCCAGGGCCCCATGATCAGGGGGGTGCCATGGTCAGTCCCCCCCCACACACACAGCGAGCCCAAGACCCCTTTAACTCCCAAGCACTGGGCCTGGATCTGGGGAGGGGCAGGGCTGCGGGTGTCTCTGCCAAGGGCTCATACGGTGTGCTGGGCTTCAGCTGCTAGTCCCGGACAAGCTGGGGAGGGACAGGACTTCCTCTCCCCTGCACAGGCACCTCCCAGGGCCAGGTCAGACCCACCTCTGGGATCCTCACCTGGCTGCAGGAAATTCCACGGCTGCTAGCCAGCTGCCCAGCTCTGAAGGCAGCAGTGCAGAAGTAAGGGTAGCAATACCATGACCCCCCTACAGCAGCCTTGTGACACATACACACACACACACACACACAAAACCCTCTTTTGGGTCAGGACCCCCACACTTACAACACTGAAATTTCAGATTTGAAACCGTTAAATTTACAATTTTAAAAATGCTATGACTGTGAAATTAACCAAAATGGACCATGAATTTGGTAGGGCCCTACTTATAAAGTTCCCATTCTTACCGTCATACCCTGATCTCACCTTTATCTCATCATTTCTAACAGACCATAGAGCCTTTTCTACAGACCCACTCTGACCAATTTAACAAAATCCATTCAGAAACTGACATAGATCAGCACAACCACCTTGCATGTACAGTTTTAACTAATTTGTTTCTAAATAGATTTATTCAAATGGGTATCATTTATATGTGTAGCTAAGACCTAACTACGTAGGGCAAGGTCTGTTTCTATTTGTCACAAAGGTGCAATGCCCCTTCCCCTACCTGGAACTGTAAAATTAACAGAGCATTGCTGAGTTCATATTCACCACCTATCAGCCTCAATACAGAGAAAAGGCCAAATAGGAAGGCAATAACCAGATGTATATAGCATGAAACTGATCAGAGGCCTGTAAAACAAACACATGAGCCCCTCCATGCACAGGATTACAATGACTGCTACAGATAGGTCTACTCTAGAAGAGGTTTGCTGATATAGCTATACCAGCAAGCTCTCCTAGTGCAGACACCACTTATTCTCTAAGGGAAATAAACTATAATGGAAAGAGTACTTTTATATCAGTATAAATAAGTATACCCTATGGTTTTTGCAACTATGGAAATGTGAGTGTGTCTGGTTCACATTGCCCTCCTCCCACTGATATTATACCAACAATAGTTTCTAGGGGAGACCTGGCTTACATATGTGGCAAAAGAGTTTATCTTCTTCAGCAGAGATGTGTGAAACAACTTGGTATAGTATACATACCTGTACCTCTATCAAAAGCTATATTTCACTTAAACACTTCACTAGAATACTTCACTGATGTTTTGATCCCTTTTGATCCTCCCCCTTTTCTGCAAGCCTAAAGCCTCTGTCCTCAGCAGGAATTAGAATGTACATACAAAACATTAAATACAAATCATCTTCAAAGATTTGGATTCCACAGCTGAAGAGGACCCTGAAATCCAATAGTTTTACTGTCATCTTTGACTGTAGGAGACAGTTTATTTTTCTTCCTTTTTTCCTGTGTTCTATTTTAACCCTGTTCCACTGGCTTGCCTGGGTGGGGATGGTTTTGTGTCACAAAGCCAAGACACACAGGTCAGAGGAGAGGAACCTTTAATTTATATAGCATGTTCATGCCCAAACTTGCAGAATCTACAGTAACAATATTTTATCTACAGCTGAATTGGAGATTCATGCTAATCCTCTTTTACTTTTTATTTACAAAAACACTAATTTTGAACAGGTATTGAATTCCTAGCAGTGAAACAATGTGCTTTATTGGAAGAAGGATCTTAGTGGTGTGAAATGACAGACCTTAGTAGTATGACTGATCCCACTGAAGATTCTTAGGATCAGAATTAGCTTTTAAACTAGAGTCATGCATATAGATCACATGTGGAGTCAAACAAGACCACCAGCGCTCTGTGTGTTTAGACACCTCTCAAGATTTACTCTCTGGGAAAGGAGGAAGGGAGACAGAACCCCCCACTGTCATGGCCATGAGGCGGGGGGACGGAGGGGTTGAACTGTTTTAAAGACAGTGTTTACTGAAATGACAGAATATTTTGCTCCCTCTTCCATAGAGGGATTAGAACAGTTTGCATTTACACCCAAGAAGCGCCCCAGCCAGTTTACTCCAAATGGGTCTTAGAACATGGGGAGATGATACTGTCTGCAAGTCTGGGGACTTGTTCTGTCTGAGCTGATATGGACATGGACTAGCTGGTCTACAGTACACCAGCCATCTTCTAACATGTCCCAGAATGCACTGTTTCTGCAAGCTGTGGGGCAGGTGCCCAGAAGCCACTGCACAGACACAGGTTTGGTCTCCCCCACGCCAGGCATTGCCTAGTGGGATAGGAGCGCGGGGAGGGAGGGGGCGGCTCAGCCCGGGGAGGGAATGGGGACGGTGTGCAGGGGGACGGGCAGTGTCTAAGGCGGAGGCGGCACTTGCGCCCCCGCCCCACAGCCCGGCACACGCCGTACCTGGGGCCCTGCGCTCCTGCTCGGCTCCTCCGCCCGCCCGCAGCTCCGCGCTGGGCCCGCCGCCGAGGGCCCGCCCCGCCAGCCCTGCCCAGCAGGGAGCGCAGCGCACAGCGGCCCCCGGGGCCGGCCCTGCAGGGCGCAGCCGCAGCCCCCTCACCGCCGGCAGCACCAGCCCCCGCAGCCAGCGGCTGCCCCGCCACATGTCGTCGGGACACGGAACGGAACTCTGGCCGCGCCAGCGTTCTGAGACCTCCCACTACCCCGCCCTCATGGCGATCCCCGCCCTGATTGGCTGTCGTAAGTACCGCCTCCGACACTGACTGGCCGCGCGCCGCCTTCCGGCCGGAGGAATGACGCAGGCGCAGTGACAGCCTGGAGCTGGGCGGGGGGGAGATGGGATGGTCCCGCCCCCATTGGGGCGGCCCCAGGGGCTCGGGCACCGACTCGGGTTACCGCCTTTGACCTGCAAAAAGCCGGACGCCCCTCCCCCGGGCCAGCCACAGGCAGCGCTGCACCCCGCTTCAGCAGCCACGTCCAGCGTGTGGAGCGCGCGCGCGCGCAGATCCCGTCCCTCCGCTCCCCGGGGCTCCAACCCGCCCTCGCGCGCGCCCGGCGCCTGCCGGGGTCTTTTCTGAGCAGGTTTGATCGGTTAGCGCTAAACTGGGGCCACCGCAGCTGGACACAGAAACTTTGAACATTCGCTCTCCGTCCGAGGCTGCTGTGATGATAATGCAAATCTTACACCCATGTTAAAAAAACAACCCGGACGGACTACATTGTTTTTCTGGCAACTGGCAAAAGATATAAACAAAAACCTGGCCAGGCCAGTCAGATACCGGCTAGATGGTAACCCTAGCACCCCTGCCCATTGCTTCTAACCCCGGCCCTGGGCACCAGGGAGGAACCGCAGCAAAGAGCCCCAGGGGCTGTCGGTGCATCAGTGCGCTAGGCCAGGAGGGATCCTGCTGCTGACCCCTGGGGCATTGCGGGGCCCTTTGCAGGGGTCCCATGTGTGCCTCCCCAGCAGTGGCAGGAGGATGCTGAGGAACAGTGCCGGCGCTGCCAGGTGTAGGGTGAGTCTCACAACCAGGGGTGTTTTCCTGACCGCCCCAGCTCCTGGAGTCACGTTATTCGTGAGCCATGCAGCTTGCTGAGCAATAGAAGTACGTTCATAGCCCTGAGGATCGCAGCAGTGTTTAATTTGTGCCAGGGCTGAATCCCGGCATCTCTGGGCTTGGCATGTCATAGTCCCGGCACCTCTGGGCTTGCAGCATCAGTTATGAAAGTAAAAAAATTGACCCCAGCACCTAATCACTTGAGCCCTGGCCCCTCTTTCATGACACATTAAGCACTACACCCAAGTGCCCCCAAATGGGTTGAAAAAATAAACAGAGCAGAGAGAAACTACATGTCCCCGACCTCCAGCTTTACTCTTCTTTAAAAATATCTCAGGCTTTATAAACCAATCTCAGGCTTTTTTGGGGTGGGGGGGGAGAGAAACCAACTCATGATTTTTGAACACTTGGGGTTGGTAATAAACTCCCCCCCCCCAGTTCCCATATTTGCCCTCTGACTCAGTCCCCTGCTGTTAGCATCTCTCTCTCTCTCTTTCCCATTGTTCTTGGGCTGTGGAGGAGCAGCCACACTAACAGCTGCAGAAGAAACCAGGCTGGTCAGTTTCCCTTCAGGATGGGTCTAGAAAGGAAAATGTGAACTGACAATCAGTGACATGTTCCCAGTATTTTATCAGAAATATTACCTTTAACCTGTGATAATCTCAGTTTCCCAGGAGTGCTGCAAGATGAAGAGATGGAGGGGGAGGGTCTGTAGAATCTAGTCATTTGTTCCCCATTTTTTTAAACTAAAATCTTTTTTGTGGCCAGTGAGAAAGCAAGCAAAAAACACTTGCCAAACAGATTTATGTAAAGGATCTGTTGTCCGCAATGTTTATACTTTGTTCCTGAAAAACAGCCAGAGCATATAGATAGTTTAGCACTATTGCTCACCTTGTGTGGTTTGAAATGGGTGGTTGCTCCTGTGTGGAACATCCCATGGCACATATTTTGTGGAGCTGGTCAGAAAAATTGAAAAATATATGTCAAAGTTGTTTCCATTTAGTAGTGTTCTAAGTGGAACCGTTTTCTGGGTTGTTTTTTTTTTAATTATTGGTAAACATTTCTCAATTTTTTTAAATTGAAAATACTGCAAAAATTTATTTGCAAACAACAACAAAATCTCAAAAAAACCCTCATTTTTCTTTAAATTTTTATTTTCATAAAAGGCCCCATTTCAACTTAAAGCCTTTGAAAATTTCAGCCAGCAATAATATTTTGATAACACCTGCTCTTTGGCAAACTCTGATCTATTCAAATAGGTAAACAAATTATTATGAACTAGGAGTAAAGCATCAATGGTAGTGGAAAGGGTTGCATAATAGTGCATAACAGAACAAGACGCAATGGTCTCAAGTTGCAGTGGGGGAGGTCTAGGTTGGATATTAGGAAACACTATTTCACTAGGAAGTGGTGAAGCACTGGAATGGGTTACCTAGGCAGGTGGTAGAATCGCCATCCTTAGAGGTTTTTAAGGCCCGGTTTGCCAAAGCCTGGCTGGGATGATTTAGTTGGTGTTGGTCCTGCTTTGAGCAGGGGATGGGACTAGATGACCTCCTGAGGTTTCTTTCAACCCTAATATTCTATGATTCTATGATAGTTAACAAAATGTTGAATTTTGCTTAATGTTGGAAGGCCCAGTCTTGTAATTCTTGTTCATATATGTCATCCTTACTCATGCAAGTAAGTCTTCTCAACGTTAATGGAAATACTTGCATGACGACTAAATGTGTAAGGGTTTGTGGGATCAGGTAAAGCTGTCACTTTAAAGAAAAACAACATAATAGTTTGAGAACTCAGTTTTTCTTCTCTTTTGCTTTCATTGCTATACATTTTGAAAATAATGATGCTCTTGGAGGAAACTAGAGCTCTTTACAAATTGATATATAAACTCTATGCAAGTATCATTTCATCCACCACTGAACTGCAACTAACTCTGGGGTGAAACGCAGCAACTATTTAAAAGTACACAGCAACACTACACTATGGTGTAGATTAGGAAGAAAAAGAATACATTTTCCAAGAGAACTAATAGGGTAGATTTACATAGACAGAATGAAATGATCAGAGTTGCAATTTGACCAATACATCAGAATTAACAGCTTTACTATTATGAAGTGTGTGTTGCACTCTTTATGATCAACACTGATCACCATAGTGTACGTAGCCTGATTGCAAATCTTGGGGACAGATTAAATAATGGAAACCTCCCAGCTGTTGCAATGTACACTCTGATCTGCAAACTAATTAATGGCTTGGCCTAACCCAGTTTATTTCTAAGGTGCCACAAGTACTCCTGTTCTTTTTCCAGTTTAGCTTGTGATTTCTGTTAGGATACTGTACATCTAACATGTGCTATGCATAACTATGGCACTAAATAAATAATAATAGTATCAGACTACAAGGCAATTAGGTTGCACAGTATAAAACTAAAAAGCAAACATTTACATGTGGTGGTTGGTTACTCATAGACTTTAAGGTCAGATGGGACCATCATGATCATTTAGTCTGACCTGCATGTTGCAGGCCACAGAACCTCACCCATCCATTCCTGTAACAGACCCATACCCTCTGGCTGAGTTACTGAAGTCCTCAAAGCATAATTTAAAGACTTCAAGTTACAGAGAATTCACCATGTACACTAATTTAAACCTGTAAGTGACCAGTGTAGGCTGGAATCACGGCAAATCTCCTGTGTAGCCAAAGCTCAATACCACCCTGCTGAGCAAATCAGGCCAAAGCACCAGGGGCGGCTCTATGTTTTTTGCCGTCCCAAGCACGACAGTCAGGCGGCCTTTGGCGGCATGCCTGCGGGCAGTCCGCGGTCACACAGATTCGGCAGCGTTTCTGCAGGTGATCTGCCGGTCCTGCAGCTTCGGCATACCCGCCACCGAATTGCCGCCAAAACCACGGGACCGGCGGACCTCCCACAGGCATGCCCCCAAAGGCCACCTGACTGCCACCCTCACAGCGACTGGCAGGCCGCCGCCCCCGCAGTTTGCCGCCTCCCACATTTTGCCGCCTCAGACACGCGCTTGCTGCGCTGGTGCCTGGAGCCGCCCCTGCAAAGCATCTACTTTCACTGCTTCCTCCAGCCTACTTTGGAATAGCCACTTTAGCTGCATTATAACACTGATTTAGTAATATATTGTGGTGTTAACGTACACAGTACCAAATATATCAGGCTCTGGAAATTATTTTGGACTGAAAAAATTGTATTAATGTGTTTTCGCTGAAAAAAGGAAAGGATCAGGAATTGGAATACTAAAACAAAGGAAAGAAAAGTCTTGTGCAAACTATAATCATGTACTCAAACTTTTTGTACTTCGCTTTCAAACAATCCAGCCTCATGTGGGAAGCCACAGTTGGTACAAAAACAGTTTTTGTTATTTCTTTGTGCATAATGTGAATGTGTTTATGCACTTTATGAATAATAGGTGCCTACAAAATGCATAATTTATAGCCATATAATGCACAGGCAATGCTAATTAATATGCTTAGCATAATACAGAATAGTCTTGCTAAGGCAGGCTGAAATCAAGTGTTAAAAAAAAACAAATGTCAGCAGTTTATGACAACAGAAAGTATAGCAGAGTCCAGCTAATGCTGAGCTCCCACCTCACATATTTACTGAAACAGAACTGGATCAAATGCCACCAATTATAGAGGAGAGAAAGAAAATTAGCCCTACAGTTATGAGACTTGTTCATAAGGCAGCATATGTCACTGGGCTGAAGTGAGTGAAAAGATACTTAGAAGAAACTAACTCTGAGATAAAAGATGTCGTGAGACTGGAAATAATTCCAAGCCAGCTCTTCTTTTGAAGGAAACTCCTCCCCCGCTCCCAACCCAAAGCTAGCATCATGAAGTATTGACATCTCATTGTGTGTCTGTGCTAAAGAAATTGTTTGGTTCAAACATATCTTGAAGCTGCTGCAGACTCAAGCATGAGCTAGTGTCTAGAAACATCTGCTTTTGTTCTGCACGCCACCTGCCTGCATACAATTCCCCCCTCCTCTAAGAAGTTAAAGGTTAGAGGGCGCTTCTAAGTTCACTCATCAAGTTATTCCCTGTTGCGGCTTCAGAGTCTTTATCTGACAGTTCATGTGCATACATTAGCATATAATATTAGGGAATACCAGTTCCATGGTAATGGAAGATTAACATTACAGCCCAAGCTGGAGTCACAGCACTCCCATAGTGGAAGGTTGGATGAGCAAATCTGTTTTAACCCCTAGTTTTCATTCCATTATAACTGTCTGAGGGAAAGCCTGAAAGGGGTGAATTTTCTTATGCTTAGCCACTGCCTACATGTGACCTTTTTTGTATGAAAAACATTAAATCTGATGAGGCATTTTTTTTAGTTATGCTGCTGTGAAAAATATGTGCTTCTGTTTTCTAAAAAGCTTGTTAATAATAATGCACTCCTGTAACTCAAAGCCAGCTTGCTCAGCAACATGTCATACAACTTATTCTTGCTGGCATGTTTGAAATGATCTTGTTTCCAAATAAGAGATTTATTCATGTCTGAATTCCCTCTCCTTTTGAGGTAGAGATATTTGCTAATGGTGACTCTCCTAAGGCGTGCATGAGAACTGTACATCTCCTAGCATTTGTGTGTTTTAGTCTTCATCACATGCTGTTTCTTTTAAAGGTGCTGAGTTCCATGATTATTCTGGATCTCTTCTGGAAGTGGGTTCCACAGTCATGGGCCAGTTGCTGAGAAAGCTCGCCTCACTCCTAAGATTGCTAGCACCTTTGTTCTAGTTAAGGTTGAAAGGAAAAAGTGCAGCAGGAGGCTTAGATTCCCACCACCAAACAAGCAATGGGATGGCACCTGTTACTTTTGATTCACTTTACATTTACAGTGTAACTGCAGGTTCCTTTGGGTCATCTCTTAGGAGTAGCGACTGTCCTGGTGCCCAGTAAGTAGGTGACTCATTTGACTAGGTCACTCTGACTACATCTCCTTACAAGACAAAGGTAACATCCTGTTTGAAATCTCCAGATAGTTTATTGTCCAATACAGCATCAGATCCCATTAGATAAAAACAAATATGTATTTATTGGAAGTTACAGCAGAGAAGATAGAAAATAAAAAGGCGTAAACTTTAATCCCTTAACATGAGATGTAAAGGAAGTTTCTCTGAGTTGTTCCATATACACAGGTTAAAGTATAAAATGTATTATTTTTCTAAGCATGGCTGAAAGCTGCCTATTGTATAAGCACTGATGATGCCTCTGAGTTCCTGTATAGCACATAGCATTCTCTGGGAAGTAATATGCTATCTGCTTAGAACCTAGGTCACCAATAGCCCACATCAGCTTTGATTCAAAAGTGATACAATTGCAACCGAAGTGAACTCATACTAGGTTTTTATTAAAAACTTTCTCCTCTTTCAAGTTAGGGAAATGCATCAAAATTACAACTGTCCTCTTTCCTGTCACTAAATCCGTAATCACTTTTATTTAAAACCATAATCTTTATTATGCTCTTTCAACCTGAAAAGCAGGATCATGTATATGCACAATGTATTTCACTAACTCTCTTTGTAAGGCTAAAAGTTGCATTTGCTGAATTTCTGAAAGGAGTGCCATCAACATGCAACTGAACCAGTACTCCCTATTCTGTGCCACTAGTAGTTTTAGATCCCATCTGCGCTACCAAACGATAGTCCTCAATTTTGTACTAGAAAAATGCAAACTAAGGGCCCTGTCCTGTCAACACTTTCTACTCCCATTAGTAAATGTTTGAAGGATTGGGTCCTTAAAACTCATGGGCCAGATTCTTAGCTGCATCAGAGCTCCCATCAGTTCAGCTGAGGGGTTAGGAATGGGCAAAGTTCACCTTTAGCTTCCTTGAATTCTGGAGTAACTTAGAACTGCCTAAAGGCTGCTTTATCTTATGCCTGGCTGCAGTGATACCCAATGGGGCACTTCCTCAGCCAAGATGGTAGAGTTCTGACTATGCCCCGATGTGATCCCTGTGCCAGATCTGGTGGGCTCCATCAGGTCTACACCCTGTAGGGATTCCCCTACACCAAGGCAATCGCAATGATCCAGTTAAACCAGCTTTTATCAGGTGTTGGGATCTGACCCCATAAGTATAGCTATCAAACAGAGTCATAGTGCTCCAGTTGTTCCAACTTGACACAACTGGTTTAACTAAATTACTCCCAGACTTTGAAAAAGCTTCTAGTTTGGATTAAGAGATGGAACTGTTCTTCCATTGATGATGAGTTGTAATTAAATTAGCGCTTAGATATCAAGTTGATTGATGTCACAAATACCTATGATGGGAAGCTAGACAGTAGTGCATATATCAAAAAGAAAACGTTACAGTGGATTTATCAGAGAGAGAGAGAGAGAGTGTGTGTGTGTGTTTAAATTCAACTTTGTTTGCAAGAGTCCTAGATTTGTCCGTTTTATCATCAGAAGGGACCATTATGATCATTTAGTTTGACTTCAGCATAACAGAGGCCATAAAACCTCACCCAGTAATTTCTGCATCAAGCCCATAAGATAAGTCATTTAATGTATAAGGAGGGAAGACAGTGACCAAAAGGTTTTTTTTTAACTAATATTTGTGCAGTGGCCAGTGCGGAACTAAAAAATACTGCATCCTGAAAGATTTCTAAGCAAAGCACTAACCACATAAGTGTTTGTACAATTATTGATATTCTCAAATTATTAACAAGTGTGTATGGTGGAGGGTAGGGCTTATTTTAGGGCATTAGGCAACAGCTGTCAGGAAAACAGCAAAATATGGTTATGTTTATATCGCTCTTCAGAGACTGAGAGAGGAAAGATGTATTAGGGATGTTCCAAATTAGAAGGAATAAAGGAGACTCCAAAATTGTTCACAGTTGGGTTGGCAATGAATAGGTCTTCAGTGACTGGTGTTTAGAAATGGGTAAGTGAAATTATCCACTAACTCCCAAACTAAAAGTTAGTTTTGTTCTGCCTTAAACTGTTATATTAGGTATCAGGTTATTATACAGAGCCTTGAATTTAGAGCATTTCTGGCTGTCTTCTCACCCTGCAAGGATTGAACCTTCTCAACAACCCTTTTCGCCACAGACAAGACACTTTCCTCTTTTGATATCCCCCTGTGATCCAGTCTTCAGAAGAGTGTTTTTATTTCTAAGAGCTAAGTAGAAAATTGCATCCAGGGCTAAACTCCATGATATGGAATTACAAGAGTGAGTGGCTAAAAGACAGGGTTTTACTAGATCACTTGAGAAAGATATCAAAGTGAGATTTGTGTTGAAAGTTAACACAGCACAGCAGCTGCAGTAAGCAAGCAAAGGCACATCACCCTGCTAGATATTGACAGTTTCTCAGCTGCTTAGTGGACAAGCAGAAACTGGAGCATATTGCCCTACCCAGCTTGGGGTTTTCATTTATTTGAAGGGAATGGTCAAAAAAAGAGGGACAGGAGGATCAAGGAGAGATTAGTGGCTGTTTACAGAGAGCAAGATGAAATTGAAGAGAAGGAGGGTGAAAAAAGCCCCTCTTAGTTCTCTTAACTAATAGTTGAATGATACAGAATCTGGCTCCTGTTACCACCACTCTGCTGGGCCTCATCTTTGTCTGCCCTCTGGAATACAGCAGCTCCTTCTGACACAGATAGGACACATTGTTGCGGATGGCAGTCAGTTCAGATGGCACAAAACCAGTAGAAACAACAGCTACAAGAGGTAGCAGCAACAACTACAGTAAGAATTTTAAATGGAACTTTTAGTAGTTGGTTTAGGAGGAGCCAAGTAGATTGGGTTTCTTTGTTCACCTGTTTTCCTGATGTCAGTGATCTAGTTTTATAAAGTGACTGAGGGTTGGCCATTATGGATATTCTCTCTGTCTTTCAACCCCACAAAGCCCAGACTGCGGGATGCATGCAGAGGGGAGTAAACTAGAACACTGGGACTGTGCAATTCTTATTTAAGATCTAAATACTGAGGAGATAGAAAGTATCTAGCCTCTTCTCCCAAGCTACAAATTAACCGAGGTGAACTGAATAATCATGCCCAGTCTAGAGTGGTTTATTATTCAATATTTTGTGACCCAGATCATAAGCAAGAACAGTGAGTAATCACAATGGCTCCATTTTTTAAAAGAAGCCATTTTCCATTTCTAAATAAATTGAGCTACAAAATGTACCGACCCATATTTGGAGGTTACCCTAATCCTTTGTTTTCATAGTAAGTAGTCATCCATTGAAGTACAGTTCAGCCATAAACCCCGTATATACACTCTAATATCAGCGGTTACGCTAAAGATTTAAATAATTCCTGGTTTGCTTTTCAGCAGAGGATCTCTCTCATTGTTCCCAGGGAAGAGAACAGCCTTGACATTGTTGAAGTAAACACTCAGTCCCTCCCTGTTCACCGCTTGTTCTGCACTTCTTTCAATAGGTTTGTACTCTTTGTACCTCCTGCAAGGAACATTGTAAAGTTAGTTACTGAAATGGATTCCAGTGATGGTGCATATTTAACATGGTACTGTGAATATGTGAGAGAGCCAAATATTGATACCATGTCCTCCTCCATCCTCCCCCCACAACTGGACACCACCACAGGAGGCTATTGTGACTAATTCTGAATGATCATGTGAGAGCTGCCAGGTCTAGAGAGGTTATTAAGGAAAATAATAGAGGTCCAGAGATGATTTTGACTTGTTATGCACACAGTTCTGTGTTTTACTGGGAAAGAGAAGTTGCTGTACACCCAGCCTTACCACACTGCATTCTGGGGCTGTGGCATTGGAACAATTTTTATAGTGGAGGTGCTGAAAGTCATTGAACAAAACGGTGAACCCCGTATATGATGGAAATAACTTCAAGCCAGGGGGTGCTACCACACCCTTTGTTCCAGCACCCCTGTTTTGGGGGCAAACACTTGAACTCTTTTCAGGGCCCTGCTCACCATGGAAGCAAAACTGTGCTAGCTGTGACTTTGTGTAAACATGTTTTGTTCTGACAACGTTCTAGCATGATTTCCCTCACCACTGTGAGTATTGTCACCAATCTGTGCTCTCGACTACTCCCTTATTATAAGTATAGTCCAGGGGTGCCGGAAGAGGGGGGCCCAAGGGGCCATGGCCCCCCGCACATTTAAAAGGCCACAAAGGCAGGCGATGGGGGAGGGGGGAGAGGAGTGAGCTTGGGTGGGGTCTTGGGGGGAAGAGGTGGCACTGGAGTGGGGCCTTAGGGGAAGAGGCAGTGCAGGGATGGGGCCTCGGGGGAAGGGGTGGGGCGGGGCCTCAGGGAGAAGGGGCAGTGCAAGGCCGGGGCATTGGGGGAAGGGACAGTGCGAGGGCAGGATTTCAGGGGAAGGGGCAGAGGCAGGGCCACGGGGGGCACGGATTGGGCTCCTGTGGACCCCCTACACACACTTTTAGGGTGCTTCTGCTGCTCCTGGTATAGTTTTATAATCTGCTTCTAATACAGTTCACAGACAAAAAAATCCCTGTTCATGCAGGCTCAAAGAAACTGTATTAGAAACTTGCTAGTAACAACCATGGTTAAACCTAGTCATAGTAACTGGTAGCAGGGTTCTGCTCTCACACTAAATGAGAATGAATAGTGAACACCGTGATAAAGGACAGGGTAAATGCATGCAGATGGTAATAAAACGTAAGCCTGAAGAACAAGAGTACTTAGTAATTAGAAAGAGTGGGAATACTCTTAGCTAGAGCTATGCAAATAATTTATATGATTAATTTGACTTTTTTTTTTTTTTACTGTAAGCTCTCTGGGACAGGGAATGTCATTCACTATATGTTTGTACAATGCCTAGCACAATGGGATCTTGAAGGCCTGATACCGCAATATAAATGTATCTGTTTGTGAATTGTCTGCAAGCTCTTTACTATTTTCTCAAATGTATTTATTAGTTAAAGTTATTTGATTAACAGTTTTGATGAATATTCTTAGTCTGCAGATCATTCATACACATTTTGTTATGAGTATTCTAAATCTGAAACTTAAGATGTATTGGCTATTTTTGATTGGACACATAAGTCACCTGGTATTATTTCCTCTCTCTGATTGGATGAGTAAAATTTATAGAATCATGTTTCCAGTATGACTACTTGTGTTGATGAATTCAAAATTTGTTTTCCATGATATTCTTTAATATTCACCCACAATTTGCTGGTTTTATGAGCATTCCGGACAATAATCTCGTTTGCTGAAATATTTGTGGAAAGCAAACCCCAAAAGGATGCAAACATAGCCAAAGCAAATTCAGCTTTTTATCCATCTGAATATTCATGGAATCATTTTTGTCATCCTGGTCTATGTCTTAACTGTTGGAACCAGCAACTTACTTGTAAAGAAGGAGAGACACAATGATGACAAACGCCACCAAGAAACCTGAGGCGATCAAGACACCTTCCACTGTCCTCGAAGATGACCCTGGAGCTTGAATAACAAATTTGTTTTAAATATTAGCCTCATGTTCTATACAGCGAGGTACAATTTTCCAGCAGTACCATTCTTTCTGCCACATGACTCTAGAAGGTGCAGTATATTTAACACTTACGCTAAACAATAGGGCTCAGCGGCATTCGCAGACTGTAGGGTCCAATTCATCTTTGATACCAACTGGGTTATAGTAAAGGTGAATACTAAGAGTGCCTTGTATGTTTCCATATGAAATATATTGTTTGCTGACTGTAACATCAAATACTTTTACAATGTGCAAAGGAACTGCAGGGCTAGTTGGCATCCCACAAGATTTGGAGTTACTTTGCTACTTGCCCAGTTGTTATGCTACAAAGGGACTGTTTAAATTAAGAGTGCAAAATACTTAATCATTTTATAACCCACAGAATAAGAATTAGCATGTCATTGAGGAGTAGAGTTTGAGGGAGGAGAAAGAATGGACTCTCTCTGGTATCTTTTCATTTGCCCTAGACGAGCGTTCTAGTGATTCCCCTCTCTGGCCCAGGATTGGACAGGGCATCCTCCTGAGAGGACTGAGTGTCCGTAGATGGGGTGATTGTTGATGATGATGTAATGCCCCTCCTAGGGGTTGAGTGTTCTGCCTTTGTAATACTGGCAGCTTGGGGAATTAACTCTTGACCCAGCCTGTGATTTCCTCTGTCGCTCTGCCACCAAATTTCCAGTCCACCTCTGAGAATGGCCTTAAATTCAGAGACCATTGCACTTGGATCCAGTCCTAACCCCACCAGATCTGGCCACAGGAGAAACTGAATAAATAAATACTGTTAATTATTATTTACATTTATGATCTCTATTAAGCATCTTAATTCTCCAGTCCAGACGCTGCTCTTCAATATATGTGGTGAGTTTACTGATGCTCAGTCATGCTCTTGCTTATCATGTTCACAACTATGTTTATAAAGCAGAGTAAACTAGAGATACACATTGATTTGGACCTAATTTATTAATCCATAATTACTATGTAAATATATTCAAATCAAGGTCTTAAATTAGTGTTAACCGTTGACATAATCTATGTAAACCATACCATCTTGCAGTGTGTTATTATAAATGTTTGGATAAGCCCGACAGTAACGCTAGTTTACACCGTTGTCCTTGTGAAGACAGCAGCCAGGGATGTACATTCCTGTGTGAATCACATATACCCTTACGTGATTTGGAAAGCATTATACATCCAAGGGGCACGTATACATTGTGGAACTACATCCTACCTAACAGTAGTTTAAATACACATAAACTGGACTTTTGTTAAACAATCGTGCTGTACACCACACCAATTTAGGGAGGGCACAATCCTGCAAAGCTCTGAGGGCCAGATTTTCAAAGGCATTTAGGCACCTAAAGATGTAGATAGGCACCCAGTGAGATTTTCAAAAGCGCCTACGCCCCTCACTCCTATTGAAATCAATGGGAGAAAGTCCCACTAGATGCCTATCTGCATCTTTAGGCGCCTAAATACCTTTGAACATCTGGCCCAGAGTGCCCCCAGCTGTTACGGACTCACCAGATTCGGCCCAAACTAAATCAGATCTGCTGAAAACAGTGTTGTGAATGAACACCAAAGGCCACTTCCTCAGATTATGTAAATTAGCCCAGCAATATTGAAGTCAATGGGGAGGCAGTGTAGTCTAGTGGCCAGAACACTAGCCCAGGACTTGGAGACCAGGCTGCACTTTCCAGCTCCACCCCAGATTTCCCTATGTCATCTTGGGTAAGTTCTCAGCTTCTCTGTGTCTCAGTTCCCCATCTGTAAAATGGAGATAATGGCACTTCCCTGCCTTACAGGGCTGTTGTGAGGAGAAATACAATAAAGATTGTGGGGGCATATGAATACTTTAGATTGATAGAGGGACCTAAATTCTAATCCTGGTTTTACCATTAACCTGCTGGGTAACCTTAGGTAAGTCACTTTCCCTGTCTGTGTCTTTGTTTTCTCCTCACACCCTTTGTCTCTCTTTTCTACTTAGATTAGAAACTCTCTGGGGGCAGGGACTATCTCTTACTATGGGTTTGTATAGTTTCTCACATAATGGAGCCCAATCTCAGTTGAGGCCTCTCAGCAGTGTCATAATGCAAATAATTAATAATAGACACTCTTCTCTCTCTCTCTCTCTCTCTCTGAAATGGCCATGAAGAGAAGCTATTCACAGATCCTCAACATCTGTTCTATTTGAACTCACCTCCATTTACAGATATAAGGGCACTTGTGAGGGCTTGGCTTGCATCATCACCCAATGTAATGTTTACACAGTAGGTTCCGGGCTCATTGAAGGCTCTTCTGATGGTCAGTAAGCATTGATCAGTAACTTCAACGGGGTCACATACCACATTCTGTGACACCTGGCATGTGGGGTCAGAGACTATTGTACAGGCATCTGTAGGAAGACTGGGGAAAGTGTGAGAGAGAAAATGAATATATACTATTACTAATCCAATTCATAGATTCACTGGGCCTGATTCTCCTCAGTCGGACCTGTTTTATGCTGGTGCAACTCTGTTGGAATCAGTGATGTTAGACCAATATAAAACTGGCCCAGTAGCCTTAATGTTCCATTAAATTAGCTGCTTGGCATAACACTCATTATTTTCTGAGTACAGAGGACTTTGCATTTTCCCCACTTCACTCCTGCAAGCATACATAATTTCACAACTATGTCTGGCATCATTTAGACTCAGTTAATATAATGTTACCAGCAATTACACTCATTTCTCAAAGCACAGTATCACCTGGCCCCTAGTTAGTTGATGAAATCTATTAATTTTGGTTCAGTTCACCAGGCATACCAACTCTTTGGAGATTCTTAGCTGTACTAGTATATGTGGCAGGAATGTCTTGCTAGTTTTAGGATTACTTTCAAAGTGATTATTTCCCAGTTATGTTGTCAAGACTCATCTGTACCTCTCAGTTCTCTCAGATCCACACACTTTCCAGTGGCTAGGAATATTAATGCAATGCTCTTTGCATCCAAGGAATTCCTTTGATGCAAGTTTTTAGTCCAAATTTCAAAATACCTATGGCTAGAAAGATGGCTTCTTCCCAGTTTGAGCAAGCCACTTCCCTTTTTAGTATGAGTGCTGAAGTCTTCCATCTTTGTCTGGAAAACAGAGAATTGCTTCTGCTCACCAACTAGTTCTATTAGTTTTGCTTAAGCATGTCATTTTGGTCTGAAGCCGAAGAACCTGGCAACAATTTCTCTTGATATAACTCATAAATTAGACTTCTATTATCTTAATTTCAGTCAACAGATGGTAATTGCTGTGTTTCTAACTGTTGTTCATGCAACTGCATATGAATGTGGGTAGTATTCTAGTAACATCCAAGTACCTAATTTTCTAAAGAGGGAACTTAGTGAATATACTTACCTCCCTTGGCAGGTAACAACAAAGTCAACCAGGGAGTTTTCACCTTGAGCCACTGTCATCTGGACACTTGTCATCTGAATAATGTTTACCTGAAGGATTCCCTCTAAGGGAGGAAAGAGCCCATCAACCTGTTATGTTACTCACTCAGTGACATGATACAGCAAAAACAATCCACTTAGAATCATAGATGGTCTGTGTTTGAATTATCCTGACTGGCTCTGAAGACTACACCTTTAAAAACTCAATAAGATAAGTGGTTTGTTAATGGTCAGCTCAGGTCTGGTCTCTTTACTATACTCTATCTCACCCCAAATTCCCCTCAAAAAATCTTGGACATTTTAAGATGTTACAATGCACATAATCTTGCACCCCATTTTGAATAGTTGCCCTCCACTCTAATTAGTGACAAACTCACTCAAATCCTCTACTGTTCATATCTTTTGAGCTTAGCAACTGGATAAACTGGGTTGTAAAAAAGCAAACAATGCCAGTCAGCTAACTGTACGTTAAATTATTAAACCAGACCCAAGCCTGCAGAATAGGTTCTTATAGTTCCTTCTTGTGGTGTTTACACGATAGCAGGTAAACTGAACAAACAAGACAGCCCATATATATGTTCAGTACCATATCAACCAATTTTCCTATTCTCTTATTGATTTAGGCACTTACCTACAATGGAGATAGTAGTTTTATAATGTCCATATCTGTAAATATGGCAGCCTCCATCAGGAGTGTCTTCCATTACACCAGCACTGGTGGGAGAGTCCAGGTTATAGGGTGGTGTAGTAGTGACTGTTGGATTGAGCAGGGGAAAAAAACATATTGCTAGTTGCACTGCTTAGAAAATATTTTGCACAATCTATGTTATGGAGACAAAGTCTAAGTGGATTAATTTCTTTCACACCACCAATGAAGGGAAGCCAAATGATTAAAAAATTAGGTTTTTGCCCTTCTGCTAAATGCACAGTGTGTAAATAAGTGATGCAGTTTATCTCAACGAGATCTTGTGCAAAACTTAAAGAAAACCTGCTTGCCCCAGTATTCTGCAGAGCCATGCAAGAGGAGTAATTTGAATTTCAGATCCCTAGGTCAGTAGGAGCTGCAGAAGTAGCACATTCAGCACATGAGGTGGGGAAAAGGAATTTATGCCCCAGCTCACAGGTGATTACAAATGGAATCCAGCATTCTGCACAGAATGAGTTTGCCACTCTTCTCTCTTTTTTTTCCCCTTCTTCTTTTTTTTCCCTCTACTACTGTTAATCATGTCTGTTCCACCCACCTGCAGGTACTTTCACTATATGTTATCAGATGCATTCCAGTCTCCAGATATATTGTGACACAGTATATAAAGGCCTTCCATTGTCTTGGTCTGTCTCTTGTTGCATACAGTATAGGTTTTACATTGTACTTGTCTGTGAGATCTGTCATTTCATGCTCATATTGTTTACACTGTTTGGATATTTGTATGTACAATGAATTACATCCATTAAACTGAGTTCAAAAACAGTTGTGTTCATCAAAGACCTGGTCCAACACCCATCAAAATCAACTGAAAGGCTCCCACTGACTTCAGTGGATGTTGGACTGAGCCATAAGTTATTACATGAGGCTTTAAGGGGTATTTGATATCAATTAGACAGAAAGTGGGTCTATCTCCATTTGCATGGTAATGAATCATTCTCTTCCAAGAGATATTGAAAACAACCAACCAGCTAATGATTATGTCCAGAAGAAGGTGGTCAGACACCTTTCTGGGACAACAAACATAAACTTGCAGGGACAGACATAGGTAGTTAGATCTGACAATGTGCTGCTTTGTCAGGTTTTAATCTTCTTCAAACATACAGGTAAACTAAGTTTAGAGCTCCACTCAGCACAGTGATTATCCTAGCTAATGAATACTAAATTAGCCTAACTAGTGAGCTTTCAATAAGCATCTCTTTTTATTTTTGTTCAAAATCCAAACAAACCAATAGCTAAGCCAGAATCACTACTATCACCCCTTTGTACTGCTCTGATGATTAAAAGGGGACATAAAGCTGCATTAAAAAGCCTCCTAGAGATTCCCTTTATATAGGGGGATTCCCTCTAAGTGTTATAGAGTCAGCATCGAGGCTCTAAGCCACTTCTCTCCTAGCTACTGATGTAAGGAGCATGTCTGGTGGGGGTGGGAAGGGCATGGCTGGAGAGTCATCTGCTCTGCATTTGGCCAACAGAACAGCATCTTGAGGCTAATCTAAGAGGCACTGAGGGCCATCCGCAGGATTAAGGAACCACAAAAATGGCATGAAGACACCTTTGTCCCCTTCCCTCTCTGGTCCTGGGTTGAGTGCCACTCAGCCAGACCAGAGCTCCTGCACCATATGCTCTATACTTTGTTTTTTCTTTTTTCTTTTGCCCCCTCTTTCCCCGCCACACTTGCTCCTATCCTGTGCCAACTGAACTTTTATTTAAGATAACTGGGATTGAATGTTGTGACTTGATGTTGGGGGTTTGCCACTGGTGTCCTACTTGGGAAGGGAGGACTGTGCACTGGGTCCTGAAGGGAAGCCGGCAGAAAGAGAGGTGAACAAGCTGAACATGCAGACAAGGCAAGAGGGTTGCAATCCCTTCCTCAAGTTAGTGCTGTGAGGAAACTGTGAGGTTAGTATGAGAAAATGAGCCCCTGACATTCTGAATCAAGCTGTAAGAATCATAGAAAATCATTTACTAGAATATGTTTCTAATAGTCTCCACAGGAGGAGATATAAACTTACTAGCAGGAGTGGTTGACTCAGTTTTGTTTGCAGCACTGGTTGAGTTTTGAGTTGTTGCCCCTGTAAAAGACCATTGTGATAATTAGCACAGCCAAAAATACAACAGCAGTATAATCACCTTTTATTTAGTGTAAAGGGTCGTTCTGGCACAGTGCTGGATTAGTTTGTTTGAATCACACACATTTGGTAGCCTCCCACTAAACATACCCACATCTTAGCCCTGGTCTGTGGGAGAAAATTAGGTTGGCTAAACTTCATGGAAAAACCCACAGTCCTTAGTGGCGTAGTTAAGTCAACCTAAGTCCCCTTGTAGACAGCGCTAGGTCGACAGAAGAATTCTTGTGTCAACCTAGCTCCTGCCTCTCGGGGAGGTGGATTACCTAAGTCGATGAGAGAACTCCTCCCATCGGCGTAGGTAGTGTCTACACTGAAGTGCTACAGCGGCGCAGCTGCAGTGCTGCAGGTGTCCCACTGTAGTGTTTCAAGTGCAGTCATCTGTCTCTAAGCCAGGGAAGGTAAACCTGCAAAGTATGGGGAGATGAAAATGCTTGTTTAAGATTCCCAAATCAATAACAACAAATGACAGATTCCGTTTTTTTCTTAAAATAGGTATTTATCTATTAATTTACACTGGATTGAAATATCAGGAGAAAATTGTGAAAAATGTTATTGACTTTTTCCCCATTTTTTGATTGAGTCTCAAAATTTTGGAGAGAAAAAAACCCATTGACATTTCAAAATTTGAAACATACTGACCCACTCAACTTTACACTGTAATGGTGGTAGCTTTATAATTATCAAAGTTGGAGCTGCAAAACTTTGCAAGTATAAAACTTCTATGAGATTATAAATCAGTAACTGAATAAAGGTGACAATTTGGATAGATTTACAGTCAAAACAAAAATCTTACAAGCTTGATTCTCATTCACACTATTACAAAGGCTTGTCCACGCTAGGAAATTGTCTGGAATATCTATTGCAGAATAAGTTATTCCACAATAGGTATTCTGGCACAGGCATTGCGCTTTAAATTCACACCCTACCTTATTCTGGAATAACTTCCCCATGTACGCATGCCCTGCTCTGCCAGTGTTGAGGGGCCATAAAGTGAGTGCACATGTAATTGACTCCCCCTTGAAAGCTCCTTTACACTGTCAGGGTATTGTAAATTGGTTTTAGCATAAATTAGAATCCTTTTATATCTGTAACTTTAGACTACATATTTATCCTGTTATTGATTCAGACTCTTAAGTAAGTGTAAATATGTTATGTTTACAAAAACTGTGTAGCTCCAACTTTGATGACCATAAAGCTTTTAAAGGTATGTAATTTTAAAAAACCAAAATGTTGGTCTATTAATGATTATTATTAGTTTATTTCCTAATATTCCTATTGATTGACAGACTCTTACCTGGCGAGGTAGGAAGTGGTGGGGTAGGTGTTGCAGGCCCACAAGGTACAGGTATAATAGCTTGGACGGTCAAATTCAGGCTGAAGTTTCCCTGCAGCGTATAAGTGTGAGTTGAAATAGAGCTGTTGGATATAAATGAGCCACTGCCATCTCCATAATCCCACTTGTAGAAGATCGCAGAATTATTAAGGTAGTGACTGGGATCATGGATCTTGACATCAAATGTGATAGGAGAATCCTTGATGAAGACAGAGTCTGAGGCATTGCGGTCATTCTTCTGGGACAGGTTCACATATAAAGGAATCTGGTCTGCAGGAAAAATGAAAGAAAGTGAAGCTAGTGTATATGGATGCAAATAACAGACTGCTTCACAGCCCTCAGACTGCAAAGATCGCAGTGTAAAACACAAGCCTGCATCATGTTAACTGCCAGGCTTAATTTCTTTAATACAGGTTTCTTCTTTAACTCACTTTTCAATAGATTACAGTAATAAAGTGAAACACTGCAACCAGGTAGAGAGTCATGTGCATCTACTGAAGACCCTATATCTAGTCATCTGGAGGTTCCCTGTCCCATTCATATTGTTCTATCCTGCCATTTAGTGCAATCTGATGCATTTAGAAAGCAAAACCTTTGCTTTTCAGTAGTATCTTTATTACATCAATTGTATTTCTAAAGGTCCTATTGTAATTTCCTACATATTTCCCCCAAAAGAGAAGGAAAAACCCTTGAAACTCAATTCATTAAGGAGATTTAGTGAATTTGGGTTGGGGGACATTATAGGACCTCATCCTGCGACCACTGAAGTCAATGACAAAACTCCCATGGGCTTCAATGGGACCACTTGTGGCGAAAGTTGCTACCCAGCATGAGCAAGAGTGTCAGAGTGTGGCCCTTCGTGAATAAGATACTTCGCCTTAGCCATTATTTTATCTGAGATTGTCTAGATCATAGATGAGAGCCTGAGAATGAGGTATAGTGAGCAAGTCTTATACTCCATGTGCAAGAATTGGTTTGTCTGTTGACTGAACAGTTGCAGTGTGTGCATTTGGGTTGATGTTGGTGGGCTACTTAAATTTAAGAGACAGCCAGAATGAAGGGATAGAAATAATCCCTGGAATACGTTAGCCAGCCTCATCCAGAGAAGGGTGGTGAATTTCATCCAGAGAAAGGGTCAGGAAGTCCCTCCAATTTCTTTTCTTTGGACTATTAGTACTAGGGATGCATGTGGGATGCAGACAAAATAAAGGGCAATTTGCATTATATCCATAGGTTTAAGCTTAGATTCACATTCCGTATGAAAGGTAAGTTAGTTTATGTACACCACAGATTTCTGCTGCTTATTCAAACATTTCAGACAAAGAACAATAAGTAGAAATTGATCTTAAATTTTATTTGGGACAAGTCAAATTGTAGGATAGCATGAGGTAAGACTCTGGAGTATCAGATGTTGTAGATAGATTAAAAAAAGTATTCTCTATAAGGTTCTGGATAAATATAATTAGCATAATTCATTTCCATCCCTACTTATATATTTGCAGTGTTAATATCTATAGTTAAGGACACATTTTTCAACTAACTCTTAACAAGTCTGCTAAGAGGACTTATTGCATACTGTTTAGGGTAGCCTATTAGAGATTTCACATTAAAGTTAAAAGCATCACTTGTTTCAATCCCTCCTTATATCCCTCCCTACTCTCCCAGATAGCACTTTAGTTGCATTTATGTAACATCTCCACTACAAACACTGCCAAGTATTTAGTTGTGGTTTAGTCCAGCCCACTCACCTGTCACAACATAGATGCCACTTGCTGTTGCAACTGGAACATATGTTCGATGACCTCTTCTGTAAACAGAGACCACCATCATCTGTTTGCCAAGGGTGATATTTGTTGTGTTGATGGAAACAGTTGCTGAAGAGCCTCCAGTTTTTTGGTAGTACTGGCCTGTGAACAGGACATGAACTCATATTTTCCTCTTGTGATGAGATAGAAAAAGTTTTATAAAGAGAAGCAGCATTTCTGTGAAATTTTGGATTGTCTAAATCAAAAGTGTATATTTTATGCTCATCCTTCATTTGTGTGAAATGTACTTTTCAAACACACTTCATGTCATTGTTATGTTCCCTGCCATTAAGTTTTTTTTTCTGAGTTTCAGCAAAGCAGCCAAAGGCATTAGAAAGATGTGCCTGCTCCCACTGATCCAAAAAAAGGCATTTGCCAAGGCACCTTCATCTCCCCAATGCAACTAAATTAGATTAATACCTAAAATAATTTTGCCAGATAAGTTAGGAGCCTAAGATTTACAGTGTAGTCAATAGCAGGTAGGGTTACCATATTTGAACATTCAAAAAACAGGACACTCCAGGAGGGGTGTCGGCCCCACTCACAGTCCACCCCCCATCCTCCCATGCTCTGCCCCCACTCTGCCCCAGGTCCCGCCTCCTCCCCGCTCGGCCCCGCCACCGCACCCCTCCTCACCCCCAGCCCACCACTGGCTTGCTGTGTCCCTCCTCAGTCCCCCACCCACTGCTCGCCTCCTCCCACCTGCCACTCACCTCCTCACTCCCCTGCCAGAAACCCCCATGCCTGCCCCGAGAACTCCCGCCTGCCACTGGCTCGCCACTTCTTGCCTCCTCACCCCTGCCCGCCCACCCGCTGCTGGCTCCCTCGCTGCTCGCCTCTTCAACCCCAGCTGTCCCCCGCTGGCCTTTTCACACCCCCGCTCACCTACTCACCCTCACCTACTCAACCGCCGCTGCTCACTGCTCCCCTCTTCACCCCGCCCTGCTCGCCTACTCACCCTTCCTGCTGCAGGTCCCTCTGGCTCTTAGGATCAGAGGCAGCCAAGGGGTCTTCACGTGCTGCGCCCACCACAAGCGTGAACTCCGTGGCTCCCATTGGCCGGGAAATGCGCCAATGAGAGCTGCTGGAGCTGCAGAGCAGGGTTTGCAGGCACCGGCAGCGCACAGAGAGCCCTCTGCCCCTCCCATACCCGACCCAACCCTAAGAGCCAGAGGGACCTGCCGGGGGGCGAGGTGGGGAGTCCTGTCGGTGCTTACCTGGGGTGGCTTCCGGGAAGCATCTGGCAGATCCCTCTGGCTCCTAGGGTTGGCTTGGGTTGGGGGGGTGTTGGAGGGCTCTCTACCTGCTTCCGGCGCCTGCAAGCCCCACCCCCACAGCTGTGATTGGGCAGGAGGGAGCTGGTGCAGCACACGGAGACCCCCTCCGCCTCTGTGCCATGGGGCCGTCCACAGTGCAGGCTCCTGCCGGCGGGCAGGCGCCGGGAGCTGCCCCAGGAAGTGCCACCAGCCCTGGGACTTTGGGTTACCATATGTTCATATTTTCCTGGACGTTTTTAGATATTTAAAAATTCCTCCCAGATGACAATTTAAGAACTAAAAAGCTGGACATGTCTGGGAAAATACGGACATATGGTAACCCTAATAGCAGGGATGGGCCAATTATTACACACTCTGTTGCTGGAAGTCACAATCAGGACAAGAACAGAACTATATTCAGCCAGCTTAGGAGTGCTGAAGCAAAATGCACATTGCACCTTCTTTCTAGAGGTGAGGAAACCAGTCTGAGGACCTACAAGCACAAGATCACTCCTGAACCTCAGACTGTTACTTGGTAGTGCTAATTACTAAATCATCTGGCTTCCCCCTTTGCCCTGAAGATTTCCTCTAAATGTTCTGTCCAAATTGTGATTGAGAAAGAAGTTCTTTTCAACAGTGGTAGCTCTGTGCATTTGCGGTCTTACAGAACATGTCATGGTAGTATATGACTTCCAAACCTCAGAGGAATTAACAGAGCAGCTGCTATTCTCACTGAGCAGCTCGGAATGTGTTTAGTATTCTCTCACTCAACAACTGTTGAATTCCTCTTTGGGGATTGTAATGCACGGCATTAGGGAAACAAGTTAGGACACAAAACCAAGAGACATTTTACTGGACTCACCAACTGTATGAAACAAATAGACTAAGTTCCTCCTTCTCCAGCCAGGATGATGAGGGAAAGGTCTCCCATCTGGGAACACATTATGGGTATTGTTGCTTGTGCAGTTTTCCCAGCCACAGTCATCAATCCACTTAGTCCAGTTGTAGACATACTGGTCAGGAAAGTCTGAGGAATCTAGGTGTAGAAATAGATCACAGATTATTAAGTGGCAAATTTATAAGTGTTTTTATATAAAAGCAGAATGTTTCCCCTTCTTTATTTCTATGGGGCTCATTCATGGCAACAAAGATCCTCAGACACGTCCATTAACTTATCTTTACAACGACTCAGTGAGGCAGGGAATGGAGGTATTATTATTTCAATTTCATAGTAGGCCTACGGCACCACATGCTTAATGACTTGCCCAACCTCACACAGGAAGTCTGTGCTAAAGCCGGACACAGACTGCAGATATCCTGCGTTCCAGTCCAGTGCTTTAACCACAAGACCCCTTTTTCGCAGCACAGTATTAAGACAGATTAAGTGAAAGCTCATGTTGTGCCTCAGTTAGGTGCTCATGAAACTGTCTGGACTATTGTACATAAGCAAATAACAAGGACTGGGTTATGTAAAGATGTGGGAACCTATGGTGCATCATGAGGAACAATGCCGAAGACATGGGGCCCAGTCCTGATTGCACTGAAGTCAATGAAAAATACCTATTAACTTCGGTGGATATGATCATGCCCAGAGAATTTACACCACCAAAGCAGAACATTTATTACATTTAAACCACAATATTGTTTTTCGGTCGTTTTTAAATATGGAGCAGGAGGAGGGGGCATTTTCAGACTAATGTTCACTACATCAGAATTCCTCTGTTCTTTCTAATTATAAGCCTAGATATTTGCTGCTTGGTATGTTTTTATTCCAACGAAAAAATGTAGTTGTTTTCAAGAATTCTGTTGGCTCACAGAGAAGATGCCAATTGAAGCTGTTGGTCCAAATTCTGCTGCCAGCCCCTTAGGACAATGCCGTCTCATTGAGGTCAGTGGGGTTCCACGTGCATTCTGGCCCAATGGGAGCTGCAGCTGTGAAACTCTCAGTAGAATTTGGCTTGCTCTTTATTTTTCTTTCTTTCTTTCGTCAGAAGAGCCAGTTGTGTCATTTTTAAATAAGTGCCATGTAAACTGCAAGCACCACTAGAATCAGAAAAATATATGTTTCTTCATTGGAAAAGCACAAAATTAGTAAGCATAGGAGAGATACAAGCATTTCAGTCATTACACTGTGAAGTAAGTAGAAACTATGCTATTCAAGTAGTGATTGACATCTCTTGAAATTGATTGGTAGAAAGTGTTATTTAATCTATCTGGACGTTGGAACAAAGGTTTATTTCTGCCAAGCTGCAGCAAATAAAAACATTAGGTTTATGACCTTTTTTCCTAGTTTAAGAGGTATAACGAAGGCCAAAAACGTTTTTTATTTTAAAAAGATATTTTCCCCTGCTTGTTTTTTGTTTTTGAAATATCAGTAATGTAAGATCTGCTCTTCCTTCGGAGGTAGCCATATAAAGATGTTATTTAGTGAACTCTAAACTCCTTATTGAAGAGTCTCAGTTTTACAAATCCAGTTAGAAAAACCCATATTACTGATATAACATGCCAGTATTCAGTCCAGTGACTGGGCAAACTTGCAGCTGAGCTGAGCAGCAACGGTTTTTCTGGGAGCCAGATTAAAACATTTGATAATGGAAAAAAATCCATTTAAAGTTCTTGACCATTATATGTAGGTGGTGCAGATGGGTAAAAATAAGACAATCATCTTCTGAACAAGGACCTTTTGTGTGACACAAGTCAGACATTATTGTAGTTCTCAATTTAACAGGGATAGAACTGCAGCCTGGAAGCAGAATGCTGATGGTTCCAAGTGTTCATGACAGTTTTGTAGACCACAAATACACCAGTACCATTGCCAGACTGGTTCATAATATAAGGGTATTATTGTTACCTACCATTCCTGCAGTTCCTGTCATATACTATGTTGCTGTCATTATCTTCTTTCTGGCACCTGGGAAACTGTAGGGTCACAGTAAAGGTCACATTTGATCCTACTAGAGCTGGGCTGTCAGAGGTCAATCTGGCCACCACCTTTCCTCCTGAAGAAATTAAGATGAGATTTCATTTATACATCAGTCTTTTTGAGTAGCTATTATTTTTATTTGTGCACAATGTAAACAAAAAAATCATGTTAAACTTATTACAAAGACTGTAAGAGCCAGACCCCCAGCTGCATAAACTTGTATCACTCTATTGGCTGCAAAAAGAGCTACACCTATCTACACTTGCTGAGGAGATGACCCTAAGTGTCTCTATCACTTCTTAAAACATACTATGCTCCATTGTAATGACCCTCCTGAAGGCTCCCTTTTGCCCCGCATTTAACCATCTGAGCTACTGCATGCCCTTAATATCTAACCAGAACAACAAAAATTAGAAACTTTGTACTTAAATAGTTTGGAGAAGACCAATTAGAAATTATTAGTATGATTTTTTTTTAAAGTACTATGTAACTTTGGGGCTCAAATCTCATGTACTTTCAGTGGAATTTGTGATCCTAAGTCACTAAGGTGCTTTTCAAAATCCAAAACTATACCAGTAAATTAGATTTATTGGGCCAGATTCTAAGCCAATATAAATCAGTGTAGCTACACTGCAGCCAATTGAAGTCAACTGTTCTCTAGACATTCCTCTACTATAAACTAGAATCAGATTTGTACACAAAAGAGGCAGCATATTCCAGAGGACAGCTCTTTTGTCTCTATCAGAAGGTGTAGCCTTTAGTCCTGGGCTCATAACCAGTGGTGATAAAACTGCCATACAATGTGCTGGTTCTTCATAGAAAGTGTTAAACTGATCCAGTGATGTGCCTTTGGGGTGGAAGTTGAAGATCCCAACCTACTGGCGCTTTTCACAGAGAACAGGGGATTTTCCCAGTGGCCTGGCTAACGTTCCTTTTCAATAAACCAGATTTTAATATCTGAGGCTGTGAATTATTACTGAGCAGATTTTGTAATGGCGGCCATGGCTGCTTCGTCAGACAATGTATTAAGTACTATTATCTAGCGCATTACTGTGTAGAGCAATTTTGGGATATGTACAGTACAAAAGGCACTATCTATAACTTTCTATTCTATCGTATAGAATTTCTGGCTACATTTCCCAGAGCTTTAGGATTTCATATCTAGACCTACCTCTCCAGCAGTCCTTCCATCTAGGATCTCCTTTTTCCCAGAAAGGATAAAGCTTTTCATTCCACTGATTTTGATCAGGATACCAGCCATGTAGCTTCTTATGGGACCTGACATGAGAAGAAGATCTTCCATGGCTCATCACATCTCGAAACTCTAGATAGAAATATGAGCAACATAAAGTATGAATATTTCCTCTGCTCCATTTCACAATACTAAATTCTTGCACTGAACGCAAAACTCTTAATCGATGGACGTGCTTGGAACTTTATCACTATAAACAAAGCTTATGTCTTCCAGTCTATTGACAATGGAAATTCCTCTGAATTTAGGCTATACATATTTCATCCTTTCCTTACTTTAGGACATGTTCCAGTTATATGAAAGGGTTCTTGGAGGGATAAGATCACATGGATGAACATTTTCCAACCCTTCTTTTGCTCATTTATACTTTCTCAGAACTTTTAAAAATATTTTCAGTGGCTTATAAACCAAAAAAGTTACATGTAAACTGTCAACAGGTGATTATTAAAAGATACATTAGGAATGTAATAGTGAGCTATTAGGCCCCAATCTTGCAATGAGTTCTACACAGGTGGACCCCTGTGTCCATTAAAGTCCATGGGAACACGCATGATCATAGGTATCTGCCTACATGGAATGCATTGCAGGATTGGGGCTTTACTTATAGTTTAGTACCTAAGGTACCTGAAGCATTCAACAGAAGGGGGATGGGAGGAGTGAGGACACACCGCGCAGGCCCCCCCTCCCTTCCCTGCCTCCTGAACACCGCAAGCCAGCTGATTGCTGCGGGCAAGAGGCAGGGGAGGTAGGTGGGAGGTGCGCTGCATCCTCGCTCCTCCCCCCTCCCTCCTGCCTGCGGCAATCAGCTGGCTTGCAACGTTCAGGGGGCAAGGAGAGGGGAGGAACGACGACTTGGCACGCAGGCTCTTCCCTCCCTCCCCTGCCTCCTGCCTGCGGCAATCAGCTGGTTTGTGGCGTTCGGGAGGCAGGGGAGGGAAGGGGAGACTGCATGCTGAGTCCTCGCTCCTCCCCCTCCCTCCTCCCTCCTGAACACCGCAAGCCAGCTGATTGCCGCAGGCAGGAGGCAGGGGGAGGAAGGGGAAGGCGCTGATCTGCGGGGTCTGCCGGTGGGTGGGAGGTACTGGGGGGGGGTGGCGTAGGGGAGCTGATGGGGGACTGGCAGCTGTGGACAAAGCAGGCAGCCAAATAATGTTATGGCGAAGTATTGCACAACTTTAAATGGAACATGTTCTGTAATTGAGCAGGGACATACAATCGAAACAACGTTAAGCAAGAGGACGTTAAGTGGGGAGTTACTGTAACTTAGATTGATCCCCTCCCCCCCCCCGGCTTCCCAGGGTAGACCAGGCCTAAGAAGGCTGATGTGTTTAATGCCTATTTTGTTTCAGTCTTCACTAAAAAACTTAATTGTGATCAGATGCTTAACACAATTAATATTAAACAAGAGGGAAGGAACACAAGCCAGAATAAAGAAAGAACAGGTTAAAGAATATTAGATAAGTTAGATATATTCAAAGTTGGCAGGACCTGATGAAATTCACCCTAGGGTACTTAAACTAGCAGAAGCAATCTTTGAACCATTAGTGATTATCTTCAAGAACAGGACAGGTGAGGTCCCAGAAGACTGGAGAAGGGCAAGCACAGTACCTATATTTAAAAAGGGGAACAAAAAGGACCTCAGGAATGTATACTAGTCAGCCTAAATTCGATATCTGGAACAATCCTGGAACAAATTATTAAACAATCAATTTGTAAGCACTTACAGGATAATAGAGTGATAAGAAATAGCCAACATGGATTTTTCAGTAGTAAATCATGCCAAACCAACCTAATTTCCTTCTTTGACATGGTTACCGGCCTAGTGAAAAGACGGGAAGCAGTAAATGTGATATATCTTGATTTTAGTAAGCTTTTGACACAGTTCAACATGGCATTCTCATAAGCAAACTAGAGAAATGTAGTCTAGATGAAATTACTATAAGGTGGATGCACAAATGGTTAAAAAAACATACTCAAAGGGTAATTATTAATGGTTCACTGTCAAATTGGGAGGTAATATCTAGTGGGGTCCCTCAGGGGTCTGTCCTGGGTCCATTACTATTCAATATTTTAATTAATTACCTGGACAATAGAGTGGATAGTAGGCTTATAAAATTTGCCAATGATGCCAAGGTGGGAGGGGTTGCAAGCACTTTGGAGGACAGGATTGAATTCAAAATAACCTTGATAAATTGGAGAATTAGTCTGAAATCAACAAGATGAAATTAAATAAAGCCAAATGCAAAGTACTACACTCAGGAAGGAAAAATCAAATGCACAAGTACAAAATGGGGAATAACTGGCTAGGCCGTAGTTCTGCTGAAAAGGATCTAGGGGTTATAGTGGATCACAAATTGAATATGAGCCAACTGTGGGATGCAGTTGTGAAAAAGGCAAATATCATTCTGAGGTGTATTAACAGGAGAGTCATATGTAAGACATGGGAGGTTATTGTTCCACTATACTCAATACCAGTGACACCTCAGCTGAACTATTGTGTCCAATTTTGGGCACCACATTTTAAGAAAGATGTGGACTAATTGGAGAGTCCAGAGGAGAGCAACAAAAATGATAAAAGGTTTATCATGCAGACATGTTAAAAAAACTGGGCATGTTTAGTCTTGAAAAAAGGAGACTGTGGGCGGGAGAGAACTGATAACAGTCTTCAAGTATATTAAGGGCTATTATAAAGGAGATGGTGATCAGTTTGCCTCATAACCATGGAAGATAGGACAAGAAGTAATAGGCTTAATCTGCAACAAGGGAAATTTATGTTAGATATTAGAAAAACTTTCTAACTGTAACAATATTTAAGGACTAGAATAGGTTACCAAGGGAGGTTGTGGAATCCCTGTGTCTGAAGGTTTTTAAGAACAGGTTAGACAGCTGCCAGGGATGGTCTAGATATATTTGGTCCTGCTTCAGTGTGGGGGGATGGCTAGATGACCTCTTGAAGTCCCTTCCAGGGGATTTCTATGATTCTATAAATGGGTATGGAATACTCTGACTCTTCTTAGGGTACCCAGAGGCATGTTGCTACCATCTGTCTTTAGTGTGAGGAAACTTTGTCTGTGCCTGCCATGGGTCAGACCCCAGCTCTACCAGCCCTGGGCAACACACACACTCCCCTCTAGGTCTTGTAGCCCCGCTGTCACTCTACAAGTTAGCAGTTGACACACCCAAGCATCTCCCTGGAGTGTCCAGCTCCTGGTCCACTGGGCACTTGCAGTATTCACAAATTCGCTGCGTCCAAAGAAACAGTACACCCCCAGCTCTTGGGCTTAACACTCAGCACTTAGATACGTTTATGGTGAAATCTAGTATACACTTATTTGACAATAAAGGAATTCAAGGGAGTAGAAATGTTGGAAACAAATGGTTACATATAAAACAAAATCATAACATGCATTCTGAGCAAAGATTTAATTAACAAGATACTTTCATGTCTTGTGGAGAATCCTTACAGCACTTTTCAGCTAGGCTGGCTTTGACCCTCCTTTCATGAGACAAGCACACCATCAGTTTGGATCCTAGATGAAGGATTCCTTGTGCATCTTTGCACCCCAAGATGTACTAGAACAATCCTTTGTCTTCATTCATAAACAGGACCCCTCCTGCTGTTTTTTTTTCCTGAAGAATTCTTCTCTGTAGATTTTATAATGTCTTAATTTGCATCTGGCTCAGTATGCAAACAGGCATACATTGTGAGGCACACAATACACAATATACAGATGGCCAGATACGGAGATAAGTAACAGTTACCTCCTGATGACCTACCTTAACTCCAAGACCTTAAGAATATAATCTCCAGTACAGACACCTAACTTCTTTGCTATTATTGGTACATACGCTTCTCAATTATTATGATGACCAGTGGGCTACTGTCTCTCGGTAGAGACCTCACATGCCACCCTTTGGTGAACTATTATGCATATATCTGACCCAGGGGATCCCTGTAAAACCTCATGCACCCCTTGTGCAGTTGTGCCCTCTCCCAGTTGGCACCATGGGGTCCCTGGGACACACATACCCACACATCTCACTGTAATCTGTTTAGAAGAGACCAGAGCATACTTCCCCCTGTCCCCATTCAAGCCCTGGCAAGAAATATTTTACATCCCAAAGTATTAAGACCATCTGTACATTTTTCTAGATGCTGTGCTGTATTATCTTACCTAGCTAAAGAGAAGAAAGTTTCAACAGGCATTTTTTACTGTGAAATTTGCAGAAATTGTTCATATCGCTGGATGTACCGCTGCAGTCATGGAGTTGGTTCACTTTATAAAGAGAAGGACTGCTTTATGGATGGATCACACAGAAAGCCATGAGAGCAGCCCCTGGACCATGTCCCTGTTCCCCGGAGCACACTGCCCAGAGCATGTAGAGGGTCCAGAGCTCCCCACAGCAGCCTGGGCTCCCTGGGTGATTCTTAGCATGACCCAGCTCCAGCTTCCAGCTTGGCCAGGGGGTGGGGACGTGGTGGGAAGAGGAGGAGCAAGGGGTAAGGCCCTGTGGCAAGGGAGGGGGTTAAAGTCCACCTCAGCCCCCCACTGGGAAGAGGCTGGCACCACTTCTGGCACCCCTGTGTCCCTGGAGTATAGGGGAGCCCAAATGTTTTTTGTTCCCAGGGCACCAATAAATCTTAATTTGCCTCTGTGCCTATAGTGGTGTGTTATGTGCTCAGGGGTCCTGTCACTTCTCTGTAGTTTAGAAGAGGCACCCGTGCAGATATAGCTGGATGAAGCGGTGTCTGCACAACACTGTGATGCCTGAGGTGGAGGCAGGGAAGCAGTGCTGAAGACGAGGCAATAGCTGCTTTTTTTCCACCCGCCTTCCTACTCACTGAGGCTGCTGCCAGACTGGAGTTCCTTTTGACTGGTCCCGTGTGCACCACTCTCTGTGCTCGGCCAGCGCTGCTGCTAGCCCCTCCCTGCTCTGTGGGGAATTGTGCCCTACAAGGTCTTTGGGAGGGAGCAGCCTTTGACCTCAGAAGCATGCAAGGGCTGCAATTGTGCCTGGCCTCTGCAAAAGGGGTAGAGGGCTGGGGAAGACTCCTGGCCCCCTTCCCTCTTCATGCACTCTCCCTATGGCCAGCCACAACCTCACGCTTAATGTGTGAAATAAATTGTTATTGCCAAATGGATAATATCTGGATTCAAACAAAGTGCCCTGCAACTTTTGGCATTTCCTGCATGACTGGACCGTGGCTTGTATGTTTTTTCCATGACAAACCATCAGCCCTAATCATAATTTGGCCATCACAAATTCTAACAAGGTAAGCTCCTATGGCATTTCTTCACTCGTTTGTAATTTGTTTATCTCAATCAAATATAAGAAGTTTCACAAGCTTTTGGATTACACAGCCAAGGCATTTTTCACCCTAGCATCTACTTCAGCACCAGTCCCTTTAAACCACATGGAGATGAACTGAGGGGTAAGAAAAAAGAGACTTTATTGAAGTTTTTTCCTCCACTTAATTATACACAGCCTTCATAAGCAAGTGTCCGTCATTACCACATGTGGAGCAACTGAGTCCAAAGCAGCCAGTCTAATAATAAAACCCAAGAAAGTGATTCTTGTTAATAATGACACCATACTTTAGTGCTATTGGAAGAGGAGCTGGCACTCCGTGCACCCTGCTCCCAACTCAGCTGAGCTCCCATCCCTGAGCTTGTACGCTATCTCTGGTGGAGAAATGGGGAGGTGAGGAGAGGTTCAGCATTCCCTGAGACAGTGTGTTGCCCAGGGAAGGGAAAGGAGGCCAACTGAGGCTCAGTCCCCACCCCTAGACCTTTATCCCTGAGCCAGTACGTCAACCATGGACTCCTGGAAGGTCAGCAATAGCTCAGTCCCAACCGGTCCTGCCCCTCTGTACTCGAGAGGGTCTGTCAGACCTAGAAAAGAGAGAGAGAATTCCAAAGAGACTTAATCCCCTCCCCAAGATCCACGACCCGTTGTCAGTGTGGAGAGGGAATGGGCTCCTCCCTGAGACCCTTGTTTCTGAATTGGTGAGTCACATCCAGAGGACTTTTCCAGAGATGGGGAAATCAGCAGAGGCTCGTTGTCCCAGTCACTGAGCTGGTGTGTCTCATCCGGAGGTGTGGGGAGATCAACAGAGGCTCAGGACCCATCAGCCCGTCACCCTGCCCCAGGTGTTACAACAGGTAGCAGAATAGCTCTCTTCATTCCTATCCCAGCTCAGATCACATGTGCAGCCACAGCGGCAGATAACCCCGAGCTGGGTGGGCTGCAGCCTGAAAGCACCCAACCCCTGAGCTGCAGCAACCAAAGCAAAACACATTTCAAAATAGTAGCATAGTTGTGATCACACCATCTCAGCAAATTAAACCTGGGGAAGTGGGGGGAGATGAGGGGAAGGAACCAAGGCACTCACGTTTGGCAGCAGCATACAGAACTCCTTCGGCCAGGAGCAGGACTCCGAGGAGGAGGAGGAGGGAGAGACCCTTCATGGTGTGGGAGTGTGTGTGTGTATTGTGTCCCCAATTCCTGCACAAGTTAACTCCCTTCAGAAAAGTGAGAATAATGTTTATCTGCTGCCCTCCTTGACTGTGATTAAATAGAGAGCCCCAGGGCTCATCATGTGATGGCATTAAGCAGAGATGCATGATTTCTTGTCTTCAACTCAACTCCCTGCTCATGTGCTTATGACTCACTCCTCTCACTTTAACATTCACTGGCATTTTTAAGAGACACACTTAGAAACATGCCATTCTCCCCACAGGCATTCTTAGACCAAGTTTGCCCTGTTTCCAACTTTTGTAGATGTTTGTTTTCAAATTAAAGCCATTTCCCTTCAGTTACCTCTCACCGCAGCCCAGATTGTAATTATTACTGCAGTCACGCGTTCCCTTTCTGTAAACCTGGGAGCGACCTGTGTCAGGTCCATGAGATGTGGTGGGTAACATTTCTGGGTTAAAAGGTGAATGCTTGATTCCAGTTCATCACCAGGACTTGGGCTTATATTTAATGCTCGTTTTAGGGAAGTCATTCTTAAAAGTATCTTCACTGAGGGAGTCAGAACACGAGTGCATTTGATGTTGCATTTTTGTGATATGTGATGCTACATGGCAGCACATTGTGATGTTGTGATGACATCGCACTGTCCCCCAAAACATTTGCTGCTATTAATTGTTATTTGTATTAGGTAGTGCTATTATTATAAGGTTTATTAAGACAGCATGTAAGGCTCAGAGGGTTTTGAACACAGGCCTGCAGCGCTGCAAACACCTCCCCTTCCCCCCAAGGCCCTGCCACCATGCCACCCCTTCTCCCCAAGCCCTCATCCTCGTGCTGCCCATTCCCCTGATGCCCCACTTCTGTACCACCTCTTCCCCCCAAGATCCTGCCCCCCGCTCACTCCTCTCCGCTCCCTTACCCCGTTGCTTGCCCTTACAGCCAGTAAAAAGTGATGGGGCCATTGTCCCCGGACTCCCCCTGTTCCAGTGCTTCTGTCCACTACCATGATCTGCTGGAGACACAGACCACAGGAAGTAGCACTTTAGTGAAGACGCTCCTACGCTGATGGGAGAGCTTCTCATGTTGGCGTAGTTAATCCACCTCCCTGAGAGGTGGTAGCTATGTCGACAGGAGAAGCTCTTCCATCGACATGGCACTGTCTACATGGGGGGTTAGGTCGGTATAACCACTTTGCTCAGGAATATGGATTTTTCACACGCCAGAGTGGCATAGTTATACTGATATAGGTCTGTAGACCTGGCTTCATTCTAGATTTTGTGCATTTTCTTTTTCCATTTACTTATGTGGTGGAAATCAGTGCTTTCATGGACACCCGTGTAATTGGAGGAGAAATCCAAATACACTGTGAGTTGAGTAAACACTGAAATGTGGCTGTGCTGCAAAGATCTTGGAATTTGTATTGTGTCCTCAGCACTTATGCTTCAGACCAAACATTTTCAAAATGAAACAGAAAATGTTTGGATACTTTCACTCTTTGGTGTGGCCAGCAAAGCTAACAAAACTAAAAATGATGTACTTAGCCCTCCAGACTGAATGGATTGCCTGAAAGCTGGATTGAACTTCTCAAAGGCTGATTGATCTGACAAGTCTTCTGCTAGCCCACTTCAACTGACTTCTTATTATTTGTACATGTGTAAACTAATTCCTCTGAAATACACTGCAGACCTGTTTAAATCAGTTTTCATCAGACGAAATTAGTTCATCATTGCCAAAGCTTTCATTCGCTTTATAGGTTTCACATGAGAGCTAATCCTGGCTTCCCACTGAGCAGTGGGTTTGCAGTCCAAGAAAAGTTCATGTATAATTACAATTTGAATAAAAATTCTATGTCTATATCAGAGTTAAGGAAAAGAGGAGTTAATGAAAAATTTCTTAAACATCTAGATAAACAAAGATAATACGAATAAAGGGAAGTTTTAAGGACTTGACCTTACAAAGAGCTGAGAGTGCAGGGTCCTCAGAATATCACAAGAAGTGTTCTGTATGTCACAGGATAAAGCCCTTATTTATTAACACACATAGAGATATATATAATCTGTACTGCAAAAAGGGCTGTCATATGACAAGAAATCCTGAAAAATCAAGCCTGTGTCTGCATGTCAGATCATAGTTTGGCATGTCCATGCCCTGATTGCTACAGAGTTGGCAAGTTCTTGTTGTTCTATCTTTCTATCTCCTCAACACCAATACAAGAATGGTTATTTTGAGCTTTGATAGGGTGATCATATTTCTCTATACTGAATACGGGACACCTGGTAAAATTACTCGTATTCAAGTGAGTTCAAAGGCAAGCAATCATACAAACATTTAAATTAACATCAAGTTGACTGATCCCCTGTTAAAAAGAGATACCGTGTAGTTGGATTCTTTTTATTTACCTTCTTATCTTGAAGGCTTTAGGGTTCACACCACATGGGGAGGGGTGACACATACACCCTTCCCCCTCCCCCAGACACTGAGAGGTGACACACACACACTCCCATACAGCTTTCTCCCACACAGCAGGAGTGACCAACCAACTTGACCCTCCCTGCCTGGTGCTCTCCACCCTCCATGCCTGGCTGGTACCTGGCACCACATCTTCCCGAGGCAACACGTGGGTGGGGGACACACAGGGTCACATGCCCCCCTCTCCAGATTTCTGTCAGGATTCACACCAGAATGTGGCCAGCAGCAGCCTTTTGGCACTGTGAGGGAGGGACGGGACAGGAGCTGCTTCCAGCTGCAGGGGGAGGAGGGGAAGAGGATGACCTGCCTCATGTGTTTGCAGAACTCATCTCTACCCCCCCCCCCCCACCCACCGCCATGTGTGGCTGGAAGAAGCTTATCCCTTCCTGCCTGCACAGTGTTGAAAGGCAGCTAACACTTCTAGGCTACTGCTGGCCACCAACATAACCCGGCTGCCTCCTGTCCCCCCAGCTATAGCACGGGCAGGAAGAGGTTAAGCCCTAAGGATGCATTGGGAACCTGACTGCAGGGGCTTCAGCGAACTCAGCCAGAGAGGTGCCTAGGGGATGGAGCAGCCCCGTGCTCCCTGGGGGCAGGACCCAGGGCAGAGGGTGTGTATGAAGAGGGTGCTAAGTCCCTGCCCCAGAGGCTGCTGTGGAGCCAGCAGGGTTGAGGCACAAACAGGCTGGAAATCACTTCCCTCCCCTGCTGCTCCAGCGCTTAGTGAGGGGCGGAGAGGCTTCCCGTGCCAGCGCTATGCGGGGCTTTGGTACATGCTTGGCTCCTCCTGGTCAGTGCCCCAGGCCGGAGGGTCTTGGGCTTTCCCAGGGCGCCAGCCCAGCCAGAGGCAGTGGGGGAAGGAAGGAGCCTGTCAACCAGGCTGATAGTAAGCTGAGCACTCCGACCAGGGGCTGGTTCTCTGCACAGCGCTGGGAATGAGATGCACTCGGCTGGGTGGGATATGGAGGAGCAGCAGGGCTGGGGGGAGAGGAAGGGGCAAAGCAGAGAGGACAGCTAGAGGAGTAGCACGTAAAGGGCCGATGGGTGGGCAGCAGAGGCGACATGTAACCGGTCGCCGCCTGGCGCCTGCCCACACTCAGCAGCCACCGCAGCTCACAGCGCACAGCTGGTGCCGGACGGAAATGGGACAGGCTGGTGTGGTCCTGCTGGTCGAGAGCTGGCACGCAGTGGGGGCTGCAGTGACTGACTGGCAGGAGGAATGGCTGGCCCCACACATTGCATCTTCACCCTGCTACCAGCCTTGCATATCCGCACCCATCACCAGACACCTCCCCCCGCATCACCACTGGTGGGCGGGCAGCTGGCAAGCAGGGATCCAGCCAGCAGCAGGACCCACCAGTACTGATATGGAGAGACAGAAAATACAGGACAATTTATAAATATCTTCTTGCTGTATATTCCAGTCTATGCATCCGATGAAGTGGGCTGTAGCCCACGAAAGCTTATGCTCAAATAAATTTGTTAGTCTCTAAGATGCCACAAGTACTCCTGTTCTTTTTTTAGGTTGATATTTGCCAAGCTTGGTCTCTGTCCAAGTGAATTCTTTTGGAATTTTGTTAATATATATATTTTACTAGAGAGATGTCAAATGACCAGCAATTTAAGAGACAGCTCAGCACTTTGAAGTCTGAATCCTCTAACAAGTATGAACCCTCCAAGGTTCCCCCCCGCACACACATACATTATTTTTAAAAAGTGCATATGTGGTACGGAGGAGTTTTCTTCAGTCGCTTTAGGGTTGCTAGTTGCTAGAAATGGTGTCCAACCCAGAAGGATGTGTAGTTAGAGCAGAAGACTGGTCAGAACTCCTTTGTGCTGTCACTGATGGCCCCACTGACTCTCTGGGTAATCTTAGGCAAATCATCTAATCTGCCTGTACCTCAGTTTATCTATTTGTAAAATAACAAAAACTACTAAACCTGGTTATTTTTCAGGCTAAATATTAGCTTTATTATATTAAATATCTAATAGATTTGTGAACTAGAGATTACGCGGCTAGAGAACCTGTTTCACAGTAGATACATAACAGTGGTTTACACATGGTTTATATTCATAATGCCTTTTCAAAGTGCAATCAGCATTCGGTCTGCAGGGCATATAATTACTTTGAAAGTACTTAGTTACTACTCTGTCATATGCTATATTATATGCTTCACTACATCACTTAATAATAACATCTATTCAGCCATCTTTCACTGAAAAACGCCAAGGTTTTGCTACTGTATATCTTTCAGCTATGTTCAGTGCAACTTATTGCTGAAAACATCACCCTGACATTTTTAAAGCATTTATTGATATTTTGGAGAAAGAGAGAGACTTCTTTAAAAAGATCAACACTGGAAGAATTGGACTATGGTAGGTGAATAGAAAGAACTTAGCAAGAGCAAACCATTGGATAATAATTTTTCTGTTGAGACACAAGCGAGAGAAGTGCTGTCTCAAACACCAAGATCCACACTGTTTAGTTATTTTGTGACACACAATAAAAACTGTATGTATTGTACTGCGTCTTATTTCCCTGCCCACTCCCGCCCATTTGCCATGTTACATTAGTGTTAGGCCATTATGGGGCTGAGTCAAAGAGTTCAACAAGGAAGCTCAGCAACGGGTCAAAGGGAAGAGCCCTGAAAGTTCAAGAAATATCCCTGGTGACTCTCCTGACTGGAGGTCAGAGGAGATGAAAGTTTTGGCAGCTGAACCTTAGCATACGATATACTATGTTAACTACAAAGTATATGGCCAAAAATCCTGCCTAATTTTACTCCCACTGAATCATGTTAATGAAACATGTTAATTCAGAAAATAATTTCCAGCAGTGGCTGTCCAGTCCAGGGCTGGCTCCAGCATTTCTGCCGCCCCAAGCAATCACGACCGGTGGCGGCAATTGGGGAAAAAAAATAAAAAAGCCGTGATTGGCGATGGCAGTTTGGCGGCAGGTCCTTCGCTCCTAGAGGGAGTGAGGGACCTGCCGCCCCCCGAATTGCCACACGAGCCGCCCCTCTCCCTTGGCTGCCCCAAGCACCTGCTTGTTAAGCTGGTGCCTGGAGCCGGCCCTGGTTCAGACCTCACCAGCATAGGCAGCGAGTTATATGGGCCCATGGTGCTGGTGCTCCACCAATATTCAGGAATGTGGGCCTGGCTCCACCAGTGTTTGGGCTTATATTTTCAGAGCTGTCCCATCCATGGGACGGACTGGGGCAATCGCCCAGGCCCCGCACTTTGGGGGCCCCTGCGTTTCAGGGGGACGTGGAGTCCAGGGGGCAGCCTGGGAGGTTAGCGGGGGGACTGGCACTGGCAGTAGTGAGCAACCTGGCCCCAGCCTGCCCCACCCCCCTCCACCCCGTCCCGCCTCTTCCCGCCCCTGCCCCGCCCCATTCTACTCTTTTCCCCAACCCTCCTCCCCCCCCCCCGCTCCACCTCTTTCCGGCTTCCGCCCCCTCCCCCAAGTGATGCTGGGAGCCGGCGGAGCAGAGCGGGCTGGGGCAGGGTCACTTGCTGCTGCCGGTGCCGGGCCCCCCCGCTAGTCCCCTAGGCCACCCTAGACTCCGCATTCCCCTGAAGCATGGTGCCCACCAAAGCACGGGTCCCGGGGCAGTTACCCCGGTCTGTCCTATGGATGGGACAGCTCTGCTTGGACCTGTTCTGGGCACCACCAAAAATTATACAAACCTGGTGCCCATGCTCACCAGCTAATGCAGAGGCCATGGAAAGTAAAAGGTAGGGATCTGCACACTCTCATTGGCAAGCAAAGTACACAAGACAAAGACCAATATTTAGAGAATAATATTTAATGGCACAGAAGGAACACATGCACTGGACAAGTCATGGCCACTGCACTCTAGCCTACTGAAGTGGTGATGTGCTGCCGCTACCATGGAACTTAAATCTTCTTGGAGCTGGCTTCCTTGAGAATGCCCATTTGCTATTACGAAAGGCACGTTCTTTAGGGGAGCCTACAGGGCAGTGGTTTGAGTTATGGCCACAACTCCTTCTTCAAAGTCTAAACCTTCTTTTCATGGGTGTGCTGTGACTTGCACAGAACTGCCAAGTATTGCTGCCTACCTTGGTTTACTCAAGGAAACACCATACTAGCAATTCACTTTTAGTGTAACTTGCCCATTGGTCATGAGTGCACAGCACCTCTTCTATTGTTTTTGTCCTGTTGCATAGCAGTCCAAAGACAGCATGATCAGGCCCTGATATTAGAACAAGAAGACTAAGCTTGTGACGTTGTGCAGTCTATATGGTTTTATAAAAAACTTGATAATAAGTCAATATAATGTAACTGAGATAGTTTTAGAGAAAATACGGTAATAAGTGAATGTAAGTAACTGGGATATGCCTCATGCAAAAGGTCTCTTGTAAGGTATCATTACAAAGCTTATAATCTACTGAGTGTGATCATCTGATTTGTATAAATGTACCACTCTTGTATCTAAAACTAGAAATATAAAATGTAACTCTGAGGGCCTATTGTAATTGTGTAAAGTGTGGACCATTAATGATGGTTTGGAATCTTGATGACTCCCATTGTCTGCAGATGGCTGTATTTACCTGTGAGTCTTCCTGTATGTGTGTGTGCTGGCAAGTGAGTAATGAAGTCTTGCAGTGACATGTGATCATGTCACCTGAACTGGAATCCATCTTTAACCTGGTGCTTTTCCAGTGAGGGGGGGTGGAAACCCAGAGAGACAAAGAGTTCCCGCCTTATGCAAAAGATATATAAAGGGGGGAAGAGAACAGAGAAAGGGGGAAGCCATCATGAAGAATCCCCTAGCTACCACCTGAGCTGCAACAAGAGCTGTACCAGGGGAAAGAATTGTGCCCAGGCCTGGAAGGCGTCCAGTCTGAGAAAAACTTACTGAAACATCTCTGAGGGTGAGATTATCTGTATTTAGTTTGATTAGGCATAGATTTGCGCATTTTATTTTATTTTGCTTGGTAACTTACTTTGTTCTGTCTGTTACTACTTTGAACCACTTAAATCCTACTGTCTGTATTTAATAAAATCACTTTTTATTTAGTAATTCACTCAGAGTATGTATTAATACCTGGGGGAGCAAACAACTGTGCATATCTCTCTATCAGTGTTATAGAGGGCGAACAATTTATGAGTTTGCCCTGCATAAGCTTTATACAGGGTAAAACGGATTTATCTGGGTTTAGACCCCATTGGGAGTTGGGCATCTGAGTGCTAAAGACAAGCGCGCTACTGCGAGCTGTTTTCAGGTAAACTTGCAGCTTTGGGACAAGTGATTCAGACCCTGGGTCTGTGTCTGGAGCCAGACGGGAGTGTCTGGCTCAGCAAGACAGGGTGCTGGAGTCCTGAGCTGGCAGGGAAAACAGAAGCAGGGGTAGTCTTTGCACATTGGGTGGCAGCTCCCAAGGGGGTTTCTGTGATCCAACCCGTCACAAAGCTAAAACAATGAACTTTTTTTTTCTGTCAATACACCTCTACGCTGATATAATGCGACCCGATATAACATGAATTTGGATATAACACGGTAAAGCTGCGCTCCAGGGAGGCGGGGCTGCACACTCCAGCGGATCAAAGCAAGTTTGATATAACGCGGTTTCACCTAAAACGCGGTAAGATTTTTTGGCTCCCGAGGACAGTGTTATTTCGGGGTAGAGGTGTACTAAGACGCATATAAAATGTAACACAAGATTTCTCTAAGTGCTTAAACTTAAAGCTTAAAACTAACAGAATTATGATGAGAGGAGGAAGGGAAAATGTTATCAAATGTACTAAATGTACTATAAGATATACTCAAAAAAATCCTGTTTTGAAAGAGACACTCAGGCAATCTGAATCACCAAATTTTATATTTGCCATAATATGAATAAGCATATTTTCACTTTAAAAAAAATTGTATATATATATGATTTGTATTGAAACTTTGTTGTTTTATCTAAACCAGGGGTAGGCAACCTATGGCACGCGCTCCAAAGGCGGCACTCGAGCTGATTTTCGGCGGCACTCATACTGCCTGGATCCTGGCCACCAGTCTGGGGGGGCTCTGCATTTTAATTTAATTTTAGATGAAGCTTCTTAAACATTTTAAAAACCTTATTTACTTTACATACAACAATAGTTTAGTTATATATTATAGACTTATAGAAAGAGACCTTCTAAAAATGTTAAAATGTATTACTGGCACATGAAACCTTAAATTAGAGTGAATAAATGAAGACTTGGCACACCACTTCTGAAAGATTGCCTATCCCTGATCTAAACCTTCTTCTACAATGTTGGAAAACTAATTACAATCTTATATGAAAGCCAAAAATGGAACTAACAGACCAGTTGAGTTTCTCTCTCTGACCTAGGTGAACTACAAATAAACGTCAAACAGTAAAAAGCAAATTAGATTTTTGCAGTGCTTGTAACTTTAATGATCTAAAGTGCTGCTTGTAACTTGGAAAAGGAATTTCTTTGAAAAATCCGTCTATCTTCTAGACCTCCAGAATGCAGCAGTCACCATAGCACCTACCTATATGTTTTTTGGCCTGATAGCACTCACTACAGAAAATGCACATGAATCACCAAAATAAATAAAAAAGCCAGTTCTTCGATTTATAGCACAAAAGATTTGTTCTTAGAAAGAACAGAATAGCATAGGAAATCTCCCCCAAGAAACATGTGATTCCTGCCTATTGCTCAGGGTACTATTGTATCCTGTACAGCAGTAAATTAAACACTCTGAGGGGATGCTTAGGCAGGAGTGAATAAGGCTGGCTGGAGTATCCCAGCTGGGAACAAGAGACTTTTGCAGAAGCCTGCCAAGGCAGGGAATGGCTACTGGAAGCAAGTGAACTCCAGCAGGGAAAAAGCTCCAGGCAGAAGGCATGGCAGACCCCCAGCAAGGAGACTGGGAGAATGAACTTGCTGGGGGTTTGAGAACTTTTATTTTGAATATTTTGTTATGTTAATAAATCCAGCCCCACAGAAGGGTGTTGCTGAACTTGAGAAGAGTTTGTTTTGGTAATTTGACTGTCAGAACCCTGAAAAGAAGGGAAATTGAGGCAGGACACCTGCAGAGTGACCTCAGGCCATGAGGGGGTGCTGAGGAGGTGGCTGGCCTGTTCACATAACTGAAACAATTACACTTTCAGTACAAATGGTGTTTGGCGGGGCAGTCACCCTGCTCCGGCTCTGAAAGGGTTAAAAGCCAGCCCTTGGAGAGGGCTGGGGCTGAGGGCCAATAAGAAGAGGCTGGGAGGCAGCCAATCAGGGCCAGGCTGGGCACTATAAAAGAGCTGTGGGGCCAGAAAGCAAAGAGTCTCTCTCTAGCTTTGGAGAGAGAAAGGTCTAGCTGCTTGGGAGCACAAAGGCACCTGAAGCAGTGTAGTGCAGTGCTGGGGGAGGGCAAGAGGAGCTGGGGAGCTCCAGCCTGGCAACTCCCCAGGCTGAGGCCTTGGTAAAGGCCTACAGAGGTACTGGGGCTGCAGAGATGCAGCCCAGGGATAGGCAGAGGCAGTGGGTCCAACCCCCTTGCCAGTGATGAGTGGCCATTACAGACTGCAGTTTGCCTCAGAGAATGGGGGCTAGATGGTGACTAGCAGTAGCCACTGAGTCAAGGTGGGCATAGGGGGAGATGGTTCCTAGGGGAAGGGAGCCCCAGAGTGTGGGGGCACTGCTGCAGGGCAGAACCCCAAGGAAAGGGGCACAGGGGTCTGGGATGGACATGGGGGGCCTGAGGCAGGAGAGCCAGCAGGAGGCGCTCTGAGGCTGGAAAAGAGCTAATTCCTGGATGACCAGCAGGAGGCGCCGAGCTGGTGAGTGCTCGATCTGCTACCTGGTGCCAATGTACACACAATGGAGCGGAAGCTTCACAGTTATTAAATGTACATTCAGACCTCCTGTAAAGCAGTTGCAACTCCCTTGAAGCCAATGTCATTGCACCCATTTGAACCAGCTCTGAATCTGACCTCGTACTACATGTTTCCTCCAGGAACAGAGGATTATACACAAACTAGTCTTATTCCGGAGCAGCATCAAGAAACAAAATTAAAGAAATGAGCAGTTTAAAAGAAGAGGAAAAAGTGGTTCATATATTTAGAGCTCTCCAAAGTTAAAGTGATTCTCCAGGCTGAAGTCAAGGCTAGTGTCCAAATGAAAGCAAAAAGACTGATTTGCTTTCTGAAATGGGGTAACATAAAATGAAAGCCATAGCAGGTAATTTCAGTTCTGAGTTGCTGGTGGTTTGTCATTCTCTGGATGTTTGCCAGAGCCAGTTCTTGTTTCTTACATGCCACAAAAGATTTTGCTGCCTCTGATCCTCTCAGTATGAAAGACTGGCGCTTTGCCAGGGTGGAGGCATATAGAGAGGCAGTACTGGTTAAAAGACTAGAAGCCAAGAGAGCCTAACTTCTAATCACTCTCTCACTGTATAGATTTGGATACATGATGTGCCTCAGTTTACCCATCTAAAATGTTGATGATAAATAATTCCTACCTCACAAGGGTGCTGAACGGAGGATTAAGTAGTTATTATTTATAAAGTGCTTTGAAAGTGTAAAGCACAATAGTGTATAAGCACTAAGTGTAGTCTTTCTTTTTTTAAGAACACTAATATAATGGTCAGTCCATTAAGTTACTTCTTTATCTTTAAGTGCTGCTTTCTAGTTCAAGAAAGAGCCCAGCTCTGGTGCTGAGAGATCAACTTCAATGACACTGTTCACCTTCCTTCGCACATGTATGTATTGACATTCTGCTCTCACTGTGATTGGGAAAACCTCCAGGTTTGTGTCACAAGATAGACGCTTTGCATTTCCCATTGCAGTAACAATCTGCTCACTGACAAGACTCACTTGGAGGTGACTGTGATTATTAAAAATAAATAGCACAGCATGAGCTTTATCTGATTCATTAACTGTGTGATAGTGCCATTAGGTAGCAGGATGAGAAGTGTAAATCAGACTGTCAAGGCATTGTGTCATTTATGGCCGACCTAGTATCTGGATTCAGATCACTGCAGTAGTCAGTGTTGTCAGATGCTACCGGTGTGGTGCTCTGCTTTCTCCTTTGTTGATATCACTTGGCTGCGTGCTTGTGTTCCCTCTGTGTGCTGCCCCAGCTCTGTGCAGATATCTGACCCAGCAGACCCGAAGAGAACCCCCAATAACCAGAGAGTCTAGTAAGGTACGAAGGCACCTCGGCCAGGTTTATTGCGACCCTGACACAATTGCAGTTCCCTGTAGATTTCTAAGCCTAATTCAGGGCATACTACGAGAAAGTGCCTCTTGGCAATGGACTCAGCTCAGTCAGTGGCGGGACTTTCCACTGCCCCCTCGGCTGGACACAGACATCCACTCAGGGATGCATTCTTATATACAGGTACAAACAAGTTACACATCACTCCTGATGTATTGAGGTGCAACCCCTATACGCAGCAAGGTACAACCCTTCTACGTAGTAAGGTGCCGCCTCTCACCTTGTACATGTTGGTTCGATCAAAAAAACTCTATCCATCATTTTACCCTTTTGCCCCTGTCATTGGGATGGGTCAGCCTGTTCCATATTATCTGTGGAATGTTCCCGTATGGTATGTCTTGGTACCATGTTTATACTTTTAACTTTGCTAGGTGAATATATATTTATGCAACATCAGCCTTTTCCTTGCCAGCTTCTGTGGCAGGGCCTGCCTCTGGCTCACAGCTTAACTTTGCTTTATGTTAGCAAAGTCTTGACCATTACTTTAGTTCAGGCCTTAGGCCTCATACCAGGCCTCTGATACCAAGGTTTATATCTCAGGGCCTCTTCTTACTACAGTCAGCATGCATTCTGATCCTTGCTTTGAACAAATTCCTGTCATAGAGACATAAAATGTGAAACTACATTCCAGAGCCTGCTTCTATTAGAAGCACTTCACCATAAAATGCCTCACAATCATCAAAGATCTATTAAACCATTAAGTCACAAGGAAGAATTAACTATTTATTTTATTTTTCCACCGGTAACTGGACACCAGTAATATGAAACTGCCTTGTACTGTGCATTTATTTGGCTAATAGAAAAACAGCAATTAACTTTGTAGTAAAGACCTGGGGACTGGGTGACACAGAATTAATAATGGGATAGAGAGCTTTTTCACCTCTGGGTGGGCAGTTCTGCTTCAGGTAAGTAGAGATAGTAAATCACTAGCATCTGATGGCTGTTTGCTGGCCTACTACGTACAATGAGTGGGTGGTCGGAGTCCAGCTCCCAGGGGGGTAACTGTCTACATCACTAAAGCGTCACTTGGCATTAGATGGCAGTTGAAGCAGAGGGGCCAAAGACTGAAAGGACATCTAAGTGGTCCCTCTAGGCTAGGAAAAAGACACTTTAGCAGGATAGTGTGAAGAAGCCTGCACTGCTGCTGCCTCAGCTGTATGGCTCTTTGGATAAATAAATAACTTCACGTTCCAGGGTTGCTACTCCAGCTCTAAAGTAATGAACAAAATTGAGAGGGAAGGAAGAATTAGTAATACGTGAGACAGAGGGATCGTTATAAAGATAACGCACAAAGACATCACCCATTGAGTTATACATAAAATAATTACCCATGGATTCTGCCTGGTATGCTGAGGAATGCAAGTGTTTCTTCTGAGCATCTCGCCATAGTCGCTTATTGGAACCTAACTCTCTCTCGCGCTTGTATTATGTCACACCATTAAATCTGATCCATTCCATTAACTCTGCTGAAATGCAAAAGCTCTGAGTAAAAGTGACAGATAACATTTTCAGTCTATGGACCAGCTCCCTACTATGCCATGAAACAGGGACCTACCTTCCTTTGCCTCTGCATTGCTCCCCTAGATCCTTCCATGAGCTAAGGCATTTCTCTCCTGGAGAAGGACACAGTAGAAGCTATTTTTTTCCTCTGATGAAGACAGGGATTAAAAGCCTTCAATGAAATTAGACAGTCTAACAATGGCATGAAAAGCAGAGCATCATATTCAGAATATGGTGCCAACAAATCAAGGCTCTCAGAAATAAAGCAGGTAATTTAGGGCTTGTCATCACATACACCACTGTTATACTTTAGTGAAAATGGTCCTACGCTGACGGGACAGCTTCTCTTGTCAGTTAATTCACCTCCCCGAGAGGCAATAGCTATGTTGGCAGGAGAGCGTCTATGTCGGTCAGGGGTGTAGACTTTTCACACCACCAAGCAACCAAGTTGTACCAATATAGGTCTGTAGTGTAGACCTGGCCTGACATCATTATGAAATGTTGTAGATCTGCAGTTATCAAGTTATGCAGACAGTCCATAGTGTGAGAAACACCTTCTGTTAGTCTACAGAATGAAATGTTTGGAGCAACACTATAATAAATAATATGTGGGACTAAAAATTTGGGAGGGGAAGTGGTCAGGGAGAGGATATGTCTCATACAAACTAATTCACATCATGAAAAATTATGTGAACCACTGCTGGAGATCATGCCAGTGAACGGCTGGCTATTTTAAGCTACCATAGTTTATGCATGCGTTTCTCTGTTTCAATAAAAATAACATAAGAACAGCCATACTGGGTCAGACCAATGGTCTGTCTAGCCCAGTATCCTGTCTTCCGACAGTGGCCAGTGCCAGGTGCTTCAGAGGGAATGAACAGAACATGGCAATTATCAAGTGATCCATCCCCGTCATCCATTTCCAGCTTCTGTCACTCAGAGGTTTAGGGTCACCCAGAACAAGGGGTTGCATCCCTGACCAGCTTGGCTATTCACCACTGATAGACCTGTCCTCCAAGAACTTATCTTGGGTCCTCCAAGAACTTATCTAATTCTTATTTGAACCCAGTTATACTTGTGGCCTTCACAACATTCCCTGGCAATGAGTTCCACAGGTTGACTGAGCCTACTTGCTTTTGTTAAAACCTGCTGCCTATTAATTTCATAGGAAGGCCGCTGACTCTTGTGTTATGTGAAGGGGTAAATAAAACTTTCCTATTCACTTTCTCCATGCAATTCATAATTTTACAGGCCTCTATCATATCCCTGCTTAGTCACCTCTTTTCTAAGCTGAACAGTTCCAGCTTTCATGTCTCCTTGTATGGAAACTGTTCCATACCCTTCATCATTTTTGTTGCCCTTCTCTGTAACTTTTACCATTCTAATATATCGTTTTTGAGATGAGGTGACCAGAACTCCATAAAGTATTCAAGGTGTGGGTGTACCATGGATTTATGTAGCAGCATTACGATATTTTTTGTTTATTTTGTATATTTATTTTCTATCCTTTTCCTAATGGTTCCTAACATTCTGTTTGCTTTTTGACTGCCACTGCACATTGAGCTGATGTTTTCAGAGAACTATCCACAATGATGCCAAGATCTTTCTTGAGTGGTAACAACTAATTTAGACCCCATCATTTTGTATATATTAGTTGAGATTATGGTTTTCCAATGTACATTACTTTGCATTTTGTGATGGGTTGGACCCCTTTCTGGGATGCTCCTGATGTACTGAGGTTTAACTGAGCTTCTCCTGCTCAACCACCCTGGGTTCCCTCTTCCTACTTTGCTGAATTAGGCTCTCCGGCCTCTTGCAGTGTGCACACACACAGATAGGGCCACACCCCGCTGCAGACACAGACTGAAGTCAACTCTTTGTGAGAGGACTCCCCCAGCACTCACGTACACATCCCTTTTGGGAGACAAACTGAAAATAATACTGTCTTGCGCTGTATAGAAATATCTGTACAGCACAAGCTCATAAAATTCGCTCTTTTCCTCAATGTGCACAACTTCTCCCCCACCACCCCAGTTAGAAATTGTATGAACTGGGTTTAATAATAAACAAAACAAATTTTATTAACTATGAAGATTTTAAGTGGTTAAAAGGATAGCAAACAGAACAAAGCAGATTACCTTAGTAAATAAACAAAAGCCGCAAACTGGGCTTAACACACTAGATAGGTAGGATACAAATTAGCGAATTCTCACTCTGAGTGATAAACAGGCTGGCAGATTCTTAAGGCACAAGTTGCCTGGGCTTTCCCAGGTTTTCATACACAGGCTAAAGATCTTAGCTTGGGACCATCACGTCTCACAGTTCAATCTTTGTTCCTCGGGTGTTTTCAGGTGTGTGGTTGTAGGGAGAGTGAGGACCCCTCATGTTATCATTGTCGCTCTTTTATATCTTTCCCCCACTTGCTGGAAAGCTTTTTTGCTGTGACCTGAGTCAAACAGTTCCCATTGTATAAAGCTAGCTGATTTGGGTCAACCAATTTCCATTGTGTAGAGCTGTCTCTGAGAGGTTTCTATTGCACACAGTTCCTGGGGTAATCCTTGTGCCTGTGTGCATTTCTTCAATAACCCACTAACATTGTTTGGCCTTGTCCAATGTAGCATATTTGAAATACAGAGACATGGTCAATTTCCCAGCTTCAGATACAAAAATGATATATGCATACAAATTGGATAAACACATTCAGTAAATCATAACCTTCCTAATGATACCTTACATGAGCCATCTTGTATAAAGTATATCTTAGTTATATCATATTCATATCATAACCATATTTCCATGAAGAATATGGAGTGTAATGTCAAACATTTATCAACACTGAATTTTATCTGCCATTTTGTTGCCTAGTCATCCAGTTTACTGAGATCCTTTTGTAACTGTTTGCAGTGAGCTTTGGACTGAACTGTCTTGAGTAATTTTTATTGTCTGTAGACTTTGCCACCCTTTTCCAGATCATTTATGAATGTGTTGACCAGCACAGATCCTTGGGGGACCCTACTATTTACCTCTCTATATTTATTCTTATCCTTTTCATTTGCTATCTTTTAACTGGTTACTTATCCATGAGAGGACCTTCCCTTTTATCCCACGACTGCTTACTTTGCTTAAGAGCCCTTACTGTGGGTCCTTGTCAAATGCTTTCTTAAAGTCGAAGTACACTATATCAAATGGATCACCCTTGTCCACATACTTGTTGACACCCTTAAGGAATTCTAATAGGTCCCTTTACAAAAGCTGTGTTGATTCTTCCCAAATACATTGTGTTCATCTCCATGTCTGATAATTCTGTTCTTTACTATAGGCTCAACCAATTTGCCTAGTACTGAAGTTAGATATACTAGCCTGTAATTGTCAGGATTGTCTCTGGAGCCTTTTTAAAAATTAGCATTACATTAACTATCCTCCAGTCATCTGGTACAGATGCTGATTTAAGCGTCAGGTTACATACCATAGTTGGTAGTTCTGCATTTTCATATTTGGATTCCTTCAGAACTCTTGGGTGAATACCATCTGGTCCTGGTGACTTATTGCTGTTTAATTTATCAATTTGTTTCTAAAGCTCCTCTATTGACAGCTCAGTCTCAGTCTGGGATAGTTCCTGAGATCCTCAAATCCTCTGCAGTGAAGACAGATGGAAAGAATTAATTTAATTTCTCAGTAGTGGCATTATCTTTCTTGAGTGTGCCTTAAGAACCTTGAGCATCCAGCAGCCCCACTGACTGTTGGCAGGCTTATGATGATGTACTTAAAAATTCTTTTGCTGTTAGTTTCTGTGTCATTTGTTACTTTTCAAATTCTTTTTTGGCCTACACTAATTATACTTTTACACTTGATTTGCAGAGTTTATGCTCCATTCTATTTTCCTCCCTAGGATTTGACTTGCAATTTTTTAAGGATGCTTTTTTGCCTCTTGTCACTGGGTGCCTTGGATAGATCATACTGATAATGCTACACTCAGGGCAGATAATCCCCAAAGCTGGTGGTTTCCTCTATAGTCAGATTCACCAAACCAGCAACAAAAGAGCTTCTGCAGTACCACACTAGTTAACTTGAAGCCAAACACATTCCAGCCCTTGTCTCCCATTCAGGCACCCCAATCTAATAGTGAGAGGTTATTGCAAACCATTTCACCATATGTGAGATTCTTTCTAATCCCAAAGGATCAGACACATCCCCAGCTCAATATGTATCTCAGATCTTACCCAAATATCACGCTGTCAGCCAATCCTTATTAAACTAACTAAAGATTTATTAATGAAAGAAAAGAGTTTACAGGTGGTTAATAGATCATATACATACAAATAATCTCGAAGTCCTTAGCTCAGGTGTGTAGCAGTGATGGAATAGCCTGCCAGCTTGTAAAGTCTCTCTGGTAACTTCCAAAAGGTCCATAGTTCACGGTGCTCCCTTTAGTTGTAAATTCACAGTCCAGAGAATTAGAGCAGGAAAAGAGGCAACATGGAGATGGCTCAGGTGTCTTTATATCCTCTGCCACGTGCATGGAAAGTTACTGTCCCAAACAAAGCCCACAGCCCCAGAGGTTGGAAAGTTATTGGCCCAAGATGGAATCCAGGATCATGTGAGCATATCACATGTCCTTACAAGGTTTACTGACTCACAAGAGGTGGCCATAGGCTCTTTGCTGTCTGAGGCATCCGCAGGAAGACCTACTGGGTGGAATGAGTTCAATAGCCCATTGTGAGGCCTGATGGTCCGTGATGGACCATCAATATATAGCTGTCTAGCCCTGATGTAAATCCATCTGACTAGTGTCACCCAGGAATACAACACAGGTTTAAGATACCAGTACATAGCCAATATTCATAATGTCTGATTCAAAGATGATACATGGATTTAACCAGGATAATCACACTTGATAGGGGGTAGCTTTTTTCATTGGCATCTTACATGATACACTTTGTACAAGATTTATGGTAATTGTATAACAGTGGTAATATCAATGATATAAATGGTCATCTTTAATCATACAGCATCACACCTCTAACCACCTTTGACTCTGCTGTTTAGCTATGGTAGCATTTTTTTGTGTGGTGCTCTGTTTTTTTTATTTGGGATTATACATTTAGTTTGAACCTCTATTATGGTGTTTTAAAATAATTTCCATGCAGCTTGCGGGTTTTTCACTCCTGTGACTGTTCGTTTTAATGTCCATTTAATTAGCTTCCTTGTTTTTGTGTAGTTCCACTTTTTGAAGTTACGTACTACTGTGGTGGGTTTCTTTGGTATTCTTCCTCCTCTACAAGGATGCTAAATTTAATTACATTATGGTCGCTATTACCAAGTGGTTCAGCTATATTAATCTCTTGGACCAGATCCTGTGCGCTACTTAGGACTAATTCAATCATTGCCTTTCCTCTTGTGAGTTCCAGGACTATCTACTCCAAGAAGCTGTCATTAATGGTGTCTAGAAACTTTATTTCTGCATCCCGTCCTGAGGTGACATGTTCCCAGTCAATATGGGGATAGTTGAAATCCTCCATTATTATTGGGTTGTCTGGTTTTGTAGCCTCTCTAATCTCCCTGAGCATTTCACAATTACCATCACTGTCCTGGTCAGGTGTATATTTGTACTGTTATCCTCTTATTATTCAAGAATGCAATTTCTATCCACAGAGATTCTGTGGTAGTTTGATTCCTTTAAGATTTTTACTATATTTGACTCTACTCTTTCTTTCACATACAGTGCTACCCCGCAACCAGTGCGACCTGCTCTATCATTCCTATATATTTTGTATCTTGGTATTACCAGGTCCCATTGATTATCTATGATGCCTATTATATCAATATCCTCATTTAATACCAGGCACTCAAGTTCACCCTTCTTAGTATTTAGACTTCTAGCATTTGTATGCAAGCACTTATCAAATTTGTCACTATTTTGTTGACTGCCTTCATGTGATGTAATTGTTTCTCTTCCTGTGCCTTATCAACTTCTACCCTCTCCTCTTTACTAGGATATAAAGTATCTCCTTTAATAAATCCACCCCTAAGGGATGTGTCTGAACCATGTGCTCCTCTGCCTCTATTGGCTTTAAAATAAAATAATAAATAATAATTAATATATGGATTATTCAAGAATCTGTAGCAGAGGATGCTTTGTAATAATTACTAATTAAAAAGAAAGCTTCAGGTTATTCGCAAATAAAAATAAAGTTGTTTGTTGTTTATATTAAAACCACCAGCACAACGGCACCATTGTTAGATAGCTCAGCTGAGAGGCCAAGGATGGCTGGGCATGCAAACTAAACTACTTTGTTCTGGAAGTTAAGAGAGAGGAGGGGAAATAGAGACTCCTGGATAGATCTGATGAGGTAAGAGAGAGGAGGTTGGAGGATGGGGGAGGGCCATAATGGGGTTGAGACACATTGTGAGGACAGTGCAGTGCAGGAATGCTTATATTATATCTGCATATGTTGTGCCTATTTTGCAGATAAAGAAAGGATTTCTATCTCCATAGCTATCAAACCATAGCACTAAATTTACTTGTAGGGGGAAAATATCCTCTTTCCTGTATAAAGACACTTAGCGATAGCTGTGATGTGAAAGCCATGTTATTACTACATATGGGGGCACTGATGATGCAAATGCCACCTACTTGACAAAGTGAATGGGGTCTCAAGCAAATTCCAGCTGGGAACAGTTATGATTCAAACAGAAGATTTCTCATGATCATACCCGAGTCTCCCAGTACATTTTGTCTTTACTGTGCTGAATAACACATCATCCAAAAATTGTGCTCTTAGAGTGAAATTTATCTCAACATGGAGAACCAGCACAAATCCTTTTCATCCCTTAAGCCAAATCCTGGGATGTGCATTAAGAGCCAAAGGCAGAGCAACTACACAGGGGATCTCTGCATACTGTGGATGGTAGAACCTGGGGCAGAATAATGGACCATACAGCTACATAGATTCATTTGGCCTAACAACCCATGCCAGGGACACAGAGGGATTGCAGCTACTATTCCAACCCATGCCAGGAGTAGTGGCTGTGAGAAGGAGGCAACAGGTTGTTCTGCACCCTGATCCCAGAATAAGGATGGATTGCCAAGCCTAGACCTCATGCATGTCAACAACATAAAGCCTGATTTTATCATCATATTATGGGAGATGTGAATTTCATCCTGAAGGTGAAGTCAGAGGTGATGTCACATCTAGCTTTGAGCCCTTTGGACTAAGTTAGATTCCCTTGCTTCAGTTAGACTTCAAGGGCCAAGCTTATAGGTGATGTACATATAATTTTCACATCGGTAAATTGATATGAGTTTATATAAATAAATCTGTATAAAGACAGACAGTGGGAGGACATGTTTCCACAACACACACAATGAGAGGGCCAGAAGAAGGTGTAAATCACACCAAATTAGATTAGATTAGGGTCACTTCTGAATTTGGTCCTTAGTTTTTAAGGTGTGACCTATAGCATGTGCTTACGAGCATGTACTAGAAGAAGATATTATACCAGTTAACGAAAAACTGAAATTAAGAGTCCCAGGTGTGTCCATGACAATACTTTACTCTCCGGTACTGCCCTTTCTTCAAAATCTTTTAGGAGGCATGATTTTAAGTTTCCTAAAAACTAGAGAGTGCTTAGGTCAGCAGTCATGCACTTTTGCGTGAGGTTTGTGTGGCGAAAGAGCTGATGGAACATGTGCCTTTGCTAATGAGAAGTCAGGGAGAAAAAGCTTTAAGCTGACACAATTCTGCTCCAAGTTACATCATACATTTTTTGGGGAAAACTTTTTAATCAAGAACAGCAGCTTACACAGTTCAGTTGTGTTTATTTTATTTATTGTGTGTTTGAAAATGATTGAAAGGAAGAAATTCTAGCTTGTTAGTATGTTATCTTTTATGCCAAGTAAACTGTCCCAGTTCATACAGTTTTTGAGAGAGACAGATTACATATTTCAGTCTCCAGTTAATCTGGTATCCACATATTGATTTGAGTTATTTTAGATTCTGATATAATATAGTAGGTTCTCAAACTGCATAGACTTGGGGAGTTTTTTTTTTTTTTTTTAATAGTTTTAGGAATACAGCCAGAAGACACATCTGGAAGATTCTTTTGATAATTTTGATGTTCAGCCTTCACAAGCTGCTTTGTAATTAAGAACTCATAATATTTATATCACAGTAATGCTTACAGGCCACACCCAGGTTGGACTCCTCTGTGTTAGGCAGTATACAGACAAAATAAATGACAGTCCCTGCCCCAGAAACTCAGCTGTTTAAACTCAGGTTCTAATATTTATGGAGTGTCTGGAATGGCACTGTCATTGTCAGATTTAATTGCACTGTACTTGGCTGAGCCTCCACTCTTCCATTTCTGTTTTGATACCATGGATAAACAGACTTACCTGACACTTGCTTATTATTATACATATTCTTTGCTGATGTTAATAAAATGATCATATTATGACAACTCCTCTGAGTTAGCTCAAGCTGTCATGGCAACGTAGGCTTAAACCAGGTGGTTTCTGGCTCATCTCACACAGCTGGCAACACTGGCCGGGGAGCGAAAGCTTGGGGGCTAGGAGGGAGAGAAAGAGATTGAGAATGGACATCAGATGCGTCTATCACAGGCGGAGAGTATCTCCTTTGATTTTAGGTCAGAGCACTCTTCCGTTCAGAGCAATATTTTGATGAGCCCCCCTCTGAAATGAATGGAATCCATGCACTTACAGATGACTAGGAGACAATACTTTTTGTCTGATGGATCACTACCTCAGTGACCTGGGAGGACTTTATAATGACCTTGTTGTCCTTCTGGCAATGCAGTGGGCTCCTAAACATCCTTTTTCTTTCCTTCATCCTCACAGGTCACCATGTTCCACAGCTAAAACAAATGAGGAGACAAGTATCCCCAGCTGGCAATTTGAGCTTTTCAGAGTGGCACATAAGAGATAAAACAAGGCAGAGGAGTAGGCCCATGGTATTTTTTCTTTCTTTCCAGTTTCTCTTGTTTTATACTTGGCCACTGCACTGGTGACTTAAGTGTTATGTCACAGTTGACTGAGCTATAAAGAATTTATGAAGTCTTACACCAGGGCTGTGTAAGGAGTGAAGAAATAACCATATGGTGCTAGACCAACCAGAAACTTAAGATAGTAGAGCTGTAGCTGCCTATTAAGTGGCATTTCATATAAACAACATATTATAGCAGTGCTTTGTAGTCTGCACTAGCTGCCTCTCAGTTTCCAGGTGGAGTTTAAATTTCTGACTTCGATCTATAAAGTCCTGAATGTTTTGGATTCTTCCTTTGTGGAAACTGCCTCTTTCCCCATATGTAACAGCATCACATTTGTGATCAGTTGATGCACATGAATGATCAACTCCATGATTCAAAAGCAGTAGCTAAGCATGTTCTGGGAGAGATTGCTGAGTCTGGAACGCAATTCCACTTTGGGTCAAAATAGCCTAAATTTATTGATGTTCAGAGCAGGGTTCCAGGTTTATTTATTATCTTACTGGTTTGGTGAGGTGCAAGAGTGGTTTTTGGAGCATGGGGGCGATTGGGAACGAGGTGAGTTTGTGAGTCAATCTGGGTGATCTATATTTTGGGGGCTTGTGTCACACTTGGTGGCAATATCTTTAGAATAATTCTGAAGATGCACTAGATAAAATGTCCTTTAAAAGTCCAGCTGTATTTTAGGGGAGATTCCTATTGGATAGAATGGGAAACAACAAATAAACATGTAGTATGTACAGACTGGAGTGGGGTGAACAGTTAGAAAAGAATAGGCTAGAATATGATCAGAAGAAAAAATTCATTTGTGGTAAGAAGCACTTACCTCCATGAATATTTTAAAAGGTTTTGTTTATTTCCCAAGGAAAGTGTACCAAGATTCATGTTCAGTTGCAGAAACCTGTTTGGAGCTCATCTCCAATGAGTCAGTCCATTTTCCCTATGATCTCAGGAAGGCTGGATACAACTCCCTTAGAAGCACTACTCTTACTGGACCTGTGGCCAGTCTAATAGCAGCAGTCCTCCCCACATGAAGGGCTAAGCAAACTGCTTCTCCTCCATTGCTCCCTCTCCTGGCAGCCCAAACATGGGTTTCTTTTTCAGATTTCAATAGGGGTTTTGTCTTGTTTTTTTTAATTTAAAAATGTATTGGATTTTTAGAATGTTCAACTATAAAGCAGAAAATAAATACCATGGACCAGCCCCTCAGCCTTGCTCTATCGTTTATGTGCTGCTCCAGAAAGCTTAAACTGCTAGCTGGGGATTCTCCTAGCACAGGGAAATCTTTGGATAGCATATAGCTGGCTTTATGCCACTTGCTCCTGGGGCATACCATCCCCAGCACAGAGGGCATTCAGGAATAGGACTAGAGAACACTGCTCTAGCGGTCCTGCACTGCCAGCACAAGTTGGAGCCGCCCTAGGTTGTACAGGGGGCTAAATGGGCCCTGGCTAGCCCCAGGATCAGGGTAAACATCTGGTAGAAAGCTGCCTGTATCCCCCTCAGGTGTACTGGTACTCTAATATATTCACATACATACATACTCATTTCTATATATATACTCACAGAATTAAGTTACATAGCTATAGATTACAACACATGTTTGTGATTATGAAAATGCATAATGACTTTAGATGAGAACAATAACAGGGCTCCCTCTGTTCGTGAATGTTCCCATTCTGCTGTTGTTGGAAAAATAAACCTTTTCAAAGTAGACCATCATAAGAATGGAATGTATCCAATGAACATCTAACTGGGAGGAATTCTCCCAATGCTGCCAGAACCACTTTTATAGCAGCTGTGATCAAGATGTCTGTTGTGTGTATTTATTTACTTGTTCTGCAGTATTGAATTTAAATACCAAGCGATAGGAATAATGTTAATCTTTTGGGGGAAAATATTAGATTACATTCTAAGTGAAAGTGTAAATGGGAAGGGAAGAAAAATATTAATAAGAGCGCCCGGATCTCTTCAGCACAAATCAGTCCGACAGTCCAGGCCTGTAGACTGACAGATGTCCACATTGCTTTAGTATATTTTTATTGAAGTAAAATCAGCAGCCATATGTGAAATCTATTTCCTGATGTAAGAATCAACACATGGTTAAACCATGCACTCTTTGGCCTATTTCTTATATGAAATGTGCCCTTCATAAACTACTCTGTAGATCTACTGTGGGAGGAAGGATGGTCTTGTGATTAAAGCACAGGACCCGGAGTCAGGAGATCTAGGTTTATCCCCAGTGGTGTCTTAGATTTCCTGTGTGACCAGAGGCAAGACACAGAAGTGTGTTGTGCCTCAGTTTCCCCATCTGTAAAATGCAGATGTGGGCTGCAGGATGTGGACCGACTATAGAGAACCCATAGGATGAGAGCAGCCTACAAATGCTGTCTGTGGGGCATTCAGGGGAGGGTGGCTGACAGTAGACTATGAGAACCTGCTAGTCAAAGCCTTCTTTGTGTGCAGGTCCGGGAGCTGCAGGCGTAGTCTGAGAACAATTCCGCAACTGCAGGGAGGATTCCGTTTCTCTCTTTTCACAGTGCCTGCACAACACCAGTACACAAGGACTCTGCCCAAAAGGGTGAGGATTTACCGTTAAAGCTCACAGCTAGGCTATGCAGTTAGTGTTCTGAATTGATCACTGATGCATATTTGACAGAGATAACGCTAAGAAAACGTGAGCTCTGTCTCCTTAAAGGCAGACTGACCTGGATTCAGCAGTTTACTCCCTCCACCCAGGACACTTAAAAGCATTGGCTGCTTATCTAGACCAAAAGCTGACCGCTCATGGAGTGGGGGTGCTGCTTTGGAAATGAGATGATGGGTGGGGTGGGAAACAAGTACCGTGTGCATAAACTCTTAATAATAATGGTATTATTAGCCCACCTTCAAAATAACTCTTCCATTGTAGAAGTAGAATGCACAAGCCAAGATCCAATCACCCTGCCACTCCAGCCTGACTATGGTAAAGGCAAAAATGTAAGGGGCAGTTGAAATGTTGTTTTCCCAGAGGAAACTGGGGGAATACACAACAGAATGTTAGCAGATAGGGAGTCATTATTGTGTGATGGACCAAGACTATTCTACTTTCTCCAGACTATGCCCCTGATCAAGCCTTATGATGGCAAAATGCTGGTGTAAGCTGCACCATTGTATCTGATATGACAATTGAGTCTTTCACCTATATTTTCCTACAGGGTCACAGACTGTAAAAGACTATAATCCCAGGGTAATTTGAAGACTAGAGATCATGTCCTTGGCATGGTGTCTGCTAAAGGGAAAGAGAGAAGAGAATAAGCTGGATGCCTGTTTTTTTTTTAAAAAAAAAGTCAAGTCACTTCCATATGTTGTTTTGAAGGGGAAGTAATGTTCTAACCTCTTCTGGACAGGTGTCTGGGAGAAAATAGTATCTATCTTGGAGCACACAGTTGAAACAACAGCTTCAGTGCCACCCACTGTGGTTAGCAGGAGCACAGGGAAAGCTGGCTGATCTGAAGGAAAAGCAGGAAGACGGGACCACTGGATATTTAAGTCAGATCAGGTTCAGATTTATTTTGTTCCAGGTGAAAGACCCACATTTTAAAATCGGTTTCGATCTAGTCTGACCATGTAAAAGAAATGCTGCAATGGGATGGCAACTTTGAACAACTCCAACCTGAAACACAAGTTGTTAGGTAGTGGCACAGCCCCTCTATGGTCTTGTACAGCACTGAGCCCTTGGCTGGGTGTGACTGCCTTGGAGCTGCCTGGAATAATTTAGCAATAGCAGATCTGGGCTGGATCATGATATTTGCTGTATGCATATGTGTGAGTGAATTCTTAGCAGTTTTGTCAGGAAATGTAGTCAGGAAGGGAGCTGGTTCCTGATATTCACATCTCTCTGCAAACACTGGGAGGACAGTGCAGAGCAATTCACTTTGAAGCCCTGTTTCTCACAGCCCCTCGGGGCCCTCATGGACCAGACAGATGGGTTTTCTCCCAGAGGAATTCAGCTCCTGTGATAGGTGGACAGGATCAAAGGCCTCAGAAGGGTTGAAAGAGACACACACATTCGAGGAAGGCAGATGGTTAAGGGGGAGACTGAGGCAGAGACTGTTGTGGAGCAGACTGACCCCCAGACTCTACAGGTGGGAGTCTTGGGTAAGAAAGGCGTAACTAAGCCCGTAAGTGAGATAAATGTGTATATCCATTTTGTTTTAAAATCCCTTTCCTCTTATGCTATGCTGAATTTCTGCTATTAAGATTAAATAATTTGTTTTAAGAAGACTGTGTGGGAACACTGTAGTCACCGCTGGTCACAACTCCCACATGTATCGAGTCCAGTAGGCTCTGCTGGGTAAGCATGGTTGGTACACAAGGAACTGTAGCCCTGGGCCCAGGCCTGGTCTTAGAGTCAGAGAATTGTGGAATTCTGCCCTAGAAAGGTGAAGGCACAATGCCCAAGACTAGGAGGGGAAGTACTCACAAGAGACCAAGGAAAGGGCTAGAGGTGCAGCTAGCCCTGAGCTGTGACACCAGCTCTTCACAAATAATGACTAGCAATACTGCATAGTCAGTCCTAAAACCAACCAACCTATGGCAAATAAACTACCATGAACTGATGAAGGAGTCTGCTCCTGCAACTGTAGATAACTCCTGCTTAGTAATGGTAGAGTTGCATGCTTTGTGTTATGTTGGGATTGTGGATTGAATAGCATATGTGCAAAGGTAGGGCAGCAGAAGAGACCAAGAACAGGGGATTTAAGGAATATTTCAAAACTTTTCTAAACCGTTCTAAAAGTGGATGTTGGTAGATAAGATCTAATAATGTGTAAGATGCTCAGAGCAACAGCTATTTTCTCTCTCCTTTAGAAGGAGGAGGAATGCTATAATTTCAGTTCAATCATTGGGGCCAGTAGTTATTTGCTCTAATGTTGTAAATCCTTGATCACAGCAAGAGTTAAAGAATATCTAAGGCAGAATTCTATCTGGATCTAATCTGAAATGCATCTGATGTGCAGAAACAGTGTGCTACTTATGACATTTTCTTGTTTATCCCATTGTTATAAAATGCCATTCCTGAACAATGGTCAGCACTTCAAGGGAAACCTGAATATATTCTTCATTGTAAAGAGAAGACAATCATCATGAGAGTGGTGTAAACAAAAAAAATCTCCTTTGCTTTTTAGGGTTTCTGTAGCATTTAACTACAGAATAGTCACAATAGTCCAGAGCTCACCAGATAGTTCAAAGACTTGTCTAGCTGAGAAAATTCAACAACAGGGGGAAGGTAGGAAAGCAGAGTAGCAAACAGCAAGAACAGTGCCACATGTGACCGCTTTCAGAAGAGGTCTTGTATATGTTACTACACCATGTATTTTATATAAACATTCTAAACAAAGTAAGAAGTAAAACAGTATTTGTAGGGTACATTGGCTGCATTTAAGTAATTAGGAACAATCTAATTAGATAGAACACATGATGGAACATATGCTGCAGCCAGTTTTCATGTGATCTGCAAGGATAAAGCAACAGAGAAGTCTTATAGGAATGTGACTAAGATGCTGACTAGAAAGTATTTAGTTTGCTGAGAGGGATGTGGAAAGTTCTGCTTAACAATGAACAGAAACACAGGATCTGCAGGAAATAAGATCTGCATGTACTTTTAACCACCGCGTCTCCTTTCCAGTGGCCACTAAGTTATATAATGAACACTTTTACCGAATTCACTGCTCAAAGGTTGTTTCTAATATCTATCAAATTGTGTTTGAATATTGTAAACTAAGTATAATAAAATCCCACCCACCAGTGTGTAGTCTTCTGGGAGAAAGCATGAACAAAACCAAATCAACCCAAAAACACTTTTGATGCATTTGTTGACACTAAAAAAAACTTTCTTCGCCTTTGTTCCTCTTCCCAACATTTTGAGCTGTTTCATTTTGTATGGGGAAAAAACTTACACCCAGTACCTTTTTTTTTTTTTTAAGGTGATATTGACAAGAATGTATCTAGTCCTACTGCACAGAGAAAACTCTGAAGAGATGCAGCAGCGATGCAGACTATGTAAGAGTATTATTCTCAAAAGGAAAACTCTAGACAGTTGTGGGAGGGAGATAAAACATCCTTCATTCAGACACCAAATTATGTATATCATTATAGAAATACATTAGGTCGTCTATTCCTTTTACCAGTCAGAGCAGGATTGGTCCCTACTGTACACTGTTTGGTGGTAGTGTGTTTGGTTCATGAAGTTTTAAATAGAGAAGGAATGGGACTTCTAGTAGTCCCAGTGGGAACTATTGGTCTAATAAAGCTGACAGCAAGTTCTTTTCACCTATTATGACTAGTTATATCCTTTTAAATATTCCGTTTACACTCTTTGAGTACCTGTAGACAGTTTTGCCACTCCACATACTTAGTTATCACCAAGCAATAGTTATTTAGCTCTTACGTTTCTTCATAAGTCCATGCCTCCAACATCCCGTTCAGTTTGCTTGCTTTCCTCGGAATTTTCTTTAACTGTTTAAACAGCTTTGTGGTTACACAGTACTTAGAACCAATGGCACCAGTACTGAGCCAGTGTTAGAATGAGACTTATTTCTCTACTGCCATACTCGATATCTGTGTACTTCAAAAATTGTATTGGCTTTTTCTATTGACTTAGCCCATTCCAAAGTCATATTTAGTTTGCTGTCCAGTGTCACCTAACATCTTCCAGAATCACAGATTTACAGGTTTCTCATTCTCACTAAATACACAGTACAGATTTCCCACCAGCTCTTAGTTTGCATTTTTCAAGGTTAAGTATAATTGTACACTTATTTATAACCTCTCAATACATTTTTGTATTATTTCTCTGTCCACAACGTGGTCTAGTGTATTTCATTAACATGCTGTCTACCTCTACTTCCAGATCATTAATAAAAGTGTTCAATAACAGAATTAACACTGACCTTTAGCTATTTCTCTCAAACTAGATACAGAAAGTAGACTATAAATAAATGGTATTCCATCATTTTCAGTACACCTAGCAACGTTCCTATCCAAATCACCTGAAAACAAACATATCACACTTTTTTGGGATACACTATCAAACGTTTTACTAAAAGTCAAACAATCCATGCATAGAATTCCCTTCAATTATTTTGTAATTGTCAAAAAAGCAATTGTTTGCCTGCTAAGATGTATTTTCTCTAGTACATCCCTACTGCTCCATAACTTATCAAAATAATTGTCAGTGGCACAGTAAGTGCATTAGTTCATTCTCTTACTACTGGAGGAGATACACCATCTGGACTCAATGATTTGTGTATAGTAGGTTCTCATTTCACAAAGATTCCCTTAGCTGCCTTTTATCAATAACCATTTTGCATCATCTTTGCCTTCCTCCTGGCCAGTTATTTCAACAGTGTTTTAAAAAATGATCTCTCAGCCATTTCAAAGTCATCAGTTTCATCTCACTGTTCCTTTATTAACAGACTCTTGTATTTCCTTAAATATATTTGTAAAAGCCCTTATTTCTCTTTCCCCTTTAACTCGTTATTTTTTTGCTGCACTTATCTTCTTACAAGTTTTAACATTTTCAGTTTATCACCTTCTTCCTCTTTGTCAGAAGTGTTAGCCTCTGATTTTTCAGCAGCAGTTAGTGAAGCTATTCCTACTACTTTTTCTTTCCTTTTATTTCACAATTGGAATTATTTTCAAGCCTCTTCCCCTCACCCTTTAACTGCTTACACTTGAGGCCCCATATTGCTGCTGCTAATATTTGGTTGAAGAAGCCTGGAGAGAGTTCCAGTTGTTGCCCATTAAATCTGCTCCTTTTGCTTGTGCAGTAGAAGGATGCCTTTGGATGACAAATGTCTCGGGCATACTGCCAGCCCATAGCTGCTGCTATCTGAGAACTGCACCATCATCTCCCATGAACCAAACTTCAAATAATTCTTAAAATTAGTTATTTGTACGCACCACAGGAATTTCAGTGACTCATAAACCCTGTTTTTTCAAAGCAAGGGAAATACTCACTATCACATGGAGTCAGATCCTGGGTTGAGTGCTTGACGCCACTATTTTACTTAGTCTTCTGCCAGCCATCATGACCCTTAAAACTGTTCTAGCCCTGCACTGTGATTTTTAAACTATTACCTGAACTAAAGCTAACTGTGACAATGAGCTCTGTGAATCTGCTACCATGTGCCATTTTCTTTTCCATATGTCAAGTCCAAACTTTTATGACTATCTGTATGGCAGCCAAATAGGGAGGTAGGCACAAGAGGCAGCACTTTAATCAGGAGGCTAAAAGAGGGATATAACTGCTATGAATTTGGAGTTTCTCTCCCCCCTCCTCATGTTGACAGTGAATTTTGAAACCCTGTTCTGCTTTCACTGTAGTTGATTAATAATGGCAGTGTGACAGGGTGTGCATGTGGGGCATTTTTGAACACAACTATTCAGTTGGATGGACTGACTGACTTAGAAGTTATCTGTCTTAGGGTACATCTACACTACAGCGGGGAGTCGATTTAAGATACGCAAATTCAGCTACGTGAATAGCGTAGCTGAATTCGACGTATCGCAGCCGACTTACCCCGTTGTGAGGACGGCGGCAAAATCGACTTCTGCGGCTTTTTGTCGGCGGCGCTTACTACCACCTCCGCTGGTGGAGTTAGAGCGCCGATTCGGGGATCGATTGTCACGTCCCGTTGGGACGCGATAAATCGATCCCCGAGAGGTCGATTTCTACCCGCCGATTCAGGCGGGTAGTATAGACCAGACCTTATGCAATTTAGCAAGACACCTTTGGCTGCTTGTATTCCTACCATCTGCAGAGACTGCTCTACTTGGGGGAGGGAGTAAAGTGGGGCCAAGCTGGGTCCACTCTTCCTTGCCCCAGCTCTGCCCTGGACCCAGAACTGTGCAGTTGACCACTCCCCACCCCCTCAGGGGGCACTAGAACCCAGGTGGTACTTCTCCTCCCCAATTGCCTTCAGGAATAACTGCAGAGAGCAGCCAGCCTCTGAGACTCCAGCTGGTAGGAACAAGAGCAGCCAAAGCAGGGACCTTTGGACATGCCAGTCAAAACTATGGCATGTTCTGACTTTCTCTGCCCTGTACTGACTGGCTGTTTGCTCCAATCCTCCCCCACCATCTCTTCACTCCACACCTGCGATGACCCTCTCATCCCCTCCCCCCTCCTTTCAACTTAGCTGATCTCCCATCTAAGAAAACCCACCTCCACAATCTATAAAGGGATTAACATGCTGCTTGCCTCCATCATATTGTGCACTCTGCTAGTATGTTCTACCCCTTCCCACAGCCTGTGTCAATCTTGTCTATACAGACAATATTGTCTCATTTCCTTGCCCTCTCTTGCTGGTGTCTTATATTTAGATTTTAGTTTCTTTGAGATGAGGGCTGTCTCATTGTGTGGTGTTTGTACAGAACCTAGCACAATAGGGTTCTAGTCCAAGATGGGTTCCTAGGTGCTATAATAATACAAACAGTTGTCATAATACTTATGCTCATTTTAGCATTGTCTTATCTGCTGTATAGGCCACCACGCTCAGATGCTTGACTGCTACCATTTAATATAGAGAACCAATTTTCTATTCTAGCCTCTTCCTTGTTTTAGTTATTCATAACAAATTCCATTGAGGATGAAGGGGTGGGGTGCTGTGCTAGCTCAATGAGGATTGGTTGTATCTTAAAGTTGATCAAAGCTAGTACAGTGATACTTTTGTTGTACACCCAGCTAATGAATTGTACCTTCATTGCTGATCGCCTTAAAATTATTAAAGTTAAAAACTTAAACTTGGCTTTCTTACATCCCTCAGCCTGACAATAATCCAAGTTTTGAAAAATGTCATTTTAAAGATGGCATTTTGGCTGCATGCAATAGACTTTTCTATTCCAAATTACAGTGTTGTATAGCTGTTTAGAATGTGGTATGCACGCAAAACCTTGCAGCTTAGAGAAGCCCTTGGCCACTTAAGCCCTTAAAAGTTCTTAAGTAGCTTAGTAGCAGCCTGTGAGACACCCTAAAAGGGGCTAATAGTTGTAGGCAGCTCAGCACTTAAGTTCAATGCTAAGCAACTATAAGGAGCATCTGCATTGCAAATACAGCTAAAGGCTCATATAGTGGCCCAGTTTTTTCAGTGTTATGAAGGTGGCTTAAGCTTTTAGCAGATGCAGCCCCTCCTCAACTGCTATTTCAAGGATCCCTGTCATTACTATGGCAGCCATTTAATTGGACAAACCATGAGGCTAGATGTAAAGAATGATGTATTGAAAGTTGAAATACATGGAATTTCTAGATTATAACCACCCTTTGTGGAATTTTCCCAGCACAAGTTAAGAATGACTTTCTAAAAAGCATGCCAGGGGATTTTTAATGCCAGGAGGACCTTATTTTTAAGCTTTCTTTCAAACTATAACCTCTCGTGCAGACTACCCTCATGCACTGGTTTAAACACTAGTTTAATAGAAAGACTATCACCACCACCTCTTCCTGGAGCATCTGGTTTTGTTTTTTCTTGGAAATCTCCCATCCAACTACTGACTTCGTTTTCTAAATTAAGCACCAAGGCTAAATCTGCTCTAACAGTCTTTGTCATTTTTGTAAAATTACTTGTAGATAAAAACAGTGAGGCAGCGAAGGCTGTGAGGGTGTCATTTTTTTAGAATTACAAAGGCATGATAAGTGACATGCAAGTAGGTTTTATCATCTGGGTAAGTCCTAGAACAAGGATATTTCATCTTAATTCTGGTATGGGCCTCGGCTTCTCCAAGTACAAATCTTAAAACAGAAGCAATTGATGTAAGAAACCCATAGCTAAGGCAGTTCTAAATTAAAATGTGCATACCTTAATTTGTACAAGCATCAGTATTCAAAAGATGCAGCATGGTATGTAAACACTTTTCACAGGCGCTAGGTAGCGCCCAAGCATAATGTAATAGCCTTTCCTTTGAAAAGTTAACAGTTCAAAACTTGTTTTGGGTCAGAAACAAAACAAAAACAAAAGATGCTTCCATTCTTCTAATCTACATCAAAGTCCCCAGAAATTCTGTGCAAACAACCCAGAAGTATGAGAGAAGCTGTTGCAGATCAGACTTAACAGCCGAGAGTCTCTGTGGTAAGCCTGCATAGCATATGCCTGTCTCAAGTTTGCTTTCATGTACACCAAATTCACTCATTATTTAAACAAGCCATCTTCTGTGTTAATTAGTAGTGTATTTGTGCAAAGGCTATGTAGTCCATAGTAAGATTTAAGGCAAAACGTCTTCAAATTGCTCAAGAGAAGGAGGCGGGTGGTGATGATCAGGGACTCCTTCCTAAAGGGGAAGGAGTCATCTATCTGCCATCCTGACCAGGAAAACCGAGAAGTGTGCTGCTTGCCAGCAGCTAGGAGTCACAATGTGACAGAGAGACTGCCGAGACTCATCAAGCCCTCAGATTGCTACCCCTTCCTGCTTCTCCACGGGGGCACTAATGATACTGCTAAGAATGACCTGGAGCGGATCACGGCAGACTACATGGCTCTGGGAAGAAAGATAAAGGAGTCAGACGCAAGTGGTGTTCTCGTCCATCCTCCTTGTGGAAGGAAGAGGCCCAGGTAGAGACCGTCGAATCGTGGAAGTCAATGAATGGCTATGCAGGTGGTGTCGGAAAGAAGGCTTTGGATTCTTTGACCATGGGATGGTGTTCCAAAAAGAAGGATTGCTAGGCAGAGATGGGCTCCACCTACCGAAGAGAGGAAAGAGCATCTTCGCAAGCAGGCTGGTTAACCTAGTGAGGAAGGCTTTAAAACTAGGTTCACCGGGGGGAAGGAGACCAAAGCCCTGAGGTAAGTGGGATACCAGGAGGAAGCACGAGCAGAAGAGCACAAGAGGGAAGGACTCCTCTCTCATACTGAGAAAGCAGGACAATCAGCGAGTTATCTTAAGTGCCTCTACACAAATGCAAGAAGCCTGGGAAACAACCAGGGAGAACTGGAAGTCCTGGCACAGTCAAGGAATTATGATGTGATTGGAATAACAGAGACTTGGTGGGATAACTCACACAACTGGAGTACTGTCATGGATGGATATAAACTGTTCAGGAAGGACAGACAGGGCAGAAAAGGTGGGAGTTGCATTATATGTAAGAGCAGTATGACTGCTCAGAGCTCCAATATGAAACTGCAGAAAAACCTGAGAGTCTCTGGATTAAGTTTAGAAGTGTAAACAACAAGAGTGATGGAGTGGTGGGAGTCTGCTATAGACCACCAGAGCAGGGGGTGGAGGTGGATGATGCTTTCTTCAGGCAACTAAACAGAAGTTACTAGATCACAGGCCCTAGTTCTCATGGGGACTTCAATCACCCTGGTATCTGCTGGGAGAGCAATACAGCAGTGCACAGACAATCCAGGAAGTTTTTGGAAAGTGTAGGGGACAATTTCTTGGTGCAGGAGGAACCAACTAGGGGCAGAGCTCTTCTTGACCTGTTGCTCACAAACTGGGAAGAATTGGCAGGGGAAGCAAAAGTGGATGGGAACGTGGGAGGCAGTGACCATGAGATGGTCGAGTTCAGGATCCTGACACAAGGAAGAAAGGAGAGCAGCAGCCCTGGACTTCAGAAAAGCAGACAGACTCCCTCAGTGAACTGGTGGGCAGGATCACCTGGGAGAACATGAGGGGGAAAAAGGAGTCCAGGAGAGCTGGCTGTATTTTAAAGAAGCCTTATTGAGGTTGCAGGAACAAACCATCCCGATGTGTAGAAAGAATAGTAAATATGGCAGACAACCAGCTTGGCTTAACAGTGAAATCCTTGCTGATCTTAAACACAAAAAAGTTTACAAGAAGTGGAAGCTTGGACAAATGACCAGGGAGGAGTATAAAAATATTGCTCAGGCATGAAGGCATGAAATCAGGAAGGCCAAATCACACTTGCAGTTGCAGCTAGCAAGAGATGTTAAGAGTAACAAGGGTTTCTTCAGGTATGTTAGCAACAACAAGAAGGTCAAGGAAAGTGTGGGCCCCTTACTGAATGATGAGGCAACCTAGTGACAGAGGATGTGGAAAAAGCTATGTATTCAATGCTTTCTTTGCCCCCATCTTCACGAACAAGGTCAGCTCCCAGACTGCTGCACTGGGACGCACAGTATGGGGAGGAGGGGACCAGCCCTCTGTGGAGAAAGAAATGGTTCAGGACTATTTAGAAAATCTGGATGAACACAAGTCCATGGGGCCATATGCGCTGCATCTGAGGGTACTAAAGGAGTTGGCGGATATGATTGCAGAGCCATTGGCTATTATCTTTGAAAACTCATGGTAATCGGGGGAGGTCCTGGCTGATTGGAAAAAGGCTAATGTAGTGCCCATCTTTAAAAAAAGGGAAGGAGTAAGATCTGGGGAACTACAGGCCAGTCAGCCTGACCTTAGTCCCTGGAAAAATCATGGAGCAGGTCCTCAAGGAATCATTTCTGAAGCACTTAGAGGAGAGGAAAGTGATCAGGAACAGTCAGCATGGATTCACCAAGGGCAAGTCATGCCTGACTAACCTAATTGCCTTCTGTGACGAGAACTGGCTCTGTGGATGAGGGGAAAAGCAATAGATGTGTTATTGCTTGACCTTAGGAAAGCTTTTGATACGGTCTCCCACAGTATTCTTGCTAGCAAGTTAAAGAAGTATGGGCTGGATGAATGGACTAAGGTGGAGAGAAAGTTGGCTAGATCATTGGGCTCAATGGGTAGTGATCAATGGCTCCATGTCTAGTTGGCAGCCCATATCAAGCGGAGTGCCCCAAGGGTCGGTGCTGGTTTTGTTCAATATCTTCATTAATGATCTGGAGGAGGGCGTGGATTGCACCCTCAGCAAGTTTGCAGATGACACTAAACTGGGAGGAATGGTGGATACACTGGAGGGTAGGGATAGGATTCAGAGGGACCTAGACAAATTAGAGGATTGGGCCAAAAGAAATCTGAGGTTCATCAAGGACAAGTGCAGAGTTCTGCACTTAGGATGGAAGAATCCCATGCACTGCTACAGACTATGGACTGAGTGGCTAGGCAGCAGTTCTGCAGAAAAGGACCTAGGGGTTACAGATGAGAAGCTGGATATGAGTCAATGGTGTGCCTTGTTGCAAGAAGGCAACGGCATCTTGGGCTGTATAAGTAGGAGCATTGCCAGCAGATCAAGGGACGTGATCATTCCCCTCTATTCGGCATTGGTGAGGCCTCATCTGGAGTACTGTGTCCTGTTTTGGGCCCCACACTACAAGAAGGATCTGGAAAAATTGGGAAGAGTCCAGCGGAGGATAACAAAAAATGATTAGGTGGCTGGAGCACATGACTTTGAGGAGAGGCTGAGGGAACTGGGGTTATTTAGTCTGCAGAGAAGAATGAGGGGGCATTTGATAGCTGCTTTCAACTACCTGAAAGGGGGTTCCAAAGAGGATGGCTCTAGACTGTTCTCAGTGGTACCAGATAACAGAACAAGGAGTAATGGTTTCAAGTTGCAGTGCAGGAGGTTTAGGTTGGATATTAGGAAAAACTTTCTCACCGGGAGGGTGGTGAAGCATTGGAATGGGTTACCTAGGGAGGTAGTGGAATCTCCTTCCTCAGAGGTTTTTAAGGTCAGGCTTGACAAAGCCCTGTCTGGGATGATTTAGTTGGAGATTGGTCCTGCTTTGAGCAGGGGGTTGGACTAGATGACTTCCTGAGGTCCCTTCCAACCCTGATACTCTGATTCTATGAATTACCTCAGCTTATTAATGCACAGCCTGGAGTGGATTTATTATTTTGTTTTCCAATTAAAGCATGAGGGGCTCAGTAGTTTAAAACAATCTTAACCAGTTTTTGGAAGGATTTGTGCAATTTATCCTTCCACTATGAAAAGGGATGGTCCTAGAATAGTCACCCACTCTCCTCCCACCCTTTAGTGTCTTTGTATATATTAAAAAAAAAGTTTTAAATTTCTTTCTGCATGAACAAAGAGTGGAGAGAGTCTTCCCTGCTTGCTGAAGAGGACCTAATTAAGTGAATTGGTGCAAAGCTGTGACATCTCCAAGGAGAGTTCCAGCCAACCAGAATATGGCTCTGGACAATCAGAGTCTCAAGCCACACATTTGTGAGGTTCCTCTTGTAGCTATCAGTGATAAGAAAGTACTCAAATCCATGCACTAACTGTAAACTGGGAAATAGAAAGGCTTATTTGCTTACATAGGCCTTTCCATTCATAGATCAATAAAGTCTCTACAAAAGTGAGCAGTTACCTCCATTTTACAGATAGGAACGCTAAAGGCAGGGAGAAGTGATGTGATTTGATTAAGGTCACATAGCATGTGGCAGGGCTGCACAAGAATGGTATTGTGCTTAAGGCAACAGATCGGGGTTCAGTTCTTATCTCTACCACATACTACACAGATGACCTTGGTCAAATCACAACCTTTTTGTCCATTTCCCCCCCCTGTAAAATGTGATAAAAATGCTTCCTCATCTCACAAGCTCTTGGAAGAGCAATTGTAGAGCAAGTCAGAAGTCTTCCAACTACATGGTTTTTCAGTGATAAATGGCAATTCACCAAAACTGTTCAGGGGAGATAATTTATTTTGACATCCCTGATTCAAAAAATTTTTGAAAAAAGTTTACATTTTTTCTAAACAAGAAGTATATTTTCTTGTTTAAATTTCCAAAATAAAGATCTTTTGGAAATTTAATTTTTAGTAAAAAAAATTTAAAAAGTGGAAACTGAAATATTTAGGTTGACCTGTTCCACATTTTTTCCCCTTCACATTATTGATAAGCAAAATTTTGAGATTTCAACTTTTCATGATTTGAAATGGGAAAATTCTGAAATTTCAAACTTTCACAGGACAGGAAAACCATTCGCTGACCAGCTCTAAAAAACTCATTAGCCTTTGCAAGATGCTCAGATGTTATGGTGATGAGGGCCAAACAAAAGCCTAAAAATAAATAAATAAAAAAATCCAGGTTCTCTTGACAGCCAGGGCTTTGCCCTATTGTAGATTTTATGGTTATGAACTGACTGTAGGGTGAAGAAACAAGGTTAGAGCCTATGAGGAGTAGATGGCACTTGTAATGGTCTCCAATTCAGACACACACAGTAAAATTGTCAGTTGCTGAAGAAAGCATGTCCCTTTCTTTGAAGGCAAAAAGAGGCAAGGGAAAGTAGGTGATTTGAGGGGTACAGCAGTTTCTTTGTACACATTTCATCATCAGTTGGTTGACTGTCTATCTCAAAAGTACTCCCATTCCACTGCAGATTTTCTTTTCACAGCAGAGAAGAAAAGATTGAGAAGATATCACTGTATTTTGTTAATTTACTATAAAAACTTTATTTTCAATTGTAAACTTCTTGGGTTTAAAGACTCTTCCAAAGCAAACAAAGAATATTTACAATTGGGATCCTACCTTCCTGGAGCAGCCTTAGAAAGGAAATTAAAATTTAACTCACAAGAAGTATATAGTTCAGTGCCAAACCTCAAAATTACATATTTGAATTGTTAAAGTGTCAAGTTGCCTACTTACAGAAAATTAAAAACATTCTGTAAAAGTTTAATTTCAGAATTTGCTCACTGTACATGTTATAGTTTCAAACATTTAAAAGCTCTATTGGTGGTGGCTTTAGAGGAATCTTTCCTAGCGTAAACTTCTTTGCTTCAAACTGCTTCAACTCCTCAGGTGATAGATCAGTCTTTGGTGTGAATAACTTATCTGAAGTAACAATGCTTGTGGCTGCAGGAGGTGCTGGTGCTACATTATATCCAAAGGCACTAACAGACTGTCCAAATAAAGAGTTGCCTGATTCTGAGGCAGGGGCAGCAACTGCTGCATTAACAGCTCCAAAGGCTGGAAGTGGGATTGTGCTTGACAAGTTTACAGCAGAGGAACTGCCAAACCCTGAAAATCCAGAAGTTCCAAAACCACCTGCCGTTTCAGGCTTTTTAAATGAAAAAGAGGCTGCAGATGAAGCTGGTTGGCTACCAAAGCCAATGGAAGGGGCTGATCTTGAGGAAGAGGTCACACCCAATGCTGAAGGGTCCGGAACAATAGAAGAGCTTCCAAATGCAGTGGTGCTTCCAGAGGATGCATTAACAAGTTCAGTATTTGATTTAAAGGAAGAACTGCTGGCACTCCTATTGCTGCTGCTGCTTAGTGGAAAGCCTGCAATTATAACACACACATAGGGAAATTTTTAGAACAGAAAAACAAAAGGCAACAATTAACAGTGCTAGCTATTAATACAGAAAACTTACCTGATGACCCAAAGGTTGATGTTTGTTGTCCACCAAATCCAAAGGCAGGCAATTGTTGACTAACCACATTTTTAAGTTCAGATACCTTTTAAAAAAAGGCAAATGTAGGATTCACATTTTAAAGTGGGCAAATGTGTTTCTTTCTATAAACATTTATAACTAATATAAATACTTCTGATAATTAAGTCAGTGAAGTCAAAACTAGTTTCAACTGAAGAAGTTAATTGGCATGGTTCTTTTAAGTATGTTGTCATATCAGGCCAAGCCTAAAAATATTGTGTGGCAGGAATGGAGCATGACACTGTTTTCAAATCCAGACCACCACCTTCTGTCTCTCTCTCACATGCTCCATCTGTTCTGTCATTCTTCACTGCCCCCCCACCCAAACAAGTGTTCCAAAAGCATTATCCAAGACCTAATGCCAGACTACTATCAACATGCCTGTCTCATTGCTACTTGGCCAGATCCTTTGACATGGATACCCCTGCATAGCAGTAATATGGAAGATAATCTCAACTATGGTGTTTTTCAAAGTACTGCAGCAGTTTTAGCCACACATCTTCTATTAAAATTGTCACAGCTAGAAGGCAAATATTTTCAAGTCTTGGCTATTTAGTGCCAAGCAAGACCATTCTAAATGACTGCAAAGTACTTGTTCTTAAATAAAAAATGTTGAAATTTTCAAAGCCAAGAAGGGGGATTTAGAATTTAATGTACAATAGAAGATGGATGGCTAAATCCTATGACTATATTATCTGTATTTTCTACACATGGAACTTTTGCCAGATCGCTATACGAAGATCAATTCATGAAGTCGGCAAATATGGATACCATTTCTTCACCCATATCATGTCTTAGAAATTGGTTCCTTAACGATCATTGTGAAGGCAACTAACTTTGGTATGTGTAGCACACTTTGGCATGATGTGTCTAACAAACTATCTTGAATCCAAGTTAAACATTCCTGTTTGAAATTAGGGGAAGGAGAACATTAAATATATTTTACTTTTCAGTAATACTCACCAATGCTGCTTTGGTAGATGTATTTAGAGTCTTCAACTCAAGCAATCTATTTCTCCATTGGTTTACTAATTGCTGGACTGAATTTATCTAAAAAGGGGAGGGGGAAAAAGAAAAAAAAAAAAGAGACAAAGGACATTAAGTCTATGATAATGATGCAAGTAAGAAATGGCACTATTGAGTAATTTCATGATGCAACTGAAAAGGCACAAGTTTCTTAAATTACGATAGGACAACCCCACTAGCCCAAAAGTAGGAAGACACCTACCCCTACCCAAAACCTCCACGCTACAAATTTGAGCAGGGAAAGTGCAAGTCTGAAACTCAATATTATCAACTTTCTTTACACAATTGCTCTCAGACCAAGCGTATTGCTTTTTATGCATATAAAACATGAGAAACTGCAGGATACTTTCTTTAATGCAAGTTCTAACCAATTAGTAGTATTAACAGAGGAATTCCAAATTCCAGCTCTACAAGAATAAACTCTTCAATTCCTTGTTTTACTGCTGGCACAGTTGACATTGTATGTGCTGAATCATTAAGTTAAGTACCAAGAGTTTACCGAATGCTCCCCTTGCTTTCTAGCAAAAACACCCCCTTCTCTCTCAGGATAATTTAGCACTATCACTCCATACTTATTAATTAAGGACTTAAATTCACTAATATAATCAGTTCCCTTAAAGTGCAGAGTGGATTACTACACACAATTCTGTAGTGATTGCTAAAGTACAGGAAATTAAACTTTAATAGAAGAAAAGGGTATTTAGTAATGATTAAAACATTAAATAATCACATCACAATATTGTGTACATCACTATTCCACATCAGTATAATTTAAATAAAATAATGTGCTTTCACATTTTTATAAGTAGCTAAGGCTTAACGTAGTGTAAAAAAACGATGTCAAAATTAGAAAAGCCTTTTGATGTGCCAGCAACCTGTGAAAGTGGAATATTTAATCTTTTAGTAAAATCTTCACACACTTTCAAAGTGTCTCAACATCACAAACACACCAACAATTCTATTCAGCATGGTCACGTGCTGGAAGATCATTGTCTGACATCAGCTCTTATAAGACACAGACTGGGAAATTCCTCGTTTATATTTTGACTCAGTTTATGAATGAAACATGATTTGGATGAGAATATCTCATGGAAGGACTATACAAGGTAAATAATTATGGACTTGTATATTGACAACTTCATGAACTTGCATTCAAATATTCAGTGATGCTCTCTTACAAATCTTAAAATCAGTTAATACACTATCCACCACCATTAAGTTTGATTATAGCTTACTAAATATTAAAGGTTTTACAAAAACTTCTCAGCATTGCAGCAATACCAGCTACTAAGAAAACATGCAAAGGTGATAAAAATAAATGTACATTTAATTTTTTTTTTAAAGGTGAAACATTTACTAGATTAGAAAGTTATATTTGGAAGGCTCACTTCAGAGATTTGAGGAAGCAACTGTTCCACCTTTGACCAAAAAAATGATATATAAATAAAATAAAAGGGTTATACTTTTTGTTTTTGTATGATTCTGCCCTTCTCTAATCACTTCTGCTTTCATATCTTCACTGCCTTGTTTGACTAATACTAAACAATGTTTCTGGTGGGACAAAATTTTCTTCTGCATCCCAAGAAGCAGTGTTCGTGCTAAATGTTAAAATTAACAGGAAGCACCAGCATTTAAGTGCTTCCTGTGTCTAATAAAACTAGTAATATTAGCAATTCCTACTGAAATGCTGTCCAACGGGAAGAAAAATTGTGCAGCAATCGATCAGATTAGGATTGGGCATCCAAATCATGATATTCCAGAATAAAAACAAACAGTTTGCTTTTATAATCCCAGCATATTAGATTCTGGACTGCAGCAATATCCGAAGTCTACTTAAAGGAAGATAATTAACTTGAAATCTAGTCAATTACAAAAGATTTGAAGTAAGGTAGTTTCAATGTCAGTAATTTGTGGGTTTACGACAACATTCTTCTATTTTAAAAAAATGTTTTCAGTTCCCAGTGTGTGAAATATCCACACAAATGGGAAATCTTGTAATGGTCTATCACAAATTTGTTAATTGCACAGAATTCTTTTCAAAAAAATATTTTCCTTTTAATTTCTGAATTAACATTAGGTGTTACTTGGGGGCAATTCTTCAAATACTTTCAAAGAAAAATTTGACTTCTGATGTCATTAGGGTGTTATAAAGTTAATCTTTTGCAATAGCATAATTTCCTGTTTGTGAACTGAGAAAGAAAGAACACAGGAAAACAAATTTAAAAATAAAACGCTTGGCTTATTGAGGGTGTTATAAACAGTTTTATTATTAACCACACTACTGCAATTGATTTTAGTTTAACAAGCAAGACTGGTGGTAAAAGACAGACAGATTGGAAAGAACAGAGGGGTATAAAGTCAATGGACACATTTTTCTGACTGGAGAGACTAAGGCCAGGTTTACTTGTGGAATTTTTGCTGCTATAGTAATGTCAGTCAGGATTTAATTTATTTTTTAAACATTTCCATAACAACCAAAGCCCTAGTGTAGATGCAGTTATACCAGCACTAAATGCTTTTGCTGATATTATCTATACTGGAAAAGAATTTGTTTGCCAGTATAAACTGTATCTACATTAAGAGGCATTGCTGATATAGCTGTAGGAAAAAAAAACTGTCAACAGTATAGAGGAGGACTTTTTGAATAGGAGACAAGGAAAAACAAAACAAACAAAAAAAACAGTTTGCTCACGAGAAGGGAGCCTTCACAGCGCCATATGTTTGTAATACAGATAAACTAACCTGTTTGTGTCTCAGAAGTTTGACAGTCATCTTTTAGTTATTTGTAAATGCGATAACTTGTATTATGAAAGGATGTGGATGAAACTTCAGCCTGACTGGTGCAGCTGGTACAAAACCCATATAATTAGCTCAAATACACACACTTTTTGACTGTGTCCTCTTCTTCACCAGAAAGATCACTGTACCACTTCATAGTACATGTTTTATAAATCTAAACTATGATATTTATATTTAAAAAAAAAGTAGGGCATGATTAGTGATTCAGGTGGCTGCTGTTCTCCCAAGGAAATCAGAACTCCTGACACCGCTAGAGACGTTGCCTGTAGCAGATCAAATTAAGTGTAGTGACTCCATTCAGGGCAGGCCTACCACTACCTATTATTTCCCTTTGCAGTTTTTCTATATCCCCAAATCTGTCAAACAGCTCAATTCCTACTACGAGACTGCAGTGTCAAATCGCCTCCATTGCCAGGCTGGTTCCCTTGATACTTACGTGGCTTTAGGGGCAGCAAGGACATAAAATTAAAATGAATCACTGTTTAACTGTACTGGTACAAGTCCTCTGCTCTAAAGGGTGATGACACTTTAAACAATACATGGAGTTTATCTTCATTGTGCCCTATGCTCTGCCACATCAATATCAAATTATATCGATATCAGCAGAGACAGTGTCAAGCTCTCAGGCCATGATTCAAGCAGTTACACAAATAGTACCAAGAAGATTCTAAGGGCTAGCAGAGAAGAAGCTTGAGGAGTAAGGCTAAGTGTGAGCAGAGGAAAATCTAGGCAAAGAGCAGCCCCTAAATTTAATTATGTGAGATTAGCCAAACGCCCTCTCCTATTGCTTCCCATGGAGCAGCAGCATTAACAAAGCAAGTGCCCAGCACTTTAGGAAATCAAACCACTTTCTTTAGCTGCCTAATTTTAGGCACCCACGTGAGACAGTTTTGGCCAGTGTTCTCAATGAAATTAATAATTGAAACTGGAAAGCATGCACAGTATATTTAAAACTAAAGACAGCCAATTCATTGAGAATGTATTTTGGCATTCTGAAAATTCCTTGGAATTTGTTACACAAATCAAATGAGCCACCACTGTAGTTATTAAAGTAGCACTACTCTGAACTGCGTATGTTACATCAGAAAAGTTTGCAATATTTTTAAAAAGCTTACATAGTTCTGAATATTATTGTTTGCTCTGCAGTTATAGTATTCAAGATGCAACTCTTCTGGTGAGAAGTCTGGAAAACCTGTAGGGAAAGGAACAATCAAAATCCTCAGAGGAAGATGTATTGTTTGAGAGCATTTTTATGACGCTACAATAGATAGGCCTTGCTGCAACACCCATAATAAGTCAATTAATTACAGCACATTTGAAAAGATGCAACGGTCACTTGTAATAGAACCTCCAGGTTGCACATGCCAAAAATGAGGCACCATATCACTTTATCATAAGTTAAGTCTAGATCCTGCAAGATCTCCACATAGGTGGAACAAGTGGAAGGTTTGAGGCTTTAGCTTTTTAGGGGAAGAGCTTTTGTCTCGTGCAATTCTGCAAAGCAACTGGCACTCTTTTGGACCCTAAAATAAATATAATGCAACACCTTGAGAGAAACATTCTTGGTAATAAGTGTATGATGACACTAGGGAAGTTACTACCTGAGATGTTCGGTTTTTCTTTCATAGGTGAGTAACAGGAGAACATCCACTGTCCTGAAGATTCCCAGACTTCCATGTCCTTTATTATGCCTTCGCTAGAAAAATTATACCAAAGAAAAAAAATTGAATAAAATCAATTATTCGATCAAAAAAAAAAAAAAAAGAACAAAAAGGTATTTCAAAATAATTCCGGGCCAGATTCTGATACACTCCCTCACCCTGAGCAGCCCCATACTCCAGGAGCAGTCTCCCTGACTTTAATGAAGTAAGCATTTCCCCATCCTAGTAGTAAAGCTGAACCATGGACATTAATGGTTTACACATGTTGAAGTAAGGCACTCATCAGTATGAGCACTGGGACAATTGGCCCCTCAGTGAACAATTGTGATAACCTATAGGAATGGTCACTTTTTAAATGTTTTGCTAAAGTATATAATTGCATAATGAATTAAGCAAGTTGGAAAAAGATTGGCAGTCTGAAGTGCATACCTCCCATTAAATGATTCCCTCTGAGGGCTGCAGATTATTATCTCAACATTACTGTTTGAGAAACCTTGAAAATTATAAAGGTAATTCTAAAAATATAAGCTAATATGTATAGCAGCAAAAAGTAAAACGCAGAAAGACTCTGACTAGAGGAAAACAGCTGTCTCATGTCAATTTTAAGAGAATACAGAAGTCCATATACTATAGAAGTAATGAAATAATAGGGATAAAGGACAATCAACTGAAGTAAAACAAAATGGAAAGGAGAACATTTAGAGACAAACACTGAAGAGAACAAAAGCAAGAATACTGTACTGTAGAGAGAAGATCACTAAGTATTAGAAATTTGCTTTTATTACTCTGGATTTTTTGTAATAAAAACCACACATTCATATGAGGTAACCAAAATGTAGGTAAATACCATCTTTTAAGGATTTTAAAAATTTCCTCATCCTACTCTAGACAAAGTGACCTGCAAAGGGAAATTTTTTCTCTCTCTAATCTAGTTTGTGCCCTTCTTAATGTATAAAGAATGTCTGAATCCCCCCCCACAAGAAGGGGGAGGAGGTTTTATTTGTTTTCTCTTTAAGTGTCAGGAAAGTCAAGACAAATGTTTCCTTTGTTGTTGGAGAACTTTTTGAATGACTTAAATGTATATTGGGAGCTCTCAGCCCTTAATTAACATGGCTGGCACATCAAAATCTTAAAGAAAGTGTTCCCCTAGATCTAGGTACATTAAAACTTTTTTCAGAACACCTGTTTAACTAAAAATAGAATAAAAGCCACTTCTGGCCTCAACCAGTACCTCAATTCCTTAATACCCGTGATATAAAGATCCTATCAGTACTCAAGTCATCCAATAGCAAAAGCCTGGCTTTTTTTTTGGTTCAAAACAAGCGGGAGGGGGGGCGGGGGGGAAGAAGTAGGTTTTTTTTTTATTATTATAATTATTATTAAATAAACCTTCCTGGTGTCCTTTATGGGTGAGAATAAAGCAAAAACAGGGGGGAGGGGAGGAGAAGATACAAGCCCAATTTTTCCCCCTTTTCAGATCTCCTTTAAAGAGAAATGCAAATTATTAAAAGAGTATCTTAAATTCATAAAGACTGTCTGTGTGCATTTTAATGTAAGGTTCACTGAGGTTTTCCTTCCAGCTCTACTGAAGTTCCATGAAATTTAATTTCACTACAAACACACTTCTTTATTACCCCCTAGTGAAGACATTCATATTAACAAGTGATCTATAATGGATAATAAATATTTATGCATTAGAAGCCTCTTTAGACTTCATTATGGGGAAATTACATAATACACTCAACAAGTGCCTCCATACAAATCTACACTTTTAGAATTCATTTTTCTAAATACTTTCTAGATGCTCAAAGACAGAACAAGGACTTACAGAAGCTTCTCCTCTTCATCTCTGTAGCTATTGCCAATATTTTGCTCAGAGCTTAATGCAGAGAATCTGTTTTGAGAAAATCCTGAACTTTTATTGCCACCTCCAGAGTCAATAGAGGGTCCAAAAAATGCCTTTCCATCATCTCTGCTGCCACCCCATGTAGTGGGTTTAGAGAAATTAGAAGGTTGGACAACATTGCTGTATCTCTGGTTATGGGCACCCCATCCTCCTCTGCCAGTACCTTACAATGAAAAAGAAAAAACAATAATTAAATATTCTTCCACATTTCACACATTTTCCTCACTACCATGAATCAAGTAAACTAAGCCCAGCTGTACATGGTAGCACTGTACAATGGAGCCTGAAGAGAATCAATTTTTCAGACATAGTCAACATTTTGAGGTGGTGTTTAATGTGATCAAAGTTTATTTTGTTTAAAGATGCGTGGACAAACTAAGAGCCCAGGCCTGCACATGTAAGCAACTGTAATCATGTGAGCAGTCTCAGTGAAGCTAATGGGACTATTTATGCACATGTTTGCAGAGTGGGGTATTAAGATATCTAATTCATATCTCAAAACCTTTCAAAAGGCCAAAAAACAAAGTAAAATAAACCATAAGGGACACCAATAAAAATCACACATAGACCAATATGAAATTTACCCATTGTTATTGCAAGTAACATTTAAGATTATTATATCTGAAAGATTAGAAAAAAAATCACTATTCTTTTTTCAGTTTATTTTGCCCATTTGACAGCACTTCATGATAGTCTCCCATTTAGGCCCCAAATCTTGAAAGATGACCTGCATAGCTGCACCCCTGGCCCTACCAAGTGAAGTCCAGATGTTCAGCTTAGAAGAATGAGGCCCTCATTTTCACACTGCTTGTGAGAGATTTCACAGGACAATATGGACAGAAACATTAAAAAAACCCATAACAAGGGAACATGTGACTGTAAGCTACAAACATTTGCTGGGAGATTCAGGGGCAGATAAGCATCTGAAACAACTTTTAACATATTTTTTTGAAACAGATCAGATTCCAAGTTGGCAGCACCCCTTACAAATCATAAACATTAATGATGTATTTAGCGAGGCTTGGGTGGTGGGGAGTTCCCTTTCAAACTGTCCACTTTGGAAACAACAAATCACAGCACTGGGATGTGTATGTTCTGTCTATGGAAGATATACGGAAAAACCACATCTGTGCAGTAGGAATTAGAGAAGGTTTCTCTCCAGTGTACTTGTATCTCATCTCCATTAATACTTATATCAGAATCCTATTAATATTCCAATCATCCAGTAATCAAGAATGGAGGAGTTTTTTTGGTTTGAAAACAAAAGATTTTCTGAAAACACCCTCCAGAAACTTTCAAGCCTTGCTTATGTATTAGAATAAAACCAAAAATGCATCTAGACAGGCTATAATTTCTAATAAGAAAAAGTCAACTTTTTTATTTTACAAATATTACTAGCTCCAAGCTATTAGTCATTTACAATAAATTCCCACATGAGCTATGTGAAATAGTGACCAATGGCAAGGATGACAGTGAAAGATAATTCATGGTACAATTTTACAAGTAACATTTAATTAAAAAAAATTTTTTTTAAAAAGGAAAAAGGTAAAATACTGAACTGTTTGCTATTAAAGTTTTCCTATTTGAACTGACAGTTATTTAACCCTTTAAATTTAAAGTTCCTGATAAAGCCTACAGCATTTGGTGCACCTAAATTCTGTATTTATATGTGGTGCAATACAATTTTTGTTTCTTTTAGAAATCTGCTGGTTAAGGAGATCTACCAGCCTCCTGTTCATTAAAGAGGGAGGAGTTCGAGATGCCAGTTGAGCGGGATTACACATTACCCCACCAGATTAGGCACTCTGAAACAGCAGGTGCTAACAGCAGCACCAGTGGTTACATTGTTACGGCACAGAACACAGACAAAAACGTTTTAGGATTCTGACAATAATTAGGGACCTACAGAGATGACAAGACTATCTAGAATTATAATAGTAAACGTTAAGAGAACAATCAAGAGTTTGGGCAGGGATATAAAGCTACACGCTTTATGGCAGGAGCTAACCTCTAAATGGGGCAGAGTGCAATCAGGAAGAACCTTCTCTGGGCGCAGGTTATCCCACGCCCGCGGCAGGGCTCCGCGCAAGCTGTCCCCTGTTGCGGGCGCGATACTGGACGGGTCAGAGCAGAGCAGCTAACAGAGCAGCTGCGGTAATTACTGCTACGGAAAGCGCCTAGGGCCCCAGCCATGGATCACGGGCCCTGGCGCGAGGCTGGATTTGCCAGGGGGTGATTGGCACAAGCCCCATGCGCGGGCGGGGGGAGGGGGGCGCAGTTAGGGTCCCAGACGTTTGGCCATTGACACCACAGCGCGAAGGGGGGCGCTGGGCCCCCTGGTCTGGGACCCGGCCGGCTCCCCGCGGGCCCCGACCGATCCAGCCGCTTCAAACCCGGGGCTCGGAGCCCTCACCCGCCGGCTTCCCGCGCGCAGAGAGCAGGCGAGAGCCGATCGCCGCGGGCGCGAAACCCCAGTAGCGCGGCCGGCCCCCCCGCTCTGTAAGGGCCCCGCAGGCGGAGGAGAAGAGGAGACGCGGGTACCCTGGGAGGGCGGCGCGGCCGGGCCCGAGCGCCCCCCGCCGCGGGGATGTTCGTTCCAGCACCTCTCGCCGAAGCGGCAGCGGCCCTGCAGGAAGAAGTGGCAGATGGTCATGGCAGCGGACGGGCCCCCCTGTCCCCTCAACCGACCCCTACTACGTCAAAACAACGCGCCGCTACAGCTAACGACACGGGCTTACAGAGCCGCCCACTGCCATCACGTGACAGGGCCCACAACCGCCTCGGGGCGGGACATTTCCGGCGCTTTTTAATGACGTGCGCGAGCTCCCACCCCCAATACAAGAGAGGACGTAAGAAGAAGGCGGGACCCGACTTTTAGCGGTTGTGGAGAAAACTGCCAGTTAAGCGGCGTAATGAGCAGCAGAGTTGTTGCTCCGCCCCTTACTCCCTGTTTAGCGCAACTGCCTATCAGAGGGCCTCAGCCTGCCTCAATCTATTACTTGCACGTGCGATCATCCCCCCGCCATTCCCCCCTTAATCTCCGCCCCCCAAGCCTAGGGTGACCCGCTGTCCCGGTTTTATAGGGACAGTCACGATATTTGGTTCTTTGTCTTATATAGGTGCCTATTACCACCCCCATCCCATCCCGATTTTTCACACTTGCTGTCTGGTCACCTTACCCAAGCCCCAGCCCTAGCCCCGTTCCATTTCCCCACCTGTGCTGGGAGCAGGAAGTGGCACTGAGTCCCCCCAACCTGGCGCGGCCCATCCTCAGCACAGCGCAGGGCACAGCACCCTCCAGTCCCCGCAAGGGACAGCGGGGCCAGCACTGCAGCCATCCCGAAGGTCCCAGCACAGCAGCACAAGGGGGAGGCTGTGAGATGCACCGTGCCCCCACCCCCATGCCTCACACAGCCACCCCAGGGGGAGCTAGACCATAACTCAGTCTCATCTACCCCCTTCCGCAACACAGACTGTGACCCACACTTAGGCTTGCCAACCCTCGGGGATTGGCCTGAATTCTCCAGGAATTAAAGATTAACCTTCAATTAAAGATTGTCATGTGATGAAATCTCCACAAACATATCCAACCAAAATTGGCAACTCCCTTCCCCAAGAGCAACTGCGACCCACACTGACACCCCCATCCTACCTAGCATGACCAGATAGCAAATGTGAAAAATCAGGCCTTTTTTTTCAGCAGCAGAGGGGGTAAGTAGTTACCTATATAAAACAAAGTCCCTAATATGGGGATGACTCGTCCTCCTCCCTCCCCCCAAAGACGGACTGTGACTCTGGCATCTCCCCAAGAGACATACTGGACTCACACTGCAACCCTCCCCCAAGAGGGAGACAGTGACCCACCTTGACCCCATGCCCATACGAGTAAGGGAAACTAGCTCCTAATGTTCCAAACATTAATTACACTCTCCTCCCAACAATGTTTTCACATATAAAGCAATGAAAATTACAGCCACTTAGGCAAAATGTGATATTTAGGTAGTAGTAGCTTTCAACTAGTTAGAGAACACTGTTTAAAAAAATTGCCTTTTACCCTATCCAGCTACTAAGCCAGCTCTATTTTAATCAAACATAACTTGTGATAATGTAGGATTTTTTAAAGTTATGTAAAAAGTCAAAATAATATTTTGAATTGCCAGATAAACTGTATCAAATTATCTTGATTGCAGGCTCACTCCTGCTTCATAGCTGCATCGCTAAGGGCACATCTAAACTGGCTAAGTTACAGCGCCAGCAGTTACAGCGCCGCTCAGAGAGCACTGAAGGGAAACGGCTGTTGTGTGTTCATACTATCAGCTGCCTGAACAATAGCGTGTTCACAGTTGCAGCACTTGCAGCGGTATTCAGAGCGATGCATTCTGGGCAGCTATCCCACAGAGCACCTCTTTCTCTTCTGCCACTAAGACTTGTGAGAGGGTGGAGAGGGTCGCACGGCAGCCTGGGTCCTGCCCCAATGACCTGTGATGCATAAGCCACGTGCTGTACGCTCCATAATATTTGTGAAGGGAAGGGTAAAAGCTTCAGTCAGGGCTGGGCCACAGAGACTCAGTGGCTGGAGGCTGTTTGAACAGCCAGAAACCAGGGCTATTAGATAGGCACAGCGAGGGGGCCATAAGGATCAGGAATGTCTCGAGGCAGCAATTTGAAGCTGAAAGCCACTAATAGTTGTTGCTATGTTCGGGATTGCAGGGCTTGTAATGCTAGGAGGTGATTAGTGCACATGATGCATAAGGGGGTTTAACATAATTGTATGTTGCTTTGCAGTGCTCTTTTTGCTTTCACTTAATAGAATAAAGATTGCCTTCAAACCAACACAATTCTTTTATTAAAAGACAACAAATGAAAAAATACATCAGCAGGGAGGAGGATAGGGGAAGGGAAGGTCCCAGGAGGAGGAGGGGTCCCAGGATGGTTAAAGATTTGTGTATGTCCAGGGATCATAGAATATCAGGGTTGGAAGGACCTCAGGAGGTCATCTCGTCCAACCCCCTGCTCAAAGCAGGACCAATCCCCAGACAGATTTTTGTCCCAAATCCCTAAATGGCCCCCTCACCGATTGAACTCTCAACCCTGGGTTTAGCAGGCCAATGCTCAAACCACTGAGCTATCCCTCCCCCACCTTATCTCATATCCAACCTTCTCCTTTGGAGTACAATGCAGCGGGTACTGTACTTCAGCAGGGCCAAACTGCAGAGGGAGGGGTATTGAGTGCAGTGGGTAGTTTGAGGGCACAGTCCTGGAGTGTGAGGAGGGAGGAGTGGAATGCTGCGAGTAGAGACTGGAGGCAGGAAGTTGATATGAGTGTGTTGGCAGTGTCTATGGGACACATGGGAAAGAGTTTTACGACAGCGGCTGAAGGGGAGGGTGGGCACGCAGCTGCTCGGTTTGGAGAGCTAGTATCGCTTGGAGTGTGTCCGTTTGGTGCTCCATAATGTTTAAGAGCCGCTCCGTGGCTTCAGTCTGGTGTGGCGCGTTCTCCTCGCTGTCCTACCACTCCTTCAATTCCTGTTTCTCGGCGGCAGAGTGCATCATAACCTCACGCAGAAAGTCCTCCTTAGTTCTTGGCCACTTTCTAATTCTGTGAAGCTGTTTTGCTGCTGATAAAGAGGAAGGCTGGACTCCGAAGGTCATCTCTGTGAAGTTTAAAACATTTTACAGAAGCAGTATTGTTTGCAACACAGACAACACTGATTCAGTGATTTAAAACACAGCCAGTACTTACACACCTGTCACTAACTGGCTGCCCCCAGGCAAGCACACATGAGCCACAAGACCCCCAAAATGGTGAGTAGCCAGAGGGGCAGGGTAAATCACTGTTCCCGGATCCTGCTGTACACTGGGCATGTGGCTCTTGGGGAGAGCCAGATCTGTAGGAGGGGCCTGATAATCATTCCTCTCCCCACACTTTCCACAGGATGTGATCATAATGGAAGATATCCCACTGCTGAGGGTGAGCAGGGAATCAAGGGAGGGCCTTCTCCAAGCCTGCGGCTTCTGCCCTGGCCCTTATGCAGCTCACCTGTGCACAGCAATGGTTCCCCTCCCCCTCCCCACAGTGACAGCACAGTGGCACAGGAAAGTTACCATTAATGGGGCAAGAAACAAAGCAGCTCTGCCAAAGAACCTGAGGCTGCAGATTGCCCAGTATCTCCACGAGTTTTCTGGAGATCTCTGAGGGAGATTCCCGTGAAGTGAGGGAGTCAATCAACAGCCTGTTCCGCCGCTCAGAGTAGGCATGCGGTAGGAGACAGGCCTGCTTTCCAACAACTCGCTTCAAGAATTCCCAAAATCAGGTCCGCTTACCAGGGGCCTCCTCTCCTGTTTGCGCTTCACCAAGATCCGACTGCTGTGACTGGCTAGGCTCCTCCAGGGTAGAAAAGAGCTCCTGGCTGCATGCATCTCTGGCCTCTGAGTCGTCCTCCCCTCCTCGTCCAAGATTTCCTCCTCCTGGCTCAGTCCACTCTCAACTGGCATGCAAGCCAACGAAGTATCCACAGGGGCCTTCGCAGTGGAGGTGGGGTTGCTACTGAGTATCACGTCCAACTCTTTGTAGAACCAGCAGCTTGTGGGTGCAGCACCAGAGCGGCGGTTTGCTTCCTACGCCTTGTGGTAGGCATTCTGCAGTTCCTTCACTTTTACCCTACGCTGCAATGTGTCCCAGTCATGGTCCCTTTCTGTCATGCATCATGAAATCTGTCCATAGGTATCATAATTCCTATGGCTAGAACGCAGCTGGGACTGCACAGCCTCCTCTACCCAAATGCTGATGAGGTGCAGCAGCTCAGCATTGCTCAAAACAGGGGATCGCCTGGTGCATGGAGCAGGCATGGCCACCTGGAAAGATGCGCTGAGAGCACTGCACCCATCACCAAGCAAACCGGAAGGGGACTTTCAAATTTGCAAAGGAATTTATGGGGCGGGGATGATGGTTGATCACCTGAGGGCAGGGCAGTAGAGTTCAAACCGATGACCAGAAAGGTGAGAACAGGCATTGTGGGACACCTCCCGGAAGCCAATCGCAGTGCTGTAATTACCACGGTGCCTACACTGGCACTGCAGCGCTGTAGGCCCGGCACAGAAAGCTGTACGCCTCTTGTGGGGGTGTTTTTTTTTTTAAAGTGCAACAACTGCAGTTTCTGCACACTAAGTGGCTTGGCAGTGTGTATATCTTGGGAGTTACAGCGCAGAAAAAGACAGTTACCTTTTCCGTAACTGGTGTTCTTCGAGATGTGTTGCTCATGTCCATTCCACAACAGGTGTGTGTGCTCACCACATGCACTGGTGTTTTTCCCCTAGCAGTACCCGTAGGGGAGTGCCCCTAGCGACCCCAGGAGTGGCGCCTCTATGGTGTGGTATAAGGGGTGCTGCGCGCTCCCCCGACCCTCAGTCTCTTCTTACCAGACAACTCCGACAGAGGGGTAGGAGGGCGGGATGTGGAATGGACACGAGCAACACATCTTGAAGAACACCAGTTACAGAAAAGGTAACCGTCTTTTCTTCTTTGAGTGATTGCTCATGTGCATTCCACAACAGGTGATTCCAAGCTATATCTGTTGGAGGTGGGTAGGAGTTCACAGACTCTCGGGACAGAGTGCAGCTCTGCTGAACCCGGTGTCCTCCCTGGTTTGGGAGACGATCACATAATGCAAGGTGAAAGTGTGAACCGAAGACCATGTGGCAGCCCCACAAATGTCCTGAATGGGAACATGGGCTAAAAGGGCAGCTGACGAGGCTTGCACCCTAGTCGAGTGTGCCCTCACAATCGGCGGCAGGGGGACTCCTGCTAGGTTATAACAGGTACGAATACATAAAGTGATCCAGTTGGAGAGCCGCTGAGTGGAGATTGGCTGGCCTCTCATGCGTTCGGCTGAGGCAATGAACAGCTGCGAGGACTTCCTGAATGGCATAGTCTGCTCCAGGTAAGAGGCAAGAGCCTGTCTCACATCCAGCATGTGGAGGCGGCACTCCTCACTGGACACATGGGGCTTAGGACAGAGCACTGGCAGGAAGATGTCCTGACCCATGTGGTAGATGAAGACCACCTTGGGGAGGAACAAAGGATGTAGTTGGAGCTGGACCTTATTACGGAACACTGTGTATATGGGCTCGGAGGTCAGGGCCCTGACCTCCGAGACCCATCGAGCTGACGTGATCGCCACCAGGAAGGCTACCTTCCACGAGAGGTGCGACCAGGAGTATGTAGCTAGCAGCTCAAACAGGGGACCCATCAGCCGGGCCAGCACCAAGTTCAGGTCCCACTGCAGGACTGGGGGCCTAATATATGGGAAGAGACGATCCAATCCCTTAAGGAATTGGTCAGTCATAGCATGGGAGAATACCATGTGCCCCTGCACCGGCGAGTGGAAGGCCGAAATGGCTGCCAAGTGCCCCTTGATGGAGGAGGGCGCTAGGCCTTGGGCTCTAAGGTGAAGGAGGTAGTCTAAAATGAGTTGGATCGGAGCAGCCACGGGCGAAACGCCCCGATTGGCTGCCCATCAGGAAAACCGAGACCACTTTGCCAGGTAGGCCCGGCGCGTAGAGGGCCGTCTGCTTTCCAGGAGGACGCGCTGAACCCTTTCTGAGCAAGTCCTTTCCCCCCAGCCTAACTATTGAGCAGCCATACCGTGAGGTGGAGTACTGTTAGGTTGGGGTGGAGGCGGCAGCCCTGGTCCTGGGAGAGCAGGTCCGGGCGGAACGGCAACGGCCACGGCAGGGCGACTGCCAGGCTCGTGAGAGTCCTATACCAATGTTGCCTGGGCCATGCTAGGGCAATCAGGAAGACCCGGACCCTGTCCGTTTTTATCTTCTCCAAGACCTCGCCAATCAGCGGGAGTGGGGGAAAGGCCTAGAGAAGCTGGCCCCACCAGGACAGGAGGAAGGCATTGGTGATGGTGCCCATGCCCAACCCACCCCCAGAGCAGAAACTGGGACACCGGCGGTTCTGCCGAGTCACGAACAGGTTCACCTGGGGAGTTCCCCACTCTTGGAAAATCCTGTGCACCACCTCTGGGTGTAGTGACCACTTGTGCTGAGAAGTCTTGGCTCAGGAAATCTGCCCGCGAGTTCCAGGCGCCTGGTAAGTGGCAAGCTTATAGCCCACAACATTTGCCTACACAGAAGTCCCACAGCCTGAGGGCTTTCTGGCAGAGGCCAGAGGAGCGGGCCCCACCTTGCCTGTTGATGTGAAACATCGAGGCCATATTGTCCGTGAGAACCCTGACCACTCTGCCCTCCAGGTGCGAGTGGAAGACCACGCATGCCAGCCAGACTGCCCTGACCTCCTTGATGTTTATAGGCAGGGCAAGGTCCTCCGCGGACCACAGACCTTGGGTCTGAACATTCCCCACATGGGCTCCCCGCCCCAGGTTCAATGCGATGGACACCAGCTCCAACGAGGGGGGCCTGCCCCTGAACAGGACCCCGTCAAGTATGTTCCCCGTGGAGGACCATTATTGTAGGGAGGTGATCACTGGTTCGAGCACAGTGAGGACTTTGTCCATCCTGTCTCTGGAGTGGGAGAACACCGAGGCCAACCAGAGCTGGAGGGGCCTCATCCTGAGCCCGGTGTGGCAAACTACATATGTGCCGACACGTGACCCAGGAGCTGGAGGCATGCTCTGGCTGTGATCACAGGGAACCTTGTGACTGTGTCAATGAATCCTTTCAGGGTCTCGAATCTGTCCGGTGGGAGGGAAGCCCTGGCTGATGTCGCATCCAGGACTGCCTGGATAAACTCTATGCGCTGCACTGGGACTAACATGGACTTGGTGTCGTTTACCAACAGGCCCATGGTGGTGCATGTGGATAGGAGGAGCGCCACGTGCTCCTGCACCTGCGACCTGGAGCCGCCCTTGACTATCCAGTCGTTGAGATGGGGAAGATCTGAACCCCACAATGTCTGAGGTAGGCCGCCACCACAGACATGCACTTTGTGAATACCCTGGGAGCAGTGGACAGGCCAAATGGGAGGACTGTAAATTGGTAGTGTTTCTGCCCAACTGTGAAACGGAGGAAACGCCTGTGTCCCTCGAATATATGAATGTGGAAATATGCGTCCTGCAGATCAAGGGCGGCGAACCAGTCTCCGGGATCCAGGGAGGGGATGATCGAGGCCAGAGAGACCATGCGAAACTTGAGCTTCACCATGTACTGGTTCAGGTCCAGGATGGGCCTGAGCCCCCCTTTGGCCTTCGGGATAAGGAAGTAGCGGGAGTAGTACTCCTTGCATCTGAACTCTGCTGGCACCACTTCCACCGTTCCTAGGCCAAGGAGCTGCCCCACCTCCTGCTCGAGCAGGGCCTCATGAGAGGGGTCCCCGAGGAGTGACAGGGATGGAGGATGGTGAGGGGGTAGAGGTAAACTGGAGGGTGTAGCCCCGGGAGACGGTGTTGAGGACCCAACGGTCCGAGGTCAGCTGCGACCACCCCAGTTGGAGAAGGGAAACTTTATTGCGGGTGGATCTCTAGTATGAACTGGTAAGTCGCCCCTGGGCGTCCTGTCAAAACTGACGTTTCCCCACCTGTTTGCCCTTGGAAGGCCCAGGTGGGGGGCAAACCGGGACTGCCTCTGTGGGCATTTCTTATAGTGCTGTGACTTTTTATAAGGGGGCTCATATTTAGAGTGGGTGGCCTGGCTGGGAGCCTGCTGAGGCTTAAACTTGGTCCTGGCCGGAGCCGGGACATAGAGGCCAAGTGTCTTAAGTGTCATGCGGGAATCTTTCAGGCCATGCAATTTCACGTCCATCTGTTCCGCAAACAGGGCCTTGCCATCAAACGGAAGGTCCTGCAAGGAGTTCTGTGCCTCGCTGGACAGCCCCGACAGCAGGAGCCATGACACACCGTGGAGACCATAGACCTTGCAGCCGTATCCGTGACAGCCGACGCTCCCTACAGGGTCGCCTTGGCAGCCTCTGTACCCTCCTCCACCAGAGCCTTGAACTCCTTCTTGTCATGCTCCTGGAGGGAGTTCTCAAATTTGGGCAGAGAGCCCCACAAATTGAACTCATACCACCCAGGAGGGCCTGATAGTTTGCCACCCTTAACTAGAAACTCGAGGATGAATAAACCTGTCTCACGAATAAGTCCAGCCTTGAGTCCTTATTTTTTGGTGTAGGGCCTGGTTGGCCCTGCCTCTCCCTGTGGTTGACCGACTTGACCACCAGGGAGTGGGGGCAGGGTGAGTGTACAGGATGGGGGGGGAGGAAGGAGGAAGCTGGGGTTTGCCATGAGGCATTTGAAATTCCCTTCGTGGAGTGGGAGGGCCACCCCACCCTGGTGCCGAGGCCGAAAGGACGTTGAAGAGGGAGTCTGAGGGTTCCTCCACCTCCTCGCCTTGAAGGTTGAGGCTCGATGCCACCCTTTTCAACAGTTGCTGGTGGGCCTTAAAGTCCTCCTGTGGAACAGGTAGAGAAGGGGCTGTAATCACCTCATCAGGGAGGATGAGGATAGGGGTGCGGTACTCTGCGTACCCACCGATACCGGAGGTCCCACCACCTGGTCGCCCTCTGGGCGCGGAACCGGAGATGAACGCCCCACCGACTCCTTTCTGGGAGGCTGAGAGAGGGAGGCCGATGGTCTCTCTGAGGCTACAGGGACCATTGGTACCATGGTGCCGGCCAAAGAGCTGTGACACTGGCGGAGCAGGCTGGTCAGCCTGCCTAGCCTGTCCCATCGACTGATGACTACAAAAGGAGGCCGGGCTGGCGTATGACCTGCCGCTGTCCTGGGACCAAGAGTGGCAGCGTCATCGGGAACGGTTTTGACCACGAGATCGTGATCCCGGCATGGAGGAGCGGGAATTCCGCTGGTAGCAGCTGTTCCGCGATCAGCTCCGACGGGTGGATGCGCGACGGTGAGGTGCCGGCGATCGAAACCTGGGACTATGGGAGTGGTGCCACAGTGGGGTCTTGGAGCGAGATGAAGAACGGAAACGGCATTGATGCCCATAATGGGATGGGCTACGGTAGCCTCTCGGAGATAAGGACCTCTGGTGCCATCTATCCCGGTCTAGATGGGGTCCATTCCCAATTAGGACTCCATCAGAGTGTCTTGAAGCCAAATGTCCCTTTTCTTCTAGGTCCGAGGCTTGAAGGATCTTCAAATCCTGCAGCGCTCACCGAGATGGGTTTCCCCCAGTGTAAAAAGTCCGTGTGCAGATCACTCACTGGCATCGGCCACCTGCAAGTGTTGCACAACTTAAAGCCCGGGGTATGCCCCTACCCGGGCACACTAAATGGAACTAACACTAATCTAAACTACTTTAACTACAGGTACTACTATGAATGAACAAGAGTTCAAGAGGAAAGCTACAGCCAAGCTGGAGCACAGCAGTTCCAATGCACCTTCACTGGCGGCAAGAAGGAACTGAGGGTGTGGGGAGCACACAGCACCCCTTATACTGCGCCATAGAGGCGCCACTCCAGGGGTCGCTAGGAGCGCTCCCCTATGGGTACTGCTAAGGGAAAAACTTCCGGCACCAGTGCACGTGGCGAGCACACACACCTATTGTGGAATGCACATGAGCAATCACTTGAAGAAGAAGCTGCTTTACTGAGCAGAAACTTGCCAGGGCCTAAGTAGGGCATATGGATTTGTCACTACAATACTAAGTAACAAACAATTGTGTTTTTTTAAGTTTTTGGTGAGATAAGACAAGCATTAACACTTTACTGTTAGTACTGAAGAAAACATTTACTGAACAATGTTTACTGATCCACAAACTTCACTGAGGTATTCGTTTCATTTCCAACAGAAAGTTTCAAAGGGTGCTTCTGATACTTAACACAGAAGCCATACTTAAGGTTTATCAGTACATGTGCTTGATACACAGAATTATCTATGAAGAAAAGTTTTGTTGTACTCTCAGTAATGTTCAAATACTGATACCAATAATTCCGACAATGAACCAGGTTTAGCATACTCTAGACTACAAGCTAGATTACACAGCATGAGAAAACCCAAATAAACTCTAACAGATGAAGTACATAAGCAAGATCTTCATTACTTTACACTAGTTTAAGTCAATAAATTATAGAGATTGACTGATTAATAAGAGGTGGATTGATCTTCTAGAAAAGACAAAAAGGCTAAAACCAAAAGTACTGTATAGCAGTTCCAACAAAATGTCCAACTGAAGCTGCTTTTTAACTGTGCTACACGGCAGTCAAATTTGTTCAAATCCTTTCATTCTTTGTATTTATAAATTTGTCGGTAGTTTAAGAAAATTATCAACCTATCGAAAATAAAATTAGAGAAATGTGCTTTGGAATTTTACAAACATACTAGCAGTTATAAAAATCAGCCTGTTGAACCCAGAAAGTGTAGGATTTAATCCAGTCTATGAGAGTATATGTGATACTTTAGCCCCCAGAGATACTTGAAAGTTAGTGAGATCTGGAAGCTGGGATTTTACCAAATTTATATAGAACTTGGAGCAGAGCATCTTTTAGACATCCCATTTTCCTTTTGGCAGAGTATCCATTAAAAATGTAATTTTTTTTTAATTAAAGTCATTGCTATCTTGATAGTCTAGCAGGGATGGGTCTGAAAAGGATAGGAGGTTATAGAACTGATAAAATTAGGGTGAAAACTCATGAACTAACTGAACTAATGTGCACAGCAGTACAAACTTATGCATACAAGTCTGTAGTTTTTCAAAGTGGGAAAGTGTATACAGTATTGACTTTGATAAGTGTATGAGAGGTTAGCTGACAAGCATTAACACTTTAGCTTATTTGTCTTGTAAACTGAAGCATGGGGGAACTGGAAGATTATATTGTTGCCATGTTTACAGTGAAGTTTTTGATGATTTCGATACACTTACAGTACTGTATGCTTATAGTCCACAGATTTTTCAAAATCTTTTCCAACTTTATAAGTCTCTATAAAATTATTGTAAGGAATTTTACACAATCAATTCCAATAGGAAGAAAGTCAATATAACTATCTTATTGAATACTTTTCCACCCCAAATCTTCACAAATGGGTTGGCTTCCACAGTGCTTACTGCACATTTGAATGGGAAAACAGATTGGGAATTGATCCCAAGTGCCCAATCTGATAGTACAGAGCACTATTATTGTGAGGAATGAAATATGCAATCAAATGTCAAGATTCTGAGTTCTGTGATAATTTAGAGGTCTTTTTGTATAAGGCCCTCAAAGTGCCAAATCAAATATCTAGGCATCAATGTTTCTGTAATGTACATATGACCTAATATTTAAAATCAGTATACACTGAAATGATCATGAAGGTGAGGTATGAACAGCATGGGAATAAATCAGCCATAGTACAGACAGGCGCTGTGCAAGTTATCGGCACATCACTCCTAATCCATTATACCCCTTGTGTTGCAAGGCTGGATACTTACAGTTATATAAGTAGAATTGTAGTTGTGCAATGTGCATCAATGAGAAAGGGAACAGTATGAGCAAATTCATTTTTGCTTGTGACCCAAGCTATATTCACTCACCTTTGGTAGCAGGAGAATCTCTGTGTCTGAGGTGTAGAAATTTCATAAGAACGTAAGAATGGCCATACTGGGTCAGACCCAAGGTCCACCTAGCCCAGTAAACTGTCTTCCAACAGTGGCCAACGCCAGGTGCTTCAGAGGGAATGAACAGAACAGGTAATCATCAAGTGATCCATCCCCAGTTGCGCATTCCCAGCTTCTGGCAAACAAAGGCTAGGGACACCATCCCTGACCATCCCGGCTAATAGTCATTGATGGACCTATCCTTAAGACAATGTTTTAGTCATGAGTATTTTTAGTAAAAGTCATGGACAGGTCACGGGCAGTAAACAAAAATTCACAGCCCATGACCTGTCCATGACTTGTACCCCTAATTAAAACTTGGGCTGGGGGGCTGCAGGTGCTCAGGGTGGTCGTGGTCTGGGGGTGCCATGGGTGTTGGGGTGTGTGGCCCAGGACCCCTGCTGGTGCTGGGGGGTAGGCGGCGCCACGCAGACTGAGAGGGGAGGAAGAGAGGGGCGAACAGCCTGGGTCCCCTGCTGGTGCTGGGGGAGGGCAGTGTTGGCGGGGCTGGCAGACTCCCTACCCGGCTCTGCATGTCCCTGCAGCTCCCAATGGGGGAGGGAAGGCCACAGGGGCTCCCCATGCTGCCCCCACCACGAGCTCCGACTCTGCAGCTCCCATTGGCAGGGAACTGCAGCCAATGGGAGCTGCGGGGGCAGCACCTGCGAGTGCGGGCAGCGCGCAGAGCCCCCTGACCCTTCCACCTGCGAGCTGCAGGGATGTGTCAGTCGCTTCCAGGGAGCGCCCCCCAGATAAGCGTCACCCTGCACCCCAAGCTCTGCCCCAGCCCTGAGCCCTTTCCTACACCCAAACTGCCCCAGCAGCAGCCGGTGCGGCTGGCACAGGGGCTGCCTGATCTGCTTGGGCAGCTCTGGAGCTAGCTGCACCAGCCGCTGCAGAAGTCATGGAATTCATGATTTCCGTGATCTCTGTGACAGACACGTAGTCTTACCTATCCTCCATGAATTTATCTAGTTCTTTTTTCAACCCTGTTATAGTCTTGGCCTTCACAACATCCTCAACATCCACAGGTTGACTGTGTGTTGTGTGAAGAAATACCTCCTTTTGTTTAAACCCACTGCCTATTAATTTCATTTGGTGACCCCTAGTACTTGTGTTATGAGGAGTAAATAACATTTCCATATTTATTTTCTCCACATCCGATATAGACTATCATATCCCCCTTAGTCATCTTTTTTTCAGGCTGAAGAGTTCCAGGTCTTATTACTCTCTTCTCATATGGAAACTGTTCCATACCCCTAATCATTTTTGTTGCCTTTTCTGAACCTTTTCCAATTCCAATATATCTTTTTTGAGATGGGGTGACCACATCTGCACGAGTATTCAAGATATGGGTGAACCATGGCTTTATATAGAGGCAATATGATATTTTCTATCTTATTATCTATCCCTTTCTTAATGATTCCCAACATTTTATTAGCTTTTTTGACTGCTGCTGCACATTGAGTGGATGTTTTCAGAGAACTATCCATAATGACTCCAAGAGCTCTTTCTTGAGTGGTAACAGTCCACTTAGACCGCATCATTTTAGATGTATAGCTGAGATTATGTTTTCCAATGTGCATTACTTTGTATTTATCAACATTGAATTTCATCTGCCGTTTTATTGCCCAGCCACCCAGTTTTAGGAGATCCCTTTGTTACTCTTCACAGTCTGCTTTTCACTTAACTAAAGTAAAGTAAAGATGACTTCACTAAGTAACTTAACTAAGTAAAGTAAAGATGAGATGAGATTTAGGCTAAACTACATCAAATGCACTAACATTTTCTAAGTAACTGGATTGAGTGGTGTGTGGTGAGGGTGGAGGTGGTCTGTTTTTTGGCAAAGCCACCCAAAAAAAAAATATTTTCAAGAGAACTTGTCATGTGTTCTCAACTATGTTAGTGGAATCTTGAAATGCATCCCATCTTTTAAAACAAACTGTAAAAATTAAACTGGCACATACTGTATATACAAATGTGAGGACTGCATCTCAGTTTTTCAGATTATTCAGTTTAACAGGAATCAATAAAACACAGAAGCAAAGCACCAATGGCCATCTTTTCCAAGTCTCTGAAAAATGTCCTGACCTCTCCTTGAGGCCTTCATGTCTCTAATGTCTCTTCATTTGCTCCACAAGTATCAACAACACAGATTAAACAACTCGTCACTGGGAAAGCACGGACTTTGGAGTTGGCTACCCACTTGTCTGTTTCAGTATTATATTCAAGGATGTGCCCTAATCGGCCCACACCCTGAAAGCCAGCCAGGACATAGACTATAGAGCCCACAGCAGCACACTTCACTGTTACACCCTTCCATGGCATTGGTGACACCATCTTCCATTCATTCATCTTAATATCATAATATTCCACGTTGTCTAGGCCACCTTGAAATGAATCAAACAAGTAACAATTAACAGCAATATGAACACTGCCACCGCTTACATAAAAATCTCACAGAAAATGCCTTTGACTGATAGTAGTAGAAGGCTCTTTAATCTATCATACATCTTCTCCCTGTGGGAGTATTTATAGAACACGCATATTTGTGTAGCGTGTGCATAACCACACATGTGGGTAATGTTTGTGCTGCTGGAGTTCCAGTTGTGTAACATTTCCAATTATAAATTGCTATTTAATGATTCTTCATTAAAACTTTCACTCTGGGCTGAAACTTGACATCCAATTTTATTTTTTAAATTAAAATCAACCCCCTCCTCCCGTTTCTTAGAAGGCAACATGTTCTTTAATTGGGATTAGTTGTTTTTTCTTTCAAAAGAGGGAAGGGGACAGGGGAAGCGATGAAAAGCAGTTACAAGACCCCAAACATGAATGTATAGCATCTCATCCAAAAATCTTAAAAAGCACTTTACAAACAGTGCTTCACAACACTATCACCCACAAGGCAGAGAGGAGTATTGATTCCCAGTCCCAAATTCTAACTGTTTAGATACATGGGATTTTAAGAACACATTATGACCTGAAGAGATATGGAATCCATGACCGTGGCACTGTTATTATACCACAGTGACTACACTGAAAGGAAGTAATTAGTCAATCAGGCCAATTTTCACTGAACAAAAAGTCAACTGCAAAATACTATTTTGCAGTTTACTGGGTAAGTGGTGTATGTTTTCAAATTGGGTGTTCAACTAGTAGGCTCAAAGGGTGGAGTTTCTAACTCTGATTGTCTCATTGTGTGAACGTAAGATGCACCTACATATACCTCTTTGCACTGGAAACTACCCATTACGTTGGAATACCGTTAGTAAATATTTTGGGACAGTTTATAATTTGCCATTTAATTAGCATTAATCTGAAACAAAATATTCCAGTTGTTAGCATGAATAAGTAATAATAAGTTTAGCATCTGAGTAATTTTCATCTTCAAAGCACTTTAGAAACATTACCTAATTAACTTTCATCACTTCTGTGAGGTAGGTAAGTATTATTATTTCTGTTTTACAGGTGGGGGGACAAACAGAGGACAAGAGACTTGCCCAAGACTGCCCAGCAAATCCTATGTTACGTATTCAGGGCAGTCAAAACAAGTAGTTTCACCCTTTTTAATTATTGATTTGTAATAATCCTTTAGACTGTAAATTCCTCAGGGGAGTGACTGTATCTTTCTCTCAAGCACACCGTTGCCACTTCTCAAAAATATTTAATTAACAGTAATGAAGTTACCCTCTTGTCAAATGTTCTAGAATAGTTTCATTTAACAGTGGGAACAAACTTCCCCAAAGTAGTTACTACTGGCAGTTCCACCAGATCCAATTTCAAATAGGAACGTTTGGGAAGTATCTAGGATACAAGGAGGCAGGAAGAAGGGAGGCAACAGTGGAGGGAGGAGAGTATGTGTTTGCTGTCACCCCAAAAGCAAAGAAATGGAGATCAATATCATAAAAATGCAGTTTCTGACACTGCCAGTGTTCAAGAAGTGAAGCTACTAGAGAGCTTAGCAATTCTCCCAATCTAGCTGCAAGGGAAACCTTCCTCAGCTGGGAGGGAGGGAGGGGGGGAACAGAGTGCTGAACAAAACAAATAGGTAGGTTAATTATTCTTAATGACTCAGTAATTCCAACATACCGCTAGGAAAGGAATTGAAAACAAGGGAAGAGGGTTTGTTGAAGAAGCTGCCATCTTTCGCATATGATGCAATAATGAGGGCCCTTAATAGCCTGAGGTTGTTCAGATCCCAGAGCTCTTTTCACATAAGAGGGGTGCTTACCCTTGTATCCTGACTAAATTCCAATTTCAGCCTTTTAATAATACCTTTATGTGACTGCATGGTACCAGATTTCTACTAAGCATAAGGTAAAATTCTAAACGATAGGTTGACTGTATCCTAATTTCTGACCTAGATCAGATTTTACAGTGTGAGTATTCAAAAAAGGGAATACGATATAGATTCTGTTCTTATTTTGCATGATTGCCATGCTACCAAGCAATACATTCCAAAAATAGTAGAAGTAGCTTTATCAATAATTGTAGTGATTTGATGTATTAACAAAAAAAAACTAACAAGTGTTCTTCCAAGTTACAAAGTAGCATAATTCCAATTTTAACGTTCATGTTATCAAGATAACTCATCCACTAGTTTAGATGGAAGACTGCAAACCAGTCTTTTACTCATCTGCTCATAAGAGTCCTTCAGTTGCGTGAACATGACTGCAATGAACTTTCTCTGTCCAGTACTGATTAGCTGTTTGCTTCAACCTTCTTCCTCCCTCACAGTCTCTTTACCTTAGCTTCACTCCACACCTACCCCTCTAATCCTCTCCTGCCCCATCCTGATCCCTCCAGTTGATCCCCTCTTAAGTAAATCCACCGCTCCAACCCCCAAAATTGTGGAACTTGTATGCTGTTTACCACTATCACATTCTTCACTCTGCTAGTGTGTTTTATCTTTTCTCCCACCCTGTGTCTGTCTTGTCTATTTAGTTTGTAAGATCTTCAGGACAAGGAGAATCTGTTACTCTGTTTGCTCGCTCAGTGTCTAGCACAATGGGGCCCTATTCCTGGTTGGTCTTTAGGTATTACTGTAATAAAACATGATTATTAATCATTAATAACTTGTATGTATAAAGAACACAGTCAGAAACAATATTTTGAAGAGTTACAAAACTGAATACCTAAGCCATTTTGTCCACCCACAGCAAATATTTTGTCTTTTACAAACACCAGCCCATGATTCTTCCTGGCTTCTATCATTGGACACAGCTCAGTCCACCTGAAAAAAAGAAAAAAAATGAAGAGTTACTCACCTAGTTCTTGGTCATTTATTTACATTTCTTTCCCATCTTCTGGGATTGGGGAAAGGCAAGGTATGGAGGAGGAAAGCTACCTAAAGCACAGACCTCCAGTTTGCAGCCAGTCAGTCAAATATCTTGGATTCCTATTCACTATTCCTGTCCCTTCTTCAGTAATTGCACAATTCTTCCTGGTTGGCTATAGTTTAGCTATTTGAAAAGCGAGCAAGTCCACAAGAGCTACCAGTGACAAAGGGCGTTAGCATTGGTACATACGTTTCTGTTGCTGGATCATAAACTTCACAGGAATTCAGGACCCTTCCAGAAACATTGTTTCCCAAGCTTCCTCCACATACGTAAATCAGGCCATTTGCCTCCACCATCCCATGACTGCAACGCTGAGTCAGCATGCTGGGCTTTGTGTGCCAGCTTTCTGTTCTTGTATCATAGCATTCAAATAAATACAGAGCAGAATTTCCTTCAAGAAAACAAAGTAATATTTACTTTAGCGGTTGTATTTGAAAAGAAAAACCTAACAATACTGAGTTAATACTTCAATCATTAGTTAAAGGGGAAAGTGGTTTTCTATCCCGTTCCTCTCTACCCCACCCCCCTAAAAACTAGCTGGCCTTAAACCTGGGATAAGTTTTGATATCTGTACTTTAAAATTTAATGAAAGTCATTTGGATAGCTCAGGGCGGTGGATTAAAAAAAGAAATGAACAGAAACATGAGAGAGTACATTTACATGTAATTGATAAAATGATAGTTTATGTCAGCTTCATTATTTGAAATGTGCTGAACTCTTAAATGCCACAGTCAAATTGATAAAGACTTGTACATTGTCTTTGCACAAATTCATACAAATCAACAGGATTCACATGACAATACACGGCTTGATTAATTCACTTCATAACGCTGGTCACAATGTATTCTTTTTTGGAATGATGTGGTAGCTTACGTCCATGTGATTAGTGACCATTTAACTACAAAGCTACCATTTGATATCGTACTTCTTTTCTGGGGGTGGCAAGATGGCATGTGCCTCTCACTTTCTAAAGGTCCCGTATCAGTGCCCTTCCCTTGAAAGGCCCAATCCAGTTCCTTCTGAAGTCAATAGAAAGAGTCCTATTGATTACAACAGTAATTCAATGATACTTAAGCTGATGCTAAAGTGCTTGTCTGAATCAAGGCCCAACTGAAGAAGGTTGGATATGGTTTCCTCTAGCTACTCTGTCATTTTAACTCTTCATTCCATCAGATATCATCACTCGACTGAAGGCAAGGTATTTCCCCCTCCTCTCTACCTCCAGGACTGAGCATGCTACTTCTGCAGAACTCCCAACCCTTGCCTGCCTTGGGAGATACGGATTCAAACCCTTGGAACCCCATGTGGCAGAGCATTACATTTTCACTAGGCCATCAGGCCTGCATAGACTTCTATGAAACATGCATGTATATTGTACATATTATCATCCGACTAGCCAAGCTGCACATTAACTAACTATGAAACAGGCTGTGTCACACTTTAGTTCCATTTAGCAGGGACAACATGGGATAATAAACAATCATAAAGCTAAACTACACACAGAATGGAGCATATTCTTCCTTTATATAAATACACACACATTAACGCTAATGGGAATTGTGCAAGTTAGCATTAACAGGAATGGCCATAGAACTTTATTTTAAAAAATCCGAAATATAACATCAGTTCTGAATACATTTTCAATACAATATAAAGGAATCTCTCTTTTTGTCCAAATAAAATAAAGAGTTCCATCACTTGCAACAGCTAACAAAAATTTTCAAGTTAAAACTAAAATGCACTCCCACCAAAGCAATAAGGGGGAAAGAGGCCATATTAGCCAAAGTATAGTCTACAGTGAATAAACAGAAATCAGCCAGTGAAATCCTCAACCTGGATTAAATTGGTACCATGTTTTTCAGACTCTTATCATAGCCAATCCAACAACACACAATAAGTTACTGACTTGTCGAGGAGTTTATTGAAAAATCTGTAATTTACAACTAAGTATTATAGGAAGATTAGGGAAAAAAAACTTTAGACATAAGACAGGTAAAAATGTTACTTATTCACTTTGATCTTAAACAGGATGGTAAAAGTTTGTCACAGTTTGAATAAAAATATTCTTCTGGACAATTGGCCAATGTTTGTCAAAGATTCTAAAATACACTGCCAAGATTAATTCTAATAGAATAGTAAGAGGAGAACTAAATATCTTAAACATTTATAGTGATAAAAGGAGAACTATACATCTTATTTAACTGAAAACACATAAATCCTAGAACAGTTTCCTATTACAGGTGTATTAACTTCACGAGATGCTGGGCAAAAGAGCCTATGCAGTCAAAGTTTCGGACACACTACCTTCATGGACTGTTGTTTTGGACAGAGAAGGCTAGGCCTTACTCAGGTCTGAATATCACAGCATGAGATGAGTAAATGATTTGAAAGAGGGAAAACAGTTATTTCATATGTACAACGCTAGATGGCAGCAATGAACTGTTGCCTTATCAATTGCAAAGTCAAACCTGATGAAGTATTTTAAAATCAAATGCTATCTAAATATCACAACTTCTTATCAAGGTAGTAATATTTCAGTGTTAAACAACCATTAGCATCAGTGCTTATCTTCTACTTGCTTTATTCTGCAGCAAGGCAGAACTCAAAATGACTTGCTCTGAATTGTACTGTCACAGCATTAGATATGTTGGCAGACTGCAGAGCTTTTAGCTCTCACAGCAATAATCTGTGAGATTCTACATACATTACATTGCAGCAATTGGTCTGATGAAGACCTTACTTACATCAGTGTAAATTAGGCATAAGACAATTGAAATAAATTGAGCTAATACTAAAGTGTGAAATCAGAACCAAGGCACTTGTCTTGGCAATAGTTTTATCTTCCTCTGTGGTTTACGGGATCTTTTTCACTGTTACACAGTCAAAAATCTGTTTCTGAAGGAGAAAGTTAACTTCAGTTAATGAGGCAGAAACTAACAGAGAACGAGAGAAAAACAAACCAGCAAGAAGCAACTTTTTTCAACAAATAATCCCCTAAAATTGGGGGATAGGAAATCTTTCTTTCCATGAACAGTTAAGTAGGGTTTTCCCTCCAGTACAAATGGATAGCTTTTGAAAATACCATATAGTTACATTAAATGGCATTATTAAGATAGCTGATATTTGGGCTTCATATTTATTAGGCCCATTATAGTAAGACTATTAACAGAAATCTTATTCACATTAGCTACCCAAATGCAATGTCTTGGTACTGCATTAGCTGTGACAAAAAATCTTGGGCTACATTCTGCTATTACTGAATCAAAAGTCAGTGGAATTATCTGGGAGTTACACCAGTAAACAGAGAACAGAATTTGACCCCCAAAATGTATTTGCTTGCAGCTAATTTACTCCAGGCAGTTGTAGTAATTTCTTTATGATACAGATAAAAGATAGACTGTTCATTTTTACTCAGTAAAATAGCATCTAAAAATGCAATACAAATTGATAAAACCTCTCAGCATCTGGAAAAGAGAGACCTAATATTGAACAGAAGAACTTTATAGTCTAGTATTAAGCAACATGTACAGATTCTATTCAAACAAGGAAGTAATGGAACTAAAAAGCATTTAATGTATTTTGGGGTTTTTTTTTTTAAAAAAAAAAAGATGGTCTCTTACCCACTTCTGAACCACCAGATGTATAAATTTTGCCCTCCGCAGCACAGGCTGCAAGGCTATCTCGAGGCGTTGGAGGTCCCAGTTTGGAATACCAGCTATCCTTCACCACATTGTAGCAGTCCATTCGCTTTATAGGGAAGAGTTGGGAGCCACCCAAAATATAAACTACATTGTCCCAGAAGACACAAGCTGCATCTCTGCGCTTTTCAAAGGGACATCGGATGTCTGTCCAGCTGTAATCCTGCATTATAAAGAACAGGTAATGACTACCTGGAGTGAGAGTTTTCAAACAAATATTTTCACAGAGATTTTAGACATGATCAGTTTTAAGTTTCCTTTTCAAAACAAAACACCAGTACTGTGAATTGAAGAACACTCCTCAGGCATATACGTTTTGAAAAATTCTCTTAGACACACAAGCAGTTAGTTGCAACGAACCATAGCAGTACCAATTTCTATTTTCTTATTCCTTTTGTGCACCCAAAACAGCTTCCTGAGAACTGAGAATTTAATAAAAGCACAAAAAGTACAAAAGAAGATTTGATCTCCTACTAACATCATGTCAGAAACTATATATGCTGTCCATAAAATGATTAAAGCTGTTTATTTTATGGGACTGGAAGAAGAGATATCTGATATAGAGAAAGAACACATTACTACAGAATAAAAATATGCCCAGTTTTACAAAAGAGTGTTAAAAATTTGCATCTCACATAGAGCTCTAATTGCTGACAGCTAGGAGCTTGTTTACAGTTTTTAGCAACACGTTATACATAGCTATTCACAGTGGATAGCACTAATAAAAACTGATAATGCTGCTGGCAGAAATGTTAGCAGCCACCCTGTCAGGGATCTGAGCTCTAACAGACTGCAAGAAGAAACAAGTACCAAACATGGGTGGTAATGAGCGGGGGACCTTCGCTGGGGAAGTCCTAGAAACGTCCAACCAAGGAGCTGACCGCACACTGTGATGGCATATAGTACAAGAGGCAGCTTTTAAACAGCTACATCTCAGATCGTTCAGAGCTTTAAAAAATTTTCACCAACAGCTTGAATTGCACCTAATGGTGCACAGGGAGCCAGTGAAGAGATCTGAGCACAGGGATTACATGTGCATCACCCTACTCCATTTGGGTGGAGGGTGGCTGCTTTCTGCACTATCTAAAGTTGTTGGGTGGTCTTCAAGATAACTGTAAGTACATGTATTTCAAGGAGATAGCATGAATGATACTTGGTCAGACATGGAGAAAGAAATATTACCAATATCTGGACTCAATGTAAAGATAACAGAGCTAAGTAAAATCAATATACTGATGACTGCAGCCCAAAACAGCTTGCAATCTGCCTTAGAAGCATCACACACATCAAGAAGGGTTGACAAGATGCATGCAGACCTTGGTGATAATGAGCAATGGGCTAATATTAATTCTTGGGCCTATGTGACAGGCTGGCTGGCCCCTTATGGGGAGTCAGGCTTAGCCTTGCCTGTGATGGATCAGTTCTCCCCCAGGTGGATCAGGTGGCTGAATTCAGTTTCAGACCCACCTGGGAAGGCATCAGAGGAATTCCATAAATGGCTGGGAGCATTCAGCTGGTGAGAAGAGCTGCAAGAGGAAAGTTCTGTCCTGTGACTGGCCCTTAAGGGAGAAAGTGGCAGGAAAAGAGGATCCTGTGGCAGGCCCTGGAAAGGGCCAAAACCCAGACAGACGGCCAGGAGGGAGATTAGGAATCGGGATCCAGTCTGGTAAGAAAGGCTCCAGGGAGAAGCCTTGAGGGTCAGCAGCTTGGATCAGAGCTAGGCCTCTGGGGAAAAAAAATCTGTCAGTGCCCCACAAGAGTGGGGCAGAAGGGCCCCCCCCAAGGGTGGTGGAAGACCATTCTATTTTAGGTCACCTTTGGGACTCCTGTTTAAGTTATCAGTATGATGCTGTATGGAATTTGGGGGACACTTTAGGATATTATGAACATTAATATTGTAAAATTGCAATGAGTTGTGCCAGATATGTCATGTAAGATATCTGCAAAAATGATATAATTTGACAAATACGATAATCTCATTTATGTGTTTGCATCACCTTTGGGGTCAGAAGACCGTTTCTGTATATGTGAGCAGAGTTTTTTAAATAACTTCTCACTGTACTGGACCTAGGTGCTGACTGGGAGCCAGAGAACTGGAATGCAATAAGGGGGCTGTGTGATTTCTTTTTTGCTTCTTGATAACCAGTGGGGGAGAGGAAGGAGAAGGATCAGAAGCGCAGTCTGTGACTGGCTGGGGAGTTTAACTTCAGTGTTACCCACCAGTCTTGGAAGCATCTGCTCTCCCTTTCGCAGCCTGCCCTGACCTTGGCATTTCCAGTGAGGGCTGCCCAGGCACCCCAGGTCACAATCAGTAATGCCACATGAGGATGCTGTTTAGGCTGACCCTCCTGACAGCCTCCAGAGAAGGTATGCTACAGCACTGGAAGAAAACTAACCTTATCAAGGAATACTTAAATCTCAAGTTCTCTTGCTGCTTTATGTAAGATCATCCTGTTTTCTACCTGATTTCACTGCAAAAAGCTTCTCTCCCGCAAGTGCAGAGGGGATCTAGTGGGTTTGACCCCCTTCAGCAGCTTCAATCCACAACTCCTATTTCCTCCAGAATCAAGCTTCAGACCTTGTAGGGAAGCCCAGGGCCTTCCATGACCCTCCTCTGGGGTGACCTATTCAGCAGACTCCTCATCCTCTAACTAGAAGCAAGCAAGGTCCTGTTCTGGTGATGAGATACTGCTCCCCACTGTACTAGCCTGTGTCAGGCCTGGTTGGTTTTGGGGGTAAAGGAGAGTAAAAAAGGGAAGCCAGAAAGTTTGAACTCGATAGTTCAGGTTGTCAGAGAAAACGCATACAAGATTTGTACTGACGGCTTAACAAGAAGCCAAGATTGTTACCCATCTGTCATGCTGTTCAGTAGCGTGGATTGGGAAGTAGTTTCCCGCCCGACCCCCCGCACATGATTTAGATTTATTTTAAATGAAATATTGAAAACTGAAATATTTCATTAAAATGGTGCCATGGTGTCTCATGGAAGCTGTAGTTCAGATGCCTTATGCAATCATTCTCCTCTATGAGCTGAACTACATCTTCTATGATGCACCACTCTTTCCCCCCTCTTAGTGAGGGAAGGGCATGCATCACAGGAGCCCTTAGCCATGGTGCATCTAGGAAAGCAGAATTTAACTTTAAAAAGGACACTTAATTGACTAGATAGCAAGTTGACAAAAGGTAAAAATAGCTTCCAACCACTCTTCCTAATTTCTGTGCCAATGTGTGCAATCACATTTTTCTATTTTTAAATGGTTTTCCTGTTCCCTGTTTTATGATAAAAGGAAAAAAATAACAACAGGAAAACCAACTAGCAGTCTGTACAGGAGAAAATCTGCATTTGACGGCACTTTGTGTACTAAATAAACAACCTGAAAGAAATCTTTTGCACCTTGTTATTTACAATTGTTATTTGTAACACTAGTAGAGAAAATATTTGTAGGGAGACATGCAATTTTTGCAAGTTGATTGTGTCCCTTTAACTCTTAAATTTCTTCACTTCTGTGGGATTTAAATTATATTTTATCTGCTACAATAGCAGATGTCATGCAACCACCATGTTGTTACTCTATAATATTTTTTTAGAATTCCTCCAAGGAGGATACTTAATCTAGTTTGGAGAAGTATTATATAATCACAGCAAAGGATGAATCAGAGACATAGGGAAAGGCAGGACTTTCCAAGGTTAAACAGCAGCTAAATCCCAAAATAAGAGGATAGCAACATGGGACTCAATGATCCTTCTATAACCTGTAGAAGACATTAACTGGTATCCCTGTGGATTTATTTAATGACAATGCTCTAAGGCCCCAATCCAGCAAAGCACTTAAACACCTGCTTTGCTGAATAAGAGCATTAATAATAGTGTTGGTTCCCACACAGAACTTAATTCCTTTGTGATCTGTCATCTGAAATTTCTTCCAAGTGGCGGTGGTTTTGTTTTGTTTTGTTTTTTTAATATTGATGACAGGTTGAGAAAGATGCTTAATCACCCTCTTTGAAGGCAATGCTCCTTCCCACCAAATAGCTTCCCCTTCCAAATTACTGGATTGGAAACAACCTTTAGCAGTGTTTCTTCAATAGAAGTGTAGGAAAGTCTCTACATTAAAGTTAAATATGAAGGACTACCTCTCTATCAAACCTGTGTGCAGCAGGCAGCATATAACTGAGTTTTATTCTTTACTAAGGCCCTGTAAAGATTTACATATGTACTTAACTTCTTGTACTGTGAGCAGTACTACTGATTTCAATGAGATCACTGGCAATATGTAAAGTTAAGCACGTGCGCCAATCTTTGCAGGATTAGAGCCTTAGATTGCAAATGCTGTGTCCGTGTGCATATACCACTCCAAGCACACTGGGCCCTTGATCCTTGCTCGGTGGCTTCTAGGTGATACCACAATATTAATTTAATAAAAGATTACAGTGCTGCTTGAGAGACTTATTAAAAGCTCTTTCAGTATTGTTGATGTTGAGTAAATACAGAACTGCTCAACAACATATATCAAATGGAACAATTAATATATGGGTAGTTAGCAACACAAGTGTATGAGCACCAGCCAGTGTTTACAAAACACTTTTACCCTGTCTTTGATTCTCAGATCCCCAATTACCCACTTGTCACTCCTCTTTACCGTCCCACCTTCAAGGCCATATAACTCAGAAGGAGTTCTTCTGACCAAGCAAGGCTGCACAAAGCTCCATCCAGAGTCAAATAATTCTGACCTTGTGATGGGCCAGAGTAATTGTTGCAGAACATAGGAAAATTCAAAGGGCTCCATGTGGTCTAACTCAGACCATTTTACTTGTAATATCTCATTTAGGTTTTGGTTGAAGATCACCTGACAGCAAACACAACCTTTCTTCAAGTTGCAAGTTATTGCTTTGCAGCACACAGCATACATCAGGGGCTTTTACAAGATTAAGCCTTCAAAAAAATATCTAGGAATTTTGTACTAGTTTATATAGTTATTAATTGGTCTTCCCCCCTCTCCACTTTTACCTCAATTAACAGGAAGTACTTATCATGGAATTTAGCCTTTTTATTATTAGTTATGTTGGCAAAGAGACTGGATATACTCTAAGCCAAGATAACAGAACTACCAATTAATGACTGAAGCTGTAGTACTCAGAGCCAGTTTCCATGCTGCCTTAAAATAATTTCATACTTTATCTATGTGATCTGCGATTAAGAGAAACAATTTGATCTAACACAGAGAGGTCAAAGCACATTGCATATATCACAGCCTTGTTAAATGTCAGAAAAAAATAACTGTTTGAAGAGGATGACTAGACCGATCAAAGATAGTAGGTATGTTTTCAAACATGGATTGTACCTCTCTGAACAACCTCTTGCTGGGAATTCATCATTTTACCCTGGAAATGATATCCTACCATACAAATCTCTACTCTGTTTCTTACAAGGACAGTGTTCATATATCTTTCTTTAGTATGTGAATCAAGTGATCAGAGAGGTAAAGTACAATTAATTATTTAGGAATCCACACTTCCTAACAGAATTCCATCTTTGGAGATAGAGAATTTAAGTGCTTTCTAAGGCTAGGTCTACACTACCCGCCTGAATCGGCGGGTAGAAATCGACCTCTCGGGGATCGATTTATCGCATCCCGTCGGGACGCGACAATCGATCCCCTAATTGACGCTCTTACTCCACCAGCGGAGGTGGGAGTAAGCACCGTCGACAGGAAGCCGCGGAGGTCGATTTTGCCGCAGTCCTCACAGCGGGGTAAGTCGGCTGCGATATGTCAAATTCAGCTACGCTATTCACGTAGCTGAATTTGCGTATCTGAAATCGACTCCCCCCTGTAGTGTAGATGTAGCCTAAGAGCCAAGTGACAGATGCAGGTATAGGAAAGAGCAAGTCTGATTACATTTTCCTGGATTTCAAGGGAGACTATCTGTGCATAGAAAGGAAGAGACATGGAATGAAATCCTAATCCTAGTGAAGTCAATGAGAATTTTGCCATTCACTTCAAATGGAACCCAAGATTTACCCATGGACTCCTACATTCTGAATCATAAGTTCTATGGCCTCAAATGGCCCTTCACAGTCACCAAAAACACACACAGCATACAGCCATTTGAAACTGTAACACATATTTGATATGCCAATTTTACAGCAATATGTCTGGTATGATATATTCCTTTGTGATATTTTTATAAAAACACATCATATCACCCCAATTAATTTTTAAAATATATATCAATGTGTTTTAGGATTCATGTGTGTGTTGGGGTGATAGTGGAAAGCATAGATAATCTTTCTGTAAGCAGCTGAGGTTACCAGAGTATATATACACACTGCATACCATCCAAATTTACTCCCTTCCTGCAGTTTGGATTTATTAGTAACTGAAATAAAAAAATCTACATTATACAAAAAAAAAAAAAAAAAAAAAAATCAATAAAGCACACGTTAAATGGATTAAGAACTGGCTAATGGATAATTCTCAAAAATTAGTCAAGGGAGAATCACTGAATGGGACGTTTCTAGTGGGATTCCACAGGGATCAGTACTAGGCCTCATGCTATTCCACATTTTCATAAATGATCTGGAAGTAAATATAAAATCACGGCTGATAACATTTTCTAATGATACTTAGATTGGTGGAATGGTAAATGATGAGTACAGGGCAGTCACACAGAGCAACTTGGATTGCTTGGTAGGCTGGTCCATTCAAACAAAATACACCTTAATACAGCCAAATGCAAAATGATAAATGTAGGAACAAGGAAAGCAGGCTATACCTAGAGAATTAGGGACTGTATCCTGAAAGTCAGGGACTCTGATGTGGACAACTTAACATGAGCTCCCAAAGTGACGCTGTGGCAAGCAGGGCTAATGCGATCCTTGGAGATGCATGCTGGGGAGTAGGAAGGCGATTTTAATTCTATGCACAGCATTGGTGAGACTGTACTGTGTACAGTTCTGGTGTCCCTATTTTAAAAAGGCTGTTGAAAAACTGGAGAAGAGGGCCACAAAAATTATAAGGAGAAAATGTCTTGCAGAGAGAGACTTAAAGAGCTCCATCTGTGTAGCTTATCAAAAAAGAAGACTGGGAGGTACCTTGACAGGGAGAAAAATTAAGGGCTCTTTAATTTAGTGGAGAAAGGCATAACAAGAACCAGAGGCTAGAAACTGAAGCCAGACAAATTCAGATTGGAAATAAGACACACATTTTAACAGTGAGGGTGATTAATCATGGGAACAAACGACCAAGGGAAGCAGTGGATTCTCTCATCTCTTGAGGTCTTTAAATCACAACTTGTTGCCTTTCTGCAAGATGTGCTTCAGCCAAGAACAAGTTGTTGGGCTCAGTGCAGGCTTAACTGGGTGAAATTTAAGTGCCTACAATATACAGGAAGTCAGAATAGATGATCTAATGGCCTCAGTCTTTGAATCTCCAAGCTTGGCTGGTTTTTAAGATTTTTAATTAAAGATCCTTTTCGGCCCAACAGTTAGTTCTCTGTGTTTCAGAAAGGCTCCCACTCCACTTAGATGCTGGCTAGAACTAACAAGATGCACCCACCACTGTGACTTAGTAGTAATTACCTAGCAACAGAGGGTCCTGTAGCACCTTTAAGACTAACAGAAGTATTGGGAGCATAAGCTTTCGTGGGTAAGAACCTCACTTCTTCAGATGCAAGTAATGGAAATTTCCAGAGGCAGGTATAATCAGCAAAGGAACTAGGCTGGGGGAGGTAGGGAGTGAGCCCAGGCGAGACAGATCAGCCTGTAAAAGTACTCCTGTTCTTCTTTTTGCAGCCTGTAAAAGGAATCCCTGGAGATTTAAGCTGCAAGCAGTGCAGTTTACCTTCAAGAAACTCTGCAACCTGCTTGAAACAACATTTAGGGTGAGAAATGATTATTTGTAGCCACTATTCCTTAGTGTATTAAGCTTAGTTTGCGTGTTTGGTTTTATTTGCTCAGTAATCTGCTTTGATCTGTTTGCTATCCCTTGTACTCACTTAAAATTTACCTTTTGTAGTTAACAAACTCGTTTTTTGTTTATTCCAAAACCCATTTTGTACAATTCATAACTTGAGGGTTGGTGAGGAAGCTGTGCATATCTTCCTCCACACTGAGGGAGGGGGCGAATTTCATGAGCTTACGCTGTATACATTTCTATACAATACAGGACAAGACAATATAATTTTGGGTTAACACTCCAGAGGGTGTGTGCACCAGAGTGCTGGGCAATTCCCTAAGCTGAGCCCTCCCACACACAGCGGATTGCAGACTGTGTGAGATTCTACAGTTGGGTGTGTCCCTACCTCTGTGAGTGTGCTGGATGGGGGCTTGAGAGCCTGACACAACAGCAAGGGGCGGGGGGGACCCAGTCTGGTGGGACAGGTGGGCTCAGTGGGACACCAGCACATCAGGTGGGACCCCGGAAAGGGGGGTCCAACCTGTCACATATATCTTTCTCTGTATCTATCTGTACAGCACCACGTAGGTCATCAGTGCTCAGTTAATACCACTACAACCACCACCACCACCACAACAAATGGAAATTACAACAGAGACACTGCATGTATTCTGACGCAATGGTTTACCTTTGGATTAAAGTATCTGCAAGACTGTGGCTGTGATCCTCCAAATAAGGCAATGCGGTAATCGTGTTTTTTCCTTCGTGGCCGCGTGCCCTCCACTAGTTCTTCTCTGTCCTCCGGAGACAGCAGATGATATCGCATTCCACCTACAAGGAAATCCATGCATATTGTACAGAGAGGTATGTATGCATATGATAATCATAGAGAAACAAATTTTAAACTATGTTTTCCAAATATCCAGCATTTTTCTTAAACCTACTTTTTTCACTCATGAAAATATTCATCAATTTTTTCCATTTAGGAGAGAATATAGAGTAGAACAGGGATTCTCAACCTTTTTCTCTCTGAGGCCCCCCTCAACATGCTATAAAAACTCCAGGGCCCAGCAGGGGGTTGGGTGGGGGGCAGGGGCCTTGGGCATAGGTGTAGTTTGATTTCTATGGGGGGGGGGGCGCAGGGGCCAGGAGTCCAGGAAGGGAGTGCCACCCTCCACCACCTGACTCACCTCAGCAGGCCATCCACCAGTCTGGGTTGGGGGGCAATCAAAATTAGAACTCAAAGGTAGGAGCTTAGCTCACAAAGTTTGAAAACAGCTTAGGGTGCAGGGAGGGAGTAGCTACGGGCTGTGTGAGGGCAGGGGGTAGCTCGAGGTGCAGAAAGAGGATAGCTGGGGCTGTGCACACAGGGGGTGGCTGTGGATGCAAGGAGGGGGGTAGCTGGAGCTGTGTGCACTCTGGGGGTAGCTCAGGGTGCAGGAAGGGGGGTAGCTGGGGCTATGTGCATGCAGGGGGTAGCTCAGGGTGCAGGAAGGGGGGTACTAAGGGCTGTGTGCTGGGGGGTCCTGTTGCCAGAGGGGTCTGCCAGCCATGGAGTCGATTCTCCCCACCCAGGTGGCTCTTACTGGCTGCCTCTGCGGGAGCAAAGGGGGCTGGGATTTGGGAGTTGAGGAGCAGCTTTAACTCAGGGCACCGGCAGGAGAGGAAGGAACGCTGCGGCGGCCTGCTCCATGGCACGAACTGCCACGCACTGCCTGTGTAATGGCAAAAACAACAGCCGGCTCATTTCCCCACCAATAGCAGTTACCTGCTGAGCTTGCTCAGTTCAGGTGAGCATGCTCAGTACAACCTAAACAGGAAATTCTCCCAGGGAGCTCTTTGTGCCCCTACAGTGGTGGGGATCAGGACTTCAGCCCCCCATGGGGTGCCAGGGATTGGGACTTCAGGCCCGCACCTCCCAGCTTGAGCCCCGCAGGGGGTGCTAGGCTCACCATCTGGGTTTCAGCCATGGGGTCCTGCGGCCCCCTTGAAAGGGCTCGCAGACCCCCTGTTGAGAGAACCGCTGTAGTAGAACATAGGGATAGGACAGATGCCCAGTTTTAGGATCCATGTCAGACAGGTCTGGCAACATCAAAATAGAACAAGGATAAAAGGTGCCTGCATGCTCTATTCGTTTAAAAATCTATCCATTTAAAGACATAACCAAGTTGCCACATGGAAACTGACAGAAGGAAACATGCATAGAAAAGGAAGTCCAAAGTAGAAGTATAAGGAAAGAGAAACCTGACCAGCAAAATTTAAAAGGGGATACAAATATGCTAGGAAGACACTGACTTGTTTTTAGTCTCCAGCTAACACCACAGAGGAGAGGCAGCTGTTTGCGTTCCCCTTCTCATCAACAAAACCAAACCAAAACCTTAGTTTACCTGTGGCAACAGTGTAAGACCTTTTCAAAGATAATCCAAGCACTTACTTTACTGTCTGGTTAGGAAATAGCCTGGTATGTCCAAAAATTTTACTAATATCAGCAGTGGTATAACTTGTCTCCTCAACCCTGCCCTGGGTTTATACCAAGAGCTCTAACCTCCATTTGGCTTTACTGAGAGTCAAGATCACTCAGCACCCTGCAGGATGAAGCCTTAAGTTTGTAAGAGTTAGTTTAGCAGGAAAAAAATGGCTGAGTGTTGCTTTTAAAGCAGTGCTATGTAGTTTATTCCAGCAGTAATTGAAAGGCTAAAATTAAATTTGGATTTTCTTTCCAAAAACCTGAACAAATGTTTAAGAATATCTGGATTCATCACTGACATTTGATGAAGTTTTAAGGATTGCATTAGGAATCCAGGTCAGGAAGGGGGCGTAGGAGGATTTGTCCCCTCCCTGTTTCATTTAAATAAACACAGACTATGTCAGAGATATTTCATTCAGCACCTTTAGAGTGCTGTATCTCTAGTCCCAATTGTCAGTCTGCATTAGTACCAGAGATGGTAGAGCACAGGTTTAATTTTCTTAAGTCACCTAGGGAAGCTTCATAGACTCAGACATTTTGACATAAACATTTCTTATTAATTCCAATCTAAACCTGAGAAATATTAAAGTTATTAGCTAGTCTCAAAGGTACACTAACCCTCCCAATTATCCCTAATAATCTTGACAAGGAAGCCACATTTCATTACTTATCACTAAGTTGGGATCATTTACCGCTGACTTTCATTTCTTTTCTCATTATATCTGTTATTCTCTAATAGGTGCTATTTATTTGACAAGCAATTAATTAACTTCAGCTAAACTAGACACTCTAGAAGGCATACAGTTATTGCCACATTTAAACTAAACTAAAATACAGTGAAAAATATTTTCATATTAGAGTAAGCAACAGTCAGAGAGCAAAAAAAGTTACGCATCTAAACCAATCGTATAGAATATTAAAATGTGCAACTCGGAGGCAACTTACTGATCACCATTTTAAGGCATTCAGGGTTATCCTGAATAAGTGGCTCAGCTTGTACGGTTTTACTTAAGAAGTTCTTCGATATAAGAGGAAATCTGACTTTAGCAAGGATGTCGACCATGTATGGCTGGCGGTTAGGTTCATCATACTTCAGCCACCTGACTGCTGCATCATAAACCTAAAACACAAAACCAAAACCCAGTAAAGTAGCTAAAGCTGCAAAACAATTTTTCTTGTGTAGTTGAAATAGAGTTGCCAACTTGGTAATATTTAAAAACTGGACACTCCAGCAGGAGTGCTGGAACCTCCCCATCCCGCCTCTTCCCCAGACTCTGTCCCCATCCACTCCTCTGTCCCTCTTCCCTCCCCCCATGTCACTTGCTGCTTTTCCCCGCCCAGGTCGGGGGGGGATTAGCCTGCAGAGCCAAGGTTGGGAGCTGGAGCAGCCCGACGCAGGAAGGTGGTGGCCCGGGCTGAGTAGGGGATGGCATGGGTGATGACCCAGTGCCTCCCCGCCAGCAGTAACCAGACTTTGGGTGACTGGTCAGTAGATCTGACTGGACAATGCCTGGTCCCCTTTTCAACCAAACTTCCTGGTCAAAAACCAGGCACCTGGCTACCCTATGTTGAAAGTTCATCTAATTTATGATTCCAGAATGTGTAAATTTCACAAAAATATGAAAAATCCAACATACTTTAACAGAGTGGTTCTCAAACTTTTGTACTGGTGATCCTTTTCACATAGCAAGCCTCTGAGTGCGACTCCCCATATAAATTAAACACACTTTTTAATATATTTAACACCATTATAAATGCCGGAGGCAAAGCTGGGTTTGGGGTGGAGACTGACAGCTCGCAACCCCCCCTCCCCATGTAATAACCTTGTGACCCCCTGAGGGGTCCCAACCGCAGTTTGAGAACCCCTGCTTTAACACTAAACTAAATAAACATATTACTTTAGGATAAATACAGCCTACGAAGGCTTCAGATTTTGAGAGGTCTATGCAAACCAATTCTATTTTCAAATGAAAGGCCCAATCCTGAAAATTCTTACTCACCTGCATAGCCCCATTAATATCAAGTCTACTCATGAGCATAAGGATTTGTATGACCAGGACCAAAGCAAAAGGCAGATGTTATAATACAACACAAGATTTTTAACCTTGCCCTTACCTGAAGTATCTTGTACTTTTTTTTTTTTTTTTTTTTTTTTTAAATGTTTCTCGTCTACAGTGTGAGGGAAATCTCAATTATACTGGAATTGTATGTCTCAGAACATATTTATATTATTTTTATTCCACATTACCATAGCACCTTTGTTAGGAGTGCCAATTCAAATAAAAGTTATTTAAAACAATTAACAGCAGATTACTGCAAATGCAACATTACGGTAAGTTAACTTGGTAAAGAACCCAAGTATGCCGAAATACAACATGTGGGCATTTTTTCTGTTGTCTTCTTGGGTGAAGTTTAAAGAAAAAAGCATCCAGGGTTTGCATGCTAAAATAATTGTATGTAAATGCAGCAGCTGTTTGTTCAAGAATGCAAAGTGTTTCTTTATTTTATCTAATGTGTTTACACGGGACAGTTTCTACTTTAAATAATAGTTATTACTGTTCATGCTGTCACAGCACATTTGAGCTGAAAACTGATCATAAAAAGTAATTAAGAGTTCAAACTGGATTGGTATTCTGCCACCAAACCCCTTTGCCACATTCTGAATTACTAAGGTCAAAGGACTGTCCTCTTGACCAGACTAAAACATTTCAGTTATAATCCCCGATACCTATGAATTATAAATCAGAAAATAAGGGTGAATGAAAAAAAGATAGCCTGTAGGGTTAGTAATAAACCTAAGTAAACTCAACAGATGTATAATTGCAACAGAAAACATGACATACACTTACTGATGGAAACATATACAGGAAAAATATGAAAGGTAGTTTATAACTAAACCAACTTTCCTTAGCTTAAGCTAAATGCACTCTGGAGTAGTACACAAGCTACCGGGGTGTCCAGATGATGGGGGGGGGGGGGGGGGGGGGCAGGGATAGCTCAATGGTTTGAGCATTGGCCTGCTAAACCCAGGGTTGTGAGTTCAGTCCTTGAGGGGGCCACCTAGGGATCTGGGGCAAAAATCATTGCTTGGTCCTGCTAGTGAAGGCAGGGGGCTGGACTCAATGACCTTTCAAGGTCCCTTCCAGTTCTAGGAGATAGGATATCTCCATTATAAATAAATAAATTGTACACACAACAATCACCCTTCCTGCAGGAGTGCTTGGCTGGCAGACATTTTAGGAGTAAGTTCCCTTTGAGAACACACAACAATTTATGCAACTTCAATCTTCTCATTTCCACTTTCCTAGAGGCTTTTTATGCAGGTTAAGTTCTTCATACACAAAATCATTTACAACCTAGCTGAACTGGAGCTCACCCCCTCAGCTTAGGGCTTTAACTCTATTCTACTAGTTAACTAAGCCTGCAAACAAACAAACAAACAAACAAAAAAACCAAAAACCCAACCCCCCAAAAAGTACTCCACCGCTTTTGGAACGTGCATTTCTAGTTTCTAGGGTGTTACTCTGTGGTCTCAGTGTTTCCACGCCCACAGCTAGAACTCTGAAGTTTCACTCATTTCCACAGCTTGTAGCAGTCAATTCTCATGTTCTTACCACCCAACATTTAAAAAACAAAAGACCACACACACAGTTTGATATAAACTGAAGCTTCGTTATTTAGTCTTTGCCCAAGCAAATTCACATAGTTTTATGTAAATGCTTTATTGCAGCAGATATATAAAGTAACCTGAACTAATCTTAGAGCCTGTATAACTTACCAAACCTTAAAGTCAGCAAGATGCCAATTTTATCTTAGCGCGCGCGCACACACACACACATTTTTGTTAGCTACTGTGACAGGAAGTTGCTCATGGTTTCCCCTTAACACGATTTTTCCAGTTTTCCTGTAGCTGCAAAGACTGGCTAGAAAATAACATGCAGAAGCAATATCTGCAGAGTCTTACATTCCAAATGGGATGGAGTGAAGGCAACTTTTAGGGCTATCAACAACGGCAGTAATTCCTTTCACTGAAGTGTCTTCTGGCTCCTTTTAGCTGCCTACAAGCTTTGTCTTGGATCTTCTATCTAGTCAATCCCATTTCTTTCTCCATTTCCAGGTTTCTTGAGTGCTCTGTCCATTCCAGTTATATAGACTCCCCTTCCAACTCAGCTCATGTACTATGGCTAAGGATACAGTTCTGTCACGGAGGTCACGGATTCTATGACTCCAGCGGATCTCCATAACTTCTTCAGATTCAGCCCACCGTAGCAGTCAGCAGTCAGCCCCTGGAGGGGCGCCCAGTGTTAGTATTCCCCCAGGTATTTTTAGTAGAAGTCATAGACAGATTGTGGACTTCCATGAATTTTTGTTATTGCCTGCGACCTGTCTGTGACTTTTATTAAAAATACCTGGGACAAAAATCTTAACTTTAATGATGGCAATGGAGGTCATATATGGACCTAAATAGACAGAACTCTTTCCATAATCCCCTCCTTATTTCCTTGAAGCCATCCTCACAACTACACAGCTTCCTACACCTGAAATGCTGCCCCGTATTTGTTTTTGTCTGAATAGGACTGAAAGATTTCTGGGTCAGGGTTCATAAATTATTCCATGATCTATGAAGCACTATGGAAATAGTAAATGTAATACATTGTAAGTCAGTGTTTAAACCTTTCAATTGATGTATTTAGATAGTAGAAGACACATTTTACTAAGAAAACTGGAGTCTTACCTGATCTTCTGCCCTTACAGTTAGTGTGTCCTGGTTCAGGAGATGTGTCACACGTTTAACATCAAGCTGTAGAAACTCATCTGTCTTGTAAACTTCAGTGAAATGTTGATGGATAAAGTCATCTGCAGTGGCCTTCAGTTCTGGACAGTCTAGGCATTCTGCTAATACACTTATACCTATATAGGGAAGTGGAAAATATAAAAAGGTGTTGGATTTTTCCCAAAGTTTGTATTGCAAGAAGTTTTCATACACGCCAATGGAATAAGTATCTCTGAAATGATGGTATTTTTATTACTTACATAGCACACAGTTTTACCCATAACTCATCTGCAAGTCAAGCTGAAAGAACTAAATGCTTCTTTTCTTCTGAAACTGGAGGCAAACACCAATTTATGGATCTATCTCAGTGGAAAGGAGGGAAAGAAATACACCTCTACCCCGATATAATGCGACTCGATATAACCCGAATAAGCAGTGCTCCGGGGGGGCAGGGCTGCGCGCTCCGGTGGATCAAAGCAAGTTCGATATAACGCGGTTTCACCTATAACACAGTAAAAATTTTTGGCTCCCGAGGACAGCGTTATATCGGGGTAGAGGTGTACTTCTAACACAATATAATGCTATTCCACTTTTGGTTCCCAATCCTGTGCAAGCCCATAATTGGATCAGGTTAATGGGTCTCTTCACAGGAAAAGCTAGTTGTAGAATTGGGACCTCAGTTTATAATGAAAACAACATCAATTCCTTAAAAAGTGTCAAGAACATGACATTATAATCTTCATTTCTGTTAAACAGGATCCTATACTGAAATTCACGGAACCTCTTATAAGAAATATTGTTTGTAGAAGCTGCTCTGAAACTTGAGTTGATCTAGGTGGGATAAGTTTTTAGTAATATTATGCAGTTCATAAGTTTCTAAGAAACGTCTCAAAAGTTTATGACATATTGAATGATATATACCTGATTTGTGCAAATTCTGTTGTCTTTTAAAAAGAAAAACACCCAGCTCCAAACATTCATTGGCATTTTTCAAAGAATACCTTTAAAATGATGCATCTGTGTTAAATAATCACTTACCAAGACAGTTTGAAGCATCCACTTGCTCTTTCAAAAAATCCACACACATTTTTTTCACAGGTTCTATTTGATATTGGTTTGCTGCATCTAGTAAAGACTGGACGTTATTGCTATTAACGGAAATTCTGCAAAACACATTTAGTACAAAATGAGCACCACAAACTACCAAGCTACTGGTGTTTGAAACATTTAAACAAAGTTACACAAAAACATCTGCAAAATTATTTCCCCACTCTTTCCCAGCCAGCTTTACCTTACATTTAAGGGTGAGATGTATTCTTTCTTTGGGTCCTTTCCTGCCCTCCCCTAATAATGTATGTAAGCATAACAATAAGCAAATAAAGACAGGTTGGAACCACTGGTCCTTAATTCTAAAGGATGATTCTTAACCTCTGGACATTTGTAGGGGCCTGATCTTGCAACCCTCATTTGTATAATTAGCCCTTATACAAGTGGTAGCAGATTGAAGGAACGGACCGACCATCTCTTCATCAAGCGTCACCCCAAAGTCCTTTTAGCCCAAATAAGCTCAATATAAACATTCCAGGTGACTGAAGTACTATTTAAAAGCAGAAGAGAAAAGAAATATTTTTATGAAGTTTATAGAAGTACCCATCTAATCTTCCTAGAAACATTTGCCCCAGTCCTGCAAGCTATTCTGCATATGCAGACTCTGGTGACCGGCGCCCATGTAGAGCTCCATTGATGTTAACAGGGGCATATGCAAGTCCCTGCCCACAGACAGCAGCTTGCAGGATCCGAGCCTTTGGTATCTCTTTCACTGATATTTGCATCTATTAGTTTTAGGTGCTGTCAGACCGATGTTTAGAGACTCCATGTAGCAATGCAAACAGCACATTTAAGCACTTGGGAATGTTTATTTAGAAACAAAAGCAAAAACTTGCCAATTATATATTCAATTTTTTTTTAAAAAGTTCCTAACCTGGAACAACAGAAACCCTGTTTTATTAAGTTACATCACTATGGCCCTCATCACACGAGCACATTAGAGTTCAACTATACACACTTAAGCTATGTCTACACATGGAACTAGAGGTGTTATTCCATGCTCGTGTACATGTACTTCTCTAGCTCGACTCAGCTTGTACTCGACACAGCTCAGAGGAGAGCTAGCGTAAATATGTTTACACAAGCAGGGGAAATCATACTCCTAGCTCCTACTGTACATGTACACACACGTAGCCCCATTTAAGACACAAGTTTAAGTGTTTTCAGGATCAAGGCATACATTATTAATATTTTAGTTGGAATAACTATTTGAATGACTATGGTACAGAGAAAAAACTTTACCAATGTTAACAAATTTTAAGGAAGACTTAAATAAGGAGCTATAAATAGTAACAAGTCGCTGAACTACACACGCTTTTTTTTTCTTTGAGATTTATCATTTATAAATAGTATACTAAGCTTTAAACTTTGTGGCAAAAATGACAAATTTTTAAACAACAAGCTACCTCGCAGTATAAGCAAACTCCACAAGCTGTTCAATAATGTCAGGCTCTGCATCTTTTAGCTCCACTTCAAAGGACTTTGATTCAAGCATATTTGCTGCAATGAAAAGTAACAATAGAACTACATCAGTCTATCATTCTCTGAGCAGTTATTTTTCCACCAGTCACAAAAATCAGCAGTAAAGCAACTATGCCGAGGGGAAAACCTTAAAACAAAAACAAAACAAAACCAGCATTCCCAGAACCTAAATATTCACACATAGGAACTATTTAAATAGAAACAAAATTAATTTATACTTTATCATAATATAAAAGTTTATTATTAATATTCCAATAATAACTTCACTTTTGTAAGTTCTACTCACATTTAAGAACATAAGAACTAGGGCTGTCAATTAATCGCAGTTAAGTCACATGATTAACTCAAAATAAATTAATCGTAATTAATCGCAGTTTTAATTACACTGGTAAACAATAGACTACCAATTGAAATTTATTACATATTTTGGATGTTTTTCTACATTTTCATATATATATATATTTTTTTGTATTCTGTGTTGTAACTGAAATCAAAGTGTGTATTATTTTTATTACAAATATTTGCAGTGTACAAATGATAAAATAAATAGTATTTTTCAATTCACCTCATACAAGTACTGTAGTGCAATCTCTTTGTTGTGAAAGTGCAAATTACAAATGTAGATTTCTTTGTTGTTACATAACTGCACTCAAAAACAAAACAATGTAAAACTTCAGAGCCCACAAGTCCATTCAGACCTACTTCTTGTTCAGCCAATCCCTAAAATAAACAAGCTTGTTTACATTTCCAGGAGATAATGCTGCCCTCTTCTTATTTACAATGTCACCTGAAAGTGAGAGCAGGCATTTGCATGGCACTTTTGTAGCCGGCATTGGAAGATATTTACAAGCCAAATGCGCTCAAGATTCATATGCCCCTTCATGCTTTGGCCACCATTCCAGAGGACATACTTCCATGCTGATGACGCTCATTAAAAAAAATGTGTTAATTAAATTTGTGACTGAATTCCTTGGGGGAGAATTGTATGTTCCCTGCTCTGTTTACCCACATTCTGCCATATAGTTCATGTTATAGCAGTCTCAGATTATGAGCCAGCACATGTTCGTTTTAAGAACACTTTCACTGCAGATTTCACAAACACAAAGAAGGAACCAATGTGAGGTTTCTAAAGATAGCTACAGCCCTTTACCCAAGGTTTAAGAATCTGAAGTGCCTTCCAAAATCTGAGAGGGACGAGGTGTGGAGCATGCTTTCAGAAGTCTGAAAAGAGCAATGCTGCAATGCGGAAACTACAGAATCCGAACCACCAAAAAAGAAAATCAACCTTCTGCTGGTGGCATCTGACTCAGATGATGAAAATGAACATGCGTCGGTCCACAATGCTTTGGATTGTTATTGAGCAGAAGCTGTCATCAGCATGGACGCATGTCCCCTGGAATGGTGGTTGAAGCATGAAGGGACATACAAATCTTTAGCACATTTGGCTCGTAAATATCTTGCGACACCAGCTACAACAATGCCATGAGAATGCTTGTCCTCACTTTCAGGTGACATTGTAAACAAGAAGCAGGCAGCATTATCTCCTGCAAATGTAAACAAACTTGTTTGTCTGAGTGGTTGGCTGAACAAGAAGTAGGACTGAGTGGACTTGCAGGCTCCAAAATTTTACAAAAATGATTGGGGTATGGAACGGCTTCCGTATGAGGAGAGATTAATAAAACTGGAACTTTTCAGCTTGGAAAAGAGACAACCGGGGGGGGGGGGGGGGGGGGGGATATGATAGAGGTCTATAAAATCAGGACTGTGTTGTGAAAGTAAATAAGGAAGTCTTATTTACTCCTTCTCATAACACAAGAACTAGGAATGACCAAATGAAATTAAAAGGTAGCAGGTTTAAAACAAACAAAAGGAAGTATTTCTTCACACAACACAGAGTCAACCTGTGAAACTCTTTGCCAGAGGATGCTGTGAAGGACAAGACTATAACAGGGTTCAAAAAAGAACTAGATAAATTCATGGAGGATAGGTCCATCAATGGCTATTAGGCAGGATGAGCAGGGATGGTGTCCCTAGCCTCTGTTTGCCAGAAGGTGGGAATAGAAGACAGGGAATGGATCACTTGATGATTACCTGTTCTGTTCATTCCCTCTGGGGCACTGGCCATTGGCCACTATCCTCCATGAACTTACCTAGCTCTTTTTTGAACCCTGTTATAGTTTTGGCCTTCACAACATCCTCTGGCAAGGAGTTCCACAGGAAGATACTTAATCACATGAGTAGCCCCACTGACTTTAATAAGAGAAGATAAAAAGGGTAAAAAGCAGCGCTGCATGGGGGAAGGAGAGAAATTAAGGAGAGAGGAAAGTACAAGAGCTTTCCCTCCGACTGTTTAAGAGCCAGTCTCTATTATCTTCTTCAGAGACCCCTGGCAAAAAGTTGTTAACCTTTTTATTTTAAATATTAAAAACATTAAAATAAGCCAATTTTGAGAAGACTTACTAGTAAACATCAAGTTAAAAAAGTGACTGGCTGAAGCAAGCACAACACGATGAGCTGGGATCTTTCTTTCCTGTACCATGAGAATGACATCACAGAGAGTTTTCTAATAAAAAAGTAAAGATCAGCTTTGTGAGAAATACACACAAGAATATTATCTTAAAAGAGGTTTTCAGAAATCCATTGCTTTCTCTGCTCTCCGGCTAGCAGGCTCATCACATAATGGTAAAGTAAAAAACATAAGAACAATTAGTAGTTTAGATACGCCAAACAAAGGTGAAGGGATGATCAAAGTTAAGGCTTACATATTAATCTTGGTTTACCCTGTTTAACAAGACAATAATGCACCTTTATATTGGAGACAAATAGATCACCCAAGCATCATCTCAAAAATATGCAAGTTAAAGGGACAGTTGTCAGTTTAAAAGTTTCTACAAAAGAAATGATTTTTTACCTGTCATTGTCTAAGTAACATGTAAGATCACTGTTCTGAGAATTTTCTGTTTACTCAGTTTGGTTACCTGGTATATTTTGACAGCACTAAATGTCTAGTCAGACAGTTTTTCCCATTTGTGTGATCTTTCACACAGCGACTGGAAGAGCAAGCACCTGTAAAACTAGAAAAATTGTTGGAGCAAGAATAGTGTGTGTGGGTGGAATATATATAAATGAATAGAATTAAAGTTGGCATTCCTTTAAGACTGACTTTAAGAACATGAACACTCACTTGTGTCAGACTTCAATAGGACCTGAGGACATATAGCATCAGGTTCTTATTGAATTCACTAATATTGCTGTCTAGCATTAGAACTTCATTCTGAGGTACATGAAGTCCCCTTATTGCAAAAAAGTTAAACCAAAACAACCCATTAATAGAGTGGGAAGGAAGTGTGCATAGTCAGAACTAGATAGGGAAAACAGAATGATAGTTTAAATATCCGATTATCTGAGTTTCAGTCAGATCCCTAAATGCTCTTTTAGTAGTTTTTGATTCACTCAGGAAATAACACAGATCAGAAGCACCTACAGCTACAATAACAGATTCATAAAAATAATGCATATGTTAAAAAACCAAACAAACAGTTGTTTGAGTAACAAGTGTACACCAGAAAAAGTCTCTTTGCACACCTGTAGCTAAAAATACTTAAGCAATAAAGACCAAATTTGGTCTTAAAAAAAAAAACTGCTCCAAACCCAAGCCCTTGTATTTTTTTGGGGGTGTGTATGTGGGGGGGGGGGGGGGGAGAGAGAGAGGAGCTACATCTAAGGAACACTTTTCTCAGATGACTTCTAACTTGGTCTACTAACGTTACCCAGCACCCTTGTGTGTCACTGAAAATCTCAAGATAATCTGAGTAAGCATGCAGATTTTAACACACTTTGATGAGTCAGCCTTAGACCTGAAAGTGATGTTCAATCTTAACTACAGTGGTGCTGGTGCTCTGCTATAATAAAGCACCATGCACCCATATGCCAACACATTATTAATTTTTTTTGTGTTGTGGCAGCAACTATAAGCCTCAATCAAGAATTGGGACCTCATTGTGCTAGGCGCTGTATGTACATGTATTGAGAAGATGTTCCCTGCCTCAAATTGCTTACAGACAAGGAATAGCACCATTCAGTAGCCTCAAATTGGTGCTGTGAGTGAATGGCACTCTACAGAATGAATTTCTGTAATTGTCTTTCCCTCCTCACTGAGTAATGGGCCTACCTTAACCCTGGTCTCCCTCTTGCTTCTCATGTATTTGTAAAATGCTTTCTTGTTACACTTTATATCTCTACCTAGTTTAACCTTGTTTTGTGCCGTGGCCTTTCCAGTTTTGTCCCTACATGCTTGTGGTGGTGTTTTTTATTCATCCTTTGTAATTTGATCTAGTTTCTACTTCTTGTATGACTCTCTTTTGAGTTACAGGTCAGGTTAAGCTAGCATGGTGTCATACCACACTTCCTGTCTTTCCTATGCAGTGGGATAGTTTGCTTGTGTGCCCTTAATAATGTCTCTTTAAAAAACTGCCAACTCTGTTTAAAACAACCAACCAACTCCACAAAAGCAAACTTAATTCTAGGATTCAAGTGCCTTTGAGGTTGAGGATAGGAAGGCAGGAGAAAAGGTGAGAAGGAATAAAAGAAAGCAGCAGGAGCTGCAGGGAAAGAGAGGAGCCGCCTCTTATGTACCTCTCTAGCACCCCCAGGAGCCTGGACTGATTAAACCAGCTTCTCAGGGAGTTTCCTGCTGCTTCCCTGAACCCACTTGAGGAGAACAGGCAGTCAACTGTAGTAGTAGGAGCCAGTTAGGCCCTTAAGACGTTGATATCTTCCCTCACTCAGGCCCTGCTACCAGCCTGCTTATTTGTCCCCTTCAATTGAGTGTTGAGAGCCACTATAGCTGGCACAGAACAGTCATGAGTGAAAGAAGAAAACGCCCCTCTGGGGCAGCATTCAGAAAAAGAAAGAAAGCAAAGGAATCTTTTCTATCTAAGCAGGAAGGAGCTCTCCTGAGATACATAGACACAAATGTTAACGGTGAGCCTTCCGGCCCCAGTGAGGATGTGAGTGGTGAGGAGATGCCTGATCTTCCAGTTAGTCAGAGTGTAGGTGACCTGGCAGCTACTGCCCCATCCATATCTCCATCTCAAATGGATGTAACCCATGCACATTCCTGAAGAAAAGGGTAGATCAGAGAAGAGTGTGGTGGAGGCGCAAGAAATAGCTGCTGCTGAGTTTAGTTCCATAAGTCTAGATGAGGCAGTGAGGGATAGCTCAGTGGTTTGAGCATTGGCCTTACCCAGGGTTGTAAGTTCAATCCTTGAGGGGGCCACTTAGGTATCGGGGGCAAAATCAGTATTTGGTCCTGCTAGTGAAGGCAGGGGGCTGGACTCATTGACCTTTCAGGGTCCCTTCCAGTTCTATGAGATAGGTATATCTCCATATATTATTATATCATGATCCAAGACTGTGGACCCACTTGAGCAGCAGCCTGAGGGACTTTCTTGTACTGCATGGGCCACAGCAAGTGAAAAACTTCATGTTCCCCAAAGACAAATGAAAATAGAAGTTTCCATCCAATACATTACTGGCATGAAATCCCCAATGGTGACAAAGTGGAGAGGCCATGGCTTATGTACTCAAAAACCCAGAATGCTGCATATTGTTTTTGTTGCAAACTCTTCCAGTCTAATGTTCCTGCCACATTGGGTTCTACAGGAACAAAGGACTGGAAAAATCTGGCTAGAAATCTGGCATGCCATGAGAAGGCAGCAAATCACCAGAAAGCATTCCATAGGTGGAAAGAGCTTGAGATGAGACTAAGGTTAAAGGCAACCACAGATGATCAGCATCAAGAGAAGATTGCATCAGAGTCTCTTTACTGGCAAAATGTTCTGAAAAGGCTCAATGCCATTGTGAGAATGCTTACTACCCAAAACTTAGCACTGCGTGGCACTTCAGATCAGCTGTATGTGCCAAACAATGGAAACTTCCTTAAAATTGTGGAGCTGATGGCTGAGTTTGATGCTGTACTCCCGGAGCATCTTAGGCCTTGGCTACACTTACCAGCTAGTTCGACGGCTGGAAATCGAAGTTCTGGGTTCGACTTATCGCGTCTAGTCTGGACGCGATAAGTCGAACCCGGAAGTGCTTGCCGTCGACTGCGGTACTCCAGCTCGGCGAGAGGAGTACCGCGGAGTCGACGGGGGAGCCTGCCTGCCGCGTGTGGACCAAGGTAAGTTCGAACTAAGGTACTTCGACTTCAGCTACGTTATTCACGTAGCTGAAGTTGCGTACCTTAGTTCGAATTGGGGCGGGTAGTGTAGACCAAGCCTAAGAAGAGTCACCACCCAGGAAATGTACACACACCACTACTTTGGAAAAACAATTCAAAATGAGATCATACAGTTACTGCCAACAAAAGTCAAACAGAAGATTGTGGCAGATGTGAAGTCAGCAAGATATTACTCTGTTATTCCTGACTGCGCACCTGACAACAGCCATACGGAACAAATGACTCTAATGGTGCGTTTTGTAACAACAACAGAACCTAGTGAAAATGTCCCTGCAAAGGCAACTGTCAGAGAGCATTTTACAGAATTTATTGACATAGATGATACTACAGGAGCTGGTATGACAAATGTGCTTCTTAAAAAGCTGGAAGATACGGGAATTGCGATAGCTGATATGAGAGGTCAGGGCTACAATAATGGTAGCTACATGAGAGGAAAGAACAGAGAAGTGCAGACACGGATCCGAGAGTTAAACCCTCGAACTTTTTTTGTCCCATGCAGTTCTCATTCATTGAACTTGGTGGTCAGTGATGCAGTATCAGCTTCTAGTGAGGCTGCTGAATTTTTTAATGTAATTCAAAGCATCAATGTATTTCTCTCTGCATCAACTCATCAATGGCAAATTTTGAAGCAACATCTGGGAACATCCTCTCTGACACTGAAACCACTGAGTGCCATACGATGGGAAAGTCGAATGGAGGTGATAAAGCCTATCAAACACCAAATTGGGAAGATAGATGATGCAATAGTTGCCATTATGGAAGTTAGTGCTATGACAGGAACTGTTCATGGGAGAACAGTGGCAGAGGGAAATGGAATCACCAGAAACATACGTAACTTCAAATTTCTGTGTGGCTTAGTGTTGTGGCATGACATAGCGTTTGAAATAAATGTTGTAAGCAAGAGACTCCAAGGTGTTGACCTTGATATATCTAGAGCAATGGAACAATTGGATAAAGCAAAGTTATACTTACCGGTCAAATGAGGGATTTCAAAATGTTCTGAAGAGTGCACAGAAGTTGGCAGAGGAACTTCACACTGAAGCTGTTTTCCCACCCATTCAAGAATACAAGAGTCACCAAAGAAGAAGACGACATTTTGATTACGAGGCACGGGATAATCCCATAAGTGATCCCAAACAACAATTCAAAATTGAATTCTTTAACCAGGTGCTAGATTGTTTCATGCAGCTCAAGGAACACAGCAGTATATTTGGGATGTTGTATGATATTCCAAAACTCCTCACTATACCTGAAGAAGACCTACACCAGCAATGCAGGGCACTAGAGACAGTGTTGACACATGATGACATGCGCGATATTGATCCGAGTGATTTAGGTGATGAACTGAAAGCCCTTTCAAGATACACTTCTACCCCGATATAACGCTGTCCTCGGGGGCCAAAACATCTTACCGCATTATAGGTGAAACCACGTTATATCGAACTTGCTTTGATCTGCCAGAGTGTGCAGCCCTACCCCCCGGAGCACTGCTTTACCACGGTATATCCGAATTAGTGTTATATCAGGTCGCGTTATATCGGGGTAGAGGTGTACATTTCAGCAGGATCAACTCCAAAAGCTGTTCTGGAATATATATGCACAAATAAGATGACCACTCTCTTTCCAAATGCTTTTTTTGCTCTGCACATACTTCTACTACTTCCTGTAACAGTTGCCAGTGGAGAACGCAGCTTCTCCAAGCTGAAGTTAATAAAAACACATCTACGCTCCACAATGACACAGGAGAGGCTGGTCGGCCTTGCAACCATCTCAATAGAGCATGAGCGGGCCCAGACTGTGGACCTTCAGAAAGCAGTTCAAATCTTTGCAACCAAGAAGGCACGGAAAGCACCACTTTGATTATTCAAACAGATAAAAATGCCAGTGTTTACTATGCAGACAAGAAAAGTTACATTTGCTGTTCAGGCATTTGAAAGTTAAGTGTTACTTAACATTTTTGAACAAGGCATTTGAAGTTGTTAGTTCTCCTTTCATGGTACTGCTCTGCTACCTGCCCCAATAGGGGAGTAGAACAGGAAGAAGGCAGATGAGAGACCTTTCAAAGTTTTGGCCCAAGCAAGGAGGCATGGGGGCGTCGTTTGAGCTCAGGTGCCAAAATGTTGTGGGCCAGCCCTGCAGTAGCTACCTACCAGGCTATAAACATGAGCATGGGCTTCTTAGGTAAGCAGTCAGATACAGCAGCCATGTAGATCAAGAAACAACATTTTGCAGGGTTGTCACCTAGAATTCTAACAGAATCTCAACTGATTCAGTTGACAGGAGGCATATTTAGTTTGGGATCCACATTGGGAGAATAAATACTAAAAAACACCCAACACCCATTCCACCTACACCAAGCATAAAGACTTGACTGTGCATGTCCACCTCAATTCCAACAGTCTCTGAAAAAGGGTTGTGTGTTAATACAGTTTCAACCTGAAATAACACAGCCCTCTACTCAAACTTGATTTTTTGGCTTAGTACAGAGAAGTCCTCAGATAAGAAAGAACAGGAGTACTTGTGGCACCTTAGAGACTAACAAATTTATTAGAGCATAAGCTTTCTAATAAATTTGTTAGTCTCTAAGGTGCCACAAATACTCCTGTTTTTTGCGGATACAGACTGACACGGCTGCTACTCTGAAACCTGTCAGATAAGAAAGTGGACCCACTGCAGTAACTCTTCCTGTTTTCGTATTAGCAATAAACTCTGCATAACAATAACTGAACTTTCAATACAGATACAGGAGGATGTTCACTGTGCCACAAAAACAACAAGGAGTCTGGTGGCACCTTAAAGACTAACAGATTTATTTGGGCATAAGCTTTCGTGGGTAATAACCTCACTTCTTCAGATGCATAGAGTGAAAGTTACAGATGCAGGCATTATATACTGACACATGGAGAGCAGGGAGTTACTTCGCAAGTGGAGAACCAGTGTTGACAGGGCCAATTCAATCAGGGTGGATGTAGTCCACTCCCAATAATAGATGAGGAGGTATCAATTCCAGGAGAGGAAAAGCTGCTTCTGTAATGAGCCAGCGACTCCCAGTCCCTATTCAAACCCAGATTAATGGTGTTAAATTTGCAAATGAATTTTAGTTCTGCTGTTTCTCTTTAAGTCTGTTTCTGAAGTTTTTTTGTTCAATGCTAGTGACTTTTAAATCTGTAATAGAATGACCAGGGAGATTGAAGCATTCACTTAGTGGCTTATGTATGTTACCATTCCTGATGTCCGATTTGTGTCCATTTATTCTTTTGCGGAGGGACTGTTCGGTTTGGCCAATGTACATGGCAGAGGGGCATTGCTGGCACATGATGGCATATATAACATTAGTGGATGTGCAGGTGAATGAGCCCTTGATGGTGTGGCTGATGTGGTTGGGTCCTCTGATGGTGTCGCCAGAGTAGATATGGAGACAGAGTAGGCAACGAGGTTTGCTACAGGGATTGGTTCCTGGTTGGTGTTTCTGTGGTGTGGTGTGTAGTTGCTGGTGAGTATTTGCTTCGGGTTGGAGGGTTGTCTGTAAGCGAGGACTGGCCTGCCTCCCAAGGTCTATGAGAGTGAGGGATCATTTTCCAGGATAGGTTGTAGATCGTGGATAATGCGCTGGAGAGGTTTTAGCTGGGGGCTGTATGTGATGGCCAGTGGTGTTCTGTTATTGTCCTTGTTGGGCCTGTCCTGTAGTAGGTGATTTCTGGGTACCCGTCTTGCTCTGTCAATCTGTTTCCTCACTTCCCCAGGTGGGTATTGTAGTTTTACGAATGCTTGATAAAGATCTTGTAGGTGTTTGTCTCTGTCTGAGGGGTTGGAGCAAATTCGGTTGTATCTTAGGGCTTGGCTGTAGACAATGGATCGTGTGATGCGTCTTGGATGGAAGCTGGAGGCATGTAAGGTACATATAGCGGTCAGTAGGTTTCCGGTATAGGGTGGTGTTTATGTGACCATCACTTATTTGCACTGTAGTGTCCAGGAAGTGGATCTCTTGTGTGGACTGGTCCAGGCTGAGGTTGATGGTGGGGTGGAAATTGTTGAAGTCCAGGTGGAATTCTTCAAGGGCCTCCTTTCCGTGGGTCCATATGATGAAGATGTCATCAACGTAGCGCAAGTAGAGGAGGGGCACTAGGGGATGAGAGCTGAGGAAGCATTGTTCTAAGTCAGCCATAAAAATGTTGTAATACTGTGGGGCCATGCGGGTACCCATAGCAGTGCCACTGACTTGAAGGTATAAGTTGTCCCAAATCTGAAGTGGTTGTGGGTGAGGACAAAGTCACAAAGCTCAGCCACCAGGCGTGCTGTGGCCTCATCAGGGATACTGTTCCTGACAGCTTGTAGTCCATCCTCATGTGGAATATTGGTGTAAAGAGCTTCTACATCCATGGTGGCCAGGATGGTGTTGAAGGGCTCATTCACCTGCACATCCACTAATGTTATATATGCCCTCATGTGCCAGCAATGCCCCTCTGCCATGTACATTGGCCAAACCGGACAGTCCCTCTGCAAAAGAATAAATGGACACAAATCGGACATCAGGAATGGTAACATACATAAGCCTGTAAGTGAACACTTCAATCTCCCTGGTCATTCTATTACAGATTTAAAAGTCACTAGCATTGAACAAAAAAACTTCAGAAACAGACTTCAAAGAGAAACAGCAGAACTAAAATTCATTTGCAAATTTAACACCATTAATCTGGGTTTGAATAGGGACTGGGAGTGGCTGGCTCATTACAGAAGCAGCTTTTCCTCTCCTGGAATTGACACCTCCTCATCTATTATTGGGAGTGGACTACATCCACCCTGATTGAATTGGCCCTGTCAACACTGGTTCTCCACTTGCAAAGTAACTCCCTGCTCTCCATGTGTCAGTATATAATGCCTGCATCTGTAACTTTCACTCTATGCATCTGAAGAAGTGAGGTTATTACCCACGAAAGCTTATGCCCAAATAAATCTGTTAGTCTTTAAGGTGCCACCAGACTCCTTGCTGTTTTTGTTGATACAGACTAACACGGCTTCCCCCTGATACTTGACACTGTGCCACAGTACACAAGTATGTCAGCAGCTATTTATTATTTTTACAATGCCCAAAGCATGCTGAGTCTACTTATTGCTTGTATTTCATACAATTCATTTTGTGACATCTTCCTCTCAAAGTCCAATATGTGCAAGGATTAAATAGAAAGGGGTTTTGTCCATCCCTAAACAATTTTTAGAAGCTCCACCAGATCTCTAGATTATTCTATATGAACATATTCATTTAATAAAGGATACTGAAGCCTAGCTGATAAATTAGTTTTGGTTGGGCTCAAACTCTGAATTGGTGGATTACCCCTATTAGAATACTTAAAAGCAGATGTTGGTTTAACACAATAATACTGAAAATTGTCTTAAGCAACCACCCTATAGACAGGGAGACATCTATTAAAGATGAAACAAAGTTGAATTGTCTAGTGAATACAAGTGGGATAGCAGGATTCCTGGGATCAACATCTGACCAGATGTGTGCCCGTGGGAAAATTACTTACATGCTTGGTGCCTGTAAAATGGGAACAATAATTCAGACCTGGTGTAGCTTACTTGGTTACAGTTTCCAGTGCATACTCAAAGCTATGCAGAGAAGTCAGTGGAAGCCCACACACGCATCCAAAAACAAAGGACAGGACTAATGATGACATGTTCTAACTAGGGTGACCAGACAGCAAATATGAAAAATCAGGACAGAGTGTGGGGGGGTAATAGGTGCCCATATAAGAAAAAGCCCCGAATATCAAGATTGTCCCTATAAAATCGGGACATCTGGTCACCCTAGTTCTAACTACGATTACTGGGAAACTTGAGGTGGATATAGATCAGTTTACTAAGACTGGGTGGTGATGATGTTGGCTACTAGACACTGGATATTGGATCCTATTGGGCAGATTTCACCACAAACAGCGAAAGAACACAGGACCTTCTGCTCCTTCAGCTGTATCTCCTGCCCTACCTGTTTTCGCATGGTATTCATGACTCCCATAAAGCTCGCCAGCAGTTTAGCTTCTTCTCGGGCTGCAAGTTTCTTCTCTGTTTTCTTCTTGTTGCTTTTTTCCGACCCAGAGGCTGCCATGCTCCCCTCCTCTCACCACCAAGAAAACAAAGGCTGGCAGGACTCACGCAGGCCCATGCACAGCAGCCAAAGGAAGCCAATTATAACACACCGAACTGCCCTAACTAAGATCCCAGACGGACGAGTAGGCTGCGTAACCACGCACTACAAAACCTCCTGCTGCTTCTACAACCGGGCAGCCAGCAGGGCGAGCCACCTAGGCAATCACCTGCCGCGGCAGCCGGAGGAGCCGGACTGATCAGATCCCAGGAGAAGCCGCAGGGCCAACCAGTCTCTAGTACAGACACCTGGGAACGCAGCCTGGGGCCCGCGGCTGCAGCGCTCCGGGGATGGTGGGGACGCGCGACACATCGATCGCCAACGTTCCACCGATAGAATGTGAGCTCCTGGAGAAAATCCTACATAATTCCCAAAGGGGGCGGGGGGAGCGGACCGGCGCACACTGACGTCATAGAACGGCGCAGGGGTCTTATCTCTAGTCTTCCTCCTACCCCCGCAGGCGCTCCGGAGCCAAACAAACAAAGGACCAGGAGGTGGAATGGGTCACGTGCTTGCTTTATTAACGGGCGGGGGAGGAGGGTTGAGTCAAGTGCGCACGCACACGCCTGACTGTGCAATGCTGAGAGCACGTTGTGGGGTGGTGGATGCGCGTGTGTACTGAGGGGAACAGGGCTGTGCAAACCCCGCGCGTTTTACTGTGTTATCCGAGCTGCCAGCTGCCGAGCTTCGGAGGCATACAATGTTTAGGGGAAAAGGTAAAAACTGGTTCCTGACGGGTTTTGTCCTCCCGCCCCCTCTATAAAAACCCCCTTCCCTTTTAGGGAGGAAACAACTAGTCGCTGCTTGGGCACCAATCCAGCCCTGAGCATATTGGCACCACACCACTGCAAAACAGGGAACCTGCCACTGTGTGGTCACAATCACATTCATCCGCCAGAGCCTGAGAACAAGTGTAGCTGCTGTTCTTGCACTTAAAAAAAATTCTGGTATATCCTGGAACAATAATACTATAAATACCTGGATCCTGCCAAATTTTTCACTAGTCTGCCCCCCCTTCTCCCCCAATCTGGATTTCAGCACATCCCTTTACTTTTAACTTTAATGTGGTGTTTATGTAAGGGGACTGTTGCCCCCTTACTAACACTCAGTGGGGGGTGTTTTGGTTGGCTAGCTCCCAGCACTAAAAGGGGAAGGGTTGATGGGAAATCAGGACCCTGAGACTGACAGTCCCCAGGAACAATGGGGAGAGGCCAGTGATCCAGGTCAGCTTAATTGACAGGGCAGGCAGGCTAATCAGGGAGTCAGGAGGCCGGGGGGTCCCATCCTCCGTGTGAGCTGGAATTGCCTGGGTCAAACAGAGCGGGGCCGAGCTAAGGAGAGAGCAGGGGCCCAAGTTGAGCTGGGGAGCAGAGCCATGCCAGATCCAGAGGGGTCAGAAAAGCAGCCACAGAGCCAGAGACACAGCCCCGTCAGAGAGCAGATCCTGTGCTGGGAGCAGAGCTGCAGCCACAGAGCCAGGTGTGGTGAGCAACTGGGGCCAGCCAAGGGGGGACCTTAAGCAAAGGGCCCAGCGCAGAAAGACACCCCCCAGCCAAGGGTCCTCGTAGGCCAGACTGGGAGGGGGATCTTAACCCGACGGGGAGCTGACGCTGGGAAGAAGGGTCCCACCACCCAAAGCCAGGAGGTATGTGGCCACCACAATTGCAAGTGTCCAACCGCCAGCATCCCTGCAGCACAGCCAGGGCCTGAGAAGGAGACCTGGGACCTACAAGGAACAGACGGTGAAGTGCCCTGATGTCCAGAGACACTGTTTGTGATGTTCCCTGCCACAGAGCAGGGTGATGTGTTTTCCTTTAAGCTTTCCCATTTTTCTTATTCTTTTTTAAAATTAATTGTTAATTAAACAACTTGTACTTGCTTTAAATTGTATGAAATGATCAGTGGGTCAGGGAGGTGCCCAGTGCAGAGAGAGTGCCCTGGAGTGGGGACACCCTAGCCCCTGTCCTAGGTGACCACAGCAGGGTTGGGGGTTGAGCCCCCCAGGAATCCTGGGCCCAGCCTTGTTGGGGTTATGAGGACTCTGCCACACAGGAGAGTGGAGGGGAGTCCTCAAGGGCAGGGAGGCCTCTGGGTAAAGGAAGTGGGAGCGAGGACTCAGATCCTTTCGCTAGCCCACTTCACTGGGGTAGTGCAGAAGCCAGGAAAGTTCCCAACAATAGCGGGACCATTCCCCGGCTTGCATTTGCATTCTGCTGGATATGGCTAATTTTGGCTGCATAACTGTCCTTCCTCCCAGTTTTAGCATCTAAATTTAGTACATAAATATGCAGCATGTCCTAGTCCACCAGAAGAAAACAGATCTCAAAGTATCATGGTACAAAACCTAGCCGTTCCAAGTTTTTGCAGTGAAAATTTGGGTGTTGGGGTTAAAACTGGCAGGATACAGCTTTTACCTAGAGGATAGTCCCACTTTGACTTGTAAGTGCTCTACTTTTAATGCCATGCTGCCGAGGTTTTATAACTGAGTAACCCTGTGATTTGTGGGAGAAAGGGATTTATATATGATCTTTAGTTTAAGGAACATATTATATGTGGTGCCTAATATCCTTATACTGTACTAAGTCACTATATGATGTACTTTGTCCTGTGCTGCAGCAATAATCGTGTGTGACTTTTTGTAGTACACAAACTATTTTGTATAGAAATCCATATTATACTATAGAAATCAGATTTGGTATTTTAATATATTTATCCTTTATTTCATTTATCATTAGGAGGTCACCCTAGGATAAGATAGTGACAGAGATATTACCTGGCTTTCCCTTTTATCTAATACGTTGTAAAAACAGAAAAGAGAAATGTACATATAATATCATTGCCATGTTGAGTCTGCCATCCCAGGCTTATCCTGGCACTTATATTACAAATGGACCAAAACTGAGATCTTGAATCTGCCCCATTTCAAATTCCAGGGTGTACAGATCCAAACCTACCTATAAAATTTTAGTTTCAGAACAAAAACAAAACCAGAAGAGGCCTATTTCCTAGTTGGGATACACAAGAACAGCTATTCTTCCAATATATAGTCCTAAATGGTGGAAAACTCATAAGAGCAGTTGATGTTGGTGATATTGACTATTCATGTGGAGGAGAACCCTAGATCAGTTAAACTCACAAAATGTCCACCATTGTTGGATGAAATCTTATTGAAACAGCTCAGAAGAGTTGGGTACTTTTGAACTCCAACCATTGTTTTTGATTGGTAATCTGAACCTGATCTGGATATAACAATACATTTTCTGCCCATTTCTAAATATTATAGACTCTTTGTTGAAAATCTCTTATTAATATAGCACCACTAGTTCACATCCTGCACATTGTGAGGTGTGCTAAACAACCGCAGAAACAAGGTGGTTGAGGTAATATCTTTTATTGGACCAACTTCTGTTGGTGAAAGAGAGAAGTTTTCCTGGGACTGATATGGCTACTGCATACAACAGTGGAAGATAATCTCAGGTACAGTAAGTACAAAAGAAGACAGAGTGGTGTGAGTGTATTCTATCTAAGTCAGGGGTGGGCAAACTTTTTGGCCTGAGAGCCACATCTGGGTATGGAAATTGTATGAATGCTCACAAAATTGGGGTTTGGGTGTGGGAGGGGGCGAGGGCTCCGGCTTGGGATGTGGGCTCTAGGATGAGGCCAGAAATGAGGAGTTAAGGGTGCAGGAGGGGGCTGCGGGCTCTGGGGTGGGGCCAGAAACGAGGAGTTCAGGGTGTAGGAGGATCTCCAGACTGGAGTTGGGGGGGGGGTGACGACTCCAGCTGGGGGTGGGGCTGGGGATGAGGGGTTGGGGGTGCAGGTGGGGGCTCCGGACTGGGACTGAGGGGTTTGGAGGGCGGGAAAGGGATCAGGGCTCGGGGGAGGGGAGCAGGCTCCGGGCAGCCCTTACCTCAAGCAGCTCCTGGAAGCAGCAGGATGTCCCCCTTCCAGCTCCTACGCAGAGGTGCGGGCAGGCAGCTCTGCGCGTTGCCCCGTCTGCAGGTGCCACCCCTGCAGCTCCCATTGGCCACAGTTCCCGGCCAGTGGGAGCTACAGGAGCCGGGCTTGGGGCGGGGGCAGCTTGCGGAGCCCCTTGGCTGCCCCTACACGTAGGAGCCAGAGTGGGGACATGCTGCTGCTTCTGGGAGCCATGTGGAGCCACGGCACGCATGGAGTGGGGCAACCCCCGACTCGGCTCCCCGGCTGGAGCACTGGAGCGGGGCAAGCCCTGGACCCTGCTCCCTGGCGGGAGCTTGAGGGCTTGATTAAAACGTCTGAAGGGCCAGATGCGGCCCTGAGGCTGTAGTTTGCCCACCCCTGATCTAAGTACTTATATGGCCTGTATCAACATAGTGTCTGAGTGCCTCATGAGTATTTAAAAATAGAAACAACAATCTCTGTCTCTTCCTTCCTTTCCAGCCAGCGGGGAGAAATAGCTTTATTAGTTCATGGTGGGCTTTGTGTGTGTATATATAATGTATTGAAGACAACCTATCATAAGTCAAAGAGATGAGTTTTATATTTACAGCTGAATACAGGGAAGTTAGTAGCTGGAATGCATCAGAAACAGATGGATCTTCATGGATTCCATCCTCCTCTTTTGATGAAAACCAGATAACATTTTCCATATACAAGTAAACTAAAAGACAAGGGGGACATTTTTTCATGAAGAAGAAAAAAATATGTGCCAAGGTCCTAGATTTCATGATGTGAGTAGGGTTTTCAGCCTTAAGAGGAACATGGGAAAGCGTACAACATAAGGCACACATGGAAAGTCTTTTATTCAGAATTTTGGGGTGGGGATTGGAAGAATACCTGTGTACTTCCAATCCTCTTACAGGTCTGTCGCATCGTACGCTGGGGTTACATTCTGCAATCAGCGCGTAAAGTGAAAATCGCGTATAGTCAAAATTACATTGAGTGTAATGGCGGGCGGAATCTCCCGCACTACAGGTACAGTATTAAAATTGTTATTTTTCTCTTTTTTTGTTTTTGCCGACCGCGTAAAGCTGAAATCGCGCATGTTAAATGCACATAAGATGCGACAGCACTGTATATGGATCTGAAACATGGACATTGCTTAAAGAATTCACCAGAAGACATTTTATATGCATTGGTAACGGCAATTGCAGGGCATAAGATGATTTGATTTTTATCAGTAATAGGGAGGTATTATTGAGAACTGTCCTTGAGAGGATAGAAATCATTGGGCACCAGTGGCAGGCACTTTTTGGTTATGTAGCCCCATCGGAGATAAAGTGCCCACAAATTGAGCCCAGAAGATCAGACTTGAGGTCAGGAGGGGACGTTGTCCGGCCACAGGCTGGCGGTAGCTACAGTCTTCAGTGATTGACCTGGCTGCACCAGATCAGTGATAATCCTATGAAGCTTTCAGAGTCTGGAATAAAGTTGTACAATGTGACCAGGGACATTCAGCACCATAGATCCTCACCATGTAAGCATGGTGGTGGTGGTGTTGATTGGAAATTGTAGCAGTGATAGAGCTACCCATTACAAAAATAAGAAATTGTCAGATAATTTAACTTAAAAAGAAATAGGCAACTTGCAGTGTAAATTGGCATATTATGCAAATTAAGATAATTTTATCATAATAATTAGCACTGGTATGGAACATTATGTTTTCAAAGCCCTGTACAAACATTAACTGTGTCTTATACTCCAATCCACAAACTGAGGTTATAAGAGACATTTATATCCTCCCAAAAGAGTATTTTATTCACAGGATTGGGTGGGAAAGTAGTTGGACTGGTACAAACGACATCTTTTTCACAGCAGTCTCAAGAACTGCATCATATTACATTTTGAGCTTTCAACTAATGCTGCTGAACAGGTTTGTGCATTATTCCTGTGTATCCTGAAATGTTTGGTTACTCCAATAACCTCTAATCCATAGCAATGTAGAAACATCAAAACCAGCCTCTCTGTTGGTGCAGCAGTAGTGTAGTGTGCTGGCATGCAGACAACTAAGGTTTCTGTCCTGCATTTTATTCTGGCAGCTATGTATGCAAGATCAATGCTTCATTTTTTTACTATAAGAGGAGGGTGGAAGGGTTGGGTCATCCCATGGGAATCTCAAAAATTATTCCGGTGTGTCTAAAGATTAAGATGTTTAGAAATATTTAAATTTGAGCAAAACTCTGTGATAATACTCATATGAATAGGCACAAACGTTAAATATTAATAACATCCCCCTGTTGAACACGAACTCTGATTTTAGTGTCCCTGGTCTTTTCTTGGATGTATAGGAAGTAAAGTGGGACCACCACCTTGTGTGCCCTATGCAAGGGCCGGGGACAATCGCAGCCTCTGCACTCAGGGAAGGGCAAGGAGTGCTATGTATCCTGAAGTGTAAATTTCCCCAGAGAGGTCAGGGAGATCGTGGGTCTACTGCTCCACTACAACAGTCTGTGGAGCTGGCTCAATGTATTCAGAGGAGCAGGTTTCATATTGCCTGTGTGCTTCCATTGTGCATCAGGAAGATCTCACAGGAATTGCCCCAATCAAAACTCCACCTTAGTTTCGTACTGTCACAGGATGACTGGCTCCTTTAAGGGGAAATGGGACCAGCTGTGCCTGTTTCATAATTAGTGGCTTCCTGGCCTAAGGGGGTAGGACTAATTGGGATAAGATGGGAGATGGATGAACATCTGAGCCTCAGGAAAGGGCAGAGAACACAGTTTGGAAAAGGAACCAGAAGGAGCTATTTGGGATTCTATGGCCCTGGACTCAGGGCACTCAACGGAAGTTACCTGGGACCCTATCCTGGAGCAAGGATGACTGAAAGATAGGCTAGAAAGGCTGAGATTGTGAGAGGGATTTAGGGAAGCAACCTAGGAGCTAGTGCTCTGTCCCACAGCAGGGAGGCCAGAAGACAAGCTGATGAGCCCAAGTGGGGCAAAAGAACTTCTTTGTTGGGACTTTCATTACCCTGAAAGGGAATGGAACTCTGATGGTGACATAGCTGGAGAGCTGAGCCCTGTGAATTCCTGGGAGAGAGAGAAAACCCTGGGGAGGGAAAACTGAGGCAGAGTTCTGTGAAGCCACCTGAGGCCATGAGGAGGTGCTTAGCAGGTGGCTGCCTGACCACAGGGACATTTAAAAATGTCAACAATTGCACAGCAGTCTTTGTGGGGGCAGGTTGTTGATGGGTGCCGACTTTCTCTCCCCATGAAAAAACATTGCCCCATCTCTCTTGGTCCTTCCTTGAGATCTAAGGGGATTTGTATTTGAACAGTGTTTCTTGGTTGAATTGGCATACTCCTTTTTGCACAATTTGTTATTAAAAGTTTTTCTAATGGCTTGTCTTGAATGGGTGTTTCATTGTTACATTGAGTAAATGACTTATTGTCTGTTTCTAGTGCTGTAGAGCTCTTTGTTCTACACTTCTTTTTCCTTTTTCTTGTAGAAATAGTTCCTTAGTTTTCTTCCTACGCAATTATGGCTTATGAGTCTATGGCCAAAGGAAAAGGGTAACTTCTTTTCTCTTACAACTCACTGAGCTGCGGTTTGCAACTGAAGTTGGTGCTAGCTGTTTAAATAGCACTGGAGTTTTAAAAATGACCTTGGTGTGTGTGTTTGGGGTAGGGGGGGGAGGGGAGGGGAGTGGGTTTGTGCCCTCTTTTGCTTCTTCATGATGTAGAAGGAACACCTGTATTTAATTTTTCCCCCATCTTTCTTTTTACACAAGGTGTTCAAATTTTGTTCACTTTGTCTTTCCTGGAAGACTCCATGGTTAACTGGGAGAACTAGTGAGTTTGTGACAGAGATACCTGATTATCTGAGAGATTAAGTGATTTGTATTCAGACTATGTGAACCACTTTGTTTTTTAGCCCCAATTTAAACAAAGAGCCTGGTGAACAGCCAGAGGAAACACTCTTATTAAAGTTCCAGTGACTGATATCAATTGTTTAGTTATCTGCTTCTCTCTGATAGTTCAGTATGTATGTTCAGTCAAGCACTGTTCTTCTTGTAACTGACTACATTCCTGTTCTAGCCTGTTGTGGAATAACTTCTTCTCAGGGCCACCCTAGGGAGGCAACTATGACAAATACATGTAAATGTTCTGAAAATAATCTCCGTATGGGAACAGATAAAACAAACTATTACAAAAGGAGGAAAAAACCCTGAATCTTGCTTGGCTGACCTCTTGGTCAACCAGCTAATGGGTGGGGTGAAGTTATTGCTGTAATAGTACTTATTACACATTATCCTCTCTGGTCATGGGTGTTTGACTTAGATTAAATGTTTTTGTTTGGTTTTGTTAGTGTATTAGCTAGTTCAAGTCCTTTTCTTAAAGTTAGCTTGTTTACTCTCAGAGGAAGGATAAATATCAGTGTCATCTACCATCCATATTGCTAAACCAATTAACTTCCCTGGACCCACCCCTACAAAAACAATATTGTAAGTTGTAATGACTTCAAACACTGCAGAAATTTATTACTAGTTATGCATTATAATATAATTAGATGCAGCAAGACAATGTGAGCATCTTTGAAGTATAATGGCCTGGCAGGCTACTGGTAATGCAATATGCTGTCATGTAGAAGACGAACATGTGGGTCCAAGGTCAAGTCTTCACTTCCTGGGCCAGCAGGATATAGGGGTACTGCAGAGGTTCCAGACAGAACAAGGGCCAGTCTTCCTTGGGTGGAGGGAATATGGGCAAGTAGTCTTGGTGATGTAGGATTTGTAATAAGGCCAGTTGCTGAGTGACAAGAAAAATCCACTGGAGGCTGAGGTGTGTTTGACAATCACCTTTTCTGGGTTGGGTTTTGTTGCAGGGGTTCTGTATGATGTCCAACTTGGCAAAAGCTTCTACCTGCATTCTTCCACACAGTTTAAAAAGTAAACTCAAAACTACAAAATACAAACCAAAATGGATCGCTCCTGTATTTCCTCAGCACTCCCTGCCCTGACTTCTAGAACACAGAATGCCCATACTGCTGTCTTCTGACTACAACTAATCCATCCTTCTTTTAAGGGACTTAGCTGCACCTAATCAGATGCTAGCTCAGGATATCTCCCTGTGTTGCCTAAACTCTAGGAGGAAATAAGCATTAACATACCCAATATATAAATAGGGGAAACTGAGGCACGGTGAGGTTAAGTGGCTTGTCTTAGCTCTCACAGAGGGTCAGTGTCAGAATTGGAAACAGAAACAAAAAGAATATAGAAACATTCTCTCTCTCTTTCTGGCCCAGGAACTGTTCAAATATTTTCCACAAAGTGGAACAGCTTCAACAGGAGAGAGTGAGAAAAACCCACTACAGAATATCCCACAGCCCAGTTGTTAGTCACTCACCCAAGTGGAGGGAGCCCCATGTTCAAATCCCCGTTCCAATGAATATTCAAGAATTTTATACCAAGTGGAACAGTTTCAACATGACAGACTGAGAGTGACCCACCCAAGAATAGCCTATAGCAGGGATCAGCAACTTTTCAAAAGTGGTGTGCTGAGTCTTCATTTATTCACTCTAATTTAAGGTTTCATGTGCCAGTAATACATTTTAATGTTTTTAGAAGGTCTCTTTCTATAAGCCTATAATACATAACTAAACTATTGTATGTGAAGTAAATAAGGTTTTTAAAATGTTTAAGAAGCTTCATTTAAAATTAAATTAAAATGCAGAGCCCCCCGGACCGATGGTCAGGACTTGGGCAGTGTGAGTGCCACTGAAAATCAGCTCACGTGCTGCCTTCGGCACACGTGCCATAGGTTGCCTACCCCTGGCCTATAGCCTGGTAGTTAGGACACCCACCTGGAATGCGGGTGAGGGAAGGGGAGACCTGGATTCTAATCTCTGCTCCAGGCCAGAGCAGAGATTTGAACCTGAGTCTTCCTTCTTCCAGATGGGTGCCCTAACCACTGGGCTAAAGGCTATCCAAGGAACTTCACCTACACAGCTATGTGTTTTGTGAAGGATACCAAGGTCCCCTTGTGAATTTAGTTTTTTTTTAAAATGGCAAAAACTATTGAGCAAATTCATGAATAGTTTCAGGCTGACTGAAACTGCATTTTTCATGGAATAAACTATTTGAAAAATTTTGCTGAGCCCCATGTGGGATGCTTTCCAAAAAAAAAAATCCTTCAAAGACTGAACTCTGGCCTGTTTTTCAGCGAAGAGTTACACTAAGGTGCAGGAAAGGGGAGTGTACCAGTAGCAGTTATATGTTAATTTAGCCCATCCCATTATACAAATTGATTCCTGCAAATGTTGGATTTCAGCATAGAAAAATGTTTCTACAAACAGTTTCAACTCTGTCCTCACAACTATATACTATTCTCCCCAGATAAAACCAATATATCCTTGATCTCTTTTGCATCTCATCTGATCCTATCTATGAGATGCTCCTCCTTTAAAAAATAAAAAGGAAAAGAAAGGAAATTCCCAGGTGGAAAACTTATCGTCATTAACTTCTCAAAGAATAATGATCAGTTAAAGTAAGGTGGATAGAGATCTGAATATCTTACAATTCATGTAGATTGTTATGGATTCCCATACCTGCTGCAGTCTCAGACTGTATTAACTTTTCTACAGATTCTGCATGAGGTTGGTGGAGGAACAATGTATATCTTACATTGCCTCTCTGCCTTCCGAATCCTGCAGAGAACTTCCATGTACCAGAGATTAAGAATATGTGCCATGGAGCAGGGCTGACCCCTTACTTTTGCACAGGAACAGAGAGATCTTGTGCACAGAAAAGACCTTCCATATGGCAATTTGTGGGGGATGGAGAAGAATAGCAACAATCTGGCTCTAGAATTTTAAGACAAAGCTGTTCTTAATTATCATTGTAACCATTATGATTTATCTGCATTTGCAAAGCATCACACATCATAAAAGGAGCTGGGTACAATTTTTTAAAACAGTAGCACACTGCCAGAAAATGACAAAAAAAAGGACAATCTTCATATATCCTGGACCACCACCATAATTTAAAGGAACTCAGAAACGCTATTTCCCCATGAATACATCCTTGGTCCTAATGATATTTCTGTAAACATTTTAAGTAAAACATGTTTTCCATTCCAAATGTGTTCTGTAATTTGATGCCTTCAAAGAAAGGATGTATGAGTCATCTTCATGAAACATGCAATTGAGGCGAGTCACTGTGTAGCCAACTAAAATATCTAAGTAATATTAACAGTGTTATGTTACTTATGTAGTTGCCCAAGGTTTTAAGAACCAAATCTGTTCTTTTTACTACAGTAAGAATTACTGTTGTGTTTTTTTTATGTGGAAAGTGAGGCTAACATAACTACAGAATTAAGATCAAAATTTAGTTTGAAAGACAAGTTACTGCAGAGGTATTCTCATTAGAAAACCAATGAGACATTAGGCATTGACCTGTGACCCACCATATCCAATATTACTTTTGTTTCTTGTTCAGTACTTGATGTTTTAATATCTGTTTCCTGGCTTAATTCGAGCATGGGCTGTCAGATTGGATGGAGAATTCAGTGTGTTTTTGGGTGGTTAGGATTAGTAAAATTTCAGATTTTGCCTGGAATGCTCCATTATTTCTAACTATTCCCCTTTTTCTGTTATGAGAGTGAAATTTACTTCTTCCTGTACCAGACAGAATAAATGGGGTGATGTGCTGAAGGTTGGAGAGGATGAAATTCACACTTCAAAACCTATGGGCAAGGTATGAGGCTGCCATTCTGTATCTGTATTGCTACTATTTCAGCCACTGAGATGTGCAGGGTAGATTGTGGTCAAATCAAAATTTATGTCATAGCTGCCATCTCACAAGATAACCCATTATCCACTTCTTTCCTAAAATCAACTTTGGCATAATGTTTGTAGCTGGGAAAAAATGTGTCTTTTTAGAATAAATTTTGCACCATTTCACCTGACAAGATGGAACTTTCAGCATCCACACAGATGAAATGTTGTATCTTCTTGCTTCATTTCAATCCTGGTAATTTAATTGGAAAACCTTTTAGGCTTCCCTTTCCAAAGACATTCTGTAAGTGACATGAATGTATTCTGTGCTGTCCTAACAGATTTATCACTAAGTGAAAGGCTCTAGCAGTCTGAACAAAACTGTAACATTAAACACAGCAGAATCTTCTTAGACTGAATGAATTCATTCACAGAAAGCTTTATTATAAGTAATAACTGTGACTAAAGTTGCAGTTAGCAGTGTGTAGTGTATTGAAACAATAATGGACTTTCACCTATCACAGTTCATGATGAGTATTTTTATTGTGCCATTTTTATTCTTTGAATTACTTGTAAGTAGCTATATTACTTTATTAATTAGGTATATTATCATAGCCCCTCGGAGCCTTAGTCATAGACCTGGATCCCATTGTGCTGGGCACTGTACAAACTCAGAATGAAAAGATGGTCCCTGCCCCAAAGTGCGTACGATCAAGGTATATAATTACTGTCAACATTTAAGACGTGTCTTCCCTAAAAATATGTTGCCAGCATCTATATTAAAGATTGTGAGCACATCTATCTCGTAGGTGTTCATAACCCCTACTGGCTACAGTAGGAACAGTGTGTGTATATATATATATATCTGTCTACAAATGGCTCTATTTGGCACTAGGTTAATACATGCTCTAGAAGATCTCATGAGAATACATCTGTATGCTAGATGAGTGAGAGGGCTGTATATTGCAGCTGAGTCATTTTGACATCCATAAGATGAAAATGACCAAAAAAAAAAAAAAAACCTAGCCCTCTCATCAGTTACTCATTACTTCCTCAGCAGCTGCTCAGAACTGACATTGTTCCAAAGACTTTGTTTGTTTAGCATGTTGTCTGATACAGCTCTCTCTTCAGTTCTCATCACAGAACTCAGTGGAGCTTGAAAGTTTGTTTCTCTCACCAACAGAAATTACCGTAGTTCAGTAATCCACCTTGTCTCTCTCATATCCTGGGTCCACCTAGCTACAACAACACTGCAAACAGCAATGAATATTAGCAACAAATGGGAAAGAATAGGTTAAAGAATATTTAGATAAGTTGGATGTATTCAAGTTGGCAAGACCAGTGAAATTCATCCTAGGATACTTAAGGAACTACCTGAAACAATCTCAGAACCATTAGTGATTATTTTTGAGAACTCATGAAGGATGGGTGAGATCCTAGAGGACTGGAACAGGGCAAACATAATACCAATCTTTAGAAAGGGGAAGAAAGAGGACCCAGAGAATTATAGTCCAGTCAGCCTAACTTTGATACCTGGAAAGATACTGGAACAAATTTGTAAGCAATTGGTTTTTAAGCAGTTAGAGGATAATGTGTAAGCACTAATAGGGTAATAAGTAATTGCCAACATAGATTTGTCTAGAACAAATCATGCCCAAACAACCTCCTTCTTTGGCAGGGTTACTGGCCTAGAGGATGGCGGAAAGCTGAATGTTTGCTATATCTTGATTTTAGTAAGGCTTTTAACACAATCCCACATGACATTCTCATAAGCAAACTAGGGAAATGTGAACTAGATTAAATTACTATAGGTGGGTGAATGACTGTTTGAAAGACTGTACTCCAAGATTAGTTATCAATGGTTCACTCCAATTGTGGGGATGTATCTAGTAGGGTCCTGCAGGGGTCTGTACTAGGTCCAGTACTATTCAGTCTTTTACTTAAAGATGTAGATAATAGAGTGGAGAGTATGTCTAGAAGCAGGACCTAGAGCAGAGGCAGTCTGGAAGCAACATGATGAGTGCAGCTGGTCTGTAATAGGCTGCCTGATAGGCTACCCCGCCTGATTGGTTGGAAGAGTCAGCAGACCGGCTCTTAAGCCCAGCAGCAGTGGCAGGTTAAAAGCTTCCGATATTTAGGTGTGATATTTGATAGCTAGCTCACTTGGAAGGATCATATTGAAAAAATTAGAGATAAGTGTAAAGGCAGAATCAGCTATTATTTAAAAGTATTTCTGGAACTTCCTGGAGTGTGGGAATACTAACAGAAAGCTAAAAAGACTAATTATTGACTATGGGTGCCAGGCTTTCAGTTCGGCATTGAAAATGAATTTGAGAAAGCTTGAATCAATCCAAGCTCAGATGTTGCAAATTGCATGGATGCCTTCATCACAGTGCCTCTGTGTGTCTTGCAGATAGCTGCAGGTGAAATGTCCATTACTTTAAGAATTAAGCTTTTAAACTTAACCTTTTGAGCTAAAGTCATTGGAAACACTAAATTAATATGATGAATGCTGGGAATTAAGTGATTAACGTACAGGGCAAAAAGTCAAAATGTCTCATGTAAGTAGGGTTAAAGCATTACCGTTACCGTAACAGGATGTTAACACCCTGATTCTTTTTGGTTCACATCTCTTAGCTAAAGGAATAGAATAAGTGAGATTGTGAGCACAAAAAGAGGTATATTTTTAATGTGCTTTCTCGGTTTATATTGTATTGCATTCATTTAGAAAATCAGCTGTGGTTATCTTTAAATGCTTCCTCACCCTATAACCTAATTGAGGATTAGAACTCAAAATCCTTCTATGTCCTGGTGATTCCCATTCACTAACTTCAGACTATTAGGATTATTTCTCATGATTAAACATAACCATTTTTTTTTACCTTTTCCTCTTATATCAGGTTTTCTAAAGATCACGTTTTCTAAATCTTTTATCATTTTTATTGCTCTCCTCTGAACTCTCCCATTTGTCCAAATCTTTCTTAAAACGTGGTGCCCAGCTGGGGCCTCACCAGTGCTGAGTAGAGGGGGACAGTTACCTCCCGTGTCTTACATACAACACTCCTGTTAATTATATTACCCTTTTTAGTAAATGCATCATATTATTGACTCATATTTAATTTATGGTCCACTATAACCCTGAAATCTTTTTCAGAAGTACTACTGCCTAGCCAGGTGTTCCCCATTTTGTAATTGTGTATTTAATTTTTATTTCCTACGCGAAGTACTTTGCCATTGTCTATATTGAATTTCATCGTGTTGATTTCAGATCAGTTACCCAATTTGTCAAGGTCCTTTTGAATTCTAATCCTGTCTGCCAAAGTGCTTGCAACTCCTCCCAGTGTGGTGTCATTTGCAAATTTTATAAGCATACTATGTCAGCGACTGGGATGTGGGCAGTGGTTAGAGCAGGAGTCAGGAATCAGAGCCTCCGAATCAAAGTCAGAGGCCAGGCACCAGAGCCAAGAGTCAGAGCCAGAGTCAGGAATTGGAGCTGAGAATCAGGATTGGGTTATCCAGAGTCAGGCAAGACAGGAGCAGGGCCAGGAACAAGCAGGCAAAGGAGCTGTTACAGCTATAGACAAATGCTTTGAGCAGCCACTGAAGTTCTTTTTCTTCTTCTTGTGTTTTATGGTGAAGCTGAATCTCCTGCTGCATCTATGACTGCCAAGCACTGGACACCATTGTGAGGCACTGGACTAGCGGCTGACTGCTTCCTGACTAAGTAACGCTGCTAGGCAACCAATGAGCCCAGCTGCACTGGCCCTGATTGGCTGCTGGTTTAGCAGTCCTGCTTATAAGCTTGACCCCCCATAGCAGATCAGTGGCTGGCTGGCGGCCCTGGCCTGTGGGAGGGAGATGGAGGATTTTCTGGCCCCGAATGAAGTCACTCTGGAAACTGAAAAAGAGTCTATTGGAGAGTGAGAATGGAGGGGAGGGAGGGGGAAGAGAGTGGAAGCAGAATCAGATGATGATAATATCATCAAAAAAAGCAAAGCTGAGAAAGGAAATAAACCAAAATGTTATAATTGTAAAATCCGTAGTTAAGGAAATAAGATTAGGTGTTAATCGTGTGAAAGTAGCTGACTGGAATAAAAAAAAGCATAGGGAGAATTGTAAGAGCTGGGAGACACTGAGATGGTGATCTTTTAGCTGAATGTAAAAACAAAGAGCAAGATGATAAACTGCTAAAAACTAAAATACTAGGGAAAGTTAAAATAAATTGCCAGCTACCCAAGTATGTGACAGAGTGCCATTAGAGCTGACCAATGATGAGATAGCCAAAAGCATAGGAGAAGTTAAAGTGTGTAAGTAAGTGACTAATTAGTAAATGGGGAGGAGAAAGAAAGTCGTTGACAGCTGTAGTGATTACATTTAAGGGAAGGACTCTACTTGAGAAAGTAACAGGGTTTCAGATATTCAGAACCAAGTCATAACACCTTGGTGGAGGAGGATATATAAGTGCCAACAGGTATGAACATGTAGCAGTTGTTTGTAAATGGAAAACAAGATCTGGTAAATGTGAGGGAGGGCATTTCTATGAAAATTGTATAGAAGGGACAGAGGTCAAATGTTGTAACTGTGATGGTAATCACAGTCAGTCTGGCTTATAGGGGTGAATTGCAGTAAGTCAAGCTAAAGAGCTACAAAAGACAAACATTGGTAATATATCTTAATGGAACCTGTGAGGACATTTTCAAAGTATCAGGTGGAGAAAGAAGAGACAATCAGCACAGAAAAAGGGGAACTGTAGACAGCCTCATTCTATAAAGAATATGAAACTCTGTGGAAGGAATAGGCAATGATATACTAGTAACAAAAAAAGAAAAGTTTATTGTATTTATGATAGAAATGATAAATTGTACATCACAAACTGGGGAAAAATCAGAAAAATGAAAATCATAACAAGGGCAGCAGAAAAATATATGTATGTTAGCAACTTGTCAATGGACCATATTCATGTCATTTTGAATGGAATTAATGGTGAAATATGATTAGTATGGGGATCTCAATCTTTTGTTGAAATGGACACAGTCTGATAGCACATGGTCAAGAACTAAAAGTGCATTTCTTACAACACCTATAGGCACGCTACAGACAGTGTAAGTGGCATTTCACTAGAAGCTACGAATGAAACTACAGGACCTAACTTTCTGGCCAAAGTTAATGGTAACCACAATGATGAAGGTACCAAACAAATATGAGGATTGTTGGGAATTAGGCAAACTGTATCACATAATGTTAGAATGCCACATGTCGTTTGATTTAATGTGTGGATGCAGGAGTTGAAAGACAAGGAAAAGCTGAACAAAGTCAAAACTTTTAGTTACGGGAAAATTAGTTGTAGATGGAAAGCCACATGTCCAAATGTGGATTTAGATTTATTTTATAAACTTAAGGGTAAAAAAGAGATCGGGGATTGATTTAGCGGATTTTCACTAGATCCGGTAAATTGACCTCCGGTGGATTGATCGCCACAACATTGATCCACTGGTAAATGGAGACAAGCCCCTAGTATATAGATGAAAAGTGGAGTTGGTTTTGTCAAATATATACAGATGGGTCCAAACAAGAAAAAACAGGAAGAGTAGGAACGGCATATTGTATACCAAAATTGGAAATTAGTACATCTACAAGGATATCTGATTATGCAGCTGTCATAACAGCCGAACTAGTAGCAATAATGCTAGCATTAAATTGGATCTGGGATGTACGCCCAGCAGCAGCAGCAGTCATTTTTTCAGATTCAGTCTCAGGCCTTGTGGCAATCAAAAAGGGTGTCTCAGTACACAGAAGTGATTTAATCAGTGAAATTGTATGTCAAGTAACAGAGTTAGTACATGTAGCATTAGCATGGATCCCCACGCATATTGGGATAACAGGAAATGAAATGGCAGACCAAGCAGCAAAAGTTGTAAGAAATGGAAGGATTAACATAGAAATAGCCTTGAGTAAACAGGAATTAAAAAGCTGAGTCCAGAAAAATTTAAAAGGAGAATGACAAAAAATTTGGATTAATGAAAAAAGAGGAAGATGATTTTTTTAATTGTGCCCTATAGTTGAGGCTTATGATATACTTTAGGGCCTGGATAAGACTAATGAAGTACTTTTGTTTAGAGTACTATATGGTCATTGGTTTCAGAGGGGTAGCCGTGTTAGTCTGTATCAGCAAAAACAATGAGGAGTCCTTGTGGCACTTTAGAGACTAATGAATTTATTTGAGCATAAGCTTTCGTGGGCTATAACAGGCAGGCAACTCCCATCTTTTCATGTGCTGTATATTTATACCTGCCTACTATATTTCTCACTCCATGCATCTGATGAAGTGGGTTATAGCCCACGAAAGCTTATGCCCAAATAAATTTGCTAATCTATAAGGTGCCACAAGGACTCCTTGTTGTTTTTATATGGTCATTGTGGCTTAAACAAAAATATTTTTCAAATAAGGAGACACTATGATGGAATATATGCACTCTGTAAAGTGGAAGAAACAACTGATCACCATTTATGGGTATGTAAGGGCTTTGATAAAGAAATGGAAAATCGTTTTGAGAAATTCAAACATTTTAGGATTAAAAAATTACATTATTATTTAGTAAAAATTATTAAAAAGACACTGTTCCATTATCTGAAAGACAAAGGGCAGAGCGAGAGGGTATAAACCACTAAGTACAGAGGAATTATAGTTGGTAGTGGTTATAGACTATTCAGTCAAGTCTGTTTTGCCATAAAAAGGAGAAAAAGAAAAGAAAGATCAGTGGCTGCTCAACACATATCATCACAGAAGCTGTGCTTGCCCTTGTTCCAGCCCCTGCTCCCCTCTGTCTTCAATTCCTGGCTCTGCCTCTGGCGTGCGACTCTGGTTGACCCTTCTGGTTCTGGCATCCTTCTGTCTCTCTGGTACTAATCCCTTGCTCTGCCCCAGCTGACTGCTCCAGTTTACCCTCCAGTTCTAGCATTTGACTTGTTTCCTGGACTCTGCCTACTCTGGATTCAGCTCTAACTGGTAGGCCAAATCTCCTTTCCACCACTAAGCTTGACTGTCCATTGCCCAATTGGTTACAGACACAGATAATTCAAGAAAAAATGGTTACTAACCTTTCCCTAACTGTTGTTCTTCAAGATGTGTTGCACATGTCCATTCTATTGTAGGTGTGTGCATGTCCCGAGCACAGTGGCCAGAAATTTCTCCCTCAGTGGTACCCGTCAGGGCGGCTCCGGCGCCCTCTGGTGCCATGCGCTCATAGCGCTGGTATGAAGGACTCAGCTGGCGACACCCACCCCAGTTGCTTCTTTACAGCCAATTCCGATGTTGAGGCGTAGCAGGGCGGCTCGTGGAATGGATATTTGCAACACATCTCAAAGAACAACTGTTGTGGAGAGGTTAGTAACCATTTTTTTTCTTCAAGTGCTTGCACATGTGCATTCCACTGTAGGTTACTCACAAACAGTTGAATAAGAGGTGGGATTAGAGTTTATGGGCATGCTGCCTGCAAGACAGCTCGACCAAATCTTGCATTGTCCCTAGACTGCTGAGTGATGGCATAGTGAGAAGAGAACGTATGTGCTGATGACCAAGTTGCTTCTCTGCAAATATCCTGAATAGAGATCTGTGCTAGAAATGCTGATGATGATGCTTATCCTTTCGTGGAGTGAGCAGTTAGGATAGCTGAAAGTGGAGCACCGGCCTGCTTGTAACACTTGTGGATGCACGATGTGATCCAAGATGAAATTCTGTGAGCAGAGATGGGAAGACCCTTCATCCTGTCCGCTACAGCTACAGACAGCTGGGTGGATTTCCGGAACGGTTTGGTCCTTTCTGTGTAGAATGTTAGGGCACGCCTAATGTCCAATGCTAGAGCATGCCTAACATCCAATGAGTGAAGTCGCTGCTCTTCCCTGTTTGCATGTGGTTTTGGATAGAACACAGCACGATGGGATCCTCGGGGTACAACCTGGAACTGTGGGACCACTGTGCTCCCTTAACTCTCCCGCCTGGCTTGTCTCACACAATGTTGTGCCAGTGACAAGCAGCAAAACCCCTTCAGGCACTGTGATCGCTCAGGCATCAGCATGTGGAGCCACACACCCAGCTAAATTGCATGAATGCTCCCTGAGCCACTCATGAATCATACAGAGAGAGGCACCAGCAAATCACTCCAGCCTTGCACCTCAGAAATATACCATCTTACACTGCTGAAGATTCTCTTGGACAGCGTAAGCTCCTTAATTAGTTCATCACTCCAACAAAAGAGCAGTGGACATGCAAAAGCCCTTGTTAATTTGAGCTGAGATTCCCCAAGCACTTAAACCAAAACCACGCTTTTTAAGTAAAATATAAAACAGATTTATTAACTACAGAAAGATAGATTTTAAGGCATAGAGATCAAAACTGGTTACCTAAGAAATAAAAATAGAAATGCGGGCAAATTCTAACTTTCATAGACTAGGCAAGATTTGAATCAAACAATCTCTCACCTTAATAGATGTTACAGGCAGCTCACAGTTCCTAATACACAGACTGAACTCCCATCCAGCCTGGGTCCAGTCTCCCTAGTTCAGGGGTGGGCAAACTTTTTAGCCCGAGAGCCACATCTGGGTATGGAAATTGTATGGCGGGCCATGAATGCTCATTAAATTGGGGGTTGGGGTGTGGGATGGGGGAGGGCTCCAGCTGGGGGTGCAGGCTCTGGGGTGGGGCTGGGGATGAGGGGTTGGTGTGCAATAGGGTGCTCTGGGCTGGGACCGAGGGGCCCGGGGTTGGGGTGTGAGAGGGGGTCAGGGGTGCAGACTCCGGGTGGCGCTTACCTCAAGCAGCTCTCAGAAGCAGCGGCATGTCTCCCCTCCAGCTCCTACGTGGAGGTGCGGCCAGGCAGTTCTGCGTGCTGCCCCGACTGCATATGCTGCTCCTGGAGCTCCCATTGGCCACGATTCCCAGCCAGTGGAAGCTGCGGGGGAAGCGCTTGGGGTTGGGGCAGCCCCCTGGCTACCCCTATGTGTAGGAGCCAGAGGGGGGACATGCCATTGTTTCCTGGAGCTGCGCGGAGCAGGGCAAGCCCCTGACTCTGTTCCGGTGGGGCAAGCCCTGGGCCCCAGACCCTGCTCCCCGGCGGGAGCTTGAGGGTCGGATTAAAACATCTGAAGGGCCGTATGTGGCCCCTGGCCTGTAGTTTGTCCCCCTCTCCCCCACCCTAGTTCAAAGTCTTTGTCTTCCAGATGATCTTCCAGGTATTGAAATGGGAGGAGGTGGGAGGTGGAGGCCAAGTGATGATGTCACTGTCCCTCTTTTATACTTTCTTCCACCCTCATTGTCTACGTGCCTTCCCTGAGCAGGCTCTGCAGGAGTGGATTCTTCTTGATCAGACATTAACGCCTGTCTGGCCAGTGATAGCTGCTCCTTTGTTGCAACTGAAAGGCTGGCTATGGGCATCTTCCAACCTCCCAACACATTTCAGTAGCGCACACATAGCAATATTTCACAACTTCACATAAAATGATAGCACAAACAATTCACCAGGATATTAAGGTTCAACTGATCAAGACTTTTAAAATGATACTTCACAAGGCATGCATTGTACAAAACATATCAAAATCATATGACAATAGTGAATACAGGGGTTCTCGAGTGCTACCTTGAGGTAGAGTATCACACACAGATGATTGCCTGATTGTTGTGAAACCACTTTTGGGAGGAAACAAGGGTGAGAATGTAATTGCACCTTATCCTTAAAAAAGACAGTGTAAAGAGATTCTAATGTGAGGGTGTGGATCTCCAAGACCCTTCTAGAGAAAGTAGTAAGCACTACGAAAGCCAGCTTCCATGAAAGGCACAATAAGGGGCACAATGCCACTATAAGACCAGATTTAGGTCCCAGAGAGGGACCGGGTCTCAGATTTGGATATATAATCTTTTTAGGTCCTTGAGGAAATGGATAGATGTGAAAAAACAGACTGGTTATCCACCCAAGGATAGAAAGCTGATAGCTAAATTTTGCTGTTTCAGGTGTAATAAGTACTCAAGAATGACCTGCAGCAACAACCGCTTGGGCAAGACTCCACATTGGGAAGCCCAGATGGAGCACCGCTTCCATTCTGAGAGGTAAGTAGCCCTGGCGGAGGGCTTTCTGCTACCTATTAGGACCTGACGAACCTGCTCTGAGCAGGCTAGTTCTCTGGGGTTTAGCCATGGAGCTTCCAGACTGTCAGGTGGAGGGAGCTGAGGTTTGGGTGGAGTAGCCGATTGTGGTCCTAAAAAATCAGGTCTGGGTGTAGAAAGAGCAGGATCAGAGCTACCACAGAGAGGCCTAGCAGAGTGGCAAACTAATGCTGATGGGGTCAAGCTGGGGCTATTAGAATGACTTGCGCCTGGCCCCACTAGTTCGTTAGCAGAACCTTGAGCACAAGTGGGATAGGAAACTGAAGTACAGGTGACCTGTACCCAAGAGCAGGAAGGCAGCCATGAGTGATCCCAAACTGTGACCTCACAGGGAACAGAATTGGTGACACTTTTTGTTGTACTGGGTGGCAAATAGATCTACCTGGGGAGCCCTCCACTGCTGGAAAACGACCCTAATGATGTCCGGACGAAGGGACCACTCATGGTGACTGCAGAAAGACCTAATGAGGAGATCTGCCAGTTCGTTCTGTGCTCCATGCAGGTGGAAAGCCTCGAGGTAAATTGAGTGGGCTATGCAGAACTTCCATTGCTGAATTGTCTCTTGACACAGGAGGGAAGAGCAAGCCCCTTGCTTCCTGTTGAGATTAGAACATGGCTGCCGTGTTGTCCGTAAGAACCAACATGCTCTTGCCTATAACATGAGGCAGGAATGCCTGACAAGCCAGGCGAACTGTCTGAGCTTTCTGACATTGATGTGCAGAGAGAGCTTTTCTGGAGACCAAAGGCCTTGAGTCCTGAAGGGTCCCAGGTGAACTCTCCAGCCTAGCGCTAATGCATCTGAGACCAAAGATATTGATGGGGGCTGGGGCTGTGAAAACAGAACACCCAGGCAAACAGCAAGTGGATCCATCCACCAGTTGAAGGAGGGAAAGACTGGGGGACTGAGAGAACCAAGTCCGGATGGTAGTGGTTTGGCAAATACATCAAGGCCAGCCATGCGTGGAGGGGTCTGAGGTGTAGTCTTGGTTGCTACATTACATATGTATATGAGGCCATGTGACCCAAAAGCCTCAGACAATTCCGGGCTGATGTAATTGGATGGCCCCTAAGGTGTACTATCAGGGATGTAATGGCCTGAAACTAGCCTTTTGGGGTGAAGGCTCTGCCCTGAGTAAAGTCAAGCACCACTCCAAAAAACTCTATCCTGTGCACCAGAGTGCAGGTGGACTTCTGTACATTTGCAGGCCTAAGGCCTTGAATGTTGACTGGATGAGGTGGATACAAGACTCCACCTGGGCCCTGGACTGACAATTGACTAGCCAGTCATCCAGATACAGGTAGACTTGTATCCCTGTCTCCTCAGGAAGGCCGCCACTCCCACCACGCATTTTGTAAACCCTGCGGGGCTGTCAACAGGCCAAATGGGAGAACTGTGAATTGGTAGTGTGTGGTTCACACCGAACCTGAGGAACCTTCTGTGACCTTGAAGGATCGATATATGAAAGTAGATGTCTCTCAAATCAAGGGTGGTGTACCAGTCTCCGGGATCCAGAGAGGGAATAACGGAAGCCAGGGAAACCATGCGGCACTTCAGTTTCTTGAGGTAGCTGTTGAGCTGGCGCAGTTGTAGGATAGGTCTAAGACCACCCTTGGCTTTCAGGATTAGGAAATAACAGTAGTACAACTCCTTCCCCCTTAGATTCTGCGGAATCTCTTTCACAGTTCCCACCCGAAGGAAAGATTGAACCTTCTGGGCCAGTAGTTGCTCGTGAGAGAGATCTCTGAAGAGGGACAGGGAAGGAGTGTGTTAAGAAAAGGTAGAAATTAACTGGAGGTTATAGCCTACTTCCACAGGCACCAGCTTCTAATTTTCACCGAGGGTGCTCAACCCCCACTCAGCGCTGTCCCCACTCCAGTCCTGCCCCCAAGGCCCCACCTCCACCCTGCCTCTTCCTGCCCCCACCCCACTTCTTTCCATACCCTCCCTCTGAGTGCACCCCACCCCCACTCCTCCTCCTCCCTCCCGTGTAGGAGGCACAGAGGCTGCCGGTGGATGGGAGTGGGAGGGAGAGACGGGAGCTTGGCTGCCGGTGGGTGCTAAGCAGCTGCTAATTTTTCTCCATGGGTGCTCCAGGACTGGAGCACCCATGGAATCGGCGCCTGTGCCTACTTCCACCGTGTACAGCACCCAACAGTCCGTAGTGATATGAGACCATGCACGGATGAAGTGGGACAAGAGGTCCACAAATGAAGGAGAAACGGGGTCCCAAAACCTGGGAACTGGTTTGTCCTCGAGTGCCCCATCAAAAGGCATGGTTTGAGCCTCCCAGGTGTCTGGGTGGGACAAACATTGATGTTGAGGTAAAAAGGAGCAGTGGTCTACACTAAAGCTCCTGCTCCTTTTCTTCTGCAGGTCTTGACAGGCCAGTGGGGTGGAGTGCCCGGAGGACTGGTGAGATCTGTAGTGCTTCCTTAAAGTCACTGAAGTATACAGTCCCAGGGACTTAAAGGTCGCCCAGGAGTCCTTCAGTCCACGAAGTTTCATGTCAGTCTGCTCCAAAAAGAGCAAAGCTCCCTCACACAGGGAAGATCCTGGAGAGTTTGCTGGACCTCCTGCAGGAGGCCAGAGGACTGTAGCCATGAACTCCTACACGTGGCTGCTGCGGAAGCCATGGACCTCGCCGCCGAATCCGCTGCATTCAAGGCAGCTTGCAAAGAAAGCTCTGGCTATGGATTTCCCCTCATCCACCAGCAAGGAAAACTACAGCCTGGCTTCTTGAGGCAGCAAGTTTTTGAACTTCAACATGGAGTCCCATATGTTGAAGTCATATTTGCTCAGCAACACCTGCTGGTTAGCGATCCTGAGCTGCAAACCCCTGGTAGAGTAGACCTTTCTACCAAATAAATCCAAGTTTTTGATTCCTTTGCTTTTGGTGTTGCACCTTGCAGACCCTTCCTTTCCCCTTTGTTGGCAACGGAGAACACCAGGGATCCTGGGGGGGAAAGGGGGAGAGAGAGAGAGAGAAGAAGGGGTGAGTGTACGAGAACTCATAACCCTAGGCAGGAACAAAGTATTTCCTCTTAGCTCTCTTTGATGTGAGGGGAAGGGAAGTGGCAGGGTTGCCACAAGGCTTTCACAGGGTCCATGATTGCCACATTGAGAGGCAGGCTACTTTTGATGGGACTGCCGTGGCCACAATGTCAGCCAGACTATGGGAGGACTCTTTTACTACCTCCACCTGTATGTCCAAATTTTGGGCCACCCTCTTTAGCAATTCCTGATGGGCCTTATAGTCATCTAGGGGAGGCAACACGCCTGCTCCTGATACAGCATCATCAGGAGAGGAGGAGGCCAGCACCAGCTGAGGGTGGTACTCTTCTTTCTGTGCCAGCTGGGTCCTGCAGAGCCAGTTCCTGGAACTCGGCTCAGGGCATGGCACCATGGTCCGGAGCAGGTGTTACCCAATGGGGCAGCAGGGCCCTTCTCTCAGAGGCCACCAAATAGTAGCACCTCGAATGGGCCCCGGGATTGAGGAGAAAAGGGCCATTGCACTGGCATAGGCCCCCAGTGACCACTAAGCCAACGCTTGAGGGCACTCCTGTTCCCAGATGCAGGTTAGGGATGACTGGAGAAATGGTGGGGTCGACTCCTTGAACAAGACCCAACCCAGAGGCAGTTATGGTTTTGTGGGGCTTTAGACCAGAGCAAGGGGGACCCCTCCCCCCCATCTGCTTGCATTCCCCCCATCTCCTCCCCCAAGTCACATATGTTTCCTGCTGGGGAAATGGAGTTGGGGTGCAGAGGCTTACCCTGCTCCACCCGCGCACCTGGTGCTCCTGCCGGAGAGCGGGTCAGGGTCCGGGGGTTTGGCCCACTCTCCCACTCAGCGCTCCTGCCGGAGAGCGGGGTTGGGGCGTGGGGGTTTGCCCCCCTGTTCACAAGGAGCCCTGAGCACACCCTACCCCATCAGCCAGAGGAGCACGGGCCAAACTGCCATGGGCCCCTGGCTGGCACCAGGGCGCTGGCCAGCCTCAGTGCCAGAAGTGACCAGTAGTTATTGCATATTGGGTCATAATAATTTTCTGTATGACTGTATTGATCTAACTTATACTGGGGGCTGTGAGAAGAACAAACCAGGAAACAATTCAATAGCTTCCCAGCTACTGCTCAAGCGCATAGTAGAAATACAATGGGTAAAGCTATCAGCTTCAAGGACCTTACTCCTGCCTCCAAGGAAGACGCAGGCTTGATTCTCCTGGCTGGCAACTTGGAGAGGTAAAGGATATTAATATTTGTTTAATATCAAAACCCTCTGAAAAAAGGAGAGGGGTTGCTATTTGTCAGAAGCTGTCTAGGAAGACAGGCTGACAGAGAGAGAGAGAGACTCTGCAGAGGACATCTAAAGACGTTGGGTCTTTCCAGATGCAGGGAATGCTAAGCCTTAGAGAAAAGTGAGATACGTATACTGTTTTGTTGTTTTTAAGATGTGCTTTCTCTGAAATGCTTTTGTTCTAAATAAATAATGCTTGTTTTAAGGAAGCCGTCTGGTCACTATTACCACAGCCATTGCTCCTGGAGGGAACAGAACTGCAGGGTCTGAGCCTAAGTCAGACCTACTGGGGTACATCACATTTATACACAGTAGACTACATCCAAGGCTCAGTCTCAAGAGTGGGAGAATCATGTGATTCCACCTTGAGTGACAGGTGATGGCTAGAGATCTGAGAGGGCAGTGGCTTGGAGAGACCAGGAGGATTAGAGGTGCTGTTAGCCCAGTTAACTATGACAGTACCAACCTGCAATTTTCCCCTGCTCTTGTAAAATAGTTGTACCCACAAAACAGTAAGATCTTGAGTAAATACCCGAGCAAACAAATACATTCTAAGCTCCTGTTAAGAACAAACATGAAGATACATATGCATTTGCCTTCCAAAAACATTATTTTTATACCTGCAACATTTTTTCCATACAAATGTATAATATTTTAATTGCAAATAAAAGGAAAACATTGAAATGTGACACAAATAAAAATACCCCCAAAAGCCTCCATTTATTTTAGTTCACATTAGGCTTTGTACAACCAATTACTAAAATCTCATTTATTTTGACAAAGCCCTAGTTTTGGACCTACACAAATTCACAGTGCCACAATAATAGATAATTATTTTGTAAAGTCAGTTTTCTGTTTTATTTTTAGACATAGTAGAAGTTTATTTCTTTATCAGCTAATAATATTAAAAGGCCTTACAGGATGTTTGGTATTTTGACTTGACACATGGAATATGGATTCATTTTTTACACTCATTTATCAAGTAGCTTTTGAAGGGTTTGCTGTATTTTATAGCTTCTATAGTATCTTTGAACAATGATATCCTCTTGCTTACTATACATTTTATCACTGTAGTGATATTGTTATTAAGCAAGTCTGCAAAAAACATATTGATGGAAAATTGTAAAGGTGTTACTGTGTGGACAAAGAATTCTCCAGGTGTTTAAACCTGTCCCTACCAGTAGATGTCATTGTGACAATGGAAAATACAACAGGGGCTACAGATTCTAGAAATATCATTTGTCTAGCAAACAAAAAAGAATGTTCTTTCTTACAATATGCACGGCTTTTATTCAAACAAGGTAGTTATAACAATGTTTAGCATTTATATAGAGCTTTCTATTTTCACAACACTTTAAAAACATTAACTAATTAAGGTGAATATTAAGAGGTTACAATAGGCACTAGCAACGGAATTTTTGCATTATGTGAGTGTTTCTATAAATATGTGTAATATTTATTGTTATACATGCATGTGTATGGTTCCTTTGTAACCTTCTTACCTTCTCAGTTGTACACCTTCATTCATGTGGACTCCTATACTTTGTTTGGAACAGTCTTATGCTTTCTGTCTATAAAACACCCTCTTTCCTTCAAATTCGTCTTTAAAACTAATTTCAGGAAATCCTCTGACCCTTTTTCCATCATCAACAACCCCTCTGCACCCTCCATCACTTGAACTGTTGCCATACATCTTGTTAATCTTTAGAATACAAACTGTTAATAGGGAATAGTGTCTTCCTCTGGTTATTAAATTGTTTGTAAATTCACACCTCTATAAAAATGTAATAACTTTAATGTATCAAGCGGAGAGCAATTCCTGAGAGCTAGTGAGAATCCCAAACTTTTTTCTCCCCACTGATCTTCCAAAACTTCTGATTCGGTACTTGATACTGATATTGATAGTTAGTCTGGGGATTATCTCCCTTAATTGTCATACAATGCCACACATATATTCATGACAGAATGAATCAAGGCAGCATACAATCAGATGGAATGTAACATAAAGTAAGCTGTGTAAGGCAAGTAAGCTTCTGAGCTACATGTAAGTGGCTTTTCGTAAAATCAACAGGATATCCACTGCTATCAAAAAATAAATCCATAATTTGAATGTTTTCTATTTTGTAGATTACAGCCCTGTGAATAATAAGGCCCTCTTCTTTAAAATGTCAGGCTTTGGGGGAAGGGAAAGCAGAGAAGGCAGCTGTCCTGATTAATTAAAGAATCTTCTTCTCCTTCGCATGGTGTTGGAGGCTGAAACCAATCCCTATGCTCAAAAAGATGAACTGTGTGGAAGATGGCCAAGTGATTATATCAGCTCCATGGCCTTCCTCACCAAGAGGAAAACTTAAAGGCAAGTATTTTATAAAGCATAAACAATTAAAAAATGGTTGGCTCAGGGTTTGTCCTTGACCGAATGGAAAAGAGCTTCTGCTGGAATGAAAACAAGTATTTAATCAAAACAAAGCAGCCAGTGCTCCTGATAGAGGGGGAACAGACTCCTGGCTGACTATCAGAGTGCTCTGGATCAGTTAATCCATCTCAGAGCTGGAGGGATTTATTCTTCTACTATAGTCACATAAGCATCTATTTAATTATATGGAGATGGAGTTATGAATGGGGGTGGGTGGAAGACACTCACTAGTTACTTAGTTGAATTCTCTCAAAGTATCCAAGACCTACATAACAAGAAAAAGTGCTTCTGCATCCATGGCAATTTTAAAATGGATTACAACAGTTAATGATTTTAAGAAAATAAGACATAATGTAATACATATCATTAGTAACATATTATAAGAGCTGGAAAAACACAGTGTTTTTCAGACCTTGAGCATCTTGTTTAGAGAATTGGTCTTTAAAGATACAGCTCAAATATTATAAAGGCAAGTGACATCAACTTGGTAATAATCTGCCAGAAAGGGTAACAAAATTAACTGACTGCCTCAAGTACACATTTTGTGTTTTGTTTCAAGTGTGCATATTTTAATGTTGTGCATCTATTTTCTTATAAGAAACAGCAGTCCCATTTCAGAACACTTATAAACCCATTCAGATTGTTCCCATAATTATCCTAAAAGCATTCCATAATACAGTAATTTGATACTGTACTTTTGGTTTCACTTAGTCTTAAAAATATTCAAACCTTAACTGTCAAGGCTGCTTCCCCACTTTGAACTTTAGGGTACAAATGTGGGGGCCTGCATGAAAACGTCTAAGCTTAACTACCAGCTTAGATCTGGTCCGCTGCCACCACTCCCAAAATGCTAATTCCCTTCCCTGGGTAGCCTTGAGAGACTCTTCACCAATTCCCTGGTGAATACAGATCCAAACCCCTTGGATCTTAAAACAAGGAGAAATTAACCATCCACCTCCTTTCTCCCACCAACTCCTGGTGGATCAAGATCCAACCCCCTTGGATCTAAAAACAAGGAAAAATCAATCAGGTTCTTAAAAAGAAGGCTTTTAATTAAAGAAAAAGGTAAAAATCATCTCTGTAAAATCAGGAGGGAAAATAACTTTACAGGGTAAACAAACTTAAAGAGACCAGAGAATCCCCTCTAGCCTTAGGTTCAAAGTTACAGCAAACAGAGATAAACACTCTAGCAAAAAGGTACATTTACAAGTTGAGAAAACAAAGATAAAAACTAACACGCCTTGCCTGGCTGTTTACTTACAAGTTTGAAATATGAGAGACTTGTTCAGGAAGATTTGGAGAGCCTGGATTGATGTCTGGTCCCTCTCAGTCCCAAGAGTGAACAACCCCCAAAACAAAGAGCACAAACAAAAGCCTTCCCCCCACCAAGATTTGAAAGTATCTTGTCCCCTTATTGGCCCTTTGGGTCAGATGTCAGCCAGGTTACCTGAGCTTCTTAACCCTTTACAGGTAAAAGGATTTTGGAGTCTCTGGTCAGGAGGGATTTTATAATATGTACACAGGAGGGCTGTTACCTTTCCCTTTATAGTTATGACATTAATACATTATACATGTTGTGAAAAAAGGTTACCATTTATTTTATGATGGGAGAACAAATATGGCCAATCACTGCCCAGAAAAATCAACCACTATCCATCACAAATGACACAAACTTTAATAACAATATGAGTGAGCCCATGGTAAGGACCCCAGTAAGGACTGATGGGAGTTGCACACAAGGTGGGGGCTGTGGACTAGTGCTGGCCCCTCTATGGTGGTGTCAGTGCTATTGGTGAGATTGGAATGGCTCAGGGCAGGTAGAAAGGCACCTCTGGGTGCATCTTACTGCTGCTCCTTTTTAAAGCAGCTTCCAGTCTGATTAGAATGTGGAACCAACTGCAGCATATATGTTAGCCACCTTGGGGCCTAGACATACGCAATCGGGGCCATGGTGTATTAGAAAGTGCACTAGCTGATACCTCCTCCTAGTTGGACCAAATTAAGGCGTAGGCACTATAGGCATCTCTAGTTTTCTGGCTCCTGGAGTCATGTCACTACAATACCTTACTTTGTTCTTCGAGTGCTTGCTCATATCGATTCCAATTAGGTGTGCGTGCGCTGCGTGCACGATGATCGGAGAATTTTCTACTCTAGCAACACCCGGTGGGTCGACTGTGGAGCCCCCTGGAGTGGCGCCTTCATGGTGCTGGATATATACCCCAGCCGACCCAGTGCCCCCTCAGTTCCTTCTTACCACCCGTGACGGTCGTTGGAACTGTGGAGCGCGGCATAGCTGTTCTCCACTCTCCCTAGCTTTACTCATTAATTCTTGTAGATAGTTGTTGGTTATATACTTATAGATTAGTAGTTTTGTAGAATAGTTATAAATAGTTAGCGGGGGTTTATCCCCCCCTTTTTTCCCCCAGCGCGCAGCCGGGCTCATGCCCAAGGCTCCTGGCTTTAAGCCGTGCGCGATCTGTGCTAAGCCTATGCCAACGGGAGACCCTCACGACTCTTGTCTGAAGTGTCTAGGGGAGTCTCACCAGACGGACAAGTATAAAATCTGCAAGGCTTTCAGGCTCAGGACCAAAAAGGAGCAGGACTTTAGACTTAAGCAGCTCCTTATGGAGGTGGCACTTAGCCCAGATCGTCCTTTGGTGCGCCAAGTTCCGGCACCGAGAGCCTCGGTGCGCAGCATCCCTGCGGCGCTTTCCGGTACTGCACCACGAGGAGACGCAGATAAGGCCCCACGGCACCGTCCTCCATCGGCACCGCGTCCGCCGCAAGCCCCTCAGCGCCTTTCCCTGTCTCCAGGACATAAAAGACCCCGTAAGACTCAGGACGCTACCATACAACAGGCACCAGCTCCCCCCGGACCGGTGCTAGAGCTGCGTCTGGCTTTGGAACACCAGAGGGTGCAGGCATCGTCGACACTGTTGACTCCGGCACCAGGGCTGTTGAGTCCGGTGTGGACTGGCTCAACGCCTCGTCCTGTGCTTGAGCCCTGTCTCCCCTCTACGCCGGAGACATTTGCGACGGCGAAGGACCTCATCGCCCTCACAGAGCTGGCGCCATCTCAGACTGCGGCACTGCATCCCCTCCGCACGGTGCAATCCAGGGGCAAGCCTGCCCTGATACGCCCTCCATCTCCGAGCGTGGACTCACGGCACCGCTCCCAGTCTTGGAGAAGGTCCCGACGCCGCTCGCAGTCCCAGCACTGGTCTTCATCTCGGCGCCGGTCGTACTCGCGGCCCAGATCTTCCTCCCGGCACCGGTCCACTTTTCGGCACCGACCCGAGCATCGGTACCGGTCAGAGTCCAGACGCAGTTCCCGGCACCAGTATGAGCGATGCTCCCGTTTGTGAGGCCGCTCCCGGCACCGAGTCTACAGACGGTCTTCGTCTTCGTGATCCAGATCGGGATCCCGGTACAGGCATGGCCGGTTTCGCTCCCCGGCACCGTGCAGAGACCACTCGCCTGTGGACCAGCACCGCTCGGCACCGTTCCAGGACGAGCCTCTGCAATCACACTTGGCACCGCCCTGGCCCTTAAGATCGGCATCTCGTTCGTCAGAAGGGGCCTCCTGATCAGCAGACCCTGCTCAGGTCAGGCTCCGGACGACTTGGACCATTGGCAGGAGGGGGCAGAGGACCCTAGACAGGACCCTGCACATTGGTCTTTCTGGACCCCATGGGCATATCACCAAGCTCAAGGGGCTCCACCAGCGGCCTCTTGCTCGGCACACTCTGAGCCCAGGGTACCTGAGGCCACCATCTTCCGTCCTCCCCCAGGGGGCATGGAGACTCCTGTGCTAACACCCATGCAGGTCCCAGACCCTGCTGCAGGGGATCCTGCACATCAGGGACCCTTGGAGCCGGACCCACCGCTGGATCCTTTACCCCCTGAGGCGTCCTCCTCATCTTCCCCAGATGAGGCGGTGGTGGGCACAACAACCTCAGGCCCACCTCCAATAGACCTCCGTGCTCACCAAGACCTGTTACATAGGGTGGCACGGAACATGGACCTACAGGCAGAGGAGATAGTGGAGGTGGAGGACCCGGTGGTGAGCATCCTCTCAGCTGATGCCTCATCCCGGGTGGCGTTGCCCATTATTCGCACGATCCAGGCTAACACTAATGCCATATGGCAAACCCCGGCCTCCATCCCTCCCACTGCCAGAGGTGTAGAGAGGAAGTGCCGTGTTCACTGTTAGTTTCCTCAGTGAATGCAAGAGAAAGCCATGGTCAGCAGGCGGCAGCATCCAAATCGAAGGACGCCAAACGCTTCGATTTGTTTGGACTTAATGTTTACTGCAGCTCAGAGTCGCAAACCAACAGGCGCTCTTGAGTTGGTACAATTACAACTCCTGGAATTCCATGGGTAAATTTAAAGAGTTGGTCCCCCAGGACTCGAGAGAGGAGTTTGGGGCCCTAGTGGAGGAAGGTAAAAAGGTGGCTAGGACCTCCTTACAGGCCTCCCTGGACATAGTGGACTTTGCCGCCAGGACACTAGTGTCTGGGATAGCCATGAGACGCGTCTCCTGGCTTCAGGTATCGGGGTTACCGCCAGAACTGCAGCAGACCCTGCAAGATCTGCCATTCGAGGGGCAGGGGTTGTTCTCGGGCAAGACGGACTTTCGGTTGCAGAGCCTCAAGGACTCCAGAACCATCATGCGCTCCCTGGGGATGCATGTCCCAGGACCCCAGCGCAAGCCCTTTAGGCCCCAGCCACAGAGGTTCTACTCTCCTCCTCCTCGTCCAAGACAGGACTTCCCCAGAAGGCGGGGGCGAGGTGGTAGACGGAGGTCGACCGGCCCCCAACCCGGTCAGAACCAAGGCCTTCCTAGACCACCTTCAGGGCCTAGGCAAAATTTTTGAAGGTGCGCTCGAGGACGGAGTGCTAGCCACTACCCAGGATCCATTCCCTTTATTTCGGGATCGCCTCTCCCGTTTCCACCGTGCTTGGTCCCTTATAACCTTGGACTGTTGGGTCCTTCGCACAGTGGAGAGGGGATACGCTCTCCAGTTTTCTTCGTTCCCCCCCTCCTACCCTCCCTCACTGTCCCTCTTCAGGGACCCTTCTCACGAGCATCTCCTTACACAGGAGGTTTTTGGGCTCCTTTCTATGGGGGCCATAGAGTTAAGGGGCAGGGGGTTTTACTCCTGCTACTTCCTGATCCCCAAAGCAAAAGGGGGTCTGCGACCCATTTTAGATTTACGCGGACTCAACAAATTCATAGTAAAGTTGAAGTTCCATTTGGTCTCCTTGGGGACCATCATCCCTTCCCTGGATCCTGGAGATTGGTACGTCGCCTTCGACATGAAGGACGCATATTTTCATATAGCAATCCACCCCCCACACAAGCGCTTCCTTCGATTTGTAGTAAACAATGTGCACTACCAATTTGCCGTCCTTCCCTTCGGCTTGTCCATTGCTCCGAGAGTGTTCACCAAATGTCTGGCTGTCGTGGCAGCATACCGTCGTCGACAAAGGATACAGGTGTTCCCGTATCTAGACAAGTAGCTGGTGCGCAGCCACACCAGGGAGCAAGTTCAAGTTCACGTCCAGATAACACTACAAACATTTCACGAGTTAGGCATCTTACTCAACAAAGAAAAGTCCACTCTGGAGCCAACCCAGAGAATAGAGTTTATCGGGGCAGTCTTAGACTCCAGATTCGCCCGAGCTCTTCTGCCAGACACTCGGTTTCACACCATCGCAAACATCATCAACGGACTCCAGGTCTTCCCGATCACCACGATAAGGACGTGCCTCGGCCTGTTGGGACACATGGTCTCTTGCACTTACATAACCAGGCATGCCAGACTTCGGCTTCGCCCACTTCAGGCCTGGGTATCGGCGGTGTACCGTCCTTATCGGGACAACCTGAACATGGTGGTCATGGTTCCGAACTCGGTCTTGACCTCTCTCACCTGGTGGACCACAAGGCGGTTTGCGCAGGAGTGCCGTTTCACGCCCCACATCCCTCCCTGTACCTGGTCATGGATGTTTCATCTCTAGGTTGGGGTGCTCACCTCGGGGAGCACCATACACTGGGCCTGTGGACCGCATCCCAACTAGCTCTGCACATCAGTGTTCGAGAGCTGATGGTGGTGCGCCTAGCCTGTCAGGCATTTCTCGGTCTCCTACATGGCCGTTGTACGTCAGTCCTCACAGACAACACCACGGCCATGTTCTACATCAACAAACGAGGAGGAGCCCAGTCGTCTCTCCTATGCCAAGAAGCCATTCACCTGTGGGAGTTCTGCATTGCCCACTCGATACATCTAATGGCATTGTTCCTCCCTGGAGTCCAGAACACTCTAGCGGACCATCTCAGCAGATCCTTCCAGACGCACGAGTGGTCGATTCGCCCGGATATCATCCATTCCATCTTCCAGAGGTGGGGATTTCCCCAGGTCAACCTGTTCGCCTCACGCGCCAACAGGAAGTGCCACGCGTTCTGCTCCCTCCAAGGACGATCTCCGGGCTCCCTGTCGGATGCTTTCCTGCTATCGTGGAAAGACCAGCTGTTCTGCGCTTTCCCTCCATTGCCACTGGTCCACAGGGTACTGCTCAAGCTATGCAGAGACAAGGCACATATGATTCTAGTCGCTCCAGCTTGGCCAAGACAGCACTGGTACACCACGCTTCTGGAGCTATCGGTACAGAGTCCGATTACGCTTCCATTGCGCCAGGACTTGATCTCTCAGGACCACGGCCGACTCTATCACCTCGACCTGCAATCACTCCACCTTACAGTATGGATGCTCCATGGCTGAATCGGACAGAACTACGATGCTCACATCCCGTGCAACAGATTCTGCTGGGAAGTAGGAAACCCTCTACACGGACCACTTACTTGGCCAAGTAGAAGCGTTTCTCCTGTTGGTGCGAGCAGCGGGCCACGCCCCCCTTGCAGGCATCAATTCCACTTATACTTGAATATCTCCTATCCCTAAAACAGCAGGGCTTGGCGATATCTTCGGTCAAGGTACATCTGGCTGCTATATCGGCGTTCCACCCAGGAGAACACTCTTCCTCGGTCTTCTCTAACCCGATGGTCGTCAGATTCCTCAAGGGCTTAGACCAACTATACCCACAGCAACGTCAACCGGTTCCGGCGTGGGATCTTAACCTGGTTCTCTCCAAGCCCACATGGCCCCCGTTAGAGCCATTAGCTACCTGCTCACTCCTTTACCTATCTTGGAAGACAGCCTTCCTTGTAGCTATCACTTCAGCAAGGCGTGTTTCTGAAATCAGGGTGCTTACGTCTGAGCCTCCATACATAGTCTTCCATAAAGACAAGGTGCAGCTTCGCCCCCACCCTGCCTTTCTTCCCAAGGTGGTATCAGCTTTTCATGTGACCCAGGATATATTTCTCCCAGTCTTCCATTCTAAGCTGCACGCCACCCGTCAAGACCAGCGTATGCACTCCTTGGACGTACGCAGGGCCCTTGCTTTCTATATTGAGCATATGAAGCCCTTTAGGAAGACGACGCAACTCTTTGTTGCAGTGGCCGACCAGATGAAAGGCTTACCGGTCTCCTTGCAATGTCTCTCCTCTTGGATCACATCCTGCATTCATGCTTGCTACGACCTGGCCGGTGCCCCGACGCTGCGCCTCACCGCCCACTCCACGAGGGCCCAAGCCTCCTCAACTGCCTTCCTGGATCACGTCCCGATCCAGGACATTTGTAGAGCGGCGGTTTGGTCATCGGTCCACACCTTCGCCGCTCACTATGTGCTTGTACAGCAGTCCAGAGACGATGCTGCATTTGGATCAGTGGTTCTGTACTCAGCAATGTCTCACTCCGACCCCACCGCCTAGGTAAGGCTTGGTAGTCACCTAATTGGAATCGATATGAGCAAGCACTCGAAGAAGAAAAAACAGTTACTCACCTTTGTAACTGTTGTTCTTCGAGATGTGTTGCTCATATCCATTCCAAACCTGCCCCCCTTCCCCACTGTTGGAGTAGCTGGCAAGAAGGAACTGAGGGGGCGCTGGGTCGGCTGGGGTATATATCCAGCGCCATGAAGGCGCCACTCCAGGGGTCTCCACAGCCGAGCCACTGGGTGTTGCTAGGGTAGAAAATTCTCCGACGATCGTGCACGCGGCGCGCGCACACCTAATTGGAATGGATATGAGCAATACATCTCGAAGAACAACAGTTACAAAGGTGAGTAACTGTTTTTTTCTGTTTAAATGCTAAGATTTTTCTAACCCTTGTGATTGCAAACAAAAGCTTGAAAATGTGACCCAAGAGTAACAGATGCAGAGATGTCTGTCTGAGTCAGCAGAGAGCCTGAAACAATAACTCTGAGAGGTGTGAATTCCAACACTCACTAGCATACTCTGTTAACCTTTGTCCTCCACCAGAGGAGAAGAGTGCATGAGACCTGGTCCACCTATCAAATCCCATAAATCCCAGATGCTGGTGTATGTACTGCAGAGCCGCCCCTGAGCTAATGCTCCTGGGGCTGAGGAAAAGGGAGCCCCATACTACAGCCCCCACTTCCCTGGGATGGCAAGGTGCTCTCACATAGCTGCCAAGTTTTGTGCAGCTCCATGGATGACATTTAATGAGGTAATTTGCATATTTGAATTTAATTGGCACATAACCATAAACTTCACCCTAAAAATGTGTGGCTATAGAACTAGTGAAGTTGTTATCTTGTTTGACATCCGTACTAAATGAAGTCCTCTGTTTTTCTACACTCTGAGCAGCAAGACAAGCTTCATGCAATGGGAGGCCAAGGATCCTTGAGGTTTTGGGTCCTGGCACAGCTTCTCCTGTTTTTCCCTTCCCCCAATCAGCTTTTTCCATTCTTCACTCATGCCTTCTCTGCTCCCCATCCAGCCCCCATCTCTCCCTGCTTGCTCTTGTTCTGCTGCTGCCACACTCCATAACCATGTACAATAGAGTCCATCAGGAGGAACTGCAGCCCCTGCTACAGTTTAGCTGGATGCGTGAAATTTTGACTAAGGCAGGCATTACAGGGCTGACAAATGCCGGAGTGTCAAACAACGTGTGATGCACGATAGCCCTGCTCTTGGTGCCCCAAATGGTGGGCAGAGCCATAGTGCAGGGATGGGAATCACAAGGGGCCCTGTGTCATGGTGTACTAGAGCCTCAGATTGCCTTAATCCAGCCTTAGTCTGTGGTACACTCTGGAGTGCTATAAATTCTGTCCCATTGCTGCGTAGACACACTAAATTGGAAGAGACATCTTTATGCATTCTTGTCCACCACTTGCTCCCCAGTGCATCTGTTCATCGCAGGACAAGATTCAGGCCTATATATATCCAATTGCATGATACATGCTACTCACAAACAATTTACTTTGGGGACCTATCCCTGCAAAAGTAAGAATTCATTTTTAACCTCACGCTGGCTCTATTACCCTTCCCAACCACAACCCAATGTGTTCTCTAAAAAGTCTGAGAAAGAGTCAGCAAAGGACTTTCTAGCCCTCTTAAGGTAAGAACATATTATTCTTGGTTTGCATTGGTTCTGATTTGGTTGCTGCATTTTTTTAAATCTCGTCATACAGTATAATAGGAGTAAAATTTGTGGCAGTGGAATTAATAGCTTTTGATGTTATCAGATGCCTTGCAGATGCTTTCCTGCTGTATTTAATCAAAATCAGAGTTATTGCTTCCTATTCTCTAAGGTTATGAACATTATCTGTTAATCATATTTATGTGACACTCTGGCACTGAGCATCTTGTTTAGAGAACTGGCCTTTAAAGATACACCATCAGCTCAAATTTAACCCTAAATCTGGGTTTTGTGAAAATTAGTATTTGAAAACCTAAGCCCAGCAGAAAAGCTTCCATTATTTTGTTTTAAATTCCATTTGAGTGTTTTTTAAATATAGTAAGTACATATTCCTCTGAAGGAATTTGCAACTAAGATATTGCAGCATTATGCAAGCACATGAGACCTGGAAAAAGAAACTGAGTAGAGACAAATGCAAAATAGATTTGTGTATTTCCATTGTCCGAGTCCAGTGCAAGTGAACTGCACAAAGGAGACCAAAAAAAAAAAGTGTTAAAAATAAAATTACATGTTTGAAAAATTCTTTCAGATTTGATAATATAACATGTTATTTGTTATAAAGTTAAGGAAATGATTTTTAAAATTGCTGTACCAATATATGATTTTAAAGCTGACAATGTTCCTTTAAGACAGTGGTTCTCAAACTTTTGTACTGGTGACCCCTTTCACATAGCAAGCCTCTGAGTGCGACATTTTTATATATTTAACACCATTATAAATGCTGGAGGAAAAGCGGGGTTTGGGGTGGAGGCTGACCACTCATGACCCCTCATGTAATAACCTCGTGACCCCCTGAGGGGGTCTCAACCCCCAGTTTGAAAACCCCTGCTTTAAGAGGACCATAAGTACAGTCAATTGATCAATAAAACATTTGTAACTGTTTTTATTGTTCTGCTTTTGTAATTTAAAATGTTTTCTGATACTATAAAAAAATAAAACTAGTATCTATGATCTTTGATCTTTTAGTTTGATAGCCAAGCAACTACTATAAAGATATAGTCTCCACCTTTCTGGCAAAGCTGGTCAAACATTTTCCAGAACAGTATTTTGTCAGAAAATGCTGATTCGATGACATTGAAATGTTTTCTGGGACCATATTGATTTTATCAAAAAATGTGATGGGAAATTATCAAATCATTTAATTCATTGTTGAAATATTGATATTAATTATATTAAAATTCAAAATGATAAGGCTGAAACAAAATGTTTTGAGCTGATCTAAATGTTTTGTTTTGATAATTTGGTTTCAGTGTTCCCAAAATGAAATATTTTGGAATATTCGTTTGGTGGGGAATTTTGACTTTTGGTTCCAATTCAGGACAAAAGGAAATTTTGAAATGTCAGAATTTTCTGTGAAATGGAAATCCTGTTTCCCAAACAGCTCTGCTTTCTGGTGACTTTTTTTCTGACAAGGTCTCATTTTTTGTTGTTGAGTTTATTCTTTGTGAAAGATGTCAAACGGATAGTCCTGAAGACTGAAGTCTTCTATATAGCTAGAAGGGAGTACGCACAGGTAGGGGAATTGCAAGCTTTCACACAGTCTTCCACTACCATGCATCACCCTATTCTAGGACAATTTTGAGGGTCAGAGTATAATTCATTCAGGCTCTAGCCTGGCAGACTTTTAGTTATCCAAAGTTAATTGAATTCAATGGAAGTCATTCTGTTGACTTCAGTGGTCCTTCAGTCCACTGCTTTGTATGAAAGTAACTTCACACATGAATAGTTCTATTTAATGGAACTACTTAAAGGTTTAAGTGTCTGCATGATTGGGGCCTCAGTCCTTGATCTCTTTGAGATTGCTAACCAAGGTTCCAATGGGTGTCCACCTCGAATCTGGTTCTGAGATTTGGATAAGTTTCTGCTAGGAACTGAAGAATTGACTACTCCATTCACACAGACCACCAAATGGCCATCAGATGGTAATGACTTCCAGCTGCTACTGACCTGACCTAGATTTGAACTGTGACCCAGGAACAAGAAGTCTTAAGAGTCCCAATTTCAGTACCCTTCTCTAAACAGTGTCCTCTAGAATGTCTCATATGCTATAGATTTGATATAAGATAATATAACCAGAAATAACTTCAGATTTTCCATAGAAAAGGCTCAGATTTGTTATTTTAATAGTGTGTTACTAGTTGAATTGAGCGCTGGGTACCTAATCATATGACCCCAGATTACAGTTAAATATTTAGTTATCAAGGATTTCTGCTTTTTAAAGAAGCTTACAAATGCACAGTAGTTTGCAATCTAAATATATGAAATTAAAATTAAAACTAAATTTATTTTAGTGCAGAATGAACTGCTAACCCAACAAGTGAAGTTGAGGGCTAGAAATTATTTTCCTGGGGAACAAAAATATTTTCTGAAACCTATAATGAAACAACTTTCTGGAACACTTATTTTAAAGGCAGCATTAAGTATCAGCAATTGTCAGTGGAAGTGCAACTGAAGTTTTTATTCTTTGTAGTCCTTATCAGCCTGAAAGGAACTCTTGCTAGGTAATTTGAAATGGCCCTTTGCTAGCGATAAGAGAGCTGCAACGAATACAAGAAAAAAAGGTAATAAATTCGGTTCACATGTGCACACAGCAATAAAAATATGATTACTGAAATAAGAATCCACACATTCCTGGGAAAGTATGTGGACCATTAATAACATTACAAAGCCACTATACCTAGAAAGCCATTTAAAAATGCTTGAAGCACCAAAATAGTTTAAACAGTGTTAAAACCTGTTAAGATAATACAAGGCAAACTAATTTATTTTGATAATATGCCCTAAAATCTCAGTGTTGTCAGTGTGAGGTATTCACCTTCTTATCATTGTACGGGATTCATAACACCATTACTTGTGTTAACTATTACAATCATAATGCTTCACTAACAATAAAACTACTAATTGATTAGCAGCATTTAGGATTATGATCATGCTATACCACTTTTGCAATTAATAGATGCAATCAGAAGCAGCAACCATCCTAAGTCACTTTCAAGCTATAGAATTAAAAATAAATCAAAAGTCTCTCTCTTACCTCACTGTATGCAGGTGAAGTACCCACCCTGCTCCTTGCCCAGTACACACATTGCATCTGCATCGCCTCTCACTTACATATGTCTAAAGCAGAAGACTCATGCCCTGTTGGAGTTACTCAAATTTATCCTCTTCCTAAGATTAGCCTTTATTTTTAGCTTAACTAAACATAAACAACCAGTTGGTTATTCCTAAAATTATTCTCTCTAACAGTCCCCATTCCTCTTTACCATGGAGTATTGGGGTTGATAAGCCCCACCTCTTCCGGCTGCCAGCCTGAGTAAGGAAAATCACTTTGCATTTTTATCCCATGTCACAAAAACTACCACCTTATTAAATTCAGACTTTTCAGTGGTAACAGACTAGGAGTGTGGCAGAGATGAATAACTGAGCAATGAAGGCATAAGTAATTATAAATGGACAGGTCTTTAAAAGTAATCAGAGATTTTACTGTAAACAAAATAATACACATTGGATTATATACTTCTATGTGCATCTATGTCGGCTGGGCAACCTGAGCCTGAGAAGGAGCCAGAATTTACCAATGTACATTGTCAAAGAGCCACAGTAATATGTCAGCAGCCCTCCAGCAGCTCCCCTCCTCCCAGCGCCTCCCACGCACTGATCAGCACCTCCCCATCACTTCCCGCACCTTCCAATCAGCTGTTTCGTGGAGTGCAGGAGGCTCAAAGGGGAAGAGGGGAGGAGCGAGGGCACTGCAGGCTCAGGGGAGGGGGCGGGAAGGGGTAGAGTGGGGACAGGGCCTCTGGCAGAGCCAGGGGTTGAGCAGTGCATTGGAAAATTGGTGCCTATAGCTCCAGCCCCGGAGTCGGTGCCTATACAAGGAGCTGCATATTAACTTCTGAAGAGCCGCATGTGGCTCCGGAGCCAGAGGTTGGCCACCCCGATCTATGTCAAGACATCCAAGTATACATCCAGTTCAGCAAGTAAGATATGAATAGGTAAATACAGAGACCTGGCTAAGGCCCCAATTCTGCAACGAGATCCACACATCACAGACATACGTTGAAGTCAACAGAGTTTTGTGTGAGCATAGATATCTACTAGTGCAGGACCATAGGGTGTACTTCACCTATTAATATTGTCCATATGATATATAAGGGCAGGGCTTTGAAATGAATAATTGTTTGAGAAAACAGCATTATAGAGCAGTGATTTTCAAACTTTTTTAGTAGTGACCCCTTTCACATAGCAAGCCTTTGAGTGCGACCCCTCAATCAATTAAAAATGCTTTTTAAATATTTTTAACACCATTATAAATACTGGAGGCAAAGTGGGGCTTGGGGTGGAGGCTGACAGCTTGCAACTCCCATGTAAGAACCTTGCGACCCCCTGAGGGGTCCCGACCCCCAGTTTCAGAACCCCTGTTATAAAGTAAGTGTCAAAGGGCCCAATCCTGAATTCTAGTGCTGGGTCTGACACTGATTATCATTTAATTTTTGGCAAGTCAAAAATCTCTATGCCTTAGTTTCACCATGTGTAAAATTGCACTAACAACAGTGACTCATTAAATCCTTATTAATCCTTGAAACGCCTATGTAGATATATTTTCATGATTAATACATAATCTTCATAACACTTTTACAAATGATAAAGTGCCTTTAATTTTATTTTAAATTAATTCTTCATTATAATCCACATTGTTATTCATAAAAAGAAATGACTGTGCAAAAAAAATTAATTTTGTCTTGTTCCTCACCACTGTAACAGCATAAATTTGACCTCATCACTTAATTTTAGCTTTTTAAAAGTGAAGTATCTTTTCTTTTTACGGTGTAGGTTTTGAAATTACAGAATGTCTGTGATAGAAAAAAGCCTTATTTATGATTGATGCAAAGTTGAAATCCTCCATCACAGTTGTTTAATTTCCAAGGGGTTGGTAAGAAGACACTACATATGTACATAAAAAAGTTGAAAACGCTGATCATTTGTTGAAACTTTAAAACTTTAAAAAAGTTGAAAACGATGTATTCTTTATAAATGGAAGAGATTAAAGGCGAGGTGTTCTCATTAAGGCTTCTGAATGCTCCACGTAAGGGTCAGTCAGTACTTCCATTTTAAGCATCTATTTGTCAGGGCTGTGTAACTCATACTTCAGATCACTTTAGGTAATAATTTGCCTACATTGTCAACCCTATTTTTATTTCTGAACAATTATCAAAATTGGTTGAGATATAGAGAACAGTAAAACAAGTATATGTGGCTGTTCATGCTACCCCACCAATGTGCCTGAACGCTGACTGAAAGTTGAAATTAACAGATTTCAGGCCTATTGGTCCTTAGTGGGGTTTTTTAATTCATGGAATTTTGAGCTCCAAATCTGAGACAATTTTTTTTATCTTGAGTTAAGATTTTGTTTTTGCCAAGTTGTATCCTCAGATGAAAACATCAGTCCTTAAAGTGGATCAAGCTCTTCCTGAAATTTCATTATGATAATATTTTGTCTGAGTAAGAAATGTTTCCTGAACCTGTGGTGAATGAATTCAGGGAGTGTAGAGCTAATTGGTTCTTATTAATAATTTATGTTACAATTTATGTGTACATGGTTCACATTATTTGGTAGCCAGTGTACTTGCCCTGATTTAAATGCACAACGAAAAATAAGAGAACTAGGCAAAACAGAACATAAAGGAATGGGTGTGTGGCCACTACAGTTTCTATACTACATAGATTAGCTAGCTTTAAGAACGGTTATTAAAAGAGGAGCTGGTATGTATTGTACAGATAGAGCCTGGCAGTTTTGCACCTATCTTGTAGTTTGGGCCCATCTCTGATTAAGAGTGAGACTAAGGTAATGGATTTGCTTCCATTAGTTCCCCTGTAATCCATGCCTTAAGGTTGTCGAGGCCTCTAATGCTTTTGGGCTCCATCATGGGAAGTGCTGAACCGCTGCTGCAAGATGCTGAGTCCCTCCACTCCCCTCCTCTGCAGCAGCCATCCAGGCAGCTCAGCATCTCACAGGATCACGTTCCCGTGTCACTGTCAAGGCACCCGGCCCCGGTGTCCTGAGAGAACAGAGCAGCTGCACCAGCACGAGAACGGGAAGAACACTCTCACCGCCCCTGACCCCAGAACACTGGGGGCTGAATGGATCCTCTGCTGTCAATCAGATGTCGAGAGAAGTCTGGAAACCACGCCCATAGCCTGTATCCCCGCCCACACACCCCACCCCCTCGAACAGGACAGATCCAACCAGTGGAAAAGGAGGGGGGAGCCCGTTCTAAATCCCACCCTCTGTGCCATCCCATAGGCTAGCGTGACTGCTCATCGCCTCAGCATTGGCTGACGCCGCAGCCAGGCAGGGACAGGCTGGGCGGGGTCGGCCCCTCACGTCCCCCCCTAGCCGCCAGGCAGACCCCGAGGCTAGTAAGTCAGTGAGCGGAGGGGAGGTGGTGTGTCGGAGTGAGTGAGGGAGCGGCGGACTCCGGAGCGGCGGCGCCGCTGGGCGGGAGGGGTGAGTCTGACTAGCGGCTGTTCGGGCTGAGGGAACTTTTCTTGGCGGGGCTGGGAGACTTTGGCCGTTGGGACTGTTAGAACCGCCGGGTAACGGCAGCTTGGGGAGGTACCGGCCTCCCGGCTCCCTCCAGTCCCGGGTCCGAGAGCTGTCAGGCGCTCCCTGCAGGGAGTTCCCCACTCTTTCCCGCCGCCGCGCCTGGGGCTGGGGTGTCCCTGCCCGACGGGCTTCGGAGTGCGGGTGCCTGGTGCTGCTGCTGCTGCTGGGGCGCCCTGACCCGAGGCGGCGGGGGCGCTGCCCCGGCTCTAAGCTGGCAGCAGGGCTCAGTCTGCGGAGCCTGCCGAGCCCGCCTGGCGCTGGCCTGGGTCATCAAGCGGCGAGGACTGACCTGATCGCTCGGGGCCGCGTGTTCCCGGCGCCCTCGCAGCGAGACGAGAGAGGGTCTCTGCCCCAAGGCGTTTGCCGCGCGCCTGGGCAGCGCCTGGGGCTGGCGGGTCTGGGAGCGCTGCCCCCCCGATGTGCCCGCACAGCGCCCCGACAGGCAGCCAGGGACCCCCTCCGCTCGCGCTTGACAGATGGGAAAGCGGAGGCACAGGCAGCCTAAGCCACTTGCCCATCGTCTCACAACTGGAGTCTGGCGCAGCGGCCTGCGCGTGTTTCTCTTTAGGAGAGGGCTTGTGGAGTGTGTGTGTGTGTGTGTTGCCTTGTGGCAATTTGGTTATCAGCACTGGTGACTCTGATCTCTTGTTCACATCTTCACAGGTTGAGAGTCCCCGAGTCTCTTGGTCTCCTTTCACATAGAGGTGGGGTCATGGGGAAAACCAGAGAGATAGGGGATGGTCTTGCTGAGACTGCTTATTAATAAATAGCTGTACATATCCATCTCGCTTCGGAAAACTAGAAAAAACAGCTTGTGCCTTGAAGTGCTTGCAGTCTGCTACAGACAAGACAAAGATGCTGCAGCTATTTAGTTCTTCTATTACACTAGGATGAGTGTTTCAAATGTGCTGTTACTTGTAGAATTTCTGCTTCTTATGCTCAGTTATTAGTCTCTACTTCCTCTGTCACTTCTGTTTGTGTTTTTGTTTAAGCATATAACTTTTTATGGAAAGATTTAAAAAACAATCTGGTGCTGTGCTGGTTACATTAGTGAAAATTAATCTGCTTTCATTAATCTTTCCAGCACATTTCCTCTTCTGCATTGATTTCAATCCACTCAGACAGGTATGTGAAAACGGCAGAAAGAGCTGTAGTTGGTGGCTGGGTTTGCTTCTATGCAGATTTCCTTAACCAGTTGCTTGCACATTAAATTCAGGTAACTTAAATTTTGTGCTGTGTACATCACATTTTTTGAAAGGCAGAGGTCAATGTCTGTAGACTTCTTTAAAGTCTCTAACCCTGGAAACCATTGCACTTGTCTCTCTTCTCATCTAATTTTATCTCAGCCTTGAAAAGCCTTTGGAAGGATTTTCCATTCAGAAGTGTCAGATGGCTGACTGCTATATTTTCACATATTTGGAGGGTTTGTGTGACTTCTCTGATTTGATACTAACTTTTGCAATTTAGATTTTCATAATGAAATCAATATTTTGGGAGTTTGTCCTTTTGAGAAGAAGGAAATGGATGAGTAAAAGATGCAGGTGCCTGTTTAATGGCTACTTTTGAGTAATCTTGATAGCTACAGACTTCAAAATAGGTACAAACAAATTGTATATCAAAGAATATTTGTGAAGCAGACTGTTGTAACATTGCTAGTTATTTTAGTGAGATCTGACAAACATTTCTATTATAAAACAGGATGGTGGAAACGGACCCCTTTCGAAGTTTTTTCTTTTTACAGATTAGTGGTCTATTTTTGGGGTACAAGCTGATTTTAACAAATGAATACATTTGGAATATGCTTTAGTCCAGTGGTTCTCCACCTATTTACCATTGTGGGCTACATATGCAGCTCTTTGTGTTACGTGGGTCACATCTAGGGTGACCAGATGTCCTGATTTTATAGGGACAGACCCGATTTTTGGGTCTTTCTTATACAGGCTCCTATTTCCCNCCCCCCCCCCCCCACTGTCCCGATTTTTCACAATTGCTGTCTGGTCACTCTAGTCGCATCCATACAAAATATATACTACCTGTATGGAACTGAGAGTGTCACATGGGCCACAGCTGTGTGCTGATTGGGCTGCAGGTTGAGAACCACCGCTTTAGTCCACTCTTCATAGAATATCTTTCCTCTAACATACCAGGTTTAGTTCTCTGTTGTTGTTTTGCAAGTGAAATCTTTCTTCGATTTTGTTGCTATGGCGGTGGGGAATAACACTATAAAGCTTGGTTTAATTTCCAGGGTATTTTAATTCCTAAGATGAAATTTTATTAACAATAAAATACTTTAAGTGTAATTTGAGGGACACAGTTTCTTTGTCTTAATTTCTTTGGCATACTTTCCTTCATTGTAAGAAAACACAGCATAAAGCTTTCTTCCAAAATGAAGATTTTATTTTGTTTGTGGTACCAAAAATACCAGTCATAAGATACGTTTTTAACAAAGCTAATGGCAATTTTGATCTATAGTGTTTTGTTGGCTGTATTTCTAAATGTAGTAGTTCTTTCAATTTCTGTATTGAGGTGCATTTAAATAGATCAAACTGTTAAAGGAATATCTTTTTTCCTGTATTGAGCTTTCACTGGTGGTGATAATATATTTCTGGTCTGCCTGTTGGCTCCCTTCCTCCATTTCTTTTGTTTCTATCAAGAGAGTGCCACAGGCAGATTGACAAATAAGCAGGAACAGCTGGATATTTACTCCCTTAAGCCCCAACCTTGCAAAGACTTTTAAACGCATGCTTAACTTTACTAACCGTGTATTAAGTTAAGCAACCCATGTGCTTAAGTTGTTGTAAGATCAGGGATTTAGACTATGCCTTGTTTGTACTGTGCTTAGCATAATGGGACTGGCCAGAATCCATGACTGGGGGGCCCCCTCTCATTGCTACTGCAATACAAATTATTAATAACAGAACTGTTTTTTTTTTTTTTGTGTGTGTACAGAATTGAACAGCATTGTTGTGATATTTGCATGCCTTGGACATGTTCCTTTCAGGCCGGTGGTAACAGACGCTTATGTCTCTGTCTGGTCATTTGTGTGTTGTATGTTGTTTGCCTCACAACGAAACGTTATTGGATATTGAGCTAGGTGCCAGTCGAAAGGTTGCAAAATCTGCAAGAGAATCTACAGGAAGAAACAAAACAATAGAGTAGTGGTTCCCAAACTTTAACAGCCCGCGAACCCCTTTCACTAAATTGTGACATCTCGTGAACCCCCTCCTAAAAATGAATATTTCCAGGGATTTAAGTTTAAATTTCCTCAGTGTGATTGATTCGCTTGCCTTGCTCTGCATAGCTCTTGGAAGTCTGGAACCACTGGAGAAAGATAAAGTCTCCGGTCTGGTTGGGCATCAAGTCTGTTTCTGTATTTGGTTTTTTAGATGTGCATATGAGGAAAATGCTTTCTCGCATAAGTATGTTGAAAATGGTAACAAAACTGCAGCAGCTTTTTCTGCCAGAAAGGGGTACTAGTTTCTTAAACTCAGCCAAAAGTTGATCAATGACAGATTTCTGAAACTCCTTTTCAGTTCGTAATCACCGGAGATCTCAATCAATTTCTCTTTTTCCTTCGTGTTTAATATCTGTGTTGAGAAAGTGGTATCATCAAAAGGGTTGCGAATTCAATTATTATCGCCTGACATAGCTGGAAAGTATTCCCTGAAAGTTGTGCAAAGTCCTTTTAGGTGTGCAATTATATTGGTTTTAGTGCACTGATCCAACTGAAGCTTATGTTCTGCCAGGAAGTCATGAAGATTACTGAAACGCTCAGCTTGATTGTTTTCCAAACAACTTCCCCAGAACTGCAACTTCTTTATCAGGGATTCAACTCGCTCTTGCACATTGAAAACTGTTATATTGAGGCCTTGAAGAGATAAATTTAGGTCATTAATTCTTGAGAAAATTTCTGCTAAATAAGCTAGGCTCTGGACCCAGACATTATTTTCCATACAGCTGGCAAGTGGAAAGGGTGGCTGTTGGAAAAAAAACCTAGGATTTCCGTTCTAACCTCAAACAAGCGCACAAGGATTTTACCCCTTGAGAGCCATTTAACTTCAGTATGGGTCAACACACAGTCGTGTATACTACCCATTTCTTTACAAAGTACGTGAAATATTCTGGAATTTGTTGGCCATGATTTTATGAAATTCACCATTTTCACTGCATTGTCCAGCACTTCCTTCAGTCCCTCTGGCATGCATTTTGTTGCAAGGGCTTGTCTATGGGTGTTGCAATGAGTCCAAGAGACTTTTGATGCAACCTTTTTTGTTCGAACTACAAATCCAGTATACTTCCCCGTCACTGATGTGGCCCCATCAGTGCAAATGCCTAGGCAATGAGACCAATCTATTTCCTTTTCTTGAAAATATGCATTAGTCAGATTGAAGATATCTTCTCCAGTTGTACGTTCTTCCAATGGTCGGCAAAACAACAAGTCTTCTTCAACCATACCTTCATTCACATAACGTACAAACAGTAGCAAAATAGCTAGATTAGCTACATCAGTTGATTCAGCCAACTGTATAGCATAATATGGACTATTTTTCACTCTATGTAAAATTGTGGTCTCTCCATTATTTGACATGTAATTAATTCTTCATGACAAGGTATTATTGGACAAAGGTACCATGTCAATCCTTTTTGCAGCCTTTTTTCCGAGCATGCAGTGAACTACGTCTTTTATACATGGACCAATCAAGCTCTCTGCTATGGTATGGGCTTCTGATGCTTTTGCTACTCGGAAGCTCACGTGGTATGACGCTTTAAGTGCATTTTCATGATCAGTACTTGCTTTGGATATAAAACTGGTAATGTCAATTTTCTTCTCAGCTAATTTTCGCTTGAAAAAATCAACAGGCTTGTCGAGTTGTGCAGGATGCCTAGTTTCTAAATGGCGCCGAAGTAGAGAAGGTTTGAGGCTGCTGTTTGCTAGAACATCACCACAAATCACACACAGTGGTTTTGGATGTTCTTGATCACCAATGCATGTAAAGCCATATTTTATATAATCATCGTCATATTTTCTTTTCTTTGTAAGTGTCTTTCCAGGACCATCATGATCATTAGACTTTCCACAGTGTGGACTTGAGGAAACACTAGCTGATTCCAGCGTCTTTACACTTTCCTTTTTCAGCCACTTATCCATTGAACTTGTGTACAAAAGTTCTAATAAAAATAACAGAGAGAGAGACTGCTAACAGCCAACAAACTAAAAACTGAGAAGATTCACTCACTGAAGCAAATCAGCACTCCAGAGAGAAGGACAATTACTGAGACACCTTAACGCTCCTACACTGGCTACAACGTGCTTCTGGCTGGTTTGGCTCGCAAACAGCTTTTCTTCCACCGAGGAAGGTGGGACAGGAATCTGAGCTGCCACCTGCACCCCGCATGGAGTGCTGGGGTTCGGGGCTGCTGCCTCCCCCGCTGACAGGGGAGGGCTAGGGCTGCTGGCTCAAACTGCCCGGCCCCGCTCTCCCCGAGGCTCGGGCTGCTGGTTCCACCGCTGACGGGGAGGGCTCGGGCTGCCAGCTCAAACTGCCCGCTCTCCACGAGGCTCGGGCTGCCGGTTCCCTGGCTGACAGGGGAGGGGCTCGGGCTGCCAGCTCAAACTGCCCGGCCCCGCTCTCCCTCGGGCTCATGCTGTCTGCCCTGCAGCTGGGTCCCAGCAGAGTCCTCTGGCCGCCATTAATGAAATTTTTCTTGCGAACCATCTGAAACATTCTGTGAACCCCCAGGGGTTTGCGAACCCCACTTCGGGAACCACTGCAATAGAGGGGTGGGGAGCGGTGGCCTACTTATGAATTAAGTCAAAGTATGGGATTTGTATATATTGGGAGACAAGCTGACAGCGTGCCTGCCTTATGAAAGGAGAATCACAGCCTAGCCTGTCTGTAAAATGCTGCAAGACCTTTGGGTGAGCATTACTCTACTCTACAAGACACTAAAGTATCTAGTTAGTTAAGTCTAGGTTCTAGAATGTGTGTTAGGATTTTGTTTTATATATAAACATTTGTTTTCTACTTGCTACTACTTGCTGTTACTTGAATCTCTGTGCTTTGTTAAATAAACTTATACTTGATTTCAATATAAAAGTGTCAAAGTGTTGTGTGTTAAGTGGAGAGATAATCTGAAGTGGATCTGGTAAATTGGGGTGTACTGTTTCTTTAGAAGCAAAGAATTGGTTAATACTGTGAGTGTTCAGTGTAACAGAGGCTTCAGTGAGTGTTCAGTGCAACCTCCTTCGGGGGTTGGAGTGTTCCTATTGCTAACCTGTAGAGTAACTGGGGCTGGTGAGGCCTAGAGGGGAGTGTTTGTGTTGCTCGTGGCCATTGGATTTGGGGATATGACCCATGGAAGGCACAAAGCTTCCTTATGCTAAGGGCATGTGGTAGTGAGGTTCCTCACAACCCTGGGTATCCTGGGAAGCATCACAATTGTCTACTAAAAATCACACTTTGATTCAGTGGCTTGCCAAGAACATTCAGCACTGGTCTGAATTGTATAGGAGTGTCCACGCTAGGAAAAAAGCATATTTTTACAGTGTTGGCTAATGGGTTAGGAGAGAGCTTAGTGTTTTCCTTGACATGCTAGCACATGTTAAAATTTCAACTGTGTTGTCCACACTATTAGAGAGAGGAAGTGGGGGCAAAAAACCTAACTGGTTTCAAGACTGACCTTGATAAGTTTATGGAGAGGATCTTATAATCAGACTGTTTATGGTGGCATGTAACTGATCTGCAATTGCTAGTAGCAAATATCTCCAATGGCCAGTGATGGAACAATAGAGAGGGATCTGAGTTACTACAGACAACTTTTCCCAGATGTCTGACTGCTGGGTTTTGCTCATGTTCTCACCGTGTAACTGATCACCATATTTGGGCTCGGGAAGGAATTTCCCCATAGTCAGATTACATATATAAGAATGACTATACTGGATCAGACCAAAGGTCCATCTAGCCCATTATCATGTCTTCTGACAGTGGCCAATGCCGGGTGCTCCAGAGGGAATGAACAGAACAGGTAATCATCAAGTGATCCATCCCCTGTTGCCCATTCCGAGCTTCAGGCAAATGGAGGCGAAGGACACCATCCCTGCCCATCCTGGCAAATAGCCATTGATGGACCTATCCTCCATGAATTTATTTAGTTCTTTTTTGAACCCTGTTATAGATTGGCAGAGACCCTTGGAGTTTTTCATCTTCCTCTGCAGCCACGGTCACTTGCAGGTTTAAACTAGTGTAACTTGAAGTCTTTAAATCATGATTTGAGGATTTCACTAACTCAGCCAGAAGTTATTGGTCTATTACAAGAGTGGGTGGGTGAGGTTCTGTGGCCTGCAATGTGCGGGGGTTCAGATTGGATGATTATGATGGTCTCTTCTGGCATTAAAGTCTGAGTCCATGAGTCTTACCAACAGAAGTTGATCCAATAAAAGATGTCTCTCTAATATCCTGGGACTGACATGGCTACAACAACATTGTCTGCACTATGATTTTACTTTTGTACTAGGCCTGATCTATACCTAAAACTTATGTGAATTCTTCCATCAACCTAGCTACTGACTCTCCGAGAGATGGATTACCTACATCAACGGGAAAAAACGCCATAAATTACAGGAAGCATCTACATTAGAGCACTATAGCTGTGCAGCTGTAGGTGCTGTAGTGTAGACATGGTGGTTAACCATGTTAAAAATGCACCTTTTTCCTAGTTAAGATGAGGCCTAAATGTATAGAATATATTTACTAATTATGCCTCCCATAATAGCATATGCATAGTTTTGAAGAATTTGCATGAATTATAACAGGAAAAACAATAATTTTAAAGCAGAGCTTTTCTTTAAAAGTCTTTAAAAGTCACGGTATTGGGAGCACACTTGATACTTAAGCTTTTAAAATGAAATCAAAATTTTTAATTGAGAGTTGAATGTTAAAATTGCTGGATGTATTAAGTACACTAGAATTCAGGCACCTATCAGGATTACACTAGACATGCTACAAAAACATGAGGACACTGCTCTTGCCCTGAACAGTTTACAATTTAAATTAATTGATCAGCTGTCCATAATTAATGGATTGATCTTTATACAAGATAACACGCATTGGAGTCCATGTGGAATTTTGTCAGTCTCAAGACCACAAGATTGGGCCCAAAATATGTATGTTTGTTTTTATGTGCTGTGGGAGTTTATGCAGGTAACATGTGAATCACTGTGCACTGGAAGGAGTATAATTCAGAGATTAGAGACTAACAAATTTATTAGAGCATAAGCTTTCGTGGACTACAGCCCACTTCTTCGGATGCATATCTTTTTGCGGATACAGACTAACACGGCTGCTACTCTGAATTCAGTGATTGGCATTAGTTGTCAAGTACTCTATCTTCCAGAAGTAATATGCATAAAGTTTAAACAAGATATTATCAAATTGTATCAATATGAAGTACCATGATACCATCATATAAATCTTTATACTGTACATGCTGGTTCTAGCATTTTATTGGAATCTAGACGGCAGGGTCCAAATTATTATCGCTTCTGTTTTTACCCCTTAAATTTGGAAAACTGGCTCAACCAATGAGCATAAAGTAATTTACAATGATTTAAGTGATATTATATAAAATACTATTTCCAATACATGATGAGGATGTGGGTGAAAAGCAAATTTGACTTGATTCTCCTGGTGCTGTGTTTTGGAAAATTATTTCTTAACATATTGTAATCTGATACTGTCTCAACTGCTCAGCTAAATTGTGGTTTTTGACTTGTTAATGCCATTGCACTTGTTTATTATTAGTATTATGGTGGTGTCCACAGGCTATAATTAAAATCAGGGCTCCCTTGTGGTCAGTGATGTACAATCATATGTAAAAGACTATGAACTGTTTTAAGCAGGGACTGCCAAAATAATAAAGATGTAACTGGTGACTCTAGACCAGCATTGTAGAATGACAGTGATTGGGTAGTGATCTGTGTTTTTTAAACCTCTTAATCCACTGTTTCTGCCTTAAATTTATATAATATCAGAAAGATTCTTTTTAAAGTTTACATACATTTTTTCCCTAGGCAAGGATGTGGAGATAGGTGTAAAGCCATTTTAAAGACTTCAGTAAAGGGTAACAGGTATGCACTAGCTGTTTGTGGGCAAACTAACTTAAATGTTTATCAGTATAATGATGTAGTCTGGACTTCAGTGACATTAAAATTTAAGCTCTGTATTTTACCTGCTTTTTTGTTTTCTTCTAAGATCTTTGTATGGAATTTTCTTTGTATGCAACTTTGTTTTTGTATAGTGTGTGTGCATAGTGTTCTCTTGTATGGGTGATTGGAGTCTCTTTTTCTTGGTGGCCTGATTTAGTGAAATTGGCACAACTTTTGTGTGTAGACTATCTTACTTTAGAAATATTAGGGATGTCATCTCTGGTCTTTCCTGGTTTTGCTGTAACGAGGCCCCCTCTGCGAAAGGCTCTTAGGGAGGTTTATTGTGAGCCGTCACCTGAATTGAAAGAGTGGAATGCTGAATCATTTAAAAACCTCCTTTCAACAGGTATTAGGTATTGGAACTAAAGAGACATTGACAAACTATCACCAAATAGCATTTTGTAACTGTCTAACAATTCCTTGCTTCTCAAATGCTTCAATTTCTTGTGATGATATTATTTGGCGAGGTTTCAGAGTGGCTAATGTTTCAGTTGACCATAGCCTTACAGTGTAAACAAGATTTAAATTACTTTTATTTTTAATTAGAAAGTGGAGGAGCATCCTCCCCCCAACCCCATCCCTTTAGGCTTTTTTTATACATAATAAACAAGTGAGAGGACATAAGGTCAATTTCCCCCATTTGCTGGTGAGTTTCTTAAATGTGATCAATTTGGACTGAATCGGCTGCCTCTGTTCAAGCAGATGTCATAAAGGGCCAAATATGAAGCTTTCTGTTTAGGGTTTTCTGCCTTGAAGTGATGCAGTTGGCATGGGGAGGGAAATCTGTTCTTAGAATCAGTTTTATCTAATCTGGGACCACAAGCACTGAAATGTCATAATAATCATTTGGCTATTGCGTATTGTCATTATAGGGCAGAGTTAAAACTGCTCTCATGCCTTAATTATGCATACCTTAACATGTTTTGAAATTCCTTTGTTTAACTTCAACTATGAATTTTCTGGGTTTTATAATGCTTGGTTTTGAGATAATTGCAATATCCCCTGTAATGCATTTTACCCTAAAGTATTGCTATGTACTCTCAATTTTAATTTCATCTTAATCTAGTTTTTTTTTTTACTAGGAATAATAACTGAGGCAATTTCATGGTATCAGTAAAATTAAAAGACTTATTTATGGAAGTTAGTCTTCATTGTATAGTCACTTGTAAAGCTACTGTAAGCAATCTTATGGGTATCTCTTACATTATTCCATTTGATGTCTTTGTTGACAAGCCAACGTATGATTATATTCTGCAATTTTTAAACACACAAGGGTAAATCTTTGATGTCAATAGAGCTATGACAGCTTACACCAGCTGAGGCTCTGCTCCATCGATGGAGTTTCACTAGTATCAAGCTAGAACTATGACAGGTTTGCTGGCTGATACCTTGTCACAAGGTGACATTAGCCCTTTAAGAGGGAAGAGACCTGTGTACTTGTGGCTGGTCAGAGGACCCCTGGTTAGGCTTAAAGGAAGGCACCTGGGCCTTGAGAGAGGGGGATTAGAAGGTCAAAGCCGTCGGGCATCAGAGGTGCAGGAGAGAGCTGCCTGAGACTCAGAGACAGGAAGCAGCAAGAAAGGTGTTCCTTAGGACTGAACTTCAGGAGATCTGGTAGAGGGAACTAGAACAAAGTTGTTCATGGGAACTGATCAAAGCTGGGGACGCTTGATGAACAGAAGGCTTGGGCAGTGGCCCCTAGGAAAAAGGGGACGATCCAGCTTGGACAGGGTAAGGTAACCAGAATAAAAAAGTTTGGATAAGGATGGATCACCTGAGTAGGATTAGGACTCCCAGACAAAGAGGTCTGGAGAAAGTGGACACGGCAAGAGAGAGAGCCCTCAGGGCAAAGAACTGAGTGAAGGAGTGTGGGAAGCTTGGTTGCTCTCAGGCAGGGAGGTCTGGAGAGAGGACCTCTGAATCAGGGGCCAAAGGAACTGAGAAAGTGCTGCGATTGACTTTTGAGTTGGTGACTTGCTGCTGATCTCTTTGGAGAGGGGAATGGGAAATCCTACTGAGGGTTTGTTGAAAATGGTTTTTTGCTCCAAGATTTTTGGGGAAGTACTACAATGGTGCATGTGAATAAATTAAGCCCAGAGGTGGGCTTAGTCTCTCACTCAGAGTCTGATAACAATGTTCCTCTGCATGGCCCATAGAAAGGGGAAGCCAAAGCAGGCATACTTGTGCTGCAGCCTTCTGAAGAGGGATGCCCCAGGTGGGGCTGCCCTATGACACACCTTTATTCTTGTAAAGGGTGCCATTTGGGTATATGGTTAGAAGTGTTCAGCATCAGTTTTACATTTCATCTGACTTCACTTCGATCAATGTTACCTTTTATCATACTGGGGCACTGTTTGTGCTCACTTAGAAAGAAGACTCACCCACGGAATCGGCAACAGCACTTCCTGCAGCATCTGGATTTTTCTTGGAAGTCTTCCACCTAAACAAGGTTACACCTAGACAAAGTTTATCTAATGAATTCTGATGTGATCACTGCCCAAGATAATCTGACTACTGGCATTTAGGCGAGTGGCAGACACCACCGATTTGGTCAACTTAATGTACCCTCTCTGTATGCGCACATACGTCATACATCATTTGAAAGCTTATTATATCTACTTTAAGATCAAGTATGATGTGGAGCTGTAAAGTGATGCTATTACTGTAGAAACAGGGATAAACAGTGACCCCATCAACATGTTAAAATGGCTACTTTAAAATATTTGCATTCATTGCTGCTAGTCATTAAACGATGTAGTCTCTCAAGACATCAAACCAGATTTATTCATGATTTCAAAGCAATGCAATAACAATCTAAAGGGTAAAGCAAAATCTAACAATACATTTGTACAGGTATCATTGAAATGTAATTGCACTGGTGACACTTGTAGTCAACATCATTACCATAGTCTTGTTCATCATTATGATCTCTGTCCAGAGTGTGTGGGTTACCACAGTCTTCGTTGTGTTGGCGTGTACCCAGTTCTGCACAAGGAGGATTGTTCTGACTATAGACACTTGATTGTCAGCAACCCTTAATGGTTCAGGCACAAAGTCTTATAGAAGCTCAGATGCCATCGGTCCTTTGAATACAGGAAATAGTTCATCATTCATGTTTTTCATCTGTATTGTAATGGTGATTTCAATACCTGGTTTACCTATGTGCGAAGATATCCAAATCTTTGTTTGCCAAGATGATCTTTTGACATGCTCTTCAAAACTGTCCTCATGTGGTGGAAGTTTGGCCACTGACTTATCCTTTTTGATGGCTAAACTGGTGTGCAAGCAATTTGGGTCTGAGTCCCCTTTTCTTTCTTGCTCTGGTCATACAGTACTGGTACCGACTTCTTTGCTGCAGAAATTGCAGTTTGTCCATCACTCTCTACCAATTTGGCAAGATCTCTGAGTGGTAAGTTCTTTGTTTGACAGCATTAAACATTGTTTTCCCAATACCAGATAGGGATGACAGTCGCATTCTGTTAATGTGTGTACAGCATTTTGCAGAAATCACGTTGCATGTCTGAAGCGACACTTACCAGTTGCGCTGGGAATGGTGCTTGTTTCAATCCACATGTTATGTGTGTGTGCCACTTTTGGAAAGTAGTAAACAGGAAGGACCAAACATTTGTACTGGGTGATCTAACTACTATGGTTTTTGACGGCAAGAGGCCCAAAAACATATTGGCACAGATAAAATGCAGAAGCTTCTTTGTGTCTACTTCTTGAGTATTGTACAAATCTTAGGCTTATTCAAAACCTCTACTGGTAATGGACTTTGCTATTTCGCCACTAGAAAAGTCTCCAACAAGGAGGAGTGTTTGTGTCGGGTGTGCTCCTACACTCGCTGCATTTTGAACCATGCATTCAGAGAAATTATACAAGTAAGTGCTTGTTAGATGCCAACTTTAGCAACATTTGCCATGGAGACACAAGCACTGTTGTTCACCAATCACTTGGCATATCTTGCATTCAGCCTTGGAGCTGCCTGGCGCTGTCTTGCAGTTTTCACAGAGTTACTGTTGTCATACCTGTCAAATACTTTGATTACGGAACTAGCTTTGCCAAATCCTTTTAGGACCTGCCTCAAGTACTCTGCAGCCAACTAATCAAATTGAGGAATTAAGTCTCCAGTCATCATTTGTATAACTACCATGGCATCTCTGATGTACACTGTGGTTTCTTTGTTGCATGCTGGTAGCTCATGGATTATTTCAGCTTGAGCTTCCAGCTAATACCCTAATTCAGCCTTGTCTATTCTTCTCATTGATCCATCAGTATGGAAGAGGGACATAGGGACAAGTCCTATTGGGTAACTAAGAATAGTTGCCTTTGAAGCATCTTTTCTGCATCTTGCTAAGGACAGGGCTCTGCAGAAAACAATTTCTGGACTGATAGCTTCTGTGGCTGTCTTCTGTGAAGTCTTCAGCAGATGTTTTAATGCCAGATTTCTTGACGATTGAGGAAGCTGTCTACCCCATCAGAATCAAGTGCACCTCTTGCAAATCTCTTCATTTTGTTTTTTCACCATCTGCTCTTTTCAGTTGAGACTCTTGTTCATCTGATGTCACAAGCAGTCCAGTAAATATGTTAAGAACCTCTGAAAGTGACTCAGGGTAAGATGAATTTGTCATATTGTTGATGACGTGGTTGGTAAGAGTAGTACCATGCACTTCATCTCTCTTCTGTGCAGAGGCAAGGACTTGTTTGTGGACTTAATCTTCATTACTTTTTGGGCCAATTTCTTTCTTTCATAGCTTTTGAACATTCATAATATGAAGCTGTGTATTGTCATCTTTGACACTAATACTGATCTGTGCATAAGAGTTCACTGAATTAAAAACCTAATTTTAAAATATTTCAAAGGCTAGTATTGCAGGCATAGGCAATTACAAATTAAAATGTTCTACCAGGCAGACTAGATGCTACATTTTGTATGTACAACAGCTTATAAATTGAAGAGCATTACATTAAGAATTCATATACTTTTAGTATACTTAGTTTGTTCTGCATAATCTACCCATTATGCAGAACAAACTATGGGCATGCAGTCTACTACTGTTGCACAACCTTCATCATGAGACTAATCTGGTCAGCAAATTTCAACTGAAAATATAGAAAATTATTAGTCTCATGAGATACTTTGACAATTAAGAATATGTGATGTGAAAACACTTCATATTGGTGTATCGCAAAATGTTGATATTTGCCATTTTTGCCACGTGCTAAACAGCGTAATAATTTCTGGGAAAAAATACTTGCCCACACAAAACCAATAAAAATCTTTTAACACATTGTCATTTTGGTAGCTTTCACCAATAAATGACACATTAAGGTGTTGAAATTAACTTAAACAGTAAAAACTGTAGTCAGAGCCATGTTGCAGTATTTCTGGAACTGTGCAAAAAATGATACTTTCTCATTTTGGGTACCATTGTTTCACTTGCCCTACAGGGTTATAGCACCACTTGACAGCCCCACATCAGACCTGAACAAAACGTACATAAAATTGAACTCTCAAATGATATGATATATATATGATGTGGGTGTGTGTTAGGGTGTGCACATTAAACTCCAGAAATTTGACCCTTTTTGGAGAATTGCCTCATGTCTAATTGGCCTGGTTGTGTGTGACTTAAAAAACAACAACAACAAACAACTTAAGCATTTACTGTGCAACATTAAAAAACAGTGAAATATTCTGGGTGTACTCTGCCAATTACAGTGAACTTTCATTTCATGTCATGTTAATGTCCTGGATGCTGCTCTACTAGAACTGACTGTGTTTTTTTTTTTTTTTTTCCCCCCCTTGCATTTTTTAAGTCTGGTGTGCAGTATCTTCCCTAATTAGAATTGCAGTCAGAACCAAAGGCATAAAAATAAGTAGGCATTCTTAAAGTCTGGTAAAGTTGCTGTGTTTAGTTTTGGTCTTTTACAGGCATTTCTTCCCATTCATCACCATGTTAACTAATGTGCACTTGATTGCCTGAGGCATTACAACTGGAAAGAGTGACCAAAAATGTGTCTTGGATTGCAAATGAATATTACAAGGAGGCAAGTGTTAACATCTGGGTCACAGCCAATTGCAGGCGCTGTTGCGGGGGGATGGGCAGGCATGTCCCTGCAGCTCCTAGGCGGCAGAGGGGCCGGAGGCTCTGTGTGCTGCTCCTGCCACAAGTGCTGGCTGCGCAGCTCCCATTGGCCGGGAACTGCAGTGCATGGAGACCCCTGGCCCCTCTGCTTAGGAGCTGCAGTGGGAGCCGAGGAGCCCCCTCCACCCTGAGGTAAGCACCATCCGAGACCTTAACTCCTAGCCCTGAGCTAGCATCGGCAGTGCAGAGGTCATGGACAGTCACGGAATCCGTGACCTCTGTGACAGACTCGCAACCTTGCTCATATTAACAGTCTATCAAAGGCGGAGCCTCCAAGGTAGCATGTGAAAAGTAGACAATCTTTTAATCCTATTACATTTTATGGATTGAGACGGTGAGTGAAGGCACGAATGGGTACTACAAAGAGAGGAAACTAAATGGCCATTGTTGTGGAGGACAGGACCTAGCGAGAGGAAGACATTTTCCTCCCTATTTGACCCCCCTGAAAAAATGCTTCATGGAAAGCATGGCAGAGAAATTAAAACATAAGTAATATTGGCTGAACAGCAAAACAGCTACACTAGTGAAGGCATTTTTGTATATTCTTACTAGCTTCCTTTGTTTTTTGTGGACATACATTCATTCTGCATAAAAGGTAAGGTGGCTTTTTTTCCCTCTAAAGCTAGAAGTTAACCTTTTAATTAAAACAGCACAGTATGGTTTGAAGCAGTGCACAATACTAATTAATTCACTTCAATGCTAAAACCATGCTGTCTCTTAGGGCTTCCTGTTGTTTGCACTGGATAAATGTTTGTGCTTCACCAAGGCATTAACTTCATCCTGATGATGGATAGTCCATAAAAAAACAGCTTCACCTTGTAAAAAATTAATAGTGGCACTTAAGATTATTACACAAAACAGGAAGCCTTTAGGGAACCTTATGGCAAGCCCCATTTTAACACAAAACCACTTAAATATTTTTATTTCAAAATACGGAAAGTAGAAACTATAATTTCCCTACTGGAGAATTTCACTTACAGCAATAGTATAAAATTCCTTAAACCTAACAAGTATTCTGTAATTTAATTTATTTTAAAAATTTGCACTTTTAAAATAACTTAAAACCATTTTGAGTAACACAAACAATTGAGAGTTAAATGAAACTCTAACTCCTATGTCAGAGTAATGCAAAAAACCCCACTTTCTTCATTTTGACTTCTTCTGTTTTCAGTTTAAAAAGAGAACTGGTAGGGTATTATTTGGCATTCAAAACTTTAAAAGTTAGCTTAGCTTTTTAGTTTTAAACTGATCTAATAAAACACGGATTTGAAATACTTACAATATAAGGAAACTGTTGGAGCATTTCAGATTTTAATTCTGTTTTAATATGAAAATTATCTCTTCTGGACATGTGGAGCGGAAAGGAGATTTGAATTATTGAAGAGCTACAGATATTTTCAAACATCAGTGAATCTCAGAAGGCACAATAGTTATGCTTTATTAATATAGACTTTGGGCAGTGGAAGTGTCTCTTGTAAAAGTAGTTTTTGTTTTGTTGGTTTTTTTGTATACAAACAGAATTTTTCTAGTAACTACTTCTTAATAATGCTTCCTTCCTAGTATTAAATTAACAGAAAGCCACAATACAGTAAACATCAAGGGAGAAAATGGGTCGTATGATTAGGATGCAACATCAAACATTCTGAGCTGGGATTAGGGATTTGAGTGGTGTGGCGAGGGGGAGAGGATGTGAGGTAGAGAAATAGATAGTGGGTCACCCTTCCATTCTTACTTAAGCACAAGACTGAAAGTTGGGCACTTCACCAGTCCTTACAGTAATTTGGGAGTACACACTACTGATGAGATAATTTAGAATCTCCTTTACCATTTAGGTGTAACAACTCATTTTTGCCTGAGTAGTTTCCTCTGATAATAACAAAGGTATTCATTATAAGATATGCCATCTGCTATCTTCCTTGGAGTAGGCTTTAGATACAGATAACATACCTTACAGACTGTACAAGTCTGAGAAGGAATTTGTTATTCCCAAAATGTCCTTTCAGTAGACATTGTAAATACAATTAACTTTTTTTTTAACCGAATTATTTTAATATTTTGGAACATAGCTTGCATTGTCTGAAGTACAGAAATTTTTTTGGTGATTTGTGTTTCTTTGTGGCCTATACAAAAAAGAAACAACTATCGTGTAAAAAATATTGCCAATGTTCTTTTAAATGGGAACACTACTGTTACATCCAGTGTCCTTCAAAGGTTAAGACAACTTAAAAAAACTGAAAAGCTTTTTGTGCGCCAAGGTCTGAGTTCTAGGTGCTGTTTCATCTGTTGCAAACAGAAGAAACAGCACCTAGAAAACAGTATCACTTTGAAGCATACGGGGAGCAGCATTTATCAACTATTCAGGGACTCTTTTTCCTGCAACTTAGCTCTTGTAAGTAAATAGAGTATTTTCTTAGCTATTTTAGTTTAGTAGGCTTGAGTTAAACAGATTTTAATGTATTCATACATAAATGTTTATACAGCACTAACAGTATTTATAAATCAAAGATGGTCTAGAACTTATCTTGTATTGACAGAGGTGTGGACAGTATTAACAGTTCATCTGTGTTTGTGAAGCTGTGTCCAAGGAAGTTAAGTAGAGAAATTTATGCTTGTCTCCTCTTCACTTAATTGAACCATTGTAGTTCCTCCTGAATGTGGTAACAAAAATGGTGTATGAACTTAGAAGCAGCACAGGTTTCAGATACCTTTTGATTTCACATGAAGAAGGAACCTCAGAAGGTAAAATGGATCTAACCTTTTTTTAGTGGTATGGTGTAATGTATAAATGTTACTTTCCCTCCCAAAGTCTGAATTTATTTAAATGAAACTGGATCAATTCTTACTGTCTTGCTGTTTCCCTTTACCTCTACTTTAGATGCAGGCTGAATTTAGCTCCTACCTCATAAACTACTAACACTAGCTATTTTTATACCCTTTGGTTGGAATTCATTTCTGCTCTTAGAAACCAGTAATTTCTATTGTCTATCTTTAGCAGTCAAGCTAGCCTCTGAATCAAACTGGGGCATATGGACAATATGTTTATTAGGTGATAACACTATAAAGTACCAGATGTTGCCACTCGTAACTCTTTTTTTAAGGAGTTGCACTGAAATCAATATGATTGAGGAGTAAGGTACTATTCAGTGTGAGTGAGGCCCTGTCTACACTAGTGAACTTTCAGTGGCAAAGCTGTCCCGATGCAGCTGCGCCACTGTAAGATCGCTCGTGTAGCCACTCTGTGCCAGCAAGAGAGAGCTCTCCCATTGACAGAATAAAACCACCTCCACCAGCTGTGGTAGCTATGTCAGCAGGAGAAGCACCGGTGCTTCTGCAGGTGTAACTTATGTCAGTTGGGGGTGTTCTTTTCACACCCCTGAGTGACATAAGTTATACTGACAGAAGTGGTAATGTAGACCTGGCCTAAGGGTGGTAGAACCTATCACCTATCTCATGATTTTCAGGGATATAAAGGCATGCTGTTTATTGATGGAAAAGGAGAAATCCTGGATTTTTAGTGTCTTTAGTGGCTTGCAACAATAATTCCTTAACCAAATAGTGTTGTTGTACTGATCTGGGCCAAAGTATCATTCCTTGGCCCAGTTTGACTTTTAATCCCTGGTCAAGGATATTGCACACAGTTGTAGTGATCCCACATGTTATGCTTACTGATGGTAAACTGAGAATTTGGATCTTTAATACATTGCATTATTTTTCAAATAATTGAATAAATAAGTGCTGTGTTGCCTTAATGAACAGTTCTGTTCTCAAGCCTTGTTCACATGTTCACCACAGTGTCAAAAGTCCCAGTATTTGTTACACAAATGTAGGGCTCTGAATTCTTAAGCACGAAACAGTGGTAAGGAGCTTTGTGTTCGTGTTAGAAACATTAGGCAATTCAAAGTTGACAATCAAATTGCCTACAAATTCATGCTTATGCTGAGAGTGTGGTATGGAGTGGGGGGAGGAAATGTTGAGAACCAATACAGCTATTAAAGGAAAAACAAGACAAGCTAGAAAATGGAATATGGCTAACTTACACATGCTTTTGAACCTAAAAAGGCTTCCTGTTCTAGCAAACTTTATCAATAGCATAATTTTTATAATGTGAATATTCCTGAAAGATTCACTTAACTGTCATAGACTTTGTAATGGCTGCATTACAGGCTGCTAGAAGGTAACAGCCTCCGTTCATCCTCTTGTGTAAAAGTGTATCTGACTTGTCCAAATCAAAAAGATGAGCTCTTTTAGAGCGAGTAGTAATTAATGCAACTTCAGGTTGCAAGGTATGTATTTATATAATTTCTTTTTAAAGGGTTCAGGGAGAGCTCTTGTGTATTCCCTAAAATGAGCAGCGTTTCCTATTGCACCTCAGGAACTTTTTGTAAAATACATGAATGTTAAATCTGGCTTCAAGTTCCTATAGTCAAGATAAACAGCAAGGAGTCTGGTGGCACCTTAAAGACTAACAGATTTATTTGGGCATAAGCTTTCGTGAGTAAAAACCTCACTTCTTCGGATGCATAGCTATAGTCAAGATAGCAATTTACCACTCTCTTGTGCCACTAGAGGGGTTTTATTTCCTCAAGAGTTGGTGTTTTGTGCCTCATTGAAATTAGTATGAAGTGGATAGTGAGAAATGTGGGATTGTAATTTGCTTGTCTAGGACTTTGTCCACATTGTTCCTGATGGTTTCCGGAATAGATCACTGAATTACCTGTACATGATATTAAATATCATGTCCCCAAGTGTATACATTCTGTTTTTATTAAAATTTGAATGGAAGACCGTAACAAGCTATAAATGGTTTCTGTGCAGTATAGCTCTTTTTTTTAAAAATAGTTGTAGTTCATGAGAAGGAAGAGATCAGTTTTCAAATGTATTGGTAACAGACTCTTGCCTATATAGAGAGACGATTTTTAATGTTTGGAAATGCTTTTTGTATTGGTGAGAACAGAGTCAGGTGAGTAAGCCTCAGTCTCTAAACTTGTGAAGAAGCTGTTAGAAAGGCACCATGAAAGCAATAAGGAGGTTGTTTAACCATCTTCTTGAGGGAAATCTGTTGTCATTTAAGTACCAGTAGATAGCATGGCAGTGCTTATCTCTTCCTCTCCCCCTTCAGTTTGAGGGGCTAATGGTAAGTTCTGTCAACTTAGTGCAAAGAGCAAAAGGAAATACTGAGAAATTTAAGGATTTGCCAACTGAATGTGTGTTTTTTTGTTTTTGTTTTTTGTTTTTTTTTAATATAGCTGTCCCCCTATGTTGACAAAGCTTATCTATGTCTAATGTAGAAGAAGTTTACTTTGGTATATCATTTTACTGGGCTACCAAAACACAGGCTGTGTGGTAAATCACCTCAAAACTTTCTCACAATTCTAGATTGGAAAAAGCGGTAGAATACTCATATTTGGGAACATCTCCATTATCCCTGCTCTTTTCACATATGTACTTTGGGAAAAGTGCTGGAATGGAAAGACTGCATTGCTCATGTATAAAATTAATCAAGGAGAACAATTCTGTGAATAAGCAACAGACATTTGGTGATATGGAGTTGGCAGAATGTTCATTTTAGAAATATGAAATATGGTTGTGGCAAAATAAGGGTCAAAATGAAAATCATTGCCCAAAATTGATTAGGAAAAGGACTAATGTGTCTGAGTTCTAGGGGGAAAAGTGAGCCTAGGCAAAACAGTAATGACCTATGTGACTAGAGCTAGTTAGAGTAATTTGGATTCACGTGTAATGTAATGTGTCTTCTCTTTTCCTTGATCATTCTCAGTCTCCTCCCCTCCATTTTATTAATCCAGAACCAAAACTTTTCCCACTAGTTCTAAAACTGGATCCACTGCTTGTATTTATGCAGTACTACCAATGTTAATTGCTGCTTGGTATTTATTTTTGCAGCATGCTAATTATAGTGACATCCTGATGACTAAAGCCTGGTCTACACTAGAATAATCCACACTGCAGAGCACCATAGTTTGGCTGAACTAAGCCCCCCTGTAGACCACTGTGGGCTGATGGAACGGAAGAATTCTTCCATCTACCTAGCTACTTCCTCTCTGGGAGGTGGATTATTACCTATGCTGACAGGAGAATCCCTTCCATCAGCATAGGTAGTGTCTACTACACCAAAGTACTGCAGTGGTGCAGTTGTACCGCTGTAGCATTTTAAGTGTAGACAAGACTTAAGTTGTATTCTTGGCGCAATCTCATGCTCGTTTCAGGTTAACAAAAGTTGATTGCTTTTGTAACCCTCCTGCTGCCTCTGAGGGCTCAAAATCAGGAGGAATTTAGTGTGCTTTGCCTCTTGAGATACTGGGTCTTTCTGCCAACGTGGATCTCTCTGCTGAACTCAAGACACCTTCCACTGGTGATCTGGATTACTTGAACTGCTACTCTAATGGTAGTGCCTCCTGGGAAAAAATGGGTAATTCACCCTAACAGTGGAAACCGTTCTCTTTATAAAATAAGTACATAATTCTCAAATTACCAAACAAGTCAAACGTCATAATCTCTATTTTTATGTAAACAAAAAATGCGAAGAACCAGTTATACTAAATAAATATATCTAAATATGGCTAGATTTAAAATGCAGGCATATGTACATACATATTAGGGCCGTCACACGATGAATCAATAGAGTACCATTTATTTAAATATTTTTGGATGTTTTCTACATTTTCAAATATACTGATTTCACTTACAACACAGAATACAAAGTGTACAGTGCTCAGTTTATATTTATTTTTGATTACAAATATTTGCATTGTAAAAAACAAAAGAAACAGTATTTTTCAATTCCCCCATTGCAAGTACTGTAGTGCAGTCTCTTTATCATGAATGTTGAATTTACAAATGTAGAATTGTGTAAAAAACCAACAACCCTACACTCAAAAATAAAACAATGTAAAACTTTAAAGCCTACAAGTCCACTCAGTCATGCTTTTTGTTCAACCAATCGCTCAGACAAACAAGTTTGTTTACATATTATATTATACATTGTTTACATAATGCTGCCCGCTTCTTGTTTACAATGTCACCCGAAAGTGAGAATAGGCATTCACATGGCACTGTTGTAGCTCACGTCACAAGATATTTATGTGCCAAATGCCCTAAAGATTCATATGTCCCTTCATGCTTCAACCACCATTCCAGAGGACGTGCTTCTGCTCGATAACAATCTAAAGCAGTGTGGACCGACGCATGTTCGTTTTCATCATCTGAGTCAGATGCCACCAGCAGAAGGTTGATTTTCTTTTTTGGTGGTTCGGATTCTGTAGTTTCCACATCGGAGTGTTGCTCTTGTAAGACTTCTGAAAGCATGTTCCACACCTTGTCCCTCCCACATTTTGGAAGGCACTTCATATTCTTAAACCTTGGGTCAAGTGCCGTAGCTGTCTTTAGAAATCTCACATTGATACCTTATTTGCGTGTTGTCAAATCTCCTGTGAAAGTGTTCTTAAAACAAACATGTGCTGGGTCATCATCCAAGACTGAAATAACATGAAATATATGGCAGAATGCGGGTAAAACAGAGCAAGGGGCATACAGTTCTCCCCCAAAGAGTTAATTCACAAATTTAATTAACACATTATTTTTTTAAATTAGTGTCATCAGTATGGAAGCATGTCCTCTGGATTGGTGGCCAAAGCATGAAGGGGCATACGAATGTTTAGCATATCTGGCATGTGAATACCTTGAAATGCTGGCAACAAAAGTGCTATGCCAATGCCTATTATCACTTTCTGGTGATGTTGCAAATAAGAAAAGGGCAGCATTATCTCCTGTAAATGTAAACAAACTTGTTTGTCTTAGTGAGTGGCTGAACAAGAAGTAGGACTGAGTGGATTTGTAGGCTCTGAAGTTTTACGTTGTTTTGTTTTGCAAGTTATGTAACAAAAAAAAATCTACATTTGTAAATTGCACTTTCATGACAGATTGCACTACAGTACTTGTATGAGGTGAATTGAAAAATAGTATTTCTTTTGTTTATAATTTTTAGAGTGCAAATAATAAAAAATATTAAGTGCATGCTATACACTTTTTATTCTGCATTGTAATTTAAATCAATATATTTGAAAATTTAGAAAAACATCCCAAAATATTCAATAAATGTCACTTGGTATTCTATTGTTTAACAGTGCGATTAAAACTGTGATTAATCACGATTAATTTTTTTGAGTTAACTGCGATTAATCAGCAGCCCTTATATTATTTTTATTTTTATATATATAATACACACACACACATCGATAGAGGATGCCATAAACTTCTTTTTTTGGTCACTTAACACAACCACTCAGTCTCCGTGACTCTAGTGCAGGGGTAGGCAACCTATGGCATGCGAGCTGATTTCCAGTGGCACTCACACTGCCTGGGTCCTGGCCACCGGTCTGGGGGGGCTCTGCATTTTAATTTTAAATGAAGCTCCTTAAAACCTTTTTAAAACCTTATTTACTTTACATACAACAATAGTTTAGTTATATATTATAGACTTATTGAAAGAGACCTTCTAAAAATGTTAAAATGTATTGCTGGCATGCGAAACCTTAAATCAGAGTGAATAAATGAAGACTCAGCACACCACTTCTGAAAGGTTGCCGACCCCTGCTCTAGTGGTTGTCTTCCCTCTGACGTGTCAATCCCCAGTCCAGGTACCTGTTAGTGGTGTGCTTGTAGAGGTTGCAGGCACGGGGACCAGCAGGGGACCAGGATAACATGGCTGGGTGAAGTCTGAGCGAATAGTAAAGCAATCTGCCTTTGTCAGCCCACAAAATCTACTAAACTTCACCCCCCCCCACAAAAAACAAACAAACAAAAAAACAGAGTACAGAGTAGCAAAGGATGGTTTCTCCAAAAAAAATCTGAAAGTTTAAAAAGATATCTCACTAAGAAGGTTTCTGGCTGACAGCATGGAGAACCCTCTGACTCCAAGTGAACACATGGCAGCCAAATGAGGCAGAAATGCCAGAGCTGAAGAAGATCAAATGTCTACCAAAGACAACATTCTGCAGATGATCTGAGTTTATTAAGGCCATTAGAGATGATCTGACAATCGAGCTTCTCGCAGTGAAGAAAGAAGTTGCTAACTTGGGAGAAAGTGTCTGTATGTATGCCTACACAGGAGTTAGACACCTACAGCTGACCCGTGCCTAAGGGGCTGTTTAATTGTGAGGTAGATGTTTGAGCTTGGGCTGCAGCCCGATGTCTGAGACTCTCCCACCTTGCAGGGTCCTAGTGCCTGGGCTCGAGCATGAACATCTGCATTACGGTTAAACAGCCTTTACCCTGAGCCCCTTAGCCTGAGCTAGCTGGTGTGGGTTTTTACTTGCAGCGTGGACATACCCAGTGCTAGAGACTAAGAACATAAGAACAGCCATACTGGAACTGCCGAAAGGTCCATCTAGCCCAGTATCCTGTCTTCTGATAGTGGCCAATGCCAGGTGCCCCAGGGGGAATGAACAGAACAGGGAATCATCAAGTGATCCATCCCCTGTTGTCCATTCCCAGCTTCTGGCAAACAGAGGCTAATAGCCATTGATGGACTTATTCTCCAGGAATGTATGTAATTCTTTTTTGAACCCTGTTATAGTCTTGGCCTTCACAAAATACTCTGGCAGAGAGTTCCACGGGTTGACTGTGCGTTGTGCGAAGAAATACTTCCTTTTGTTTTTTTAAACCTGCTGACTTAAAAGAAGCAGGTGAGAGAAACAGAGCTTCATGGCAGTGATGAAGCAAAGAGAAAAAGATGCAGCTTAAACTGGATGATACAGAAAACAGATCAACAAGGAACATCATCAAAATTAAGGGACTGCCTGATAATGTGTAAGGAGGAAACCTAATCTAGTATGTAAAAACTTTAACTCTTCCAGAGAGCTCAGCTGTAATATCTCACACAATTAAAGTGGAGAGAGGACATGGAGCACTGGCCTGGGCCTTGTAGTAATAATAACTAATAATAAATAAACCCAGATGCCTAATTGTGAAACATCATGATTATCAGTAGAAAAATTTAATTATGAAAAAAGGCAGAGCACATTCAGCGCTCATCACAAGCTGCAAAGTTGAGAGCCTTTTTCATGACCTCTGTCCTAACTTAAAAAAAAAAAGAGAGAGAAAGAGCTGGGGGAAATAGAGCAGAACTCAGGAGGACAGATATCTGCTACAGATTGCTATTTAAATTGTCATTCAAAATCAGTGTAATGCAATAAAAGACTGTAAACAAGGGAAAAATACACTCTAGTCACTTGGGATAGAAATCCAAATTTCAGATGTACAAGAAGACTCTCCAGAGGTAGTAACTTCAGATAAGCTACTAAAAATTCTTGGAAAGTGGTGAAACACAGGAAAAAGACTGGAAAAGAAAAGACAAAAGACTGGAGACCATACTGGCAATGGAAGAAATGAAGTTGAACAAGAGAACTCAGTGAGTAGTAATTGAAAACCCTAATCTGAAGCGACTTCTTGGGAGTCACCAGGAATGAACAGCTGAACAGTAGCTCAGTTAATGTTATAAAGAAAATAGTACAAAGTTCACTTTAATTGGGGTGGTCAGTTATAGCTGTGTTTTTGTATTTTAAAATGTAGAGGAAATAAAGGACAATAAGAAGGGAGTGGGGAAGGGATTTCAAGGTTGGAGAAGATTGGGGGGGGGGAAAAAATGGAGAGGGGACGGGAAGGAGCCGTTAGGGGTTTTGTGTAAATCCTCCACATAACTCAAATGTCAGATGGCAATCTATTCCTATGGGCGAGGGTCAAGGTCCCATAGATGGAGAATGTACCTTCTTTGGATTGCAAGTGAAGCAGCCCAATTGCTGATGGGGAAAGTACAGGGGTTCAGGGTTCAGCAAAGCACAGTTGTTTGAGGACCGTTTTACGTGTTATGTTGATATTTTGTTTGTGGATTTAGAGTAAGGGAAATGCAAAAGAGGAGAGGGAACAGGGAAGGCAGGGGGAATTGATACAAAAAATGGATATGGAAGTTTCCAAACAGAAACTAAGCCATATTCAGGCACACAGTAGTGAATGCAACTTAATTAGAAACAAGAGAGACACTGGCAACAGAAAGATTCATGTCATCACACAGTTTAAAAAAAAAATCACAATTTCAGATTTTTCAATAAGATAAATAGTTAATCTCAATGTCTCTTCCTTTTAAAGTAGCGTTTTTTGAATGCCAAAAGGCTAAATAATGTCATTAAAAGGAAAAAAGCCCTGGCAGAACTTAACACCCCTCCCCCCCCCCCCCATTATTCTATTTCAAGAAACTCATTTTCAGTAGGGGCAAATTATGGGTATGAAAGGTAACCGATTTCAACAGACATATTTTGCTTCAGCTAAAGAAAAGCGAGGAGTGATTATAATATTTGCTAAACATTTACCTTTTCAGATTACAGATCAATTTAAGGATAAGGTGGAACGATTTATACTCTTGAAGGTCACAATCACTGGGTTATTAATAACAATATCAATACATGCACCCAACCAAAAGCAAAACATTTTTTTAAGGTCTTCTTTAAACACTGCAATATTTTGGGGAAGGGAAAATTATACGTGGAGGAGACTTCAGTTGCACACCTATTCCATACTGGGACAGATCTTTAAAAAATATCTGGGGGATAGGGAATCAAGTACAACACTGACGTCTTTGTGCCAGGTCTTTCTGATTGTGAGAGAGAATTGTACACAGTTGAAAGCTTGTTTTAGTCGCACCTTCATCAGTTTTATATATTAAAATAGATGTAATGTTAATGACTAAATCCTTAATGAAGCAGACAAGATCTGCAGAAATTTGCAACATTATGGTCAGATCATGAACCAGTGGCAGTAATATTTGATGACTGGGTTGGGTCCCAAAGATAACTATATTGGAAAGTGAACTGCTTGCTTCTCCAAGATAAAGATTGGTTTGCAGCAATTAAAGAGGACATTGTTCAGTACTTCTAAATAAATGATATGGACAATATAAAGAGTTTTTCTCTGGGAGGCAGGTAAAGCAGTATTTAGGGTGACAGTTGATAAGCAGAGCCTCTCAATTTAAAAAGAAAATTCAAGAAAAAATAGAACTATAACAGGAGATACATTACAAGACATTCATAAAAACATAGGTTCATAAAAAAACATAAACAATTAACTAATATTAGGGGGAAGTTGAATATGTTGATGACAGATGCCACTGAAAAAGCAGAAGTTTTATGATAAAGGAACTAACTGATAGTATATCGTCTCAAAAACTTAGACATTCAAGAGCAGCATATTATTCCTCCAGTTAAGAACAATCAGCAAAAGATAGTTATACACCCTAATGAAATATTTGCTACTTTTGCAGCTTATTATAAGAATCTCTGTACCTCAGATACTCCACGCTCTGAAGTTCCTCAAAAATACCAAAGTAGCAGGCTTGCCAAAGAAAAGCAAAATTGATAAAGAAATAACAGAAGAAATGCTAGAGGCAATAGCAAGTATGAAAAGTGGTAAAACTCTAGGACCTGATGGCTTTCCAGGTATTATACAAGGTATTTAAGGAGGTATTAGTGGGTTCCTTGAGAGGTACCTCGAGTACCACTCTGTTATGGGAGGAACTTGTACAACCTATGAGAGAAGCTACAGAGGTTCTCTCTCTAAAGATGGAAAGGATTTTACCTCATGTTGTTCCTATGGGCCTATATCTCTGTTGAATTATGACATAAAGATTTTAGCAAACATACTAACTAGTATAATGCTAGCAAAAGTACAGTCTATGCTCTCATCTTGTATTAATCCAGATCAAACTGCATTCATTAAGGATAGACAAATGTCAGACAACATTCTGAGAGTACTTGGAATCATCCATAATACCAGATGGAAAAAAGATCAATTTCTCTTATCAGTAGGCTCAGAGAGAGCCTTTGATGGAATAGACTGGAACTTTCTGTTTCAAGTCTTGTCCCATATGGAGTTTGTCTCCCAGTTCCTTAAATGGATAACTGCTCTTTATACCAGTCCAAAAGCACCTGTGCAAATTAATGGGATTAAATCCCCCCCGCTTTGTGAATTACACAGAGGGATTAGGCAGGGATGTCCATTGTCCCCTTGACTCTTTGCACTGGCCGTGGAGCCTTTTGCACAGAGGATGGGTAAGGAACAATGGATCCATCACAGGAATAAAACTTTTGCAGGAACACATCAGAAAATAGCATCATCCACATATGATGTAATATATTTTTATCTAAACCAAGTATTTCCCTAAAATAAATTTCTAAAGTAATTCAGGACTTGGGGAAAGCATCTGGATTTAAAATAAATTATGCCAGATCTAAAATGTTAGCTACAAACTTGACAGACTCACAAAAACTGCTCCTCCGGAAAACATTTGGGTACAAATGGGCAAAAAATTCTGTAAAATAATCTCAAATAACCTAGAAGAGCTCTGTGATTTAAATGTCAAAACCGCTACTTCGGGGGGGGAAAAAAGCCTTGAGTGTTGGGGGAAGTGTGCAATTTCTTTATTGAGAAGCATAGCCACAGTCAAAATGAATATTCTGCCAAGGATATCTTTTTTTTATTTAAAAATCTTTCTGTGATCATCCCAGATAAATCCATAGCAGAAATAGAGAGGATATTGTTAGAATTTATATGGAATAAGAAAAGACCAAAAGAGAGATCAGCTACTTTGTATAGAGCCATTAAACATGGTGGACTAGCCTTTGCAAATATTCTGTGGTACTATCAAGCCAGCCAGCTCAAAGCAGTAGTGGATTCGGGATGCTCTAACCCACCCAAACACTGGGTCTTTCTTGAACAAGAAAATTGTGACAGTGTAAACATTGCTCGGCTACCATGGATTAATTAAAAAACCACACTCACTAGAAATTTACACACATCTTTTAGCAAGGCTGCTCTGAGTTCGGGATAGATCTAGAGATAAGATCATTTCTTTTCCCTCACCAATGACACCAATTGCAAATAATCCAGATTTTTAACCCAAATCACGAATCAGCGAGCTTCAAAGATTGGGGAAGCCATGGAATACACCCGGTTGGTGAGCTATTCAGTAAAGAAACTTTTCTAACTTATTTAGAGATTAAAACAAACTTTAACTGGCCCAGTCTCCCTTGATACCAATGCTTTCAAGTCAGGCACTGTTTCTCAACTTTCTAGAAAGCTTTCTGTACAAAAGAGGTTAACTTTTTTTAAATAAAAGCAGTGGCATCTGGTCAATTAGGAAACAAAATTATAACTAAATTATATCAATCTTTACAGACAGCTTTCCTAACCAAAAAAGTGTCCATATGAGACATGCTGGGGAAAGGATGTGGATAGACAAATTATCCCAGAGGAGTGGGGTTTGATCTGGAAAAGAGGACTGGCAACCTCAGTCTGTAGCACAATAAAAGAAAATTTCTTTAAGATACTGTTTCAGTGGTATCTCTCACACCAGTCAGGTTAATATATATATAATCATCATTGGGATGCAATTTGTAACCAAATATGACAAATTGTTGGATATTTATTACCAAATGATCCTTTGATACTGGGGCCTCCTACTGGAAAGGTCACACAAAAGGAAATGAAGAATTAATCTCATCTGCCAGTAGCTGTTCAGCTATTGGTAGCCCATGACTGGAAAAAGAAAAATAGCCCAACCGTTGAAGACTGGTTAAAAAAGAATTGGAGGTTGTGGTTATGGAAAAATTCACACCAGTTATGTACCCAGCAAAATAGAGGACAGATAACCAAATATCCGAGTGTCTACCTTTTATTTAGTACTCAAAATACATTCACCTGTTTAAAAAAAAAAAAACACACAAAACCCAGCACATCTGTCCAGTTGTTTGAATAGGAACATTTGATAGATATTTCATTCAATTTAATAAAATCACTAGAAATAACTGGTGGTGGTGTCATGCTCACCTTGTTAAGTAGAAAGATCTGATGACTTTATTCCTTTATAATGTCTCTTTAAACAAAAGCTAACTCTTCTAATTGTTTCTGATATGTACATGGCAAGGATTAATAAATTTGTTAACACTTAAATCATTTAAATAATAAATCAAAAGGTGTTGCATGCACTCTGGTCCAATGTGTCTTGTCTGAGACTGCAGAGCAGTCAGGGTCTCAATTAGGGGAAGGAGCTTAGATATAAGCTTTCTGCTTTTCCTCCTGACTGAGGTAATTATCAATGGTCAGGCTATAGTCTGAGGTAGCCAGCTGAATCATTCAACTGGGCAGTCACTTCCTTTACAGTGATATGGTAGGTTCCCATAGGGGCTAACTTGACAGAGTTTCCCAACTGAGGCTTGGAAAATGGGGTGGGGGGGGGGAAGTCACTGTGCCTGAGAACTTGATGCTCTTTGGCTCTCTTTGCTGCCCTTCTCCCCCCTCTCTTCCCTTTCAGCTGTTACCCAGGAGGGAGCTACCACCCCCTGACTCTTTCTCAAGTATAGATACCGGGTGAATGAAGTACTATCTTTTTTTTTGTCTTTTGTTGGTGAAAGACACACTTTTGAGCTACACAGAGCTCTTCTTCAGGTCCTTTCTCAACTGTCACTCTAAAGGGAAGCACTACCTTCTTTCTCCCAGGCATCTGGTCTCTAGGTAGAGAACTAATCAGAGCTCTCCTCTTTTGGAACATCTGGGGCTGCTGCTTTAATTCTCTCCCACTAGCTTCCTCTCTGCACAAGGCAGGGTTGCCTGGCAGGGGGGGCAGCAATGCTCCTAAAGTTCAATCTTTTGGCCCTTGCTGGGCCCTGGTAAGATTCGCCACCCCCTTTATGGTAAAGGGGATAGGGGTTACACCTAGAAGGCTCAAGTAGTAGAATGGGCAGAACCAATAGTTCATATTTGCAGATGTTCAAAAATTTGTCACTATCTGATGCCTTTAATGTGTATTTCCAGTTAGTGGAGAAATCTTTTTGTAAAAATAAAGATTTTTTTTTAAACTGTATTTGGCAGTGAAGGGTAGGATTTTTAAATACATTGTCCTTGAGATCAATAATTGTGTGCAATAAACTTCATAAAGCATGTTTAATATGTGTTTCTGAGAAGTCTTTGTGTGTATGTGTGTCTAGAAAATATTTCTGACAGTACACTTAAGTGACCTATTGTCTAGGGATGGGAATTGAAGTGGCAACAAATTCTGCGGAATTCAGTAAGTAGCAGAGGATTGGTTGTCGCAAGCTCTGAAGGAGGATACTGCTTTGCCATTGGACTATATAACTTTTGTCATTCAGTAATGATAGTGGCCCCAAATGCCTTTTCTGCTAGCTTTATCCTTGTCAGCTGTGCTGCTTTGCATATGAAGTAAGAAGTGAGATGGTTAAAATAGCAGTAGAAATCTGCAGTCTGATTGAGACTTGAAGTCTTATCCTTTTGGCTGTGTGGGAGATTCTGTTCCTTTTGGCTGCACTGTGGTATCCTTAAAGTCTTACCAGCAGAACTGGACAGGCTAGTTAACCACATTGTCTGTCTGTGTTTGGTTAGTTGTGTTTTTCTTACTGCAAGAGTTTTTTGTTACTGAGCTGACAATTTACATGGCATCAAGTCTCCTGACGAATAAACATGTATATGTCTACTCAACATTTTGGAATAAACCTCCCAGCCCAGATCGACAGGCTCGAGCTAGCAGGGCTTGCATTAGTGTGCTAAAAATAGAAGATGGGTAGGCGTCTAGGCTTCAGAGCCTGAGCTTCAATACAAGCTACATCTTCAAAGTGCTGTCTATATGGCTGCTATTAGAGTACTAGTGTGAACCTCGCTAGCCTGAATTGGTTGACCTGGGCCGGAAGGCACATTCCGAAATGCTGTGTAGACGTACCCAAAGAAACTGCCTCTCAGTGTTTTAGCCAGTGTTCCTTACTGTGGTGATAGAATGTGTTGAGATCTCTGACATGCATCCTTGGTTGGTGAAGACCAGTGGAGAAGTACTGTCTATTCAATTGTACTGCCTCCCCTTAGAGGAGAGTGTCAGCTGATCTTGAAGCTCTTGTGCAGTCTCTGCTTAAGAAACACTCTTGACACTGCTAACTTTGCCACTTACTGATCTATTTACATGTTCTTTTTTTGGGATTGGTCATTGAAGCTTGTGGCAGACCAAATCTGGTGATAAGACAATTATTAAATTTCTTTGACCGTGGTCAAACTAATTCAATCAAACAGAGAGCCTGACTTTAAAATTAGCCTTACTGCAGGTGAACTCACCAACAAATAGGTTAAATAACAAGTTTCTGTCTGAACAGCAGTTGGTAATGCTACCTTTTCAGTGGTATTGAGAAGCTGAGGGAGGCTCGATGAAGAGCTAAAGTTCACAGTACTACAGCAAAAATATTAGTTTTTGCTCTTAAAAGGGCCTTCAGTTGGTAATTCAAGCTTTTTACAGACTGGGTTTCAAAGTAGTTCTTGTGTAGAACAGTATCCTTTCCTTCACCTTATTTATTCATACTTAAGGTGTGTCTACACTACGAGAGTAGTTCGATTTTACTTAAAGCGAATTTGTGGAACTGATATTACAAAGTTGAACGTGTGTATCCACGCTAAGGACAGTAATTCGACTTTGTGAGTCCACAGTAACGGGGCATGCGTCGACATTGGAAGCGGTGCACTGTGGGTAGCTAGCCCACAGTTCCCGCAGTCCCCGCTGCCCATTGGAATTCTGGGTCGAGCCCCCAATGCCTGCTGGGGCAAAAAAATGTGTCGAGGGTGGTTTTGGGTAACTGTGGTCATTCAACCCTCACTCCCGCCCTCCCTCCGTGAAAGTGCCAGCGGGCAATCAGTTCGCACACTTTTCTGGTGATTGACAGCGCGGACGCCACAGCACCGCAAGCATGGAGCCCGCTGCGATCATCGCTGCAGTTATGGCCGTTGTCAACGCCTTGCGCCTTATCATGCACCTTTTCCAGAGGCAGATGCGGAGAAATTGGGCGAGGAGGCTACGGCAGCGCGGTGAAGACATTAAGTCTGAGAGGTGCACAAACCTCTCACAAAGCCTTGGACATCATGGTGGCAATGGATCATGTTGATGCTGTGGAACGGCGATTCTGGGCCCGGGAAACAAGCACGGACTGGTGGGACCGCATAGTGCGGCAGGTCTGGGATGAATCACAGTGGCTGCGAAACTTTCGGATGCGTAAGGGAACTTTCCTGGAACTTTGTGAGTTGCTGTCCCCTGCCCTGAAGCGCAAGGACACCCGGATGCGAGCAGCCCTGACTGTCCAGAAGCGAGTGGCCATAGCCCTCTGGAAGCTTGCAATGCCAGACAGCTACTGGTCAGTCGCCAATCAATTTGGAGTGGGCAAATCTACCGTGGGGGTTGCTGTGATGCAAGTAGCCAACGCAATCGTTGAGCTACTGCTCTCAAAGGTAGTGACCCTGGGAAACGTGCAGGTGATCATAGATGGCTTCGCCGCGATGGGATTCCCAAACTGCGGTGGGGCTATAGATGGAACTCACATCCCTATCCTGGGACCGGACCACCAGGCCAGCCAGTACGTTAACCGAAAGGGCTACTTTTCAATGGTGCTGCAAGCACTGGTGGACCATAGGGGACGTTTTACAAACATCAACGTCAGATGGCCGGGCAAGGTTCATGACGCTCGCGTTTTCAGGAACTCTGGTCTGTTTAGACGGCTGCAGGAAAGTATTTACTTCCCGGACCACAAAATAATTGTTGGGGATGTGGAGATGCCTATAGTGATCCTCGGGGACCCAGCCTACCCGCTAATGCCCTGGCTCATGAAGCCCTATACAGGCGCCCTGGACAGTGAAAAAGAACTCTTCAACTACCGTCTGAGCAAGTGCAGAATGGTGGTGGAGTGTGCTTTTGGACGTCTCAAGGGGAGATGGAGAAGCTTACTGACTCGCTCCGATCTCAGCGAAACCAATATCCCCATTGTTATTGCAGCTTGCTGTGTGCTCCACAATCTCTGTGAGAGCAAGGGGGAGAAGTTTATGGCAGGGTGAGAGGTTGAGGCAAATCGCCTGGCTGCTGATTATGCCCAGCCAGACACCCGGGCGATTAGAAGAGCCCAGCGGGACGCGCTGTGCATCCGGGGAGCTTTGAAAGCTAGGTTCCAGAGTGAGCAGGGTAATCTGTGACTATTACATTTGTTTAAACAGAAGCTGAACTTGCCCCCGTTTCTTTACCGAGTTAATGTTGACTATCCTCTCCAGTTACCAACCACCTTCCCCTCTCCCCTTCCAACGCACCTTTAAAATAAATGAAACTTTGTTCATTAACACTGTTTTCTTTATTAAGGATTTCGCGGTAAAAGGTTGAAACTGGGACGCAGAATGTGGTGGGGAGCGGGTGTAGTGATGGAAAGGACGCTTCTGAACTCGAGGAATGACAGGCTCCTGCTCCTAGAGTGGTCCGCAGTGGTGGACTGGTTGTTTCAAAGGAGCCTGCCACCCCTCCTTTTCGGGACTCTGTAGGTGGGGGCTGTGAGACTTTCGGGTGGGGGAGGGCGGTTACAGATCCCCTGCTGCATGGCTCTGTCATCCAGGCTAAGGACCACTACTTAAGATCTGTAACCGCCCTCCCCCCCCCCAAACTCACATAGCCCCCCCCCCACAGAACATGAAAACCACCTCCCAGACTGACCAGTGTGCCTAGTGACTGCAATGTGTGTGTGACCTTCTGCTGAACCTGCCCCCGTGTCTGTACCCTGGTAAAGGTGACTGTGCTCTCCAATTACCAACCCCCTTCCCACTGTCCTCTAAAAGAACATGAGAGAAACAGTAATTAATAGAAATGTATTTTTTATTAAGAACTACACAGTTAGGGGATGAAACTGGGACCGGGGCTTGGGTGAGGTGCATTTGGAGGGGAGGAAAGGACGTATCAAATCTTTGGGAATGAGAGCCTTCTGCTACTTGAGCAGTCTGCAGGGGTGGAGTGACTTTTTTGACGGCCCCTGCCACCCCTCCTTCTTGGGACTTTGGGGGGGGGGGGGGGAGGGGACTTTGGGGCGGGGGGGGGCGGTTAGAGAGAGAATGCAGGGGGGCTCTGTCCTCCTGCCTCCGGTCCTGCAGAACATCTACAAGGCGCCGGAGCATGTCCGTTTGCTCCCTCATTAGTCCAAGCAGCGTTTGAGTCGCCCTGCTGGTCTTCCTGCCGCCATCTGTCCTCCCTTTTGCTGTGTGATCGCTGGTATTGCGACATGTTCTCCCTCCACTGGGTCTGCTGTGCTGCCTCGGCTCGGGAACAGACCATAAGTTCTGAGAACATCTCGTCCCATGTTCTTTTCTTTCGCTGCCTGATCTGCGCCACCCTCTGGGAGGGGGATACCGGGGTAGCTCTGGAGACGCTCGCAGCTGTGGGATGGGAAAAAGGGAGTGAATTCTTCAAAAAGGTACATTTTTTCAAACAATGAATATAGTCTTTCTCTGTGAACAAGACCATGCACAGTACCTATCACGTATGCACTCAGTACAAGGTCGAATTTTCTGTCTTCACCTTGAGTGCCTGGGGTCTTGCTGTACAGATCACACAAGCGGGGCCGGACACCGGAATTCTGGTAGCAGGCGGCCATGTTAAACCGTAGACTTTTGGCTGCTTAAAGCCTAATTTACAGCAGTGCCCTCCTTTCACGTTCCAAGCAATGCTCCTATCGTTGGCCAGTTCCTGCTGCCGGCAATCCGGCCAGCATGAACTCTGCCCCTGTCCCTCCCCTGTCACGGCTGTCCCCAGGAAAGATCCCTGCATGCTGCTGGCGAACCGCTCAGCAGGAACGGTTCACCTCCCCGCCCCAGCACGTGGCTGGGCTCGGGAAAGATCCCTGCATGCTGCCGGCGAACTGCTCAGCATGAACAGTTCGCCTCCCCGCCCCCACTGTGTGGCTGTAAACCGCTGGTTACAGTTATTTAAAGGAACAGGCAATCAGTCCCCATACGAAAATTCCCCTAATTCAAAGCAGGTCACCATGAGTTATATCACACTGATGAGGATTACGGAGGCAGAGAAAGACCGCATGCTGCATGAATGTTAGCGAACACCAGGGTCGTATGCCGCCATACTTTGCAGAGTACCTGCTGCTAGCCTGGCATGGAAAAGTTTCCTACCATGGAGGACGCAATAAGGCTGCTCTCCCCAGGAACCTGATACAAAGGCTTTCACATTACCTCCAGGAGAGCTTCGTGGAGATGTCCCTGGAGGATTTCTACTCTATCCCCAGACATGTTAACAGACTTTTCCAGTTGCTGCACTGGCAAGGACTAAAAAGTTAAGCACCTAGGGCAAATTAATCATTAAAAACCCATTGCTAACATACCATGCCTATTCTATTCAAAATAAATGTTTACAACACTAACCTACTGATGTTTCCCCTGATTCACGGTCCGGGTTACCGCCTTGGGAGGGTTGGTAGGGGATCTCTGTGAGGGTGATGAAGAGATCCTGGCTGTCGGGGAAATCAGCGTTGAAAGCGCTGTCGACCGTCTCGTCCTCCTCATCTCCTTCCTCATCTTTCCCGTCTGCGAACAGCTCCGAGGAAGTGGCCGTCGACAATACCCCATCGTCAGAGTCCACGGACAGTGGTGGGGTAGTGGTGGTGGCCGCACCTAGAATGGAATGCAGTGCCTCGTAGAAATGGCATGTCTGGGGCTGGGATCCAGAGCATCCGTTTGACTATTTGGTCTTCTGGTGCGCTTGTCTCAGCTCCTTGATTTTTCACGCGGCATTGCGTTGCATCCCGGCTGTATCCTCTCTTCGTCATGCTTTTGAGATCTTCTCATAGATCTTGGCATTCCGTCTTTTCGATCGCAGCTCCGAAAGCACGGACTCATCGCCCCACACAGCGATCAGATCCAAGACTTCCCGATCAGTCCATGCTGGGGCCCTCTTTCTATTCTGCGATTGCATGGTCACCTCTGCTGGAGAGCTCTGCATCGTTGCCAGTGCTGCTGAGCTCGCCACGATGTCCAAACAGGAAATGAGATTCAAACTGGCCAGACAGGAAAGGGAATTCAAATTTTCCCGGGGCTTTTCCTGTGTGGCTGGTCAGAGCATCGGAGCTCAGAGTGGTGCACTGTGGGATAGCTCCTGAAGCTATTAGCGTCGAATTCCGTCCACACTAACCCTAATTCAACATGGCCATGTCGAATTTAGTGCTGCTACTCTCGTCTGGGAGGAGTACAGAAATCGATTTAAAGAGACCTCTATGTCAAAATAAATAGCTTCGTTGTGTGGACGGGTGCAGGGTTAATTTGAATTAATGCTGCTAAATTCGACATAACCTCCTATTGTAGACTAGGCCTTAGACTCATACGAGTTTAGAATTCATTTGAATTTGGTTTGACTTTGGGTGGAACTCCATGATCACATTACCAAATACCATACCTTTGGTGCCAAGAAGAATTACAGAATATGATAACAAATATAAATTGCTTAAAATATCTCAAAGAATAGAAATATGCTTGAATACATATGGGCTCCAGATTGCTAAACTTCTGCAGATCCAGTGGTATAAGTTCCCTTATATGAAAAAAGGGTTAAGAGTACTTTTAGATGAGTCATATGGGGATGTGGTTGGCAACTCTAGACAGATTTCAGCCAAGAGGAGAGCTAGTACATGCAAAATGGACACAGTTTTTAACCCCAGCTCTCATAAGCTCTCTCATAAGAGCACTGACTTACTAGAGAGCAGCTTTATGGAACAAGTTACTTTGAGTCCACGTGCCTTGGAATGAAAATCAAAGAGGCAGAGACCAGTGAAGTGTCCCTTTAGTTGGCAACTTCAGCACTGTGAGTAGTGATCTCTTAACGTTGTTAAAAATAAAGTGTTTATCTAGAGTTTTGTTTACTTTTGGCATTTACTTACTTCATTCCTTAGGACTAGGCAACATACACAGCTTTGATCAATATTTGTAAATAGATTAGTTCCCCCCCCCTTTTTTTTTTTGTTTTTTTGTTTGTTTTTTGTGTGAAGGAACAACAAACATACAGAAACTGTTTAAGTTGGCATATATATAGAGTGAAGCATACGGAAGCTAATGAACCACAAAAAACAAACAACGTTTGAAGCATTAAAATAGCTGTTTCCTCTTATAGCCTGGTATGTACAATACTCAACATTTTCACTGCATTGTACATCTTAAAAACTACAAGACTTGTTGCAACTGGAATGGCTCAGCACATTTGGAATGGAGTAAGGCCTCTGAGATAGAGGCTGTTGATCTGTGGGATATGATCAGGCTAAGTGGAATTGTAGGTAGCCAGCTCTAACTGAGCTTGTAGTCACTAATATCATGGTCCTACTTACGGAACAAGAAAAAGCAGTAAAGACAGGGTGATAAAAGGTAAAGTGAGAATATATTTACAAATGGATTGTGAGGGCAAATACTGAGTTATCATTCAAAACTATTATTGTAATACCTTTACTCCCATTGGGGCCTTGAGGGCCAGATTCTCCCTGCATTAGGGAAGTCTTGTGCTGCTCTAACAATGAAAGACTGGCTTACTAATCAAACAAGTATCACATCAGCATTAGGGGAGTCCTCAGATGGTGGGGAAGCCAGTATGTGGGTCAGTTGCTTTCCCCATTGTGACAGGTTGGGTCACAGAGACCCCCTTGGGACTGCCACCTGATGTGCTGAGACTACCTCTGAGCCTGTTTTCCCTGGCACCTTGGGACTTCAGAACCCTGCCTTGTTGAGCCAGACATGCCAGTCTGGTCCAACACAGACCCAGGGTCTGAACCATGTCCCCCAAAAACTGCAGACTTAACTGAAAACGGTATAGAAAGTGCTCCTGTCTCTAGCACCCAGATTCCCAGTTCCCAATGGGATCCAAACCCCAAATCTGTTTTACTCTGAATAAAGCTTATACAGTGTAAACTCATAAATTGTCTGCCCTCTATAACACTGATAGAGAGAGATGCACAGCTGTTTGCTCCCCCAGGAATTAATTTTGCTTGTTAATTGAACCAGGGTAAGTAAGTGATTTTATTAAATATAAAAAGTAGGATTTAAGTGATTCCGAGTAATAACAGACAAAACAAAGTAGTTACCAAGCAAAATAAAACACAAGTCTAAGCCTAATACAGTAAGAAATTGAATGCAGATAAAATGTCACCCTCAGAGATGTTCCAATAAGCTTCTTTCACAGACTGGACTCCTTCCTAGTCTCGGCCCATTCCTTTCCCCTGGTACAGTTCTTGTTAGCTCAGGTGGTAGCTAAGGAATTTCTCATGACTGCCCCCTTCATTCTGTTCCACTCCCTTTTATAGCTTTGGCACAGGGCGGGAATCTTTTGTCTCTCTGGGTTTCCACCCCTCCTTCTAAATGGAAAAGCACCAGATTTAAGATGGATTCCAGTACCAGGTGACATGGTCACATGTCCTGTGAGACCGCAAGTCTTCATTCTTCCCAGCCTGAGTCACAGGAAGGCTTGCAAGTAAACAGATCTATCTACAGTCAATTGTCCTGGTTAATGGGAGCCATCAAGATTCCAAACTACCGTTAATGGCCCACACTTTGCATAATTACAATAGGACCTCAATTATATTTCATACTTCTAGTTTCAGATACAAGAATAATACATTTATACAAATAGATTGACCACACTCAGTAGATTATGATTTGTAATGATACCTTACAAGAGACCTTTTGCATGAAGCATATTCCAGTTACCTTATATTCCTACTCATTAGCATATTTTCATAAAATCATATGGAGTGCAACATCACACTCCTCCTTGCAAGTGGCATAACTGGGTTGGCTCATGAGGTTGTTGACAGCCACCAAAAGTTAGAACAGTCTGGGGACTGGTACAGAGTAACCCCAGGATTGGGGGAGTGCAAGGCTGTCTGAAAGCTCCTCCTCAGCTGTGAAAATGTGCTTCTTGATGGGAGCCAAGGATCAGGATGAAAAATTTTAAGATTTACAACTACATACAATATTTAATAATAAAATCTCAAAGAATTTTGAAGAGTTGGTGTAGTTCTTGCTTTTCTCCTAGTAAACTTAAACAGTAAACAGACCCTGCCAGAACAATAGATGCAAAACCTGCCAACATGTACTACAATCAAAGATGGATTAATATTTATTGGGGCTGCGGGCCCAAAGAACATTTGGGTCCCCTACACACTGTGGGCCTAGGGACACCAGAGCTGAGGGTGGGGGCGGCATGGCTGCCCACTTTTTAACTTGGGTGTGGTAGCCTCGGGCAGGTGCGTAACAGTGGCAGCATGGGCATAGTTTGGGGACATTGTCTCCCCCTCCCCCAAACTGCAAGCCTCTGGCCAGAGGTGACAGGAGGAGCAGTGCCGCACGGGATTGCTGCCTTGGGCACAAAGCCTAGGCAGCAGTGGGGGCAGCCTGTCACTGGGAGCAGGAGGGACTCAGCTGGGGCAGCCTGGCAGCAGGAGCCGGGCACAGACACTGAGCAAGCCCGGGCAGAGTGTGGTGGGTGCTGAGGCTGGGCCAGTAGCAACTGGAGCTTTGCCGGAGGAGCCCTTCTGCCTGGCTCCTCGCTGCCTGTGACCTTCCCGGGGTTCCCCACTGGCTCCCAGCCAGGGCAGGGCCTCTTCTCCCTGCAGAGTGTGTCTGCAGGCCCCGGGGAGGGGGCAGGAGGCTGGACCAGAGCCCTTGCCCCTGGGTCCCACCGGCAGAGTGGGGAAATGGGCCGAGGGCTCCTCTTGGACCCTGCCCAGGCTTTCGGGTGGCTCTTACCATTGCCCAGCTCCGGCTTCTGTCCTGGCTAGGGGGTGAGGCCCTGAGAGGAAGAAGAGGAGCAGTGGGTAGGTCCACAGTTCTAGCACTAGTGGCCCCTCCTACTTCTACTCAGGTTCTGGTTCTCCTCAGGGGGCCCCCAAATTGGCATAGGTCCCATGGGCCTGTGCATCAATTCACCTCTAACTACAATGACCAACATCCCCCTCAACACACCTTTCAAGATCCAAGGATTCTACACATGCCTATCGCAGCATGTGGTGTCTACCTCATCCAGTGCACTAAATGCCCCAATAGCAACTACATGGGTGAAACCAGATAGTCGCTCAACTTGTGAATTAACTTACACAGAAAAATGATGAGACAAAAACACCACATCACCTGTGGGTGAACACTTTTCACAAATTGATCACTCTATATCTGACTTATCAGTCTTCATCCTCAAAGGAAAGCTATTCAACACTTTCAAAAGATGAGGATTTAAATTCATAACTGTGCTAGACACTAAAAATCATGGACTGAGTAGAGACACTGGATTTATGGTTTATTACAACAATCTATAACCCACTAGCAACTCTCCCCCTCTCCCCCCTTCCTTTCTCCCCATGACTGGAGGGGTATTAAAAGGTCACTTCACCTTGAATCATCCCTTGAAATATATGTTAACTACTTATGCCAAACAATCTGTTCCACCTTGTATTAAGCTGTGACATTCTGAGGTAAGTTTCCCAGACCTGAAAAAGAGTTCTGTGTAATCTCAGAAGTGTGTCTCTGTTACCAAGCTGGTCCAATAAAAGATATTACTTCACCCACCTTATCTCTTTAACTAAAATAGGTCTGGCACAAAGAAATGCCTCTCTTCCCTAACCCCCACACACTCTCATTGAAAGGATTCTAATCAAAGTGAGGAAGTGAGGTTTGACTTCTGAAGCATTAACTGAGCAGAGCACATAGCTTATATTGAATTCTCAAGACAGTTCTCAAACTTCGTTCTCTTGGAAGGCTATGTTAATAAGTTACAGGACTTCCAGACTCCTGTAGCTCCTGAATATTGATAACAAAGGAGCATGCTGAACTTGAAATCATCCTTTTCTTCTGGAATGCTTTCTAGTGCTCTGCCAAATTATTCAAAATACACATACAGTTCTGAATAATTACTTTTAAACCAACTTTCTTAGCTAAGAATTTGCTCAGTTTGATAAATTACTCTTTTAATATAGTACATAATTTCTTACCCACTTAATATTTCTTTTACTTATAAGGCATTTAGAACTTCAAATATTTACACCTCTACCCCGATTTAACACTGTCCTCAGGAGCCAAAAAAATCTTACTGCGTTATATGTGAAACCACGTTATATCAAACTTGCTTTGATCCTCCGGAGTGCGCAGCCTCCCCAGCCCCCCCTCCCCCCTCCGGAGCACTGCTTTACCGCGTTAATCCGAATTAGTGTTATATTGGGTCGCGTTATATCGGGGTAGAGGTGTATTATAGCTCATATTCTGCAGTTGTATCCATGTGATTGTAGCCACAGAGGAAATAGACATGTAAATTTACCAGAACCATAAATGACTTTCAATAAACATTTTAAAGGAACATTGTAGTTTAGGCCCAAGCTTTGAGTTATTGTTAGCTAGTGAAGTTTATACATCCAACAGAGAGCTTTGTAAGAGGAAATTTGCACTCTGTATCTTCTGGAAACTTCAGATGAATTGGCCTGTTAATAACTAGAACCTGTTGATCTTTCCTTCAGGGCAACCAGAGAAACCTGTGTCCTGGATCTGTGCACCCATCAGTGAGGCCTGCCTTAGCTTACCACTTTACCACATTCTGTCAGCTATCTTTAGTAGCACAGCAGACTGTCAGCCTCCCTGTGCCAGCAGACTATCCACATAGCTGGCATCTGTAGGGAAAAAGTTTTTCTCCTCTCAGGTGTTTCATGTGAGCCAGAGTAGCCCTCTGTCTCCTCAAAGAGGAAACTCCCTTTCTATAAGTATTAACACTCTGCTTCTTCAAAGCCTTAGGAATCCTGAAGTAATGCCCTTTCAGAATGTTGTAATCTGATGTGGACCTAGAAGATTATTGCTGTCATTACTTAACAGCCTCTTCCTCTGAGTCAGGGCAAATTGGATTCTCTCCCAAACTCGTGCCACCTTTAATGGGAGTCAGAAATCTTCTCGTAAGGGAAATTGCCCTGCAATTAATGGGAAACGTTGTCTATTCATATGTCGTTTGGCACATCACTTCCTATAGTGTTGTCCAAGGTGATGTAACTTTGATTGCCCTCTTTCTCCATCTGGGTTTTTACATTTAACTTTCTTTAATTGGATGCCCTTCTGATGAATACGTCTTCTAAAAATATTTCTCTTTCTATAGAGTCCAGTGACTACATCAGCATTTTATTAATTTACTGAACAAATCCTTGGTATTGTCTGTCTTGGAGCTCATTTTGAGATGCATAATCTGGTAATTCTCCCATTGTTCTAATTCCTAAAATTCTAGTTTAAATCCTTTTTTGTCTCTCTCAGATGGTCTCCTTAAAATATTTGTTGTCCAGACTACTCTATGGTGTTATGCATATATAGATTTAATGAGAAATGTAGCGCTCCATAGCTCTTCATCCTGAACAATTGATGATAATTTGAGATTCTTAAGACTCCAAAGCAGTCAGTAATGGCATTGAAACACTGCTTCACAAAATTCTCCATATGGTTGAATTCAATGCATCTTGTATTCAACAATGATAGTGACATGTGGACAACAAATAATGTACATAAACTGCCAGGGAGTAACAAAGAACACGAATATAAGCAATGAGGCCTTCAGAATCTTTTCATCATGGAGAAGTAGGACCTGTCTATCAGGGGAAAAAATGTACTCGGTTCAAGGCTTATATCATCTGGTTCAGTTGTCATGTGCAGGCAGCAGACAAAGGGGATGATCATCTGTCCACCAGATGACTTTTTCATTAAATTTGTAATTTAGAACGAGAAGGTAAAATATCTCACTTGCAACAATAGCATTCCTGACTGTGGAAGACAGATCACTGTACTAATATGTGATTATTTAGTTTCCTCTATTTTCTAAAATAGTTCAGAAAATAAGACTAGACAGAACATCTGTAATGCTGTCGTGCCATATTGGCTTCACAAACAACTATTTTCTAGGATTAAAAATGGCAGACTGCAAGGCCTGAGGTTCCCAGTTTTTCAACACTCCTTTTATTCCTGATGACTTTCTTAGTCACTGATTTGGGTTTACACCCTGAAACTAGTCTGAACCTCCAACAACATGAATGCTCTTAGAAATTCAGCTAATTCCTATCTGTCTTATGTACTCTGATTATGATGGTTTCTAAGGTTTTAGGAAACTTGTTCACATTGTTATGCAGGCCTTTGCCAAAATTGGCTTCAAATGTCTATCAAATCTTCATTTTTCTCATGGGTGACCTCCATTAGGATACGTCTTAGTTACCTAAAGATAATGGTCTTCTGTCCTTGGGGTTATTAATTTAAGAGATCTGGTACCAGCCTTCTCACATACATTTATTTGCACATAGTTATGCAAATAGAATGTGATTCTACAGATCTTTGCAAAACCTTTTTTGTTTTCTCACCCCAGATCCTGTAGAAAGAGCCTCGCTGAATAAATTTTCTTTGCACAGTAATCATCTCCTTGAAGAGTAAATTACTTTGGACCTCTGTCAACCAGACAACCTTGAAAAGATTGTTCTTAGTTTAGGTCCTGACTTTGAACAAATCCAAAACAAGAATAATATACTAATTTAAACCAATCTCCTCTTTTTTTTTTCCCCCTGTAAGCCTAAATGTTGTTAGGAAAACAATTTTATACTTTAAAGTTTTAAAGTCTCATTTCATATCTATTTACATTGGTCCAAAGAATGGACTATATCATCTTCACTGGAATGGATTACAGCACTGGAATGCGTTACCTAGGGAGGTGGTGGAATCTCCTTCCTTGGAGGTTTTTAAGGCTTGGCTTGACAAAGCCCTGGCTGGGATGATTTAGTTGGGAATTGGTCCTGCTTTGAGCAGGGAGTTGGACTAGATGACCTCCTGAGGTCCCTTCCAACCCTGATATTCTATGATTCTTTGATTCAAGCAATAAATATCTGATTTAAATCCGAAATCCATTTTTTTAATGATTTTTATCGACCATGGTCATTACTCATTAAACTTCCTTTCTCAGTGCATAATCTTTTGGAATTAGTAAACTGCTGCTGGTGAATATTCCCATTTTGTTTTCAGCAGCTGGCATCCGTGAGGCAAAGTAAAAAAATGTTGGGGCCAATGTTGACATATGATAGGTTAGTGAGCTAAAAAAGCGAGATAACAGATTAACACTTGTATAATTATAGCTGAGTAAAATGCTCTATAATGCAGAACTTCTTAATGATGTATGCTGTGCATAAATTGTCACTTTTTAACAAACATTTGTCTCTTCTTCAGGTATTTAAGGTTGAAGGTTTCAGATCAGATGTGGAAAGATGTTGGCTGTGGACACAGGAGTTGTGGAGGAGTGGTTATCAGAGTTCAAGGTAATATATTGTGTGATAATTAGAAATAAACTTAGTTTTTAAGCATTATATTATTCAGTAGTAGTAGTACCTGATCAGCTCTTGTTTGCTGCTGAGATGGGTGCTATAGATAAATTTAAGACAGTTGAATTTCAGTCTGTGAGATGAAAAGATGAAATACATTGTTAAGTAAGACTTGAATTTCCTTTCTTGTCATATTCAGGACTGTATGCTATGTTTGGTACATGACAGCCCAATGAAATTCATGTTTGGAAAAAGGAATAAACTTTCAGTGCAGTACAATACAATAAAATAAAATAGATAAAATCTGATTAAAAACAAATCCGTTAAATGTTAGTGTACCAACTAAAAACTCTTAGCTGAAGAGCTCTAGGCTTTCATGTTACACCAAAATGGTATTTTTATTATCAAGTTCTTACCATATCTGGCATTTTATTTTTATTTACTTTTCTTCTTGAATGTACCAACAGCTTACTGTTTGGAATGTAAAGTAACTCCCAAAGATTGACTCGAAGTTTTAGCTGTAGATTTTACTGCTGTGTGTTAGCAAGATAACCTTACTTACTTAACAAGTATTATCCTACTTCTCATATTTGTGGTCTTATTCTGGGGTGACATTCAGGTTTTTTTCGTTCAAATCACTGATTTAGAGGCAGCTGCTAACTTCTCTCCATCCCTTTGCTGTTTTCTGCTCTGCCTGTTGGCACATTGTGGTGTCTTGTGTCAGACCCAGTGCTGTATTTGAGGGGAGCAGCAATTTTCTCTTGTGCTGTTTTTCTGAAAGTTTCTTTCCGACACTCATTTTCACTTTCTCCACCTGACCTTATTATGAAGACTATGCCTTTGAAGGGAACAATGGCAGCCATGGAATTCCCTTAAAGCCAACTATTTCCTCATCAGCTTTGCCTCCAGCCTTCATAAAAGCAGCTTCAATGGCTAACCAAAGAGCTGCCATTTTATCACTTCCCATCTGAGAGCACCATATGCAGACCATTGTTCAGCCGGTACTCCAGCAAATGGGTAAGCTGTGTGCGCACATCAGGGAAGATATCAGAATTCCTGTAGTCAGAACTTCAGGGCAAACCCCTTATAGCATGCCAGGCTGTAAAGTGTTGCTGTTAAGTTTCAGACAGTATATAGACACAGTGAACACATGATAAATTAAAAGTAGTAAATGAGTCTAATTATTCTGATGGGGCGGTGCACCATGACCCAGGACCAATGTCACAATGACCACAAAAGCTGCATTTTCTGTGAGGTAACTGAATGGCATCACTATGCTAAGAGTTAGTCTGAGCCTTGCCCTCAGGACCCTAGCCTCGTGGAGAGCCTAGAGAAAGGGGGATCAGGAAGTAGTTGTTGACATTTTTATGGTGGCCTTTGTTATACAAATTTATCAAAATCAAAACCTACAGTAGACAACTACCTATCTTTTCAGACTAGACCAAATCTGATCTTCTGGTCTGGGTAAAGTCATGGTCTGGAGACTCTCTTCCAGATGTAGTCCAGAAAATTCACAACTATTCCCACCATCTGCCATGAGACTATGTATCATGGAGAAAATGCAAGTCCCTCAGTTGTCCTGAATATATGCATATTACCAGAGGGGAGTTCAACCGTGCTATGTACTATTCCGAAATGTCATGTTTTACTCCACTATGGAGCAGCATAGATTAGTATTCAGGCCTCATTTTAATAAGATTTTGTATCCAGCAAATCCAAGGTAGTAAATACAGAACATTCGTGATTGTTATGCTACTTTCTAGTAATTCCTAGAAAAATGCCTCAAACCAAGATGGTTGTTGCAATTTTCCATTGAAAGGAGAAGTGGAGGGAAGAAACCAGGTTTGCAGGCTTATTTCTATAGGTGGTGTAGATTCACTTGACTTGGACACACCACTTCTGGAGAATTGGTGCCCTGTACATAAATGAAATATCTTGCTTGAATCTTCTCAACAGTCCATTTATCGTATAATTTGTAATAGTCTAACTACAAGGTCTTCAAGAATCTAAAGCTAGTCTCCTAAAATCCAAATTTAGGCACCTAAATAAGTGGCCTTATTTTTGAAAAGTACTGAGCATCAAATGTAAGGTTCTAGGTGCTCCATTGCTTTTGGAAAATCAGGCCATTCATTTAGGTGCCTAAATATGTCTTTTAGAAGAGCAGCTTTAGAGTTCTATTTTTGAAAATCTTGCTTTTCTGTAATTTTCCGGAAATGGTTTCAGATATAGTGATTAGTAGTTTTGATCTCATTTGTAATGTCTTTTTCTATAACACTCCTTATTTTGGAGTTGAGAGGCATTGTTGCCTAGTGGGCAGAGAAATAGAGTAGGACTTGGTAGATTTGGGTTCTATTCCTGGTTCTTTCTGTTGCCTGCTGGGTAACCTTGGACACATCACATAATTTCTGTGCCTGTTTCCGCATCTGTAAAATGAGGATTATGATTTCATCCTTTGTGAAACACTTTGAGCTTTGTGGATGAAAAGCAATATATGAGAGCTAGGAATGATGAGTTTAAGTGTAACAGCTCTATCTGAAAGTTAGTAAACTATTGAAAACCTAATAGTGACCTTTGTAAGCATTGCCAGCAGGGCCGGCTCCAGCGTTTTTGCTGCCTCAAGTGGCGGAAAAAAAAAAAAAAAGAAGCCATGATCGGTGGCACCTCTACCGCTGCTGCTTCATTCTTCGGTGGCAGGTCTTTCCCTCCAAGAGGGACTGAGGAACCCGCGCCGAATTGCCGCAGAAGAGCCGGACGTGCCGCCCCTTTCCGTTGGCTGCCCTAAGCACCTGCTTGCTGCACTGGTGCCTGGAGCCGGCCCTGATTGCCAGTCAGAACTCTGGTTGATGCTGGAAAGAGGGTGAAATACATGCTCAAATGACCCATATTTGGTGCCCGACCCCCCCCCCCTTTTTTTTTTTTTGGAGAGTGGTGCACTCTGTAGTTTCCATATGGCTGTAGATATTCTGATCCTCCAGAACGGAGGACCCATAGCTGCTTATAGACAACAAAACAAAAACACACCTGATTGTATGCTTATCCTAATTCCAAAGTTGCAGTTCCTGTTGCTCTTTTAAACCGATTATTCTTTTTACACATTGTTCAGGATGGGTAGACGTGTGGTGAAATTGTGGCCCTTTAGCTGTATTTTCCACCCAATTTAATTAAATTCTTTACAAAACTGTGGAGTGGTAAAATGTAAGATTTAATAACTTGCCTTCCAGCAGTTTATCTTAAATACTGGGATTTTATTATACTGTAAAGATGATATAGAAATGTTGTTTCTGTACATGGAACATATTGTCTCCTAGAGTAAACACCAGTGAATGGATACTATTGCAGTTGAAAGGATGTTGTAAAAACAGAAAAGCCAGCTGACATAATAAAATGGCTTTCTTTCAATGCACATGCAATAAAATATTGCAGTAATGACCTAAAAGGAAAAAATATTTTTGTTTGATTTCAGACCCTTCCAGAAGCTTCTATCTCTAACTATGCTACAAATTTGAAAGACAAGAGTTCTCTGGTTTCATCTTTATACAAAGTTATCCGGGAGCCACAGAGTGAGGTAGGTGCACATTTCTCTAAGATTTTAGTTTGGTGTGGCAGCAGACCATGAATGCATGGATGAAATCCCCCCCCCCCCCCCTCCCCCCCAAAAAAAGCCACATTTGTAGTTCAAATACTATTTATGATACAAATAGTTACGATTAGAATCTGAGTAGGACTCTGTTCTCTCAGAACAAAATGTTAAGATATGGATATGATCCATTCTTTGGCAGTGGCATAATGCCATGCAATTAGTTTTTCAGTCTCACTACTCTCAAACCATATATAATCTTATAGTTCACATTTCTGTCTTCAGGACTCCGGCATAGGATTAAAAAGTGAATTGGCAAATTGTATAATCTCAGTCTGACATGATTCAAGGCCAATTGAATAGTAAAGCCTGTGACTGGCTGTGGTGTTTCCATGTGGTGTTTCCATAATTTTTAATTTAGGTGAGTACATCAGTGATTGACTTAAACAAAAAATAAAAATGATTTTGGAAGTGTTTGGAAAAGAAACAGAAAGCTTAAATACATTGAGGATTGTGCAGCTTCCTTCTGGTTGATTTACTTTTTAAAATATAACCTTAAGTTTCAATTACCAAAGTTTTTGAATATTGAGCTTGACATTTATCTAACTGCCATACACTCAAGTGCATGGCAATCTCTAAAATTATAGTTTATTGTGTTACTATAAAAGTGGATTAATATGTGGTACTCAGTAGGTGTGGGGCAAAAGAAAAGGACTCTCCAATAGGAGTGAAGATCTCAAGCAGCTTGTAATTCAGATAGAAGCTCCTCATTGGACTTCTTGAAAGAAACTAATGGCCTGAGGGAATTAGGAGCCCTGAGTCCTAAAAAGTAACATGCTTGTAGTTGATAGTGGCACAAGCAAAGACAAAGTCACAAACCCCACCCCAGGAGTTGGAGAGCTCTTTAGCCGTGTCCCTGGATATAATTTGGAAGAATAAGGGATCAACTCGCCTTGGACCCTTTCGTTCTGGTTGTTGAACTTGCATCTTAGTCCAGCTTGTAATTGGTATTTTTAGGGCTGCTCTAATGCAAAGCAGTTCCTTGAGGCAAGAGAGACTGTGCTTCCGTGTGTTTAGGTGTATATGTGCTTCCATGCAACTTGCATACCAATATGCCAATTTCTTGGGTCTGTGCTATGAGACACAAACATCTTTGTGGTTCATGTAATGTTAAAATTTTAGCACTCTGTGGTGCTTTGAGCCAGTCAAACATCCCTGCATACCATCATGCTATCCCTCCCGAGGGTATAAAGAGTGGAGCATCCTCAACTGTCAGAGTTCCTTCTTACTGCCTGTGGCAGTGAAATGAAAAACCCTCAGTGTTTTCTTAGATACTGTATTGTCTCTTGATTGTTAAGTAGTTGTTCAGTAGTTCTAGTACGCCTGTCATTGTTTATATGAGCTCCTAGCTTCCACCTCCTGGAGGAGTTAATTGCTGGGTAATCGCCAAGATGGGATCCACGTGTACAGATACTCAGAGACTGTTACTTACATTGCAGTAACCGTGATTCTTCTTTGTTCTGTAAGCATGGATCCCATACCCACTATCTTTCCCTGCCGCTCTTGAATCTTATTGGGATTCTGGGTAGCAAAGGAAATGACTTGCAGTTGAATGCTCTGCCATTTATGCCCTTGGGAGGGGTAGCATGAGGTCACACAGGAAGCATACCCACCCCCAACCGATACTGCTGGCTAAATAAACTCTGATCTCTTGAGCATGGGGTGAATGTGCACAGAGTGGGATCCATGTGTTACAGAGCATCTTCAACCACAGTTACTGTAAGAAGTTCTTTCCCCCTATATTCACCTAACACAATGGGGTTTACCAAGGACTAATATGCTGGAGAAGAAGACAAGGTTCCCAGGAACTTCAGATAAATATTCTGCTTCCAAACTAATTGGAAATTTGGCCTCATTTTCTAGTATCTGATGGTGCTCACCCTACTCTAGATTCTGACATCATCTATACCAGAGGTGATTTGTATTGTCCTCTTCCTTGGTTATAGCTAAATGGGGAGAGAAATACTGCCTGGTTCCTCAACAGTCTCTTCTGCAAGCACACTGTCATTATAAATTAGGAAGATCACATGGAAATTAAGTGGTAGAGTCAGAAATAATTTTCAATGGACTGTACACAGTTTACATCTCATAATTACAGTTACAGTAACCCTGAATCTCTATCACAGTATTTGAGGGAGGTAAAAAATGTTCAATAATACTTTGTCTCATCATTGGTCAGCTGCATGAATTTATAAGGCTTACTTTGTGCGTAATGCAATGATGACTTTACTGCTGAATTTACTTTCTCAATGGAAATTTAATACCACCCTCTCTCATACCCAGCATTATTTTGGTCCCATTATTTTCTAGGGTTATAACTTCTGTATTTTTGTGTGAGAATGAATGCCAGCAAAGCTGCAGTAGTGGCCAAATATGGTATAGAATCAGAAGTTAGACGCCTTGGAATCCTTTTCTGAGAGTCAATCAGATGAACATTTTCAGTTTTGAGATGTGTGCAACAATATTAATAGAAGGTCTCTGTCACTCTGTCTGGAGTGGCTCACAACGTTGAGTGCCAACCTCAGGGAGATTGTCAAAAAGCGGGGAAGACACCCCAAACTGGTGGTACTGAGTTGGTGAAATCTAATTATAGAACGTAACAAATGTGAACTCCTGAAGCACTCTGACCATTTTACCACAGATTCACAGTCAGTTCAATCTATATTGCAACCCAGGCAAGCTGGACTCGGTGATAAAGAGTTGCATTATTCCCAAAATCACAAAATATTCAGGTTGCTTCCAGTCCCAAGAGACCAGTCACTTACCCCAGGTCAGTTTGTACCTCCGATCTCACACCAAAGACAATGCTTGCAGCCAATCCTATAATAAACGAATGATTTATTAACTAGGAATGAGAGAATTATTTACAGGTTAAAGCAGGCAACATGTATATATAAACACAGGAATTACAATCTGTGGTTCCAAAAGGTGACAGATGTAGTAATCTGTCAGCACTGACTGTCATTTTTGGGCTAACCTAGGTTGAACCTGGGGGATTTATAGCCTTGGCAAGAGCTGTCACCTGGACTACCAGCATCATAGTCTCCATTTTAAACATTTTCCCAATAGTCCAGCATATTAATAATAATTTCAGAATATTATATGGCCTAGTTACCTGGTTATTATCAGCAGTGGGATTGCTTGGTTCCAATAGAAATCCCAATAAACTTCAATTTTTGTGCATTGCAATTAATCAGTCAATGGAATAGTGGTATAGGAAACATGCAACTAATTAACACTCGCTACTTTTGTTCTGGTCTTAGCCCATGGAAGTAAGTGTGCAAAAAATCTCCTTTCTATGGCAGATAACCTTTCCACATGAGACCACATTCTGAAGATAGAAAGTGGAATAGTATCATATGCAGTAAAAAGTTGTCAAGTAACTTACAGACAGAATTTACACCACTGGGCAAGGAGGACTAGAATGTGCAACAACTTGAGCTCTACACTTCCCTAACACATGGCTATCTAAATCCTATACTGTTGGGATGTTCATGTGTAGTGTAGTTTTTATATACTATTGTGCAATGTGTATAGAATTGTGTATTGTGCATTCTGTTGCAGTATGATACACCAAAGACAAGGTCCCATGAGACCGGGAAAACACTAATCCTCCAAGTATGTTGGTGCTCAGTAACTCAGCAGTATTTGCTCAGGGGTTGTTCTGTCCTACAAGAATTAAGGAATGAGTAACTTGCTAAAATGTGATCATGGCAATTGTCATGCTTTAGTTATAAGTACTAACTAGAATTGGTTAAAATGAGTTATAAATTGCATGGAGAGTCTCAGTAGTGCAAAGCCTGCTAATTTTGGTACATCAAGGACCTATTTTCTAATCAGATTCCTTAGGATGGACATGCATCTTTATTTTATAACCAAGATAAGAGCCTCTTCTCTCATTACTTGAGATAAGAGATTCAGAATCTTTTACCTTTTGTGTGTAGGACTCAGCCCTCTTAAAATTTAGTTCCTGCCTGTTTCATATGGTGCTAACTTTAATCATTTTGGGGGTAGGGGAGGAAGTTCTTTGTAGTCTTTTCCTTAGATTGTGCAGTAAAGCTGTATATGTTGACTCAGTGAGAATTCTGTACTGTATTCATACTTAGGTTTCTATTGTTTTGAAAGTTTTCACCCGTTGTGCTACTACTACTACTACTCACTTATGAATAGGAAATATTCACCAAGATCCTCCTTCATCCAACCCCTTTATGGGATTGGAGAGGAACAAAGGAGGAAGGAAAGGAGCCACTGGAATTCTCCTGCAGGTAAAAGTGGAATCTTCTGTCCTATCCAGTGGGCCAGACTGGAGGGTGAAGACAGGTATAGGGAAGATTCAGCCAGCCTCTACCAGTCACTTCATAACACATGAAATTAATGTATAATTTGTTAAAAGTTCAGTTACTTCTGCTTTGAAAATTAATATTTTGGCCCCCATACTTATTGAGCAGAAGGAGACAATCTCTTGTGATCAGGTTTTATTCTATTGACGGTCACATTTTATATTGTTCCAGCTACTAGAGCCAGTTTGCCACCAGCTTTTTGAGTTCTATCGCAGTGGAGAAGAACGACTACTACGATTCACCCTGCAGTTTCTGCCAGAATTGATGTGGTGTTACCTGGCAGTCTCAGCCAGCAGAGATCTGCAGAGCAGTGGCTGCATAGAGGCTCTTCTCCTAGGAGTTTACAACTTGGTTTGTATATGCATATAATTATTCAAATACCTAAAATGTTAGTGGGCTTTTTTTGATAGCAGATGAACTCTCGTATTGGAGTGGAGAGTAAACAATCTAAGGTTTCCTTCAAGACAAAAATGAAGAGCCTGTGTGTTTCTATTCTAGGAATCATATATTGCTTATATGCAGCTGAAAATGCAACTTTATATATTATCAGCAAGTCCAGTCCTATAATTATAGGAGCTGCACCCTCCCTAGGGCAAAGGCTGCCAGCCTGAAATCCACACTGAAGATGCCTTCTTTAATCTGCTCCATATCAACTCTCCTTTTGTCATCACATCGTGGTCTTCAGTTTTCTGTCTCCCTCTCTTTTTCTTGGAAAGATTTGTCTTGGAATGGCCAGCAGTCTCCTCTTCACACTTTAAACTATGATTGTTGGGATAAGCTAAAAGAACCAATTTCCTCACATTCAAATAAAGAATGTGGTCAGCCAAATCTTTTTAGCAGGGAGTATTTCAGAGGCACTGCATTTGAGACAGTTTTTTGTTTCTAAGGATGGTCTGATTACTTTGGGGAGCTGTGCTGTTGCTCTTAAAAAATAAAGGACCTGAAACTTGTTGTCAAATTGTTGACACTTGGGGACTTAAATTGATCTCCTTTCATGCTGTAAAATTTTACGTGGCGATCTTATTTGTATCTAATATGAGAATAGTAACTTATTTTTCAATGAACAATTTCCCATCTCTATCTAAATGGATTTTTTTTTGATTGCATCACAGCCAAAACTTGGAGTACAGACACTGGTTGCTTCCCCATCCTGTTATTTCCAGTCTTGCTCTGCCTTGTACCGAGTGTGTAGTCTAAAAGCATAGTGTTTTCTCTTTCAGGATTTTCTCCAGTCTAATTCCTTGTACTTTCTAGGAGAGAGACCAGTGCAATGAGGGAGAGGACAACTTTGTGAAAGGGGACTTGTTTAAAATTCTGAGAAATTAGGGGAGGCGGAAAGAAAGAATAGATGTGCCCATTTTGTGGCAATGTAGTGAAACAAGTTCAGCTCAAGAGGTTTTTTTTCATGCAAACTTCTAAAGAGTTTTGTGCGACTGTTGCTCTAATAGGCTAAATGCATGCCTCCAACCATGCATGCATGCTTCTCCACAGACTTAACTGCAGCTGAAAAGAGGACAGCATTCCTAGACAATCTCCTGCACAGACAGGACCATTGACTCTTGCACTGGGTTTATGCCTGGAATTGTGATTCATTTTGAACTAGCAGTCCCTGATAACACAGGCATCCAGGGTGGTCAGAGTATAGCTGGATAACCCCTTGTGTTCTCCTGCTAGGATAAAGTCACTCGCATTTCAGAAAGAAAAACCTGAAGCTGTACCCACAACCTTATCTCTTTAGACTAGTCAGTTAAGAGAGGTTTCTCAATTATTAATATAACCCTGTCTGTTGTTTCCATCCATTTTCCAGCTGCTTGGTGCAATAAGGATTTGGTTAAGGTAGACTTACATCTCCAAGAGAGAGTTTCTGCCTAATTTTTTTTCCAAGACCTTCTGAAATAACACTAACCTACAGATGCTGACTTCTTATTCCTCCCTCTCCCACACAGTTACTCATGGAGCCATAAGTATTGTGTAGTGTTTTAAAAACAAACAGGATATTTCTCTGCATCCTGTGGTTCAAAAGATAATTGAAATGAGTTGTTAGACACTTGTTTTGTCCTTTCAGCTAATTTTTTTAAAGCTCTCAAAAAATTCCAGAAAAAAAGACATGTAGGCTAATGCAAACAGTGATGATCCCTGTGCATTAAGTGCTCTCATTTCTTGGGGAGAGGGGAACGAACCTCTTTAAAACACTTGAAAATTTCCTCACCAAAGGAGTAGTGATGTCAGTCCCCTCAGATGAGCAATTCTTATTGGCTTCCAACTTAATTCTGTAAATTAAATATAAAACTATCTGTAGTACAGGGAATCATTTTCATTAAAATCATTTTAATTAACTAGACCAATTGGTTACCTGTAACCAAAACTTAGAGACCTGACAGCTAAGTGAATGTATGGCAGAATGTCAGATGAAAGCGTTGACAATGAAAGGTAATGCATGCTGGAAGGAATGACTTGAATTACTCATACATGTTGTTGGGTTCTAAGTTAGCTGCAACTACTCAAGAATGAGATGTGGACATTTAAATGGAAACATCAGTTGAAGCCATTTGTCTGCAGAGTGTTAAACAGTCAACACCCATTTTGTTCCCTCAAAACAGTGTTTCCCAAACTTGGGACACTGCTTGTTTAGGGAAAGCCCCTGGCGAGGCGGGCCAGTTTGTTTACCTGCCGCATCCGCAGGTTCGATCGCAGCTCCCACTGGCCACAGTTCGCTGCTCCAGGCCAATGGGAGCTGCTGGCCGCCGCTTCCAGCAGCTCCCATTGGCCTAGAGCAGCGAACCGCGGCCAGTGGGAGCCACGATCGGCCAAACCTGCAGACTCACTCGGCAGGTAAACAAACCGGCCCGGCCCGCCAGGGGCTTTCCCTAAACAAGCGGCGTCCAAAGTTTGGGAAACACTGCTTCAGAAAATAGGAATTGTAATGTTGCCCGGGGTCTTGCCTGACAGCGACTAGTATCAGACACTTCAGAGGAAGGTATATGAAACTCTGGACAATTACAGAGTAACATTTCCATAGGGGAAAATTCGTCCTAGTCCCTGCCCCATCAGCTAGTGGTGGCTTTATGCTCTAAAGCATGAGGGATTATACCCTAGTTCATTTTATCTAGATGTAAACAGATGTTCTCATCCACATAAACAAAATCTTTCAATACCTCCTGAGTGTTTGTCTCAATGATATCTTGTGGCGGCAATAAGTTCCACAGGTTCATTATGAAAAAATGAATGCCTCCCTTTCTAGAATTTTAAGTTTGTTGCCTTTCAATTTCACTAAAATACTACTTTTCTTTATAATAAAAGGAGTGCATGGATTTCTCTCTTCCTATACCATTTATTATACCTTTGTGTCTTCACTCTAAACAAAAACAGTCCCAGTTCTTTCTAGTCTGACCCACATGAACATCTTTTCATAACTCATTTTTGTCATTCATCAATACACCCCTTTTATTTCTGCTTTATTTGAGATAGGTCAACCTGACCACTGTAAGGGTATAAAAAGGAATGACAGTTTCAGTATGTTCTATCCTATCCTTTGCACACGTTAAAAATAAGGGTTTTTTTGGACTACCGCTATAAGCATGAGTGGATTTTTCCATTTAAATGTCCACATCTCATTCTTGAGTAGTTGCAGCTAATTTAGAACCCAACAACATGTATGAGTAATTCCAGTCATTCCTTCCAGCATGCATTACCTTTCATTGTCAACGCTTTCATCTGACATTCTGTTATATGAGAGAGAGAGAACAAATTCTTCAAAATGTTTCTCTATCCCAAATCACCCCAGTCTTTCCAAGATTAGCTTAATCTAGCTGCTCCTCATTCGGGGGCTGATCTCAGCCAAGCCTTTTGATAGCTGGAGAATGGTGCTATTTGCTTCTGAATTACAAGTGGGTAAGATCTGCATTTTGCAGACATTTTAGACCAGGCTGTTTCACAATCCCTCCTCAAGGCTTCATCTAGATGGAATGGGATGTGGGGAGATGATGGATCCCTGTGGGACTGCTACAGATAAGGGTTTTGGTTGTGTAGAGGCAAGTGCATCATCTGTTACACTGAGCAGTGATTTTAAGTCCTGGACAACTGCTTGCATACCTTAGAAGTTGAGAGAAAGTAATTTCCTTCCTAAAGGAGCTAGTGCACTTGCCACATTTTGTTAAGAAGTGCATAGATCAGTTTTAGTTCATTGTTCAGTTTTCCTGCCATGCTTCTGGGCCTTTTTCTGGTGTGAATGGGCCCAATTCAGATAGGGAAATTGTGTGGCCAGACCTACGCGTGTATGGTACTTGGTATCCTGAAATTTTGTCTTAAATGTAAGTGGCTTTAGCTGAAAAATAAACTGATAGCATCTCACATTGAGAAGAACTAGATACTGGAGTTGAATAGAGGCACACTGGGCTTATACAAGTGATTCAAGGTCCTGAATAGTGTCTGATTTAGCAACTGCTAGTGTGGAAGGCTGAGAAGAATTCTTTGCTGCTCCCATAGTCAAACTGTATCTATTCATGGTTACTCCTTTCTGACTTTGTATATCTGTTCTAGATCTCTGGGGCAACAAGAAGGGAATGAATGCTTCAGTGGAGTATCTCAGTGGCTCTGGTAATCTTTTTTTCTCAGACAGGAAGTGTCAATCTAGAAGTGGACAATTGATAACCATGTCTACCAGCACTCATGGAAACCGCTCACTAAAACAGTCTTGGCACCCAAAGGCTCTCGTATATCCTACCCAGACATTGCACCACAATCGGTATTCTGGTTTTAGCATAATCCGTTTGGTCTTGTAATGCTCTATAGGCAGAGAGCGCACAGCAACGTACTAGGCATTCCCCCAAATAGTCTGTTCTTTGTATGTTTTTTTCCCTCTTTTTCCCAGACAGGCCTAAGTAGGGTACTTGGAAAAGACAATTCTGGTCTGGTAGGAGGTGCTTTACTTATTCTGGCCACAGAGACTGGCTCCCGTCCCCACCCCACTCCATCTCTGGGCCAGTTTGACTATGGGAGCCGTAATCATCTGCCTCTTTCTGGAGATGATTATGGGTCCATTGGAAGCTTGTGGAGACCAGACTCCTAGTCAATTACTCTTGCCTCCTGGCTATGGAACGAGGGAATGCCAACAGTTGAAGGCTCCATGGTTACATGGAGAATGATGGGGTGTGTAGCTATATTCTGACCAAAGAATGGTGTACCTGTGAGGTTTCATATGCTCTAATCTAACCATCTTAAAATCCAATAACTTTCCAATAACTCCTTAAACTTTCTCTCTGCTCCTATCTTTGGAGATATAAATTCTGATGTTGAAGGGTTCAATTATCTAGAAAATGTTCTATGCTTTAAACAACAACAATGTTCCATGCTTTAAACAGCCTTGTGTGTCCTGAATTCCATGTTATTGACTGAATCCGTAGATATAAAGCTAAAAGATGGGGTAAATTGTTCATAACTGAAAATATTTTTTCTAAGTATACCATCTATGCAGAATTTTAACTCCTGGATGTTAGCACCTTAACATGAGACTGAAATCCCCTAGCTCCTAGATGTGTTTGACCCTTGAGGAGAGCGGTAGTTGGGGTAGAATGTAAGTCAGGCCTACCTCTGATTGGCAGTCCCAGATTACTGCTTGCTGAGTATACATGTTGTATCCTGAATGTCCCGGATCCTTCATGATCATATTGGCTGTGCTATATTCTTTATTGCTCTCTCTTTCCTGTGGATTTCAACAGCACTGTTGGGTATCATTTGTTGATTCTGCCCTCTCTCTTCCAATCAGATTTGAGTCAGTTTCCCATTTCTGAAGCCTTTGCTTTGAAGCGCTGTGGACCAGTGCTCCTCTGTGGCATTGTTAGCACATCTTTTTTGCTCATTCTGTTAATCATGCACTAAGATGCAGGGATAAAATGCCTGTTACTCTGAAGGTCTCATCTTGCAGGAAAGTAATTCCCTTTCTTTGAACCCTTGCATCCATGAATATAGTTTCTCTAGGGTCCTTCCCTCTCACCCATGTGTAGATATGTACTAATAAACTTTGGGTTTCTTGTGCAAATGTTCTGAGATATAATTTATCAGATAGTGTTAGATCATGTTAGGCTGGAGTTGGATTTAAAACTTAATTAAAAGTGTGTTTTTTTGTTTTTTTTTTTAAATATGCAGTTAACCTCCTACTCCATAGCAGAATAATGGCTTTCTTACCAGGTTTAGACACTGTCAGTCTTTACTCCTCAATAGTAGGAAAGAATAGGTATAGTATAGCTTTTAAAAATAATGGATAATACTGTTAAATCAAAGAACTATATATCTATTTCAAGACAAATATTTTGCAACAGACTCTATAGAAATGTATATTTCTTTTGTACACTATTAAAAATGTCCAGTATGTATCAATTAACAAATACCAACAAATGTCTTTATTTTAAGTGAATTCAAAAATAGCCAACACTTAATTTTGGGGAAAATATCAAGGCTACGTTAAGCTTTTAGTTGACTATTTGCATTCTAGAACCAATAATGATATTTAACTAATTCAGAGTTTTCCCCTAGAATATAAAATTTCTTGCATGCTAACTGAGCTCTTCTGATTTTCACAATAAAAATTTTAATATTGTAACCCTTGATGTCTTGTGTTTTACAGGAAATAGTTGACAAACAGGGGCATAGTAAAGTGCTGAGTTTCACAATTCCATCCTTGTCCAAACCTTCAGTGTATCATGAAGTGAGTGAAATTACTTAAATGCACGGTTGTTACCTGCGTAGCTTCCTTTTATGCTGAGGCCAGTTAAAGAAGGCAATGTGAACAGTTTGTTATACATGATGATGTAATGACACACTTGACTTTTCAAACCATACCTTTTGTGGCTATTGTCTTCTAGTGAGGATATTTAAACTTGATTTGTTTTTAAAACAATTTTAAGTGCCAACTTTTTCATAGCTTTGTTTCCTAACTTTTTTTCCTAATCTCAGGGCAGTTGCTATATTACATAACATAAGAAAGCAGCCAGATAGATTTATGTAGGTTCAAAATGTATGCACGGATACAACTTTTCCATCTTTTTTCTGTTTTTTACTCCACTTTGTAATGAGACTTTAACAGGACAAATGTTTGGAATCCTTTATTCAAATACCTGTTCACTTTAGCCTTCCAGCATTGGTTCCATGGCTCTTACAGAGGGAGCTTTATCCCAGCATGGTTTGTCCAGAGTCGTGTACAGTGGACCTCATCCTCAAAGAGAGATGTTAACAGCACAAAACAGGTAAAACTGTAGTAAGATCTTGCATGAAAATCCATAAAAATGGTTAAAGTAGCTTCATTATTTTTGGTTTTGTTATCTTGCCTCTTTTTCATCTAATATTGTCTACGTTTACAGTTGTACATAGTTATCTTGGTAATTTAGAATCTTAGGAATTAGTTGCTAGACATACGTGTTTAAAAATACTTTCATGAGGCATATTTTTAAAATTGCATCTTAATCTAGATTTGCAAATAACTACTTGTATTGCATTTCACTACAAGAGGAGAACGTTGACTTGCAGTTTTAAACCATTTAACTGCTTCTGTCTACAGCTTTAATGATATGTTACTAAGTCACTATGTGACAAAATCAAAAAGAGTAAGGCACAAAATGAGTTACACCTAACAAAGGGACATAAAAAGGCAATAAGAAGCAATTCTTTAAATGCATTAGGAGAAAGATGAAATAAAGTTTAGATCCTCTACTTAGTGGGAAGGAGAGCTAATAACTGATGACATCAAGAAGACTGAGGTATTTATTTTGCTTCAGTCTTCACTAAAAAGGTTACTGGTGATCAGATAGTCAAAAGTTAATATTAACAAGGAGGAAGGAATACAAACAAAATAGGGAAAGAACATGTTAAAGACTATTTAGGTGAATTAGACATATTCAAGTTGGCATGGCTTGATGAAATTCATCCTAGGGTACTTAAGCAACTAGCTGAAGCAATCTCGGAATTGTTAAGAATTACTTTGCGAACTCATGGAGGACAGGTGAGGTTCCAGAGGTCTAGAGAAGGGCAAACATAGTACCTATCTTTAAAAAGGGGAGCAAAAAGGATTTAGGGAATTATAGGCCAGTCACCCTGACTTTGATACCTGGAAAGATACTGGAACAAATTATGAAGAAATCAGTTAGTGACCACCTGAGGAATAATAGGGTTATAAAGAATCAGCATGGATTTGTCATGAACAAGTCATGCCAAACCAATCTAATGTCCTTCTTTAACAGGGTTCCTGGCCTAATGGATGGAGGGAAGCAGTAAATGTGATATATTTTGATTTTTAGTAATTTTTTTGACAGTCCCATATGACATTCTCATAAGAAAACTAGAGCAATGTGGTCTAGATTAAATTACCATATGTAGGTGCATAAATTGTACTCAGAGTACTTATCAGTGGTTTGCTGTCAAACTGGAAGGACGCATCTAGTGAGGTCCTTCAGGGTCAGTCCTGGGTCTGGTACTACCCAATATTTTTGTTAATAACTTGAGTATTGGAGGGGTGAGTAAATTTCTAAAACTTATAGATGACACCAATCTAGAAGGGGTTGCAAATGCTTTGGAGAACAGGATTAGAATTTTTTTTTTTAAAAAAAACCTTGACAAGTTGGAGAATTACAGTAGAACCTCAAAGATACGAACACCAGAGTTACAGACTGACGGTCAACTGGACGCCATGTGAAACTGGAAGTAACCAATCAGGCAGCAGCTGGGGGGAGTGGAGGGGGAAGCAAATACTGTACTGTACCTGTATTGCATCTTAAAGATAGGCACATCTGGGCTGCCTGTCCCCATCCCACACCCACACCCATGCATGGGACAGCCACTTACTGCAAGACACTGGCTGCCAGCCAAATGCAGCTGGAGCCAGCAAAGCAGGAGCAGCGCTGGTGTCTGCGCTATTTTCACCCATTACCCTTCCCCTGGCTGGGAGGGGGATGTGCTGTTTTTACCTCCCTCCCCTGGTTGGGAGGGGGACGCACTGTTTTCTCACTCACCCACACCCACACCCCCCGTGAGGAGGGGGACAAGTTTGCAAACTCCTGTCGGCACTGAGTAGGGAGCTCAGCTGCTGCTGAAGCCTGACCTGGGGTATCAGCTGTGGATCTGGAGCCCGAACTGCACTTTGTTCAGAGTTGCAAACATTTCAGAGTTATGGATAAGTTCCATTACCAAGGTGTCTGTAACTCTGAGGTTCTATTGTAGCCTGAATTCAACAAGATGAAATTCAGTTAATAGAAGTGCAAAGTACTTCACTTAAAGAAAAATCAAATGCACATCTACAAAATGGGGAATAACTGGTAGCTGATAGTACTGCTGAGAAGGATTTGGGGGTTAGAGTAGGTCCCAAATTCAATGAATCAGTCATATGTTGTAGTTGTGAAAAAGGCTAATATCATTCTGGGGTGTATTAACAGGAGTGTTGTATGTAAGAAACAGGAGGTAATTGTCCCACTCTACGTGGCACTGTTGAGGCCTCAGCTGGAATATAGTGTCCAATTCTGGGTGCCACCCTTTGGGAAAAATATGGGAAAACTGGAGAGAGTCCAGAGAAGAGCAACAAAAATTCTAAAACGTTTAGAAAACCTGATCTATGAGGAAGGGTTTATAAAAAAACAAACAAACAAAAAAAACAAACTGGTCATGTTTAGTTTTGAGAATAGAAGACGGGGGCGGGACCTGGTAAGTCTTTAAATATATTTAGGGCTGGTATAAAGAGGACAAGCAACAGAGGGTCTTGTGGCACCTTTGAGACTGAGGCTTGGTCTACACTAAACCCCCAAATCGAACTAAGGTACGCAACTTCAGCTACGTGAATAACGTAGCTGAAGTCGACATACCTTAGTTCGAACTTACCCCCGTCCAGACCCGGCAGGCAGGCTCCCCCGTCGACTCTGCGTACTCCTCGCGGCGAGCAGGATTACCGGAGTCGACGGGGAGCACTTCTGAGTTCGATTTATCGCGTCCAGACTAGACGCATAAATCGAACCCAGAAGTTTGATTGCCTGCCGCCGAACCAGCGCGGTAAGTATAGACAAGCCCTAACAGAAGTACTGGGAGCATAAGCTTTCGTGGGTAAGAACCTCACTTCTTCAGATGCAAGTCTTGCATCTGAAGAAGTGAGGTTCTTACCCACGAAAGCTTATGCTCCCAGTACTTCTGTTAGTCTCAAAGGTGCCACAGGACCCTCTGTTGCTTTTTACAGATTCAGACTAACACGGCTACCCCTCTGATACATAAAGAGGACAGTGATCAGTTGTTCTCCATGTCCACTGAAGATAGGATAAGTAGTAACGGAAACTGCAGCAAGGAAGATTTAAATTAGATATTAGGAAAAACGGTCAAACTAGAAGGATAGTGAGGCTCTGGAATAGGCTTCCAAGGGAGCTTGTGGAATCCCCGTCACTGGTTGCGCTATGTTTATTTGATTCTGCCTTAGCACATGGGGCTATACTAGATGATTTCTTGATGTCCCTCTAAACGTACATTTCTGTGATTCTACGATGCTATAAATTCATGTTACTTATAGTAGAATCTCTTGTATGGTTCCTGTGCATGGCATATTTTAACTTCTTCTCTATATTCACTTTTAAAAAGGGAAAAGTACTAAAATATGTTGATACTTTAAACTTACATTTTTTATCATTTTGAATATTTTTTTCTTTAGGTTTGAAGTGCTCACATTCCTCCTGCTGTGTTATAATGCTGCCTTAAGCTACATGCCTGCAGTTTCTCTTCAATCATTGTGTCAAATTTGCTCAAGGTAAACTTTCTTTAGACTGAATATATTAAATGGACACAGGAAATGTGAAGTCCAGGCAGTTTTAAACAAGAAGTTAAAACTGTCATGTAGTATACCTGAAAATACAACAGTTATGTAGAACACCTGTAGTCCCTGAAACATCCTGTAAATTGTTTTGGTTTACAGTCACATTGTTTATACTTTAAAATGGCTTTTCTTTCCCTTCTTACTGTATGAGACTCATCAATAGGGGAAACAATGAAACAATCTAGATTTTTTTTTCTAATCTTAGTTATAGTAGTAACTTTTTGTTGAAACACTGGGTAAAAATTGTCAGAAGTGATTTATTTTTTGATATTCCTTTAATACTAGTATCCCATTGCAAGGTTTGTTAAACTGAGTTTTGATGCTTTACAGGTTTGTTGCTATACAGCTGGGAACTTGACTGACTTAATATTTTACTAAGATTTGGGAAGTCTAAAAAACTTATAATTGTCATGATATTGAAAGTGGTAATACACGTGACAAATTCAAAGAACTAATACACATTTTTTTATTGTTTCTCGCTTTATGAATGTTTATAGTATATCTTACTTTTAAGCTTAATGATAACCTGCTTCATAAATTTGTTGTTCTAATATTTACCTTAAATCAGTCATTCACCTGAAAACTCTTGAGACATATTTGCTCAAGTGTAAGAAATGCCCTGCATTTTTTCCACAATAAATATTCAACCCACTGAAGAAGATGCAATGAATAACATGACTCTCATAAAATCCAAACATCCTGTCACAAATCCTGCAAATTTGTCTTGTGGCTAACTTTGAAGTGAGGTGGTGTTAAGTATGGGGTGACTCTCTTGTGCAGATAAAAGCAAGAACCAGAATCCTGAAATTCCATAAACAATAACACACAACAGTTTTCCACTAGTCACTAACTCAAAGATCTCAAGCACTGTCACACAAACTTCAAAAGGGCAGCTATTGCTGTCAGGTTTGGGTTTCTGTGTGTTGTTTTGTTTTTATTCTGAGGGAATAAGATTAGGATGCTTTTTCTTTTTTGTAAGTACCGTAAAGAATCCTTTTATACTCGGAGAAGTGTACCTGACATCTTGCTAGATGGTAGTGGTACCTTGGAGACCTGAGGAGGAGGTTTCAGAAATATGTAGCAGTTAAGAGTTGCATAGGAAAGTGAGGCATTGATTATCCTGCTTCATTAAGTTTTGATAGTTATCTTGAGTTAACCAAATAGAGTGGCTGCAGATGCAAGGTGCAAATGTAAGTTCATTTCTGAATAAACACTATGAGTTTGGGTACTGAATGATGGTCCATTTTGATGTTTATAAAACTATAAACATGAACTGTGTAATAGCAGGACTTAAATTCCCTCAGTCCCTCATAAAGTCTACCTTCCAAGTCCATAAGTCTTTCCAAAGATCTCCTGGCTGAAAGCAATTTAGGGAACCAGGGGAATGGAAGAGGTTTACACAAGAGGTCCAGGATATGTTTCAGTGTGTTTAAGCCTATGGATGTGGATCTGGTGATGAGCTAGGTCTAAGGAGGATCTGTGGAAGAGGTAGTGGGATTCCCTCTAAAGAATTTTCCCTTTCCCTTCATTTTAAGTGAATCAGCAGGATATCTTAGGCATTTCTGTTTCATATGGTTCTGCTGAAGGATCTGCCCAAATAAAAGTAAAAGTCTGAGTTACACTGAACAGCCTTTCTAGAAAGGTTAATTATTTTTATCAAATAGAGATTTGGAAATGTAACACTGTTGCTATTCATCATGACAAACCTTTAACAATATCAGTTTACAAAGGTCAAACTCAAGAGTAGAGATAACATTGGCAGCACATCAATTATGTGAATTTACCTAATCTTTGATTTTATTATATATACAGAATTCTCTGTTTAGACACCTTTAGTAATAGTGGCAGCAGAAATGAATGCCTCTGTTTTCATTATCTTTATCCTACTTTGGGGCTGTGTAGCAGAGGAATGCTGCTCCCCTCTTTCCATTTTAGCTGATTTTTTTGGTAGAAAATAACTTGGCCTAGGGTACCTATTTAGAGTTCTGAGTGATATTGGCATCAGATGGGTGGCTAGATTGGGAAGCCTTTTCATGATTTTAGCAGTTACAATACATCACAGATTTCTATTTTCAATCTAATACACCTTTTTAAAAAAAATAAGTGTAGCTGAAAATCAGAGCAAATGTCTGGTTATTTTTCCCAGAATAAGGGTCTTATGCTTACTCATGTATTACCAGTAATCATTCCATAAAATAGATGTATGCATACTATGGAAGCTATGGCCAGTTAAAAAAATATAGGTAGTTGGTGTTGCAGTAAAGCTAATGATCCCAATCATTGTAGCCAAATACCTCTGCTTTTAATCATAGTTGGTTAGCTTTCTATATGCCTAGACTCAGACTGCTACTCTAGACTTACCAAGCAGCCATCTGCTATTGAGTGGTAAATAAGCATATTGTTCACTGAAGCTTATTTCATAATCTCTACTCCCTGTCTCAGATGCTGGTTCTAGTAGGAGTACATGAGTCTCAGCATGACTCTTTTTTCGTCTTTTGCTCTGATGATCCAAAGATAAAATCTCTTTTGGGTTTCTTTCTTGTTGAATGCATACTGAAATCAACATGCAAAGTGTCAGGCAGAGTGCAAGTGACAACCATTGCAGTTATTGTACGTTTATATTTGTCTCCAAAATATACCTTTTTTAGATCAAGAAAGATGGATGATGGCAATACAGACTTTCCCATAATAACCTGCTAATATACCTCAATCCTACAGGTCATGCCTCAGAAAAGGAGATTGTTTCCATCTTTGTCCTCTCCATGGATCTCAGTCTTGTCTATGGTTCTGTCACCATCTATCCACTAAAAAATTAGTTATGGGTATGCTAGAGAATGCACACTGAGGCTACTGTGGTGCTCAGAGGTCCCTATGGGATTATGACCCCATTTTGTCTGCTGTATAAATAAAATTGGATGTGGTTCCTGCCCTAAAGAGTGTATGATCTAATTTCACAGCCCTGGATCCTAGTCACATGTGCCCTAAAACCATTTATTGGACAATATGGGTTTTAGTTGAATGCTCACTTAAGTCCCTAGGCCTTGATCTAGGAAAAGCACTGAAGGAAAACAAACAAGCATAAGTTTCCAGATCAGATAGAGTATATCTTGTGACATGATCTTTATATATAAGGGATTTGGTGGCTCTGAACTCTATCTCTTTAAGTGGAATATCAGTACACTTGATGGCAGAGAGAGTCCTGAGCAAGGATGAAATGGGTCTTGGGCCTCAGAGGGTTGGTGGCATCTCTTGAAATCCCAGCCTGTGGACTCACGATCTCATGTGCGACTGTCTAGCCTCTCCAGGTATATCACATGGCTGCATGAGCTCCAGGCCAGTATTTGCCCCTGCAACCAGGGTTTAATGCAGCTAAATATTAAAGGTCCCTGCTACCTGAACTATAAAGGAAGGAACAGGCACCAATGTATTTTGATGGAAAAGAGGGATTGTGGGGGAGAAAAAAGTCCACCACCAAGATTATACCTTCAGATAAGGAGACTGATTGATTTACTCAATCAGCCATATTTCTCTTGCTCCTACATAGTGCCCATAATGCATACATCCTGATGTAAAGGCATTGCCTCCCCCTCATCTCCCCATTGCCTTCAAGTGGGACCTCTGCAACAGCGAGAAGCACCAGCACCACTCCAGCCTTTATGCATGTCCCTGCAGAAAAGCACCATCAGGGACCCTAAAATACCACTCTGGCGCTATCATGTGTAGTCACTGGGCCACTATATCCTCCTCAGAAGTGATCTGATCTGAACTGATCATAGGGACACATGTGCTAGCCCAGTCCCTGCACCAACATACAGAAGACATGGAGTTGAGCAGTTAGTGGGTCGTGGTGGAAAATTAGTACTTGCCAGTGTCCTCATGTGTTCTTTTGACAGAGATGCAAGATTATGGGAAGATCACAAAGAAATGAAGCTATCATGCCTCAGAAGCTTTGGCAACACTGAAAGTCTCCTAGCACAGAAAAACTGATACTTTGTTTCCCCCTCTGAAATGAATGTTAGTCTTTGGGGCTTTTTTTGCAGGCTTCATTTGGGAGCCAGAGATTAGTTTGGTTTCTGCAGCAACAGAAACAAGTAGTTCGAGCAAGATCTTAGCCAAATCTGTCTTGTTCGTCTGCCTCTTCTGTGATGCCATGTAAAATATTACCAGTATGTCTTAATGTTCTATAGCCTCATAAGCCTCTGCTAGAAGGAGAGCGTGTGAATTAAGCATGGAGATGTTATAATGATGAGTATGGTATCAGTGAAGGGGAGTGAGAAGGTAGGTGTGTCCACTGTTCCTCCCTACCAACTAAATCAAAATGCAACAGAACTGTCCTTCAAAACCAAGCTGTCAGCTCTCTCATTTCAAGAAAATATATGTGGCTTTTAAAAAGTTTGTCACTGATTAAAAATTCTCCTCATGAGTGAGACATTCAATATGTCTCAAGTTCCAATACGTAGGAACATCCAAAAATACTAGAGCTTGTTGACAAGGCTGAGATACCAAAATTGGAGCTCAAGAGAAGAAGCAGACTTGACTGGAATAAATCTTTGTTCAAAGGAAGGTTGACATGAAGATCCAGACCATTCACAGAATGCAGTCAGAAGCAGAACATTTAAAACTATTCCATGCATGAATCTCAACAGGAATAGACCACTGGGGGTCGTATGCTGTGGCAGTCAAGTATCTGATGGAGGATTTCATTTTTAACTAACTTTATTTGTTGCACTGTCCCAACCTTTTCAACAGTGAAACCATTGTGGGCTTAGATAAAGGGGCAGCAATAAACATCTTCTGTGAATTACTGACAGATGGGAGAGCAGGAAGCATCAAAAGTACAGTGGTTTGATTAAAGTAACCTGCTGGTGACCCTGGGGAAATGTGAAATCTTGTGGTAGACAAGGAGATGTATAGAAAATGAGACAAACTTTGACTGTGTATGGACCTCCAAAACAAATGCAAAAGCAAGGAGGTAGTTCAGGAAGGTTTAAGAAATCTGGGGCAAACAGATGACTTGATATGGGTTTTTTGTAGGCAGTTTAGCAGACCATTGCTATATTTGCATAGAAGTTAATCCTCCTAGCTCCAGACTGATCTAAGGCTGTTGGGCCCCACCATATCTAATAAAGCTATCCATGATTAAACCATGGACTGAACAGACAGTGAGTCAGAGGATTTCCTCAGAGTCCCTCTTGCTTCAGGCTTTTCTCTGGGCATGAGGCAATCTAACTTCGGGTATGTCTACACTACGAAATTAGTTCGAATTTATAGAAGCCGGTTTTATTGAAATCGGTTGTATACAGCCGATTGTGTATGTCCACACAATAAAATGCTCTAGGTGCTCTAGTCGGCAGACCGCGTCCACAGTACGAGGCTAGCGTCGACTTCCGGAGCATTGCACTATGGGTAGCTATCCCACAGCTATCCCACAGTTCCCGCAGTCTCTGCCGCCCCTTGGAATTCTGGGTTGAGATCCCAATGCCCGGA